>NC_139915.1:4726132-5926132 GCF_963514095.1 Eutrigla gurnardus | reverse complement strand
TCCATCATCCATCCATCTGTTGTACGTGCTCGGATGTATCTTACGGGCGTACGGGGACAAGCCGATCTGATGCAGAGACTAAGCACTGATTTCTGGCTCCACACAAGAACATGTCTCACATGAGCAGTGATGCGGTTTTATGGCTCCCCTGGCACAGAGCGGAACATTTAAAAGGCACGGCTCAAACGAGCTTAGCACACTTTATTACCCATCTGCAAACAGCTTAAGTGTCAAGCAGCACATCCTTGAGTATGTAATGTTCACAGGCATACTGAAAGATGAGGGCAATTAGCCGAGGGAAGTGCACAGAGGTGGTGCATTACCAAACAATGCAGAGCTCTTATTCAAACTCAAAGCCAAACCATTACTGCAGAGCCATATACTGACACCTGCACATAATACAGGGTCTGATGCCTATGCATACAGTAACTGAGCTGAGATTACGGGATTTAAATGATGTCTGTGTGCTGGTGAATTGATCAAAGTACAGACTTTTCCACTATGCAGCTAATTATTTTTAATTACTTACTGCCACACGGTAATTGCAGGATCATTATTGGTCCAATACTATCCCCACAATGTATGTCATTATTGTTATCTAATTAAAATGGTTACAGTGAAGAAGAAGAAGTGAAATATTTGAAGGTATATGGTATCTGTTCCTATCTGCTTTGTCTAACATGAACTTTGTGTCAGGTTTAGTGTCGCAAAGGCTCAGTAGATTATCAGAAATTGTCCAAAAAATGTTAAACTCTGGAATTTTGCACAATTTTAAATGAGATGGTAACTTTTATGGTTATTTTTTTACATGTAAAAACGCAATACCAGGTAGCACTATGGGTTAAAATTATGCCCATTTATCTATAACCACGCAATTCAGCAGCACAACCTTCAATCACATGTACAGATCATCATTTCATATTTTTTTTATATTTCTTTGGCCAAATTAATTTGCAGAATGTCCTCCATATTTGTTTATTTAACATTGATATCTGTGGTACATCTTATAACATTAAATCGAATATGATTATTATATCCATACTCCCTCCTACCCGTTAAACCCTTAATTTGAACACAGCCCACATCATCGGCTCAAATTGTTAGCTTGCTAGCTAGCTAACTCACCACATTTCAGACTCAACAAATTAGGTAAATTAATGGATTATTTCTGTTTATGATATGGTAAACGGTTTGTCTCTATCAGCATATGGAAAATGTGGCCTGATCAAATAACCACTATATTTATATTTAGTGGTTATTTGTAGGAATTATTTCCCATTAATTCCTACAAATCCCTGTTAGTTCCCGGGTAAAGTTTCTAGTTTTTTAATATCCCAGAATGTTGCAACCCTAGAGATTGTTATCATTAAGTTAAAATAAAGAGTTTAACACGTGCAACCGTATTCAGGTCAAGATGGTCTTAGATAAGTTGGAACTCATTTTGTTGAGGAAAGATAAACGGCACAAATATAAATGTGAGTTTGACGAATGCTGTGGGAAATAAAAATAGACAGTTATGACAGGTGTGCTACAGTACATGTACCATGGGTGTCCTGCTGTCAATCATCCATTCCAGTGCTGCCGTTTGAGTGATTGGGGAATGTCCAAGTCGCCTCGAGGCAATAAATATACCAAAGCAGCCGTAGCTCTGGGAGTGTTTGTGCAGTTTTCATCTCTAACAAGCAGCAGACCTCCACCTTTTTTCAGCTTCCTGAAAATGTCAACGTGCATAACGCGATCATTTGAATGTTTTATTAGTTCAATGTAATAAACATCACAGTATGTTTTAATTCGGGGCCAAGTTGAACAGGACGCATAGCAATAGTTAGCTAACCAAAAGGTGTAAAGTTGGACGGAAAGTTTCAAAAGGCACTGCTTGCCAAATCCAGTTATTTCATTTTTTACATTCATGTGAATGAGTCCCAGACCGAGCGACTGGTCAAAGAAGGCACTTGCTCTAGTTTCCAGTTTATGCTCTATGTTATAACCAGCAGTCGAGTCAGCCAACTGTCACAGGAATGAACCACCTCCAACTCTGATTCATGCACGTGGAGCAGAAATAAATGATTACATCATGCACAAAACTACATTATGCTCTCACGGTTTTCTTACATTATGCGCTGATTAACTCATCATGAGCTTTTATTACATTTAAATAATCACATTATGCACCGTGATTACATTATGAGTTGCTACAGCAGGCGATAAGAAAAGCCGTCAACTCAAAACTTTGAAGGACATGAAGATGTCTTTCAGCTTCCAGTGATCATTGCTAAAAATTCACTGTGGTATTTTCATGGAGGGCATGTTCACCTGCGCCGGCAAGGACGGCGCCTCGCCGACTCAAAGGTGATTTGTCAAAGCAAATTGAGTTTCAGCTGAGACCAGGACCACTTCTTCAGTCCTGACAGCACACACTGAGCAACATATTTAATACTAAGGGTCAGTTTGTTTAGTTCCACCTATTTATTTCCGGGAAGCGTTTGATCACACACAAGGTCCAGTCCCAATGCCCTACCTCCCCCTCAGCCCAAAGCACAGAACCTTTACACATTTTAATTAACATTATCTGTGTGCTCAGCAAAAATGGGAGATTGCAAAATGGGTGCAAGGGCTCCAAATGCTTGTATAAAGTCCCTTTGTGACATCAGGGTTCCTCTGTGGATACGCCAGTAAAACGAGGGTGCAGGAGAGTGTATTGCTTTCATTCTACATCCTATATCCTGATCACTGTAAAGGAAGCTTTGCAGTCATTCTGTTTGGTATGTCAGGTGACTGCGAAAACACCCCCAAGTTATGGATTCCCAATATATTGATATATAAGCAAGTTATTAAGCAACAGTCTTCATGTAGCTCTTCTAATATTTTTTGGATCTACACAATTCACAGAGGTTGGGTTTTCAAGGCAGAAATGCTTGAAATCTGTTTTAAAATCACATTCCTGACTATTGTAACCATGACAACGAAGGCCCTCTAACTTAAATACTCATTTCAACCCAACCATAATCTTTCCCTAAATATAAAAATGTTTGTGCCTAAACCTAACCAAACCTTAACCAGAGAGTAAGTTAGACGGAGGATTATGATGCTGATGCTTTCTTCAATTTGAATTTCTTCACCACAATATAACCATAAAATGTAATTAAATTATTTTATGTCCAGCACTAAACCTCTGCCAACAGTGTCCTGGAAAGGAGACAAAAAAAAAATTAGACAAATTGAAACCCTGATATGTGACTGGCACTAATTTAAGGTATAACTGATTTCTGTTCATACATTTAATTGGAGTACTTTGGCAGAGCAGCTCTCCACAGGTTTGCCTCTCAGACACTTGGCTACAGGCGGGGAGAGAGAGAGAGAGCCTCAAGTGCAGCAGTGATGTGAAGAATAGTCCAAGACCCTCAGTAGGCCAACTCATTATCCAATAATGGAACACTGAGAGCTCACCTCCATGACAGAGATATTCTATAGACTCCTATTTATCAACATAGTTAAAACTTGAGGCGGGGGGGTTAAGTGCGTGAGAAAATCCCCACTATTAAGCTGATGTACGAGGCTAGTGATGGTCATTTAATTCTGCTTAAATACCCGGAGGGATCTGAGCATAAGCCATCATCTTGTTACGACCACTCTCTCGTCCTCACACTCAAAGTGCATTACTTCAAGAGGAGCTGAAATCTCTTTGTTTCACTCTTTTGGGGCCGGCACATGATTGCTAAATTCATTCAATAATTCTAAGTGCATTTGCATACATTACTTGATTTGTTTGATATCACTTGATTTACCAAAAGTGGGTAAAGGGAGTTTCTGCCATTTACTGAGATTCTTATTTCCACTTCAGACGCTTCATCTGGTGAAACCTACAAACATTCCCTTTTTCACTGGATGAAAAAAACATCTGAAAAGCCGATTACCAGTTAAGTGGAAAATGATGATCATTACAAGCAATCAACATGGGCTTGTTTGCATACTGCAGATCTGTTAAGCAGCTGTAATTACAGCACAGGGGTTTTATGGAGAGATTTCAGTAGAAGAGGATGATTCAAACAAGGTTTAATGCTACAACTGTCAAATGCCAAGTTCCCTTTCTTTTTCTCTATATGTAATGGACAAAACATGAAAAAAAACCCACAATGTCTGCTGTTAAACACATTTTTTTATTCATTTTATTATTGATATTAATCATATTAATGTTATCACTATTAAGTCTACAGCTGCTATTGGATTTCATACTGCGTACTGGCTCACTGGTTACAGTTGTGAGCCAGTATTACTGCCAAAGTCACACTACATATCTCACAGCTTTAAAAATAACATCCTCAATCCTTCAGTTTTTCCATCAAACTGACAGCTTTGCTGTTGACTCTATTTGCTGACACGCTGCTCCCGAAAAGTAGCGAAGATGAAGGTTGGAAGCAAAGAGTGTCTCGGTGACAAGCATCCAGAGTTGACTTCAAGACATGGACTGTATCTCAGCAGCATCCCCTGCTCTGTCATCATCTCCGGGTTAATCACAATATTGTTGAGGGAACAGAATCAAATGACAGAAGGTGTATATGCGCCAGAATTAGAAGCCCCCACAAATAGGGATGCACTACCTTATTTCAGACCAAGTACAAATACCTTCAGTACTTGCTGATACAGAGTACCGATAACTTTAAAAACATTCAACTTTGTGTTTTCCTGAGAGAGTTTGCAGCAGGGAAATTAATAATTCACTGTTTAAGCGTGCTATCAGTTGGACAGTTAAAATACACATTCAAAATAAAAAAAGTTAAGAGACTCAGATATTAAAAAGCTTCAAGCTCGGGTCCTACAGCGCCGAGTGCTCCCATTACCACGGTTACCACTGATGACTTTACTCTCCACACCTTTCCTAGCTCCTCTTTCAGCCCTTGGTATTTTTTGAGCTTCTTGTTTTCATTCTTCCTGATGTTTCTGTCTCTTGTCAAAGCTCCATCTATCACTACCGCTGTCCTCTGTTGTTTGTCCACCACCATAATGTAACCGGATCGTTAGCCATCACCAGTTTATCAGTCTGACTGGAAGTCCCAGGGATCTGTGCTGTCCTTCAGACCAGCCTTCTCTAGCCACTGGTATGATTTCTCCATATCAGCTATCTGTCGGTGGGACATGCTGGCAGGGGCTTGTCCTTCCATGGTTGTTCCCCCTCCTCTTCCTCCTCCTCCTCCTCCTCCTCCTCCTCCTCCAAATATTCACTTAGCAAGTCATCACATGGGGCCAGCTTCCTGATGTTCTCCTGGATCTTGGTTGTTTCATCCTGGACTCAAAGATAATTGTAGCTGTCCTTGACATGTTATGTTGCCAACATGTTACTGTAGACCCAGGTGATATTATACACACACACACACACACACACACACACACACACACACACACACACACATATATATATATATCAATAAAACATTTCCTCACAGTATACACATGCATATTCAAACCCCTCTCAACTTGCCATTAATACCAATATTCCATCATGGTCATAAAAAATATATTTTGCTATAAAGATAACTGCCTCTTTTCTTTGTATATGAGCCACAAATTAATAATTATTTCACTCACATCACTCTCACTCATAATTAACTGCGATGGATCATCACACACGTGCTCAAGTACATCAAAAAATGACAGCATTTGCAATTTTTCATTTTTTATCATGTTATGCGTGAGAAGATTTATTCATGACTATTTAGTTTTATTTTAGAGACTCATTGTGGGAGTGATATTATTTGATCCGTAACATCCTTCCAAAAAAACACACTAAAGCTTCAGTGTCAGCCGATGAAACTGTAAGTATATCATTTTGTGCGACGCTGTAAGGGGAGCGCATGAAAATTGCATGAGAACAATACGTGATCTGCGAGATAAAGGCCAAATAAGTTCTGCAGTATACATAGCATACAATTCGACGAGACGTGCTGCATACAAAGCAGCGACTCAGAGCCCATCATGGGGTAATTATCAAACTGGAATTTCTTCATATTCTGCAGTTGTATAACAAACACCGGCGCTCTGTGTTTTCATATTCACAGCAGGGCTTTCTCTCCTCATATTGCACTGCTTACACAGCGCGATCAAAAGCTGTGAAGGGGAGCTATCAAACCATGCCTGGATCTGTGTGGTGAGAGGAGTGTTCACCCTGGGGGCAAAAGCAGACAACACCTCCACTTTCATCAGCAGCACAGGACTCCCTCGGAGCACGGGATGTCCAACAATGCTTGTGAGAGACCCACAGTCCTTCTTCTTTCGTGCCGCCAAAAGACTCTTTGTGTCAATCTGCGACTGAATACATACGTGGCTGTGTTGCTAACACACCCCTCGCCAACATGCAGCCGTGTAAGGTGCAGCAGACGGCTTTAGTTGCATTTCAGACGCCTCCTGCAGTGAGTCACAATACCCGGATGCAACGCTGATGAATTATTGACAAGCCAAAACAGATTATTCAGACAAGATGGGTGAAGCTGAATAAAATGATCAGAAACCTGATGAAAAATCATACTGTTTTCACATATGTCTTTTTGCCCTTGCAGCGGTCCTCAGTGGAATTGAACGACTCCCCGCAGGCTCCTGATCAGACAAGAAGAAGTGGACCAACTTTATATCTGCCAACATTAAAGTAAACAGCTTGAAGTACGTTGACGTCTGCCGTCAAAATGTAAACAATGTCAACACGTTGCACGGAAATAGCCACACACGGTGGTTGTTGTTGCTAGGCGACGGCGAGCTGAACATCTCAGCAGCGTGGTCAAGCATCCAAACAGCCTAATGTAGAACAAGCTGTGCGGGGTTCGATGCAGCGATCAATAAGGAAGTTTGTGAACGGAAAAGTGAGTATATACTACATGCAAATTAAAAAACGGACAAAAGTTCTACATTTTGTTGACACAAGTCGACACGTTGGACTTAATCTCCCATAAAATATGTGCAGTGTTTGTTTATAGTCTGCCAGTTCCCAATTAATTTGGAAAAAAAAATGCTTCAAATCACAAATTGCCAACCATCAGACTATGTCCTTAACTTTCCCCAAGCCCACACTGTGCTCCAGTTTTGCTTTGCACGGTACAAAATGTTCCTCTCATTGCAGGCTATATGACAGCTCTTTCAGCCAGACAGCAGTCTCTTAAGTGTAACCACATCATACATTCAAGGACGCACCCAGAGAGCAGCAGTGGTCCATGTGTGGACGACTCCCTGCATTGTGATGTAGCATTCCAAGGCTCTTCACAATGACTTCTTGGCACTGACAACAACCATAACATCATAAAATATGTATCTCATGATCAAGCCAAAGAAAAGACAACACAACAAGTATTCTGTTAACACAAAAAAATAAAATATATTATGCAAGAAAACCACACCAATCAATGCTGTAACTCAATAATTTAACTTATATCTTGTAGGTTTAATGCCAGTCGTATGCCTGTCACTTTGTCCAGTTCCCCTCATTTAATGATTTGCCACAAACAAGCAGGTGTTGCATCTGAAAAGACATTGTGTAAGTGTCAAAGCAAAGCATGCATATTTAATCTTAATGCGCCATATGCTGGAGAAAGACAGCTAACATCAAGCTAATTACCATGCAGAGGGATACAGAGTGTGTCCATGGGCATATCATCCTGAGGGCTTTGTTCTATCACAGCGGACAAATTCATTCAACGTAGATAAGATACATGTATAACTCGCTACCTGCCATGATGTTATCATACAAAGACAAGTATGCATTTCATTTGTTCCTTTCTTGGAAAAAACGGTGTAAATGAAGACTATTCTGTTTGCATGCGGATAATTAGGTCAGGTCCTTTTTGATCAGTGGCAGCACAGAAAACAAGACAATAGCAGTGACAATGCACAAACAAACAAAAAAGAAACGCCTCCACTCGCTTGTACAGCGTCTGATGGTGTTTTTTCTTTGTTAAGCTATGCCCTGCTCACATGCTGCAGAGCCTGTCAACACGGGCCAACACAACCTCTCCTAATGAGCAGGCTGCAGGGAGGCAGAGGTAGAGGCTTCTCACACAGCGGATTGGTGAATGCGGCGGTTAGCTTGTCTCCCGAGGGTGCTTACATCCACACTGTCATGGCGACTTTGTTGTCAAGGTCAAGCAAAATGAGTCAGGTGGGATGGCTCACTGCGGGGACGGAGAGCGCAACTGTCCCCCATCCGTCACGGCATGATACAGCTTGACTGTGGCGACATCGGGTCCACTGAGCCACAATGGCTCAGTGGTCAGCGCCGCCGTGTCACGGCAAGAAGGACACAGGTTTCATTTGGCTTCTTTGGGGATTGTTTTTTTCATGCAAGTGAAGCGAACTCGGATGCTCCGATAGAGAAATCACATAAGTGACAGAACATGAAGTAAAAGAAGAGACTGCGGATGTGTGGCTGTGTGGTAAAGCATGCTTGTTTCCAAATATCTGAACGTCCTTTATCACCAACCCCCCCCCCCCCCCCCCCCTCCCCTTTCTAAAAAGTAATGCATGGAAACGGCTGCGACCATGACATACTCTTTTATTTTCCGAGCCTCCTTCACAGCACGACATTGGGCAAGATGCCTCACAAGCTGTTTGCAGGCAATTAAGAATATAACAGCTAATACTTTACTGTTGCTCCCATTACAGCTATATCAGCAGTGATATCTTGGGAAAATAAGATGCTTACTGTGTGAGAAATAGTGTGTCCCAGTAGGCAAGCTTCCATAACCACCACAATAGTCAGAAAGATAAGCCAGCAGCCGCTTTAATTAGTCCAACAGAGGAACCTTTAAGGGCTGCATCAGAGCCAGGAGCTGAATAAATACTGAATGCATCTGCAATAGAGAAAAGTACATCCCTTTCACTGTGATCTGCCCTGAGCCCGAGCAGCCCTCTACAGGAGCTCTACAGTGTGTGAGAGCCCTTTTTTTCTGATAAGCTGGATACACCTATTCAATTTGCTGATTAAAGTCACATCAGGCAGCGGCTGCTGACAGCTGAGCTCCAGCGAAAAGATAAAAAGACTGAAGTCTATAGAATCAAGTTTCAAAACACTGTCATTTCCCCCCACATGCCAAAGAGGATGAATGCTACTCAAGAAAATAGAAAAAAAAAAAAAAAAATAGATTCCATATCCAAAATGAAAATGTTTTCATTCAAAAATGAGGCCGCCGCTCCTTTCCTGTGTGATGAAGCCAAGGCGCCTTTGGATGATTGACTCTGCTGGATGCTGTTAGTCCGCCTGGAGAAGAAGCGGCTGCTCCATCACTCTGAAAGCCCAGAAGAACCTCATAAAAGCACCGGAGCCATCACCGTCTCCCCGTTTCTCCGTTCACGTAGGATGCAGATGTTTCAAGTCATCTCCCAATGTCAGGAAATGTTGTGTCTATATTTTGAAATGTCAACATTAACAACACTATACGTTGCTTTATACTGTATATTCAGTCGCTGTAAACGACGTATGCGAAAAGTAATCCCAGTGAGAAGAATCACCATTTTCCTGAACAATAACAGTGTCTTATTTCAATCAATATTCTCAGCATTGGATGAGTTGAAGTGATTTATTGATTGATATTGAGCTGCTCGATGTACACAAGGAAGCATCCTTCAACGGCTGAATTCCAATGATGCTACATTATCATGGTCCTTTGAATGAACTCCTAACTGACTGAAAATAGGCAAAATATGCTGGTAAATTTCAATCTTTTCACCTCAGAAGTCAACCACAGTCTTTTTTAAATACATTTGAGGCGAGAAATTGCCAATCCAGTTGCTTCATATGAACTTTTAGTCTACTACTACTGTACAAGGCCTGATTTTAATTAGGCCTAAGAGATAGTGATGCTTTGTAGCTAGGTTACCAATGGCACCGACCGAATTCTTTCATTCCTGTCCGGTAAAGAACAACTTTGAAGACAACGGAGACCGATTTCTGTGCTTTACGGAGACGGAGAAAACAAGACAAACATTCACCTGCAGGCACAGAAACATTTAAACATGCGATCTAAAGTATAGACAGTGTTTCCCCTGTGTTCATGCACCGCTGGTACGCTAACAAGCAGTGAACGGCACTCTCACGCACCTGGACCAGAGAATATTCAGTGAAAACAGATCACCATTGTTCTCTGTGAGGTTTGATAGAAGTGATGTAATGCAGCCTCGGGTCAGTTCATGTAGAGTGAGCACGGCACCGGACTTATAAATAGTCATTCAAATACTCGATAGCTTGTCAGAAAAAGGTCTGCAGCCAGCACCACACCAGTGGCATACTGGATGCAACCAGAGAATAAATAATATAATGTATATACTTTACATATTTTACATGTATTCATATAATTCTGGATATTGGAAGTGGTGGGTGGATTTGATATGAAGCCTTTAGGAAGCACTGGAGGCTCCAAATGTGATAACTTCATAAGAATGTACTTCAAACGCTGGAGAAACACATTCTTCTGTGCATATTCTTCTTTTAATAACTCCAGTGGTGAAGACGTTTAATTCAGACCCAAATTGTCACAAACAAGATAAAAGGAAGACCTCTGTAACTTTCGCAACAGAGACTTCTGACTCGGGGGACGATTCCCTCCCATTCTTACCAGTAAGCAACATCCAACAAACGAGTGACGAGATCGTCTTTTCGTTGGCGCACACGGACCCGTACACTCGTATCTACACAACAGTCTCTGCGACCCAGAAAGCCAAAGGTGATGATGAACCTACAAGAACCAGACTGCAAATAAGTCCCCATAAATAAAACATTGAAAAGCTGTGCAGGGCATTTTAAGGAGGGCTGAATGCAAACAGAGTCAAACCATTAATGGGTTAAATGCTAAAGTGAGGCCATTATAATTCAGTTTTAGTGAAACCTGTTGTTCATAGACCAAATTACCAAGTTGAACTCTGCCTCTGTGTCTCTGGAGGCTGATAGATAGGATTGCTGCTCATTGCTCTTTTCCTTCGCCCACACCCGGAGGACACGGTGATGGATGATTGGCTGAGGACAGCTGCTGCTCTGCCTCTCAGGAGGGTAACTATTAGAACGGGGGGCAAGCGGGCCGGTGCAGTCCGCCCTCAAGTCCAATATTCAATCTCTCAGCAAAGAAACCCTCAGACCTGAGAGTTGTGTTTAGCTTCCTCTTTGTTCTCTTAACATTTGGGATTATGTGACGAGGGGGCTGGTGATGATCTTTAAGAGGGCATGCAGGGTATTTACTCTCCCATGGTCACACATAACAATGTATCACATCCTCTAATGAGCAAAGAAATCACAGCGCACGCTTCTCTTCGGGAGGATTATGATTTCCAAGATAATATCCAAAGCATGCATATTTAATGGTCATCACCTGCTCTGAATGAAATGTGCTGCGAGACACTCTGAGCATCGAGAGCGAACGTCCCCATCGTCGAGCTTGTGCTCGCTCCGGCCACCGAGCACGAAGCTAGATATGATTTCATGCTGAAGTCGGGTTCAAAAACAGAGGTTTGTAGCCGCGACATGACCATGAATGACAGCATCACCATCGACTACTTTTCTGTTTGGCAGCTGTACAAAATTGAAGCCGTGGGAGTGGAGGATGCCCTTGTATGAAAGAGTATTGTTCTCAGCCTCCCACTTTGACAAACACAGAAAGCAGCTGAGGTCAATGTTACAGTAGTATATTTCCCAAGAAACCTTTTCTCATTTACTGTCTTACATCCTTCTCCCGCCTACAAAGAACCTGTAGCTTTAAAAAAAATAATAATAAGTTAAACGGCAACAACTCAAAACCGGAAAAATAACTATATGAATGAAGGGAAAGGTGCCAATCATACATTAGGGATGTCAGGAGCAAACAATTTGTTATAATGGTTGAATAATGGAATGATAACCTTAAAAAGTGTAAGCTACAATATCTTTATTGTTGTAACCTCAGATTAATTACACAGGTTATCTTCATCATAATGTGAAATACGCTTTTGGACAATATTCAGTAAAAATATGCAACCGGGAAAACAGCATTAAAGAGGCTGTACTTTCAATGTGTTTTTTAAGATATGAACCAAATGCTACGACTCTACTGTGATGAAACACATCAGTGCTGGTGTTAATATTGACATAGTTAAAGTCCCAGTAAGTCCGGCTGATCGAAGGCACTCTGTCAGATTTTGAATGTTTAAAACTCTCATGCTCCTCCCCCACGACCACCGAGCTCCTCCCCCACGACCACCGAGCTCCTCCCCCTCGACTTCGTGCCCTTTGAAATCCCTTAGATCACGCCACCTTTGAAACGCGGGTCCGATGTTGACTCTGGTTTTATCACGGGCACCGTCGCCATCTTCCTTTTTTTCCTTCTTTTCCACCGGTGTTTTCTTTTCCTTGGTTGTTTTGGACCTCCTCGTTTCGGTTTTTAACGAGGAATTGGAAGCTTGTTGCTACTTCCCTTCACCTCCCCCCTGTGATAGTGGTACGACCCGAGGGGGGAGGGGCTCTATGTGTGCACGAACACAGCCCTGCGTGCTGATTGGACAGGATGATGGACAGGATGATGATGCGGGATCTTTGCAAAACAAATACTGTAATAGGCTCTACGTGCACGTAGAGACGCGTTTTTTTTCTAAAACCGGATGATTTATGTTGTCGGAGCATAGTGTCGGCTTCAGTGAATATGATCAAAAAAACTTTGCCGACTGGGACTTTAACCTATTTATCAAAATAGATTAATACATTTTTGAAAATGGCATTTATTGAATCGGCCCCGGTATTGCAAACCAATTCTGAGAGTTGGGACTAATCTGCATCATGAAATAAAAATAAATGCACAAACACAAACCTGGTCTCTCCTTTCTGTGGACAGGAAATTAAACTGTCAGCACATGAAATAAACGGTAAATTCATCAAAAACATGAATTTCTTCATATGGAAGTGGGCGAGGTTTCATCTCTCAGCCCACTTTTGAACACTTTTCTAAATGATTCAGTGGGTGCATGAGGCTCATTGGTGGTCAAGTTAAACTTTAATGCTTTCTAGTCGTTAATCTCTGATGTTGAAAGGAGCAGGTGGGGAGCCAGTAACAATATTAGGAGCTAACAGCTAACGCAGGTTCCATTTTGATGCATTCATGCTGTGTTCAGTAGAAACGCTATCAAGTTGTGTTCTAATGTAATTATGTAAAATGGAGTTTTTGCTGAGAAACTTTTCAAACAGTGTTTGTAGGAGTTTTCACAGCAATATTAAATAGATAATAGAGGGAAGCATGATGTTTAACTTTCCAACATGATAAGACGCTTATAATACATAATTCAATTAATTTCAATCTTTCATATGCTAATCTTGTGTATTGTTTGTTTTTATATTACTGCATTTTACCAGAAAGCTCCTAATGATTGATCTGAGTTCCCTGCTTCTTTGATCTAAATTCCTGTTAATTATTTTTAAACTTGCCATTCATGTATTTTATTATTCATCTTTAGTTTTTCTCTGTGAAGCATTGTTTTGATGCTACTACTATGGATGACTTTAACAAAGTAAATAACAACATTTAGAATGTTTAACAGTTTGCATGGATTTCAGAGAGGTTGAAAGAATTGTTGTAGTCAGTGGTGAAAAAACAGTCCAGAGCCTTGTATACCAACATCCAACATCCTGGAGATAATCAGCCATGCCTCATCCTTAATATCATCTCCACAGATCCCGGTGTACAGCGACGCAGTGTCGAATGTGAGACCAGATCAATGCCAACTGGCGTCACTGGAGCAAGGTCATGGGAAAACAGAAGGGAGGGCAATGCCTGAGATGAGACCTGAGGTGTGGGATTGGATGGAGCCTGGGAGGCATCATGGGATGCTCGTCTGACTTGTTATGGTCTTGTGAGGAAAGGGCAGAAGACAACAGGGGAGTCAGAAACACTGCCACAGCAGATTTAGATCAACAGCAGATATCAGGGCAGGGGTCACTGGATCTTGGTCTCGGAGCACTAATGGTTTTACTCCCAAAACGGACGGCCGGCTGCAGACACCACGGACTTCTGTTTCCGTCCTCTTGGAGACACACATGGGCAGCAGATCACTATGCTAACACTTCTTTCATCATCAGTATATGTGCAGACTTGTATGGAAAACAGTACGTTTTGCTGCCCTGTTCTGGTTTTTAACTTTTTCTTTGTTTTTGCCTTTTTGTGCATTAAGAGACTGAGACTGTTGCTTCTATATTTTAAATTTTGCCTGATGCCTGCGGGAGAGTCTCTGGTTGTTTCTGAAATCACTCACTCATTCACAACTCCCTACTCACTGTGCAGGACACTCATTGGGTCATTTTTAATGACGTCACTGCTGTCGAACTATTAAAACATGCCAGATTAAGGGTGGCTGGTGTGGACCATCCATAATAAATACCCACACATATGTTTTTGTAATGAATATATTATTCCAAGCTAATTTATTGTAATTCAGGTTCCCTAAGCGACGATGCCGATAACACGTCGAGGGCTTTTATTGTGAAAGGTCAGAACAAACGGAGCGGTATGCTGCTGAGCATCTTCCCAAATGTATAAATACATTCAAAGTACTTTGTGGCCGTCTGTGTCGTGATGCTCTGCTCACATTATTTATATCGTTTTCACAACACAGCTGTCATTCTTCCTTCAGCCAAATACATGATGGTACTTAGTTAGTGACCACTGGTTGTTGACTACTTTTCAATATGAATTGTGAGAGTACTATATATAATAGTGAGTAGTGAGGGATTTCAGCCATGACACTTGTCAAGGTCATCAACCAGAAACAAATCATCATGATCAGAAGTGGAAGATATCGTACTGGTGGTTTTTAATATCATCATCGTGGTGGTTTATAAGAGTTTAAACCATGGTGTTTAATTTGGCTCTCAATTGTAGATGGCATCTAAAGGCAGAGCTTAAAGGAGAACCCCACGTATTTTACACATCAAAGTGTGTTTACGGGTCCTGTGGAGTATAACCGCATACACATAAAAAAAAAAGATATTGAATGAAGCCCTTTGTTGCTCCACAGGGAGCTGCATGAAGTCTGACAGATGGCCTCAAGTCGTATCAGTTGTATCAGCGTCAGAGACCACAAGATTAAACATGAAAAACAGTGGGCTTACCAGACCTCTGCAGCTCGCTCCTCATCTCTCAGCTCGAGGCTACATTAGCTGCTACCAGCACAACAACCATGAATCCATGTGCCAACTAATGGTGGTGGAGGTGCATGGTGGGTAACATCGGGGCCAGATTTAGAGAAGGAATACATGGAATAAAAAAGGCAGTTGGTCCTGTCCTGCTGCAGCGACTGTGGTTTTTAAACCTTTCCATAGTGAGTTTGACAATGTTATTAAAGTAGGGCAATGCTCCGGGATGTAATTACCACAAGCCTTACGGCTGTGTCAGCTACTAACAGGCCATCACATACCGAATGCCTTCGGTTGCCTACAGCAACAACAAGAAAAACTGCAGACTGTACCTGAACCCGCCGCCACTCACGCTCCTACAGCCACGGCAGCGGCAGCTTCCCCCTATCAGTAGCCACTCTGCTCTTTCCCCCCCGCTGTCGTCGGCATCTGCCCTCTGATAGGATATTATGTAAGTTATATTATGTACGTTTGGCAGCCACTCAACAGAAGAAATGACAACCTGTGATCCATGATAATAGGATGTTCCCCAGCAAAGGTGACTCTGGACCCTGGCTGAGGAAAAGGCGATCACACACTCCAGCGCACGACCCTATAGCAACGTTTATAATCAGACATCTTAATGTCCACTTGTGGAAAATGACACTTGTTGCCGTGTGATAAAAATACATGAAATAAAAAAATAAGATAAAAAAATAAGTAATATTGGGGCCAAGAGGTTGAGAGGGATGAAAGTGCTAAAATATTAACAATTCATTTTCCCTGTGTAACTGCGCCCCCACGGTTGTCTCCATACACTTAACTCTAATTAACACTAAATCCATTTACTGCACAGGTGACAGTTACTCTGTGAGTCTCATACATACTGCAGCGAGCACTTTGTTTAATCTACCGTGCAGCCACACTCCCTTGAGGTTTCACAGAGGAGATTATAACAGCAGGCACTTCGGTGGGTGTGGCCGGCTGCATCGAGCACGCGATGGGAACGCCGGCACTCAGTTCCACTCGCAGCAGAAATCCCCCTCACCAAAGGGAGGCAGTCGGCCCTGTTTTTTTGTTGGAGCCGCGTCGTCAGCGGTTTAACATGGCAAAAAGGCAATTGACCGTGCACCAATGACAAAGAAACAAAACTAATATTTTCGTGGAGAGCATAAATACTTCAGTAATCTGGAAAGGCTTGGATGATTCAAAATCGCGATGTTCCAAGGCCGGATTTGTTGTTGTGGTTCCATGGGGAGAGTTGAAAGGATTGAATGGTTTCATTCGGGCCAGGTCAGTCGTGCAGCTTGAGCCCCAGAGTACATTAGAAAGAGCTGAAATAACGCTCTTAGACAGGGCAAGGAGCTGCTTGAGTGCCGTGTCTGCCCTGTAGTGCTTTTACCGTGCCCTGTGGATCCTTTGGGTTCATTAGGCAGTGTGGGGTTTGAAGCCTCTGCAAAACCTGCTGTGACATGGGGAAAATGCCCTTGACCATGAACAAAAAGGAAAGAAGAGAAAGAGCTACAGGTAAAGCTGAAGGACACGAGCGAAAAGGTAGCTGTGACGTGAGCCGGGTGAAGCATCATTAGGAATGGGACAATATAGAGGATTTTATCGCAGATCGGGATTATAAACACTCACAATATGTTGATCATATTTTAAATGTGTAACAAAAAAAGTTCAACTTTTTGTTAAATAAAAAAACGATCTTGTAGAATTTCTTAATGGTAGATATTTTTCATCGGAAGAAAACTAAAATTTTGAATCCCAGGCTGTTGCTTCTCCCATGTGTTCTAATGTGATTTAAGGTGATGGTATGCAGAGTCTGGCAGGCGGGAGCTGCAGTGCGGTATGAAAGTGCTCCCTTTGGCAGTGAGCACGTGTTGCTCCATGGTTGCTTCCAACTTAGAATTCACCAGAGATAGACTGAGTCCGCTGGCACATATGCCAGAACGCCGCTGCCTACGATATTGATGCTCTGTTCAATATCCGGCTGAAGTAAAAAAGGGGGGTAAAGGGTCTGTAAGTATAATTGAACATGCACTGAAAGAGAGTTCAGTATGAGAAAAGTTCTTGGCCTCACAGGAAACGAGTACGGAAAGATAGATTTTTCTGAAATGCAAAATGACATTGGTATATTCGACTGTATATGCTCTGTTAAAAAGCTGCAAAGCTGATCTAACATCACCAAAAACACCAGCGACGGCGATGGTGATACGTCTAAGAGTCTCAGGTTGGAAGCTTAAACCAAAACCAATGGTATGTACTTTGTCTCACTCGGTGCACTAATGTGTGCACACTCACACATGGCGGTTCCAACCCACACAGGAAATTGTGCATTTGGTTCAATTATCACTGTTAATGGAGACGGAAGCAGTGAAACGCACCGTTCTCTCAATCCAATGCAATCAATCATCTCTCACCGAGGAGTTTCTAAACGAGGAGGAACTCCTTCAACCAACCAACTATTCAGGTTCTCATCGCACAACAGAAAGAACACAGCAAGAGCAGAAATTCCAAACCAAGGGTGCAAATGAATTGTCATATTTAATAACAAGCAAACTCAAACCCGTTGGTCAAAAGTTCTCTGGCTGGTTCTGATTGGACTTTCTAACCAGGAAGCGTTGAAAAACACTTACTAGAGATACCACTCAACGTTGGTTTACGATCCATAATTCAATGTAGAGAAGAAGATTCTGGTAAAAGATCAATTTCCCAACATGCACCTGCATAACATAACGGGAAAGATGTCCAGGAAACCAGAATGACTGGGCTTTATAGTTTACTATTAGCCAGCCGCGACAGCGTCGCTGGTATTGTTTTCACCTTGTGAGTCAGTGTGAGTCGTCATGGCAACATGTGACCCTGGTGGCCCCTACTGTGCAACTACCACAGAAGTGGTTTTGAGTAGGTATCTATATTCTGTGTCACCGCAATTCCGTCACAGCCGGTAACGACAGGAGTCATACGTGAGTTATATTTTAATTTTTATATTACTATTTTCAAGTTTTGTATATTCTTGTCCTAATTATTGTTATTGCAACAATGTTAAATGTAAAAACCCATATATAAAACAAAATAAAATCATTACTGCCACATTTTAAAGGATGTATAAGTCACTGATTCCGGCCGGTTATTACAGGCAGAACCTGGTAGCGACTGGCCTCAGATATATGACCGCCGGACATGTGCAGCCACAACTCATCCCTTTACATTTCTCTGCAAGAGACAGGTCATCCTGTGGTCCTGACACAGACATAATTCCTCCCAACCCAAATAAAGTCATCCCAAAGCACAACACCTTGTCTGGAGACAGGTGCTGTGAAACAGATACCGATGCTTAGAGCCACGGAGGTTGTTTATTTTCCTCCCCGACAAAAGAGGCCAAAGGAAAATATCTGAAGTTAAAAGGAAACAAGGCTGTGCAACAACAAGAAAGAAAAGATAAAACGCCATAAACACACTGTACCTCACAGACAAAAACAGTTACCCAGAGCGGAGCTGCTTGACTTTGCATTAACACAGTCTGCATTTTTAAACATCCCCCCGAGGTGTCTGAGTATTTGCAGATAATTGGCATATAGAGAGTAGGAATGTACAGCCCATGGTGCATCCGTCCTACACGTCTCCACGCTTGGCCCTAATGCTTTCTTGTCCACGCCCTGATGCTGGAGTACTGGGGCAGGGGATTGGTTGCCCACGTGGTGCCTTGCCCGTCAATTGATCAGGACCCGATTCCAGCTTAGTGCACCCCTCGCTGGAAACCTCAAATGAGGCGCGGCAAAAACGCATTCATCTTCATCAGAGGAGCGCGGGATAAAGTATCAGGGAGTTTTTGTGCAGCAGAAACACGGAAAAGCACTGAAACCAGAGGATTTTGTTTTTAATCACACAATATCTGTGCTGTGTCCCTGAGAAAGCTTTATTACACACGACAACCATTTTGCGGTCTGATAATTTCATAATTACTTTTTTTTGTATTTGTTGATTACGGAACCTTGATGCCCCGGTGTCAAAAGCTATCTTTTCTGCTGCATCTCGCAATGATAAATCACCCCTCTAGCAGAAGTCTTAATGGCCGTGGGGAAAACACTGTCAACCTTTGAGGCTTTGGCCTGGTTTGAAATTGGAGACGTTTGTATGCTGTGTACCGGTCAATACCATAGAATAAAACAGCCTGCAGATGGAGAATCCCGGATTTATTCTGGCTGGTGTAATTTATGAAACCGTTGCCCGTGCCCATTTATCACTATCAACCAAAGGGCAGCAGGGCCAAAAGAGCAATTTAGAGCACTGCAGAGTTATGCCATTGCTGAGTCTGTTATAAGTTTGAGGAAGATTATATAAGGCAATATTGGACCTCAGGGTACAGTTTGTGTCAGAACGTAATGAATCATTCATTACATGAAACCTATGGCTTACAAATTCATCCACGGGCTGACGCAGAGAATAGACAGTAAATAAAAGATGAAAATTAATTCAGCGTGCACATACATTAAGCTAAGAGGGGTCGAGCAGGCCAGATGTTGAGATCATATGAAGATCTGTGGCTGTGAAAACAATAGCGCTGCTTTTCAAACCACTGAAACATTCACTTTGCATCCACGTACTGTGATAAACACGATGAAAACTTTCAGTCCAACTAAAGAAAAAAAAAAAACATACTTTTTCCATGACAGCAACAATATTCTGTGGGTGCTATATAATTGGCAACTGCTTGCTTTGGGCAGACTTTGGATCCCTACACTATTGATTATGAGTAACACCAGATGCCAGAGTTGGATGAGCGATGAGTAGTGAGAGGATGGAACTGATGAGTGTGCCATGAGGGGGTTGTTTGTCTTTTGGCCAGGGAATTGTGTCAAGGCTCACAACCACCAAAATCCATCAGAAGCTAGCTGTCCGGCAGACTTACATGTTCATTAAAGCACGTTGGACCTGCGATACCAATACAGTATCACATTCCCACAGCTTTGATGTTAACAGCAGGGCACGGGGAGAATGTAATCTAATCTGATCCTCTTGTTTGTTTTATTCTTGAGAGAAACAAACCGTGTGAATGACGCCTTCTAAAAGCCACATTCAAAAGCACAGATTTCCCTCCGATGTGATGCAAAAACAGGCAACGCTGTTGATTTCCAGCATGTTTTCGAGGCACGTCTGCCGATACCACACGCAGCGAGCGGCCCACAGTCCCAGCAGAGACGCACACACTGCTGCTGCTGCTGCTGATGATGCTGCTGCTGCTTCTTAGATCTTCAGGACTTGGGCGATGTTTTGCCCCACTTACATGCAGCAAGCTTTGTGAATTAAAAAAAAGGCTCCACAATAAACCCCGCTTGTGCTGCAGTGGGTAGCAAAGCCTTCCTGTGGGTCTGAATTAGTGTACTTGGACTTGTACCGAGTCCCTGCAGCCAAACAAAGCTGAAAGGAGATTTTCTTTTCCTTTGCTGCCTAACGCCAGCAGAGGGGGGTGTGCTCAAGTCAGGAGCATCATGGTGAGCGTGTCAGCTGTGCCGGCGGGATGCGTCTTGGCAGCCACACCCTGAAATAAGACCACTTACAGACAAAACCACAAAGACGTGCAACGACATGTAATATTAATTTGCACATAAATGCTGTTCACGTTTGCAACGTATCCCTTACTTGTATACAATTACACTCGAGTGTTAACACAAATATCTGTTGTCTCCACATGAAATACACCACTTATAGCAGTTCACACTAACAATAGTTTCATATTACATTACCTCCAGTAACTCACGCCAGATAATAGAGATGAGCTCGCCTGACAGGTTGAGATTTAAATTAGTCTTTGCCAGTGTCTGCAAACAGCTTTCCCAAGGGTTCTAAATTGAGGTTTTTACTTGTACTAGCTGTCACTTAGGAAACAAAACTGGGAAACACACTGCCTCAGTAGATCCAAGGGAACCGTCTCTCTCCTGCTCAGTGCACAGGGCTAATATTTAGAGGGGTTTTTTTTTTAAATAAAAAAGAGAAAAAACAGGTTTAAGAAAGCCCTTCTGCAGGGCTTTATGAAATAGTCTGAGATGAATTATGCACATCCACTGGCTTTTGATATCCATCCCACAGGGCCTTTTCTCTTTTCATTAAAACTCTATTCCCCCCCCAACTACGCATCCTTTTTTTTAGACAAAATGATGGGCAAAATCCTTTGGTTCAAATCAGTGCAAAATTAAACAGCTTATTGTGTGTGTGTGTGTGTGTGTGTGTGTGTGTGTGTGTGTGTGTTTTCTGAGACTAATGGTTGTTCACTGGCTGTGGGCTGTAATCATTTACACAAGTCTAATTTATTACGGCCAATGTGTTGCGGTGGCACTTTGATATTATCTCACTGAAAAGGAGTGATGGGACCTAAAATCAATACTATTGCATTCAGACTGAAATCAATTAGTGTACACTAGGAGTACTGGACTGCCTGAGACAGATGTCTGAGACATAAAACAACACGGTCTCACTCCCAACTTGTCAAACACAGACGTTGGGTCAGTGCAACAGGTCCTGTTTAACGACTGTATGCGACGTAAACCAACTCCAATGTAAACCCTCGTCCAGCACAATGGGCACCGACCAAGCATCAGGGTTTTAATGAGTCGGGAGTGAGAATGTGTTGACGTAGCAAAAAGAGCGAGATAGTCCACACAGGCCAAGGAGATGCGGGTCAAACAGACACGGGACTTTCATCCAGGAGACCGCTGTTTGTGTTACAAAAGTCAAAGTAAACGCTGACATTTTAGTCACTAAACACTAAAAACTCACGTGAGTCGCTAGTGATTGAATCTCACTCTTCTCCGACACCTAACAGCACCTAACAAGTGGGTTGTTTTGCCGAAACCTAACTTCCTGTGAATATGGAAGCTTATTATGAGAAGATACTAAGGAGTGGAACCACAGACTGGATATAGGAAGTCGATAAAGGCAGTCGATATATGAAATCGTCATCGTAACGTCACCCTTTCGTTTGTGGACTACGGTTTTGAAGCCTCACCATCTTGACATTTTTGCAACTTGTGAACGGAAGTGACCATATTTGGACTGCGCAGGAGCGACGGGTGGATCCGACAAACGCAAGATGTAGAGCGGCACCCGGAGCAGCAACCTCACTGGATCCGGATCCATCTGGATTCTGGTGTGAAGGTGTTAACAAAGTTAGCTTCATAATTCAAAGTCAACTTTAGCGTTGAAGTGTGAAGTGAAGTCAGCAAGGTAGCGACACCGTGGTAACGACCTGTCAATCACCAGCCAGGCCCTAAAGCATCCCTGCTTTATGGTGTATTTGACTCTAAATGGACCATCATTTACTGAATGCACATCATGCTCTATTGAAGAAGACCTGAAAACAGAGATCGAGACCATAAAGTCATGCTTACAATGTATACTGAGGCAATACATTAAGTGAGAAGTAGGGTTATTTTCTTATAGACTTCCATGCAATCAGACTCAACCAGAGGAGTCGCCCCCTCATGGTCAGCAGAGCGAATGTGAGTTTAAGGCACTTCAGGATTGGCTTCAATTTTAGAACCAGAGATTGCCTCCTCAGTGACTTTGTAATTTAATGAGTTGGGAGTGGGAATGTGTTGCATAAAACAGCAGCTGGACTCTCACATCTGTGCATATCCGTCTCCATCTCGAATCCAAACTGGTTGGACTGGAACAACTGAACTGGAAGAAGTCTGGCAAATGCACTCTGAAATCAGAGAATTTAATAGAAGTGGCTTGAATAACCATAATAATGGGCAAATATCATGTTCTGGGACTTCTTTTGTGGAAAGTACCTGTCTCTACAGTCCTTCCCCAACTTCCTCCTGACCTTGACGGAAGCAGAACTCCTTTGATTTAAAATGCTGAATACAGCAGGAGGGAAACACTGGCGGAAACACCCGATCGAGCCGTTGTGCCCAGTCAGCTGGTTAAAAGTCGGAAAGTCATTCTCGGACGCAAACGGAGACATGATTCACCCAACGCTCAGTGTCACTGTTTTTCATCATAATTAATACCCAATTCATAATGAATTAATGACGTCGGGCTCTGTCTCGCGTCTCACGACCAAAGCACACATCTACAGTTGCGGTCGTTATTAGCGGTGCGCGTGATACGGTGTGCGCTCGCGGGCGCGCCATCACCCCGCCATTTGGGAAGAAAAGACGGGGTTATAATAATAATAACGGCCGAGACGCGGAGCTCATCCATATTAGAAGAGTCTTTAATGAACTCGGGCCGCGCAGAGACACTCCTCCTGGCTCCCACTCCGCTCCCGTAAGCGAGTCGACGCGCGGGAGGAAATGCAGAGCCCCATCTTTATCAGGATCAGCATCGCCTTGGAGACAAAGAGAGCGGCACGAAGGAAGATGTGCTCCAACAGCAGGAGAAGCCAGTCCTAAAAGTCTGTGTTTTTTTCCGCAGCCGTGCCCGCCCGGAGGCAGACAGGCACCGGTCCTATGGGAGACTCTTCGGGGATGCGCAAAGAGTAAAAGCGCGAGCGGCGGTTTTTTTGGGGGGAAGGATTGAATTAAAAAAAAAAAAAAAAAAAAAAGCATCAGGCGTGGCGAGTCATGTTTGCTCCAGCCGCAGCCTCGGCGAGGTGGCATCAAACTTGAACGGAGCCGTGTTGTCGGGCTGCTGCACGGGAGCACACGTCAGCGTCAACCTTTAACTTGCATCACCCCCCCCCCCCCTGCAAGGGAGAAGAAGAGGAAAAACTGCGCTGTCCGTGGTGCTGAAACGGAGAGAGAGACTTGGCACATCAACTCGTGAGGAGGAGGAACGGCTCTCTCACTTCGCTCCGGAGCGTCGTGCTCTTAATAAGGTGAGTCCAGCATCGATGCGTTTGGGCGGTGAGATGCAGATAAGCGGTCTCGGTGTGTGTGACATGTTGTATCACAGCCTCTGAAAGCCACCAGCGTCCACTCCTCTGTCTCTGCGTGGGGCTTCTGCTGAAGTTTAAGGCTTACAGATTGACTATGGCAGCACAGTTACACTGTCAATCACTCTTAGCTTACTGTACATGCTACAGGTTTATTTTTTTTTTTAAGTATTGACAAAGTACACACAGATGTCACAGTCAGGGTAGCCTGTTGATTTCACCCTGTGTACTCACCATTATTACGTGTGTAATTAGTTCATTCAGGGCTGCCCAACATTTGACACCAAAGTTTGAGACTAAACACCTATTGTATTTATTCATGCTTTTAGGATATAGCTTTTACTCTGAATTCAAACATAATTCATACAAAGGTATGTCATCTACAGAACCCCGGCTTGCTTTTCTCTGGTGGTAAATGTTTGCAAGATGTGACAACAGACAGATTCATTGTGCTTTCTGTTTTGTGCAAGTGAAGTACACGGCATGGTTTAGCGCTGCCGCATGCATGCCATGCTTTGTGTGAGCTGCATTGTGTACAGCAGAGGTTCTCTGTGTCGGAGCAGCGGTGACCGAGGGAGCCAGCGGTTTGCATTGTGTTTCCCACACTTTGCTGCCTGCCGCTGCCTGATAACTTCATGCAGCACACATTCGTATGGGAAAAGCTCCGCTATTGCTTCCAAAAATCAATTTATGTTCAGTGTCTTTAAAAAGAAAAAAAACCCCAACAACTTTGCAATTGATGATGAGGGTCAGTGATCCATTCAATGCTGTTTAATGGGATTTTTTTTCCCTCTCCAGCCTGGCAAAGCTGTGGCTGGTTCAATCAGAAAACAGGAAGACATGAGAGCAGAGTTTGTCTGTGATGATGTTTGGGTGTCACAAAGGATGTGGCCTAATGCATGTATTTTGGGTTATGACACTTTTTATAAAATGGTTTTGCTCCAGCATCTTCAACACCACCTTAAACGTTGTAGTGAGTTTAAATCTCTAGATGCTTCCAGAGTGATGTGGAAAGGAATCTGAATAAAAGCTGCTCGGGGCCAAATCTAATGAAATGTAGTTAACTGATTATCCAATGCGGTTTGTGTTACCACTAACCACTAACCAGGAGAGCTGGATCAATTTGAGTGACTATGGTTTGCATGTGCACATTTTAAAAGTGTGTGGTTTTGACTTGCGTTCAACCCCTCAGAGTCTTGATCCTGTCTCGTATATTGACAGTTGGTGATCTTGAATGACTTGTTTTTCGTTGCTTTTTCACACTCACTCTACTTACCTGTTGGTGGTCAGTTAAAAAGAAGACTCTTTAGATATTAAACCAGGTTGTAATTTCAAGTACTCGCTTTAATTCATTACCCTGTCGAGCTGAAAGGGAGCGTGGGTGTCATCAAAGCAGAACAAGGGCCCTTTGAGGTGGGAAACTTGTGGCTGAATGACTAAAGTTCTGATTAATTTCAAAGGTACATTTTCCCCCTGGTGTGTTGTATTGAAATAACTTTGGTATTTTGTATTTTCAGTCAGGAAAGTGTGTTGAGTCCGAGACACATTGGTGGTTCAAATCCATTCAGTCTTTGACGCCTTTTATTGAAGAAATGTACTATTCTTTATTAAATGCAGCATTCTAGTTTGCAACATTTCCCAAGGACGGAGCACAATTCCTGCGTGTTTTGGTTGCATCATTTAATGCGAGGCTTGTACGAGAGGAGACGGGATCGTCTCCCTCAATCCAGCCAGACTGTGTTATTTACACAGAATACAGGAGTATTTTTTGTCGAGGTACTTGACCTGTGTGCCAGATTGTTGATATACTCATGCAACTACGAGCCCTCCACAAGATCATAAACAGAGCTGTAATTACTGGTGAGGTTGCACAGCGGCTTTAATCAATTACTGTGCCCATCCTCCCTCCAAGGGAGCCGGGGAGCGCAGGTGTCATCAAAGCAGAATGAGGCTCCTTTGAGGTGGGAAATGCGGGAACTCAATGACTTCACTCAGCTGGGTCACCGGACACACAGCAGAGCTTTGACGCATACAAATTGCGCTTGAAGATGCTGCGTTCATCCTGGGAGGCTCGGCGGCTGGCGGGGGACCAGCGGAGCGGGGACATTGCACTCCAGATGGCCCAGAGAGGCCAGAGGAAGAGAGCTGTCCAAGCCCAGCTGGGAGTCAGGGAAGCTGGATGCCGGTAGTGTGTGTGTGTGTGTGTGCGTGCGTGTGTGTGTGTGTGTGATTGTTTGTGGGAGAGGGAATGAGGAAAAAACAGTAAAGACAAAGAGAATGAGGCATGTGCATGTGAGTGCGAGTTGAAGGAGTGATTGGGAGAGAGAAAATGAGAGCGAAAGAGAGAGAGAGAGAGTGTGTGTGTGTGTGTGTGTGTGGAAGTAGTGGAAAAAAAGTGTGGGAGTTGGGAAGAAATAAAAGAGATGAAGGAGGCTGTTTGTCGGTGCGCTTGTGTGCGCTTGAGGTTGTGTATTTGTGTGTGTGTGTGTGTGTGTGTGTGTGTGTGTGTGTGTGTGTGTGTGTGTGTGTGTGTGTGTGTGCATTGAAGGAGTGACAGGGGAAGCAGAAAGGGTTGGAGACGCAGCAAATGAAAGAGAGAAAGAAATGTCGTTTGTGTGTGTGTGTGTGTGGGTGGGTTGGTAGGAGAGAAAATGAAACTGGAAGAAGCCAGCATGTGTGTGTGTGTGTGTGTGTGTGTGTGTGTCTTTGTGTTTGTGTCTGATTGCAGAGAAAGCATTACTGGGAGAGAAAAGGTAGGAGGGATCAAAAACAAAAGGGGGAAAGAGAAAGGAAATGTGTGTCTCTGGGAAAGTGAGTGTATGAGGGGTGAGAGGAAAAATGAAATGAAAGAGGTAGGGTGAGGTGTGTGTGTGTGTGTGTGTGTGTGTGTGTGTGTGTGTGTGTGTGTGTGTGTGTGTGTGTGTGTGTGTGTGTGTGTGACAAACCACTGTCATCCAAATGATGATGATTACAAATTAAAGCTACAAGGAAAATAACACGGAGGAAACAAGTAAAATGAGTGTTACCTCAGAACAGAAATAGTGCTGCAGCTTGTCTGTCGGCTCCGAACCCTGTCATGTATCCGTGTGCTGGTATTCGGGAGCCGTGGCTGTGCATTAACGGTACAATGGCTTCAGGCTCGTGGCCTCCCGCTGTGAGCTCTCAGATATCCGCTGCCTCGCTCTGATTGAGGAGATGCGTTGCACGTGGGACATTTTTCTCGTCCTTCCTTGCGTTGAACGTTACACACTCGGAGGCGTCCCCCATCCCTCTAAAGCGAAGCCACCTGAGAACGAGCGGCGGCGAACGAGCGGCGGCTTCACAGAGATAACTTCGCCTCACTGTTTCCATTTGGGAAGCCGCTGGAGAGACAACGTGGAGGAGAAAGCGTGCTCTTTTCCTTCTGCCACGTCTGCTCTCTGATGGAATGGAGCATGATCTGCACTTTGATCACCATGAATTATTCCCATCCCTGGCTATAAATATGGCCCGTCTCCAGCACCCAATCTCACTCTCTCTCTACTTAAACCAGGAATCAGTGCTCGCCTCAGAGAAGCGCTCTCCTGAGTGTGTCTCTACGGGTGTACTGCAGCTCTGCTTTTCTTCCTCACACTGTGAAGGAGCCACAAGCCCGAGCTCAGAGGTTACCTCTTCCAAAGAAGACTGTGTAGACTCAATAAAGTCATATTCAGGCATGAATAAGAAACAAGAAAACTTTGTGTTTCTTAAAGGGCCAGGCTGCATTTGACCATTACCCCATGGAAAGACCCCTCCCTGTCTGTGTGACGCCCTGAAAAGCGACACAATGTTCACTCTCTGGAATCTTTATTGGGAAAGTATCGACCAACATAAACACATAACTTTAACAACCGTGTTCATGATATGTCCTAACCGTCCCGTCTGTTCCGTTTTGTTGCTGTTACGGTCCTGCTGGAATGATCGGAGTCTATAAATCGTCTTTGAGTGATATTTATAGTCAGCTTGTGTCATGTGCGACTGGTCTACAATTTCAGAAATAAACCGGAGGTCTGACAGGTAATTGATTCTGTTAACATTTAAATGTGGAAGCGTTTCTGATAACACAAAGACTTATACAAGTTGTCCGAGGGCATCATGTGGTGTTGGTATGGTTACAGTACAGCCGCCTGGTTCTCTTATACATGCAGTGGGGAGGACTTGGTGGTGCACAACGCTCCTATTCAGACAGGTGAGTTCAATAACAAAAGCTGATTGTTGTAAATGCAAAGCGTGTGTGTGTGTGTGTGTGTGTGTGTGTGCGTGTGTGTGTGTGTGTGTGTGTGTGTGTGTGTGTGTGTGTGTGTGTGTGTGTGTGCAGAAACAGGGAAGGCTTTCCTTTCACTTTAATGTGAGTGTTTGTGAGCTGTAGCTGCTGGAGTTTTGTTTATGCATCTCTGTGATGTCTGTGGTGATTTTATGCTGCTGTTGAGTCTATAAGAAGTGGCAGGTTGTTTACTTCATGTGGCATTAATAATGCCTGTTGCATCCGCCGTGGCGTCTATACAATTTTTATTTATTGTCGGCCGCTTTGTTTCATTGTCTGAGTTTCGTCCTCTTGCCTGGTTAATCTGAGTTAGGCTCTACAGAGGGAGGTGGTTGTAATTTAAAACCAGTTATATGCACAGGCTCGGTGGTGATATGTTCATCCAGTATGCAGTGACATTTAATGCAATTGATTTTCTAAATGTAAAATGGTTTAACAGATTTACTTTTTATTTGCAGTCAGGCGAACAATAAATGAAAAAACAATCAAATGAAAACTACAATCTCTAAAATTCGAAATAATGTGCAAGCAGAGTTCCAAACTGCTAATATAGGAATTCACAATATAGTTTAGGTGGGTTTTGTCATTTATGTTCATGTTTCCTTACCAAGCGATCATGGTAAGAACAGATTCAAGAGATAAAATACTTTACTTTTCCTATCTTTATTAAAAGTATTTAACGTTCAGTACAAATGTGGCTCTCCCTGCGTCAGAATTGGCATCAAATGTCAGGTTTTTATCAACTAATTTTCCAAGATCCTTTAAGGGTCTGTGTTGATGGGAGGGGAGATTTCCTAAAATTAATGACCATATATCTGGGCTCTTATTGGCATTTAACTGGAAACATTCTTCAGCACACTATTTGACAAACTCATCTACCAGATACTCAGCTTCATCTTAATATAGCAGGTTGATTTGATTTCATTGTATTGGTTATTTAACAGGGACAATACATACAACATTGTCACAAATAATTGGGAAAATGTGATTAAATGTCTAGACGTCAGCTTATTTGCAGTGTTTGTCCCTGGCCAGGTTCTTTTTAATACAATGAAATAAAAAAAATAAATACAGTTGAACAATTAAAACACGGGGTGCACCCGCCGAAGGCCAAGAGAGTGAACCAAAACAGACAAGATATGACAATTTATTGAAAGCTGGGTTTTCTTTTACATTTTGGATATACTATATTTGTTGCCTTTCAGTAGACATCGTTCCTCTCCAGGAGATTCAATACGTATCTCATGGTCTGCAATAAAGATACAGAACCGATACGTAAAGATACAGCTACTTGAATACGATCCAATTCAGTTTAACGTTATTCATATTAATCTCATGAGGTGCCATATATTTCCTATACCAATATGACTCACTGCAGCTCATTGCCCATGATTATGATTTAATGCTATGATGTCTGTCTGATGAACCTTTGACTATTCCCCTCCATATATTTTAGTCGAATTGTATTCTGAGTTCTGTATGATGTAGCCATATCCACAACCCTTATTTTCTTTTCCCAAGTCGTCTCGGTTACTCTTCACACCCCTACTGCTCCGGCTTCTATGATTCATACACCATAATTGATTGGAACGCCATCAAACTGGACTCAACCGGTTGAGCTGGGATTGACTCTGCCATAATACATCATCTGAGATTCACAGAGCCCACTAGAAGCTCCCGACTGGCATCAAAACGCCTGTGATGTGTCAGGAACAGACTACAGTACAATCCTTAAGAGAACATGGACGTGGTAACAATGAATGGCTTCAGGCTGTGCTTGAGGAACAATCGACAGAGACCGCATCTACATCTTTGTATATCAATGCATCCCACAGGGACGCGGTGTGTGTCTTTTCTTAACATCATCGCTTGTTCTAAGGGTTTGGCTGATTTAATGCTGAAAATCCTTTGCAAAAACCACCTTCACGTCGTCTCACAGCCTCACCCACAAAGTGTGGCGCTATCAACCCATCACCTCTAATGGGAACAAAAGGTCAGTCCTTAATTATTCATTCGGGATGTCAAACAATGCTTGCCGGCTGTTATTTAGGGTGGGGGATCCCATTGAATAATTCAGGGGCAGGATTCTCTTTCCTCCGAAAAAGGCAGCATGGTGGTTCAGGTGTTTGTGGGAGTCTTATCTCCGTGCAGGAGCCCTCTGTCATTCCTGGGCTGACCTTGGCTGTCAATGCAACGGCAACATGGGTGGCACAGAAGGTGGCAGGGACTCGTGTTCTTCCCGTATCTGCAGGCCTCCTCCGCACAGCGAGAGTGAGTAGGAAGGACGACGGGGAGCTGGCTGCTCCTCGTCTAAGTTCCCCCAGTGTCTGTTTACAGTACACCATGTGCCACGCTGCGCCGGGATGGAGCCAATGTATAATAAATTGAAAAAAAAAAAGCAGATTACTCCCTTTACGCTGCTTTTCACTCGAGGTATGTTTCTGTTTTGGTACACTCGCAATGTCAATTGCTCTTAAGCAGCTTTCTTAAGATGTAAGGGGTGTTTATTGCAGCTGAAGAGGCAAAAGCAGATATTAATACTATTAAAGTGCATTAAACTGAAGAATGCTGTAATGTGAGTCACTTCCCTGGAAGGATTAGAGGGAGGATTCTGAGTGAGGAGAGAAAGTGAAAATGTTAATCTTGTTATGTGAGAGGCAGGAGGGACATAGGAGACGGAGACAGTGAGAAACTGTGTGTGTGTGTGTGTGTGTGTGTGTGTAAGCGAGAGAGAGAGAGAGAGAGAGACCAGCCTTATGCCAACTCTACCATCCCTAAACAATAACAGGATTCTGTGCTTGCACGGCTATGATACGCGTCTATCAAGCAACGGATGCTGAAGCAGCCCAGAGCCAAATCAAATGAGAAGCATGTTTGTCATTGCAAATGCAATCACAAGAGTGACCCTGATCTTCTTATGGCCTCTACCTTCCTGCTGTCTGTACTGTAGCTCCCCATCAATGCAGAGCAGACAGGATGCTACACTGCTCTGCAAGTGTAGTTGAAATTCAGTGATCAATAGTTATGAATTAGATATTTCAGCCGGTTTTATTCAATTGTCATTGTCATAAATTAAATACCTTTTGCAGATGCAGTGTGTAAACTCAGGCTGCTCTCACTCAGCTTTCGTACTAAAAAGTACAAAAAGTAAAGCACGATAATTTCGTATGATTTCCTACATATTACACAGAGCCGTAGTCACGTAAATGATGCGCTTTATGCTGGTAGTTAGAGACCATCAGACCTAAACCTGACCATAACCTTCAGGGGGTTTAGCTCAGGAGGTAGAGAGGGTTAGCTGGCGACTGCAAGATCGCTGGTTTGATCCCAGGCTCCTCCAGTTCCAACCCTAACCTCAACTTTTACCCTAACCCTAACCAACGAACGAAAGATCGTATACATTCACTGAAGGATTAATATGAGAAGGAAATCCATATTTTTTGCTAGGAATGTCATCAAAACGTACTTTAATGCCGAAACAGCTTTAAAATGCTTCATTATGCTGCATTTTCCATTATGAATGAAAGGAATGGAAGGGAATCGCGCATGCGCACTGGCGTCATTTCGAATTCGTAGGATAAAACACGAAAAAATTGTACATAACTTTTCGTGCGTTTCCATATGAAAATTCATGAGAATAAGCTGAATCAGTTTAACATCCATGGTGCGTCCTTGAAATGCATATTGTACACCCTGCTTCTCTGACAGCTTTTGACAGTTTTGGAATAAACATCTTTTGTAAATTTAAAAGTCAGGTAAGTTGCACCTTGTTGCAGGTTTGTCGTAGTACCATTGCGTTTGGCGTGAAACCGCTCAGTGAACCGCATCTCTCGTGTTGCACCATGTGTGTCACCAAGGCGGCCGTGAGCTCGGCTATGCTCCATCCCCGTTGTTATCTTACCTAATGTGTTTTATCTAGCGACTCTTTTTATCAGCCGTGAAGCGGAATAACGAGGAAGACCTGTTGTTAATGTGAGTTCATCACGGTACGAAGCACACAGGCATCATTTCAGTGAAGTTAATCAAAAAGCAGATTACAGTGGATAAAAAATATGCCGGCTATAAATCATGATCATTGAGTGCGCATGAAAATTGGTGTGTGCCAAAGAAGTTGACTTTTCCCTGCCACCTGCACTCAAGTTCAGTCCGGGATGCAGGCTGATGAAACGGGGAATGGAAACAGAGTGTTATATGTGGACTGTGATGCTCAGGGGTCGGCTGGCGATGCTAGTATTTCTGTGAGAGATGCTGCATTTATTGCTCCCGTACTATGTGCAGAGCAGTGACAACGCTCGTTTATCTTCCAGCTGGAAAAAAAAAAATGGTTGAGGAGAAGCAGGTTTCACTGGGTCCCTCTGTAAACGCGAGGAGGATACGGATTGGCCCAAAGAAACATGAGGGCCGAGTAGCAGATGTTTTCTTTCAGGGTGACAAGGTGACTGGTTCAGATATTGATGCTGAGACGGGTGCTCTGTAGGTCCGAAGACAGCATGGTGCCTGGGAGACCCAGAACCAAGGACGTGAAGATCCTCATTTCCAGCCTAAGTCACTACGTAGCTCTTAAAATATGAACTCCTCTGGATCCGCACAAGCCCAGGTGCAACGGTGTTGAGCAATTACACCAGAGTGTAGCTTCCCAAGTTAATAACACCAATTTATTTGCCTTGGCTTATCAGTTAAGATGTGGCAACACATTCAGATCTTTCTGGGTGTAGCAGTTAGGTCATTTGTAGGTTTGTGGGTCATAATGGAATGATCATGTCCTCACAAAGCAGTCAGGCAGAAAGGCCACGTTACAGTAAAATAACCCGTCAAAGTTTCAGCTTTTTTAAGGGTATATTAAAATTATATAAATAAATGGGCTGCCGTTCTCCTGTGGGTGAGATGCAAGAAAATAATGAATGAAATGTAAAAGAGGTGACGGCTTTAAACACATACATCATCGCCCCCTCACCGCACCTCATCAGGATAACAAGCCAACACCATACAATTCATACTATTCAAAAACACCTCATCAGAACCCACGTCGCACTGCTCTTTATGTAATCATTAACAATGGCAATAATTGAAATGTATTGAAGTGGATGTTCAGATTTGATTTCATTGGTCTTAAAAATCAAACATCGGTTTCATGCATTCCTGTACAGCTCATGGCTTCACTAACCTCTGAAAGTATCACCGGCCTAATGGCTAAAAGTCACACTGACTAATTTGCCTTCACAGCCTCTTTGCCTAGAAACACTACTGAGTGTTCGTTCATGGACAAAACCGCGTTGGCAGCCTTCTCTGCTGTGGGTTTTCGGAGGAAATGTGGCCCCGTCCTAGTTGACAGAGAGTCAATGGAGGCATCTCTCAACTGCCAACGCGTTGCCAGTGTGTTGCCGCTCATCCCCTCGACAGGTGCCGAACGAGTGCCGCCCGCTAGCCACTGGCAGTAATTGCAGTCTCTGAGCCGAGCGCCTAAGCTAAGATGTTGTTACCAACTGCAGAAGAGACGGGTGGGGGATGGTTATTATTCATAGAGGATCACATGCCTTTGCTATGAACAGGAGATTACAGATTCAGGCAATTCAAAGGGCAGACGGGGGTCCTGGTGGTCTGGAAGGCAGCGAGAGTCTGTGCAGCACCCACGTCATGGGTGATGGAGTGAGTTAGTTAGCATTATAGGCTGAGACGTACTGAACCAACCCAATATTATTTAGTTTAAGGGTATAAATCACTCATGATATCGCTTTTGTTTATCATAAAAGTGGTGTTTATTTTCTGAAGTTTGCCACAGAACTTATTTTATTCAATTATCGACAATCCAATGGAAAAATCCCATTACCTTTTTGTGAGCGAACCAGTGTGATGCTAACGAAATACATCGTTCCTGAAGCGCCTCATAATTAGTATTAAATTTGATCACTCTAGTCATGGTATAATTTACCGTTGAGATAGCAATCATTCAACCCCTGAGTTCCCCTCTTTAGTTGAGTCAATACAAACACATCTACCTTGATTATTGTTTAACGTTTATTGTTAAGTGATCAATTGGCGCGCCACCATAATTACATCCCCCCTCGTGAACGAAAATGAATCCCAATTTTTTTTGTTTTTTTTTTTTGTTATCTGCTTCTCCATATGATTAAACAAGAACCAGAGGCAGTGGGGTCGCTCATTCAATTAGTGTTTCATTTACCACATTTAATTACCCACAATCCCTGCCCTCTTTGACCCCGCAGGAAGCCTCGTATGACTAATGAGTGCTCTCACCTGATTTCCCTGTGAAATCACATCCGTGTCTAGTTCCCATCATCTGCTTGCAGGAAGGCAGTATGTGGTGACTGAAGATTAAAGGATCTTTTGCCATGGGGGGGTGGGGGTGAGTATGTATTTACCAGGAAAGAGGTTTCAAGGTGCTATTAAAGGCACCTGTGCTGCTTCCAGCTGGTCACCTCTCCAGCCAGACACTTTGATCTTCCAACAGCCCATGTTGCCACAAGTGGTCACAATTCTCACCGTGCACCTGTTGAGCATTAAGTGCACATTGTTGGCACAGGCTCAAAACAATGCTGCACAATATTTCAGACTAGAACAGGGAACAGCTGGAGGAGAGCAGACGGAGGCGCTAGAGTTTGCGTTGGCTAAATTTGGATCGCTACGGCCCTGGCGGTCCGACTCTGGAGCTGGCACCCGCTGTCCTCCGGTCCCCCACAGGGGTGCGCTAGATAGCTAATTCTTGTGTCATGATAAATTATCAAATTCAGCGCCCCATATTGCTATTTTCATACGTGTCGAAGCTGAACCGAGGCTTTCAACAAGCAGATCTTGAATTTCCCTCGGGATCAATAAAGCATCTATCTATCCGTCTATGTGAGTGTGGTGTATCACGCTGCAGATGAATATATGATTGTCTGTCACCTCTGCGACATCATCAGGAGTTACAGAAATATGAGTTTAAATGGTATTTGTGAGTTTTCTCTGGCTCAAACAAAACGACACGTTTTGCTCTCTCCAATAATTGAGTCTGATGTCTGATTGAGTCTGATGAAATGTTTACAACACTGCTAGAAATACGTTGAGAGAATCCATCAACTATAGGCAGAATTTGTTGCACTCTTTATGGCCAAGTTCTTCAGTTTTTCCCCCCAATTCCCAACATAAGCATCATGCTCTGTGGTAGTGTATGGCTGCTGGGTTGAACAACTGTGGCTATAAGACGGGCAACAACTGAATAAAGGTTTGATATGAGCTATCAGCGTCCAGCCATGCTGTTCTTTTTAGAACATAGCCAGTGGAATGAATTCTTTGCGTCTTGTTATGATGCACACCTGCTGTCTAGCACATTAAGCAGTGGAATATTATTCTCTCGACATAAGTGCTTTGCTTTAAATTTTAATGAAGGGCAGCTATTAGTATAGGATTCCAGCATTAGTGTCCGACGACAAGCTCAGTGTTGACGTCTTCAAAGATAACTGTGATAAGTAAACTATTGTCTGTGCTGTTTAATACAAATATTAATCCATTATAATGCCGCCATTAAAAATTCACAGCAGTATTACTGGCAATCAGCCCCTAATCAGATGTGAGGCAATTTAAGCCTGGCATGAAAGCAGGTATTACAGAGGTTACAGCAGGGCTATAAGATGGGGCTGGAACTTCTACTCATCGTTATTATAGTTTTACTTTTACATCTTGCATCTTTAGCTCCAACCTTGTCTACTCAAGTACAACACATTCTCTCTAAATGTATTTCTGTCTGGACTTTTGTGGGTGCGGCACCTTCAAAAAATATCTGAATCCACAAGAAAAAAAACACTTAAATTATAATTTGCAAAAAAAACAAAAAAACTCCCAAATTATGAAAGCAAATTCTAAAATCATTAATTTGCGATTTATGTCATTAAAGCAGACCTCAATTATTTGTCTCAGATGTTATTTAACCATGTAATTTGAAATCATATCTCTATATATATATATATTAAAAAAAGGCATACGATAGCTAATAAAATCGCTTGTGACATGTCACTTAGCTTTGACTGCTGTTGTGGAAAATACAGACATTGTGACATGATTTTCATATATCGCCCAATTAGCACAGTTATCTGCTAGCCGTTGCCATGTTGAGAGCTGTGTGGAGGCAATCCATCAAACAACCCAACCAAGCCAAGTTTAACCACAGCTTTGTCAGACCATAAAACGGTTTTAATTTTAAACACTGATTCATGAAGTTTGTTAAAGACAGAGACGAATAGTGTTGTTGTACCAGATCAGAAAACACTTCTCTGTGTCATTCTGGGCAGTGTTTGGCCTCGGCCTTCAATTAACCATGAAAAGAGCCAATTTGTGTTTAAATGAATTCACATCACTTTATATCATTTTATATTGAATAGGTAAACCATCCAATTTGAAGAGATATTGTGTTTGATAAATCACATTATTGAAAACATATTCCCATGTTCAATACTAAAAAGACTAAATTAATGTATTCATGTGGAAATAAAGTGCTCTCGTTTATTCCTCTCAGTCAAACAAATGCTTGTATAGTAGAATGTACGCTAGTAGATTCAGTGTTATAAGTAGGCTTCAATTATCAGACCTATACAACACTTTGGGTCCCCCACTAGGCTCAAAGATTTACTGCGGATATAAATCTTTAATAAAAGACTATGGAAGCAATTTTGTTTATTCATTTGGTGACCAAAAAAAAAAAACCTCCTGCGACCCAGTCTTGGGTCTGACTGTTCTAGAGGACATGGACAAACAGCCTGCTGTGATGTTTAATTGGGAGGCGGGCGGCGATATTTTTCCTGCCAAATATATTTAATGTGGAAAATTTGTAGTATCCAAATATAGTTTTTGGTAGATTTTGGTAGTTTTTTGGTACAGAGTGAAGGCTTCCTCATCATTCACACAGGAGATTGTCACAGCATGGAGCTGCCCAACCACCGACACGTTTGGCTTGTGAACAGTTACTCAAGGTCCGGAGAGCATTACTCATTATCTGGCCAAACTTTCCCAGCTGCTTCAGGAAATCAAACCGAGACCTGCCTGATCACAAACCTGCTTTGTTACTTGCCTGCTTCTTATATTCTATGACCTGTTCATCTTTGATCCTCTGACTTCATAAAAGTCCACTGACAACATGTCAGCAGAACTTCATCTTTAGACTACTAACAACATTTTACTGAAAGAAAGACTTCCTGAGAAATCTTGGCCTCGGTATTTCCTCTTTTCATTTCATTTTCACAATTTACTACCATGAATTCAGTAAAACTAAACTCTGTGAAATGAGAATGGATTTAAAAATACAAATGTGCTTTTTGCAGAGAAAGAAAATCTCATTTTCCAAAACAAAAGGATGGCATAGTAGAGAAATGAATGAGCGGAGTCATGGAGCAGGATCGGCATGTGGTTACCTTAGTTCCCTAGATGCTAAAACGTTATCAAACTTCGATATCCTAAAGGTCTATTGTGTAGGATCTGGGGGCATCTAGTGGTGAGGTTGCAGATTGCAACCAACTGAAACTTCTCCCGTGTGCCAAGCATGTAGGAGAACTACAGTGGCTGATGCAAAAACGGGCTTATCTAGAGCCAGTATTTGGTTTGTCCCCTCTGGGTTACTGTAGAAACATGGTGGTCGGCTCTGTGAAGAGGAACTTCTCCATATGTTAATATAAGAGGCTCCTTCTATGTGTAACGAAAACACAATGATTCTTATGTTTCAGGTGATTCCACACTAAAGAACACATGCTTCTTAATTATATAACCATTAATGCCAATAGTTCCCCTGATCCTTTGAGGTCCTTTAACAAGTGTTGATGAGCCGTTCCACTGGACGAGTTGGGAAAATGGTTCGCTGAATGTGAGCTTGCCTGTTCTTGCTTTTGTGTATGGATGGTAAGGAATGGCCTCCTGATTTAGCATGCAACAGTGACATGCAAATGTAAACAAATGTTAGCGACACCACCCCACAAACAACCCATTTGTGAATAATAACTTCAGTAAAACATATAAAGACCAAAGAGTGTGTAGTAACTTGTTTGGGAGAAATCGGTTTTCAGTTAAATTATGAAAAACATTGCATACATATCCTCCTCATATCTTTGTAAAACTGCAATTTACCACTCATCTAGTTTGAATAAGAAAATCAACAACAACTGAGTACGCACAAGTTGACCCATTTATCATGATTTCATCCAGTGGGATTTGGTTTGTTATTGTGAACAGTCGCTTGTCTGGGAAACTAATGCAATCCAGAAAAGGAAGTGGTGTGATCCCACTACACCTAGGAGTATAGTGGGATCACACCATTATAACTGGCATGGCTGTATATTCCTCGGGAGTCACACTTTGTAATCACATCAATAATACCTCAATATCTTTCTATTCCTGTGCTTGCACAGAAATCACATTTTTACTGCAAAAAAATCGAATTTTCATCCTTGTCTCATCTCTTTTTTTTTCCACACGTGAAAACTGATTACACAGCAATCATGTCACCACCTTATAGTGTCGGGTCATGATCTTAAAGGGATGGCTTCATCCTTAAGCCATGCTGGCGCCATGGTTCAAGGAATGGTCTGTCCACCACGTTGGTCCATGATGAAATATCATAGCTACTACTGGAGGTGGATTCAGATGACATTTTGTACAGACTAGGCCTTATATATAAAGGGTGAGAATTAGCTTGAATAGGTAAACCAGCCATTTTCGTGCATGTTGTTGTAGACATGTTAAATACTTTATAATTTGGACCAAATACATGCATTTGGTAAACAGTTGAACAAACTGAGAATGCTAGCTATTCATATTAGATTCAATGTTATTCGTAGCTACAATTATCAGAACAATACAAACATACAGGCTCCCTCGTGTGACTAAAATGTGAACTGCAGATATAAATGCTGAATGGAAGACTATGAAAGAACTTCTGCGAAATTAATTTGGTGACCCTACTAGAGCCACCTGTGGGTGCCGACCTGGTCTTTGGGAATGACTCGCTCCAACTGACTTTGCTGATCCCCCGCTTTCTCTAGCGCCACCATGAGGTTGACATTTCTGTTTCTTTAGTAAAGTATCTCAACAATTGATTTTGTTGATTGGATATCCACCGCCCCCCATGAATCCAAATTATTTTTGATCTCCTGACTTTTCAACTTTTCTCAAAACTGCACACAATATATAAAATTATTATAATAACATATTACAATACTAGGATGCATATTAAATAGAATATTGCCTGCATATTAAATTAATACCAATAAAAGGAAATGTGGGGTCCCTTCTAGCCGAAACAGTTAACAGCATAGAATACTAAAATATTAGTGATCGCAAACCCCATTATTAATAACCTCCATCAATAGTCTGTGTGTAGGCTCACTATGTGTTAACGATGTACATTCAGATTAAATCACAGGGAGCAAAAGCAATGAGGCAATGTTTATGTATATACATTTTTATACACTGATTCATTTTTCCTAATAATATTTCGTATAACCAATCTGAATCTCCAAAATAACAGGTAACTACAGCTGTAAAATAAATGCAGGGGAGTAGAATGTACAACATTTCCCTCAGACATGTAGTAAAGAAGAAGTACTTCATGAAGTAGATATACTCATGTAAAGTAGCTTTCCACAAAATCCTACTTAAATTCAGTACTTGGGTAAGTGTACTTAATTACTTTCCACCAGTGTCTTTAAAATATGAAATAAACCATTTGTGTGTTATAGTGCATAGTTAACACCAGGCTTGGTTGTTGGTATTTTATGTATTTGTTTGTTTTCTTACATTAAAAAATGAGGGCACCTGTTTTGGGAGAGACTCAAGTCTGAGGTGTATTTCATCTCCATTCAAAGGGACGTGTTTATCCTTCCATGGAACACTTAATAAGAGGGACGATCTGGTAAAATAACCATCCGTATAATCAGAAGTGTTTTCTTTGTTGACATAAGAGAACATGCTGCAGGTCCTTTTCCCGCTATGATGTTGATTTGTATGGTGATTTATGTCTTGCTGGTCCAACAAAAAAAGTACTTGACCATATTTCTGTCGTCACAATTCCAGAGCAAAAGTGAGGTGAAAAGTTCAGTGTGGTGCGTTAATCCTGTGATTTACAGTCAAATGCGGGAGCTGTCAGCAGAGGTGTAATCAGGCTGAGTGAGCATATTCATTCAATCAAACCGACAGCAATCCAGGCTTCGAACACTTACTGTCGACAAGGTTCCTGTTGAACTGAAGAAAAGCTGGGAAATATCAAAGTTAACAGCACACACTTTGAGAATCTGAATTTGGAGGGCTGAACTTCTCTTCGTTAGACCTTGAGCCACTCGACGCTGGTGTACAAGCAAACTCCCATTTCTGGATTCAATCCATCTTTATAAAAGGTTTGAATACTGTGCCTTCAGGTTTTGTGAGCCTTCCTTTTTTTTCTGCTGAGTCATGTTCCAAGTGAATGGATGAATCTCGTCTTCCATCAGAGGAGCAGGGCAGGCCGAGGGCGGCAGGGATTCTGGTGACGTCAGAGCTGACGTTGCACCGTCGCTACCTCTGACCAGCAGAATGATTTGTAGGTGTCACTGATATCTGACGTGAGCATGTGTCAGGCCTCTAGCTCTCCAACTAGATAGGATTCAATGCGATAGGTTGATTACTACTCAGATACTCAGATGTGTGAGCGATGATCCCCACTGTTCCTCTAGTGCAACCATGAGGTCGACATGTCTGACATGTCGGGTCGGCCCGCTGCGTTTGTCTTGTCATCACTTAATTCAGATGTTTATTCACAGCTGAGATCTGCCCTTTAATGTCCAAGCTGAAGGGAAGCGTTACGAATGAAACAGATAATAAAATGACATGCTATATATTTGATATCCAAATGATCATTATTGTCAATACAAAAGCATAAACAACCATATTGAGGTATGGCATTAGAAGAGCTGTATTTTTACGCTGGGTTGAGGCGGGTTTTGTCTTTGTCGAAAAAGAGTTGATGCAGGTTGTGACGTAGTGAACATTTAACTCACATGATTAATCAGCTGTTTCTTCCCAGATATCAAATAACGTGCAGACACCTGTCTTCTTCTCTGGACAGTAAGAAACATGGCTAATAGAAGCTGTAATTCAAACATATTAGACGCCCAAATCAACTAGTTTTGTTTCCAGTTTGCAACCTCTACGTCTTCAGATTAAACTCATACGTAGCCTACAGCACCAAACGCTGAACTAACTACGCCGTAGCGGAGTATATTCGCTCCAAACCGGTTGATGGAAATGCTCCTAAATTGCATTCCAGTTTTTGTCACACATCAAAAGTTCACCTAAAAGTTGGCCTGACATTCGAATGGAAACCCGGCTGTTGCTATTTAGCTCCAAACAGCCTCAAAGAGCGACCAGCATCACGGCACACTCTTACTCTCAGTTGTTTTCCATGAAGGCATCACAAGAATGAAAGTTCCTGTTAACACTCGGTGGCGACTGACCAAGACTTTCATTGTAGAGCAAGACATCGGGAGGGCTGGACAGAAAGCACGAGACTGCGTGTAAACAGTCGGGCAGACTGCAAGAATCTGCTGGCGTGTTTGAGTCACGGATGTGCAAAGTACCAATCGTGGCTTGTGGAAGCTGAAATCGTGATGAATCTGACCTTGAAGCACGACGAATGAGAGGCTGCTGGGAGCAAACGCCACAGGCAGCAAGGGTTTCTGCTGCAGTCCAGCACCCGGCTTTTCTCTCTGGCTAATTTTAGCTTTTACCAAACTTTGTAATACCCAACGGCACCAAAGCAACCAACTCCAGCAGCTGCAGTTCTGTAATAGTCGTAATAAGCGTGTTGTTCTTCCTTAAATGTACCTGTCTGGGATCCTTTTTAGACGAAGGAGTACATCCAATTCGGGATCAAGTGCAAGATTTACGAACAAGGCAAGACGGTGAAATAGAAAATGTATTGATTTTCCCTCAGTGGTGTATTCAGCAGTCTTTTTAACTCCCACCGGCAACCACACATCAATAAAGAAGCTGCGTCTATTTTTGACATCTTGTAGATTCTCTTAGCAAATTCAGTTGTGGCTGTCATCTCTATTCCTGCGTCCTCCTCCTTTCTGTTGTTTTAAAAAACATAACAATAAACATATTTAGTCTTTTTGTCATTGTTGCTGTAACACAGTTTTATGTAAAGTCTTTGTTGTGTTTCCATCTGAGACGTAATTAAAAGAGTTTCAGGCTGAGATGGACCCAGGATGGATTACAGTAAATACTCACTTCTTTTCTCGCGCTGTAATTGTGTGTTCTGGGATGCAGTGGGTGGGAAGTGGTTTTACTACGGTGCATCACAAACACGCTCCACGTTGCCTCTACCTATCTGATAAAGCAAACAAAATGAGGAGGAACCCATAACTCACGGGAATGGGTTTTCCTGGCTATAAAATTGGCTACGGCGTAGTGACATTTAAAAACAATGCATGCTGGGTTTTCCTTCCGTAAATCCCACGAACCTCGGGCTTCTCCTGTTCATCTGAATCAAATTTGATATCCATTGTGAAACATACATTATCGAACGGATTCATTTAGCTGCAGATTTTCTCCAGCTGAGGGGAATCAGACTGAATACATGCTACGGAATGGGATTCTCCCAGGATTGTTTTCATTTTCATGCCTGCCTAACCGGAGAGGATGAGGGGAATTGCGTGTATAGTCATTTAAGAGTTTAAGGTTAGTGACAACATATTTGTACATGCACATAATTCATATCTCCCGGCTGTGGTCCTTTCTACAGCGTGTGTGTTCCTGAGTAAGCATCTTATTCCAGCCTCCGCGGTGAATAACTCCCATTGTCTGTTCCAATCCAAAGCTGTAATGACATTCATTACTTCCCGCCCACTAAATGAATTGTTACAGTTGCATGACATTTTATCCTCGTGGTGGATGAAGACGTTGTGGCAGCTTTTACTCAAGGTCGTGCAGACTGCAGCGCTGTCAGTAGCACAAATATGAGACCGCAGTTTGGCATCTAACATCAAAATGTAAACGTCTAATCAGCCGGCACTTACTGAATGTGACTTTAGGTTCAAAGAATGACACTTATTGTCCTCTCAGTCCACTGGCGCTGTAATTAAAGCATCTTCAGTTCAAAGTCAGCCCGTAACCTTTGCTGCATCCCTGATCATCACTGGGAGCCGTCGCATAAAGCAGAAATACCATGAAAAATAGTCTTTTTGAAGAGCATTTCCCCTCAAACTCTCAGGTCATGACGCTCCCCTGAGGAAAGAATCTTTCAAATCAGCTTTTTTTAAAACATCTATTTTTTTGTGGGTCCTGTATCCTGAGGTGAACACACACTTCCAAGGGAGAGGAATGTAATCCGCTTGCATTTCTTACAGATTCACCACGGTCGAAAAAGAATTACATGTTAAAGATAAAGAGGTAAAACGTGAAGCTGAACAACTTTGAAACAGCAAATAGGATTGCAGCAATCTTCTGTTTTGTTTTAGCCCATTTCCACTTTTCAAAATGTTTGATGGATCCAGATTTACACTCAACCAGTTTCTTTTATATATTTTGATGTTTTGACGCGTATGAAAACATTTCGGCGGTCACCCACGCTTAATGATGAGCAGTGAAAGCTGCATAAAAGCAAGGAAGCCATCAATGCTAGGTGTGAGTGCCAACTGGTGATCAGAGGTGGGACCATTTAGGAATTCATCACCGTTAAAAACACTGACGAATAAGTTGATTGTGGTGAATTTGCATTAATAGGGATAATGGTTAAAGCTCACTGACACGATAGAAAAGTGAAAAATAAAACCTGATTTTTAAAAATCCAGCAGTTATAATGCAGCAAACATTTATTCATCCTTTTTTTATGAAGGGAAACTTATTTAATATGATTTGTTGCTTGTTTTTCACTGAAAATGATGCGAGTCTCTGTGATACAAAAGTATTTGTAAGACTCTTGTTAAAGTGCTACACATATGTTGTGGTGCAATTTTGCATTTCAAGCATATTTGGATGATTAAAGGGATAATATCCCAAATCACAATTATTTTGGCAGTTTAATGATGACATTGTATTTTCATATCGTCCTAGTGTTGGTTGCCTCAGCTTTACAGATGAAAGGAATGTTTTGACACCAGACCAGGAGGGACTGACAGGCAGGTTTTATACGATTATTTTCAGGCAAAGGCATATAAAAAAACATTGGTATATTTTTCATCTGTTTTTGTGTGAAAGTGATGGATGTGGCAGCATACTTTAATCACGTCAATTCTATAAGGTGAAACACAAAAGAGGTAAAAGAATGACTACAGATCACAAACTCACACAAAATCTCAGGATTGAATCAGACATAAATGTCTTGTTATTGATGATTTCAAAAAAAGAAATAACAACTGTTTGTTATCTGTATGCAAATGTAGACACTGTTTGTTTAGAGGTGTATCGCAGTAATGCGGGTCCCAACGGTCCTGCTAATCCGCAACGATGTTGAGCCTCTGCGATCCACATACTCTCTTAGAGGATGCGGAGAAAGGTCACCATTCGAGAAATATATACGAGGAAGAAGATTCCTTTTTCTCTGCAAGAGGTCTTATTTTAAGGTTTCAAGTCAAAGGGATTCGGGGGTTGAAGTGATAAACATCACAAGACTTGTCAAAATCACTGTAACTGGTAAGTTTCCGCATACAAACACCGTACAGGCAGTACATATACACACATAGTTGGTGAAATCTGTTTCTTTTCCAATAGGCAGCCTCTCTGCAGCGCTGCTGAGTCCTGACTCACATTTACCTCTTCACATCACGGAGTTCAAGCACCATACTGCTCACTTTACCCAAATTGGCTGGAAAAGTGTGCCCTGGGCTGCTCTGTGGGTTGTTGCTGTGTGCTGTGTTTAGGTACGCTGGGAATCTAGACGTCCATGATTTGACAGCAGGCTGTTCAACAGCAGTCTTTATGGAAGACTCTTTCAATCTGACAATGATTACTTTGGTTTTCTGGATGCCTAGCTCGTGAATGCAACGCTGCTTGGCAGTTTACTCTCAAGTGTGGGATGTCCAGGGCTTCACAGCAGCACTTGAATGCACCACAGACACATGACAGAGGATGTCGATTTCTTTTTTTGCGTTTTCTGAAGCCTATTATGTTTGATAAAATACCTGCACAAACAGCTCTTTCTTTTCCCCATCTGTTCCTACCTGCTGTGTAGTATAACTTCAATGTGACCATTAGGCGTGTAATTAAACAACTCACATTTCATTCTTTGTTAACAAAGTTGACAGTTTAGTTTCAAAACTGATTCCACTGGCAATGATATATTTTGACCTTGCTTATAGAACATTTGTTATAAATTCATGAGCAAAGAGAAAAGTTTTTGTTTCACAAGTACTTTTTACACCGAGTTCTCCCTCCCTCTCTCTCTCTTTCCTTTTTTTAAACACGTTTTTGGCAAAAATCTGTGTCAATTGAAACATTTGACTGAAGAACATCACAGCTTGAGGATAAGACATCACTGTGTTGTTTTTGTCTTTCGAGGGCCCGGGAAGCACCGGTTCCCCCGGGACTCGTGTGATGTGGTGTGCACACTGACTGTTATTGACAGACATTGTCATCATACACTATTCGCATTGTGCTGAGGGAAAAAAGCTTTCCTCAATAGTGGGTCATGCTCCGGTAGCACTGAATGTAAAACCTCAATATTTGTATTTGGAAACTAATTAATTTCCACATTTGCTGTAAACACCATCTCATTCAGGACCGAGGGGGACAATCCTGGCATGGTGCGGATCAAATGGCCCGAGTGTGAGTGCGTCCTTAGTAAGGTTTGAGGAAGCATCATGGCTACGCGTTAAGCAGCATTTCTAGATTATCTATCATCCATACTGTGACGTACTTCAGATACAGGGCAGACAAGCGGGACGTAACGTTGGGAGGAATTTGATTTGATGGTTGAAAATAAGTATGAATAAATTATCTCATAATCTTCTGCAGCTATGTGCCGCTTAACGTTGCAGATTATTGCATGGATGAATGTCTTGATATTATTGGTTGGTACTAGCTGTTGTAAGTGTGCATCATGTAACTGGATTTTCATAAGAAATATGAATAACAGGTGACCTATATGACCAGGGATGTGATCTAAAAAGTTGTAAAAGGTTGACTTTTTAACTAGGTGAACTAATAAAACGTAAACAACGTAACATAAGAACAGAAAACACAGCAACTAAACTTTGGGACACGAACATTAGCTTCCTGGTTGAAAGTTCTGTGTTCTCCACCACCACCCACCCACACAGAGCATTTCCTCTGAGCGTGTAATAATGGTGTGTCGGTATCAGAACGCCGAGGGGCGTGACCTTGTCAGGATTCGACGGCGTGGGAATGATTGAGGTCTGGTAAACATGTCATTACAGAAACATATCAATGGCGGTGGCTGTTGGACAAAACAGTTGTGTTTTGAACAGAGATCGTCTCATCTGCTCGCCTCCGTAACATCTTGCTTCAACATCAGAAGCATCCTGTAAACCACATCATGTTACACATTCACCTCAAACGTTCAATGTCAACGTCTCAACCAACAAATATTTTAAAGTTCCACAGACACAGTTAAGCAAATATGCAACTGGTGTTAAAGTCATTCACGTTGTAGACGAAACATGCACATTAGTAGTCACTGACCTCATGAATTATTGGTGGGAGGAGCTTTAAAACCACCCTAAATGCACCTTTAAACAGGCCAAGCCCCGGGGGACATCAGGGTTTCCTGTCTGTCTCAGTAATGGTTATTGACTGGAGCTAAACCCCACATGCCCTGCACGGGCCCTTTGCAAGTTGTGTAGTGAATATTCCGCCACATTCAATTTGACTGTGATCTACTGGAGCTGCCAACTCTGATCACCGCGGAAGTGCTCGCAGAAAACAGGCACACCTGTACTTCACGTGATATCACTGCGGGAGACACACTATTTTTTCCTATTCTTGCCTGAAACTGGGGTTTTTCTGTGCTTGTCGTAAATTGCTTGTTTTTACCTGATAAACCCAAACTACTCACGTAAAACCAGTCCTACAGAACAGTAGAGCCACTGCAGAACCAATCTGTTCAAGCAAATGCGTCTTTACATTTTATTTTAACATTTCAACAGGAAGTTATACGATCGAACATGTGCTCCAGTCCTTTTTATTGTATGGATAAGTAGCTAGTAGAAGCCTAATTTACCAATTAGGTCTTTCTCCGTTTATGGAAAAATAACCATTCATTCAGAAATACATTGATACTAATGAGCTGAGTATGAAAATGACGACTTTGAGTACGGACAGGGATAAACAACCAGCCAAAGCTCAGAATTTGTAATAATAATAATTATTATTATTATTGTTTTTGTATGGTTGAAACATGTCTAATGATTTGGGGTTGGATTCTCCTCAGCAACTCTTGCATGCTACTGTGTTGTTGCCATTAATATTCCAAGCTCTTTTGACATCTAAGGCTTTCTGACAGAATTGTGTTATTTTATTTTGCTTTCATTATCTCAGCGAAGCAGATCCTGCTCTGCTGAGTGTCGGAGGCTGCTGTAATTTTGGTAACGTCAAAGTATTGAATATGTTGTTGGATGCATGAAGAAAAGTTATTTACACTTTATTTATTTACACTGAAATATTAACTATTTATTATGAAACCGGTCGCCAGATAAAGAACACAACTTATCAGGCAACTACAACAATATACACATATTATATTCATTATAATTATTGGTGCAACTTTATTGTTGCAGCTGATAAAAATGGAGCTCATTCTAATTGCTAAATACAGTATACAGTATACATTTTTATACAAAATATAAATAACTAGTAACCAGCTGTAAAATATTTGATATGTATTGTAATATGTAGCGGAGAACAAAATTCCAATATTTACCACTGAGACGTAGTGGTGTAGGGGTATACGTAGCATAAAATACAAATACTTAAATAATAACTAATGACTAGTGAAGGGCAGCAAACATGGCCTCAACAAGGAAACACGGTTCTTCAGTCTACCTCAGTTGGTTTATGTGTATTTTGTGAAGGAAGCATCGTCTCATGTTGACAGCCTGTACTTTAATCCCTGCTGGGAGGGGGATTTCTAGGTGGTTCATCTGTACTAAGATGATGACTATAAAGGGCCAGAACTCCAGTTCTCACTCCTGGCTTTGGTTTAGGCAACAAAAAAGCCTCAGGAAAAGATGGTGCTTCGGGTTCAAATAAGTGTATTTCTCTTGCAAAATAACTTCACATAACTGGCTTTAGTTAAGAACGGGAGGAACGTAGAAAAACGATGGTGAAATAAGTCAATGTTGACTTCACATGGGACGCGAACATCGGCTCCTGAGTGAAGGTTCTCTGTTTGTTTCAACTCCCCTGCCACCTGTCCTGAGTGGGTTTCTCACATTTTAATAATGACGCGGACGAGTCTACATTGGAGTTAGTTGAAAGCCCGGTGCCTCCCATACAGATGCTGTTGAGCGTCCGTGTGTTGGAATCAAACAACCAAGGGGGGAAGTGATATTTGAGTTGAGTGAAAACGGATTATTGGAAAAGATTTAATCACAATTCTATGCCTTTGTGTTTATTTTTATTTAACTTCCAGTGATCCTCATCTTTATATACAATTACTCATCTTACACAACCACTACAGAGAACATCAAACAAAAAGAAAATCTCAAAGGACTGTGGTTTTGGCCTTGCTGGTTAATTAGATGTGGATCTCGCCCTCTACATTCTGTAATGAAGGACACAAACGGCATGTAGTTCATTTAATGTTACAACTTTCAAGGTCCAATTGTGGTCAGGCAAGAATAAGACACAAACATGAAATGAATGCAAAAGTTGATCACCTGCAAGCATCCAGACAGAGTGGTCTATCAAGCCAGTTGGGTCAGTAAGGAATCGGAATCTGACTCCCCTTACAGGGGAGAACATTTTCCAAGGACCTCCTCTTAATCATTTTTACTCTTCGAAGCCATTGGAACTCTTTGTATTATAAAACAGTTTCAACCTGAATAATTCAGACCTGTTCCATAGTGATACACAGATTTCAATTTGAATTATGCAGAAATAAGAATATATAATCCTTTATAAGTCCCACAGTGGGTCATTTGCAATGATTATTGAATGTTAATGCCGCTTGTATCATTTTATTCATATGGCATTTGGACTCAACTAAATTATCTTAGAAGCTTTCAGAAGATGATTAGTAGCAAGACCGGCATAGTCCTAATAAATCCCTCATAGATCTTTAAACTTAGTCTGAGGCTGACTCTTAGTAAGGGATTTAACTTCAAAATGATTAACTTATTGCATCACATCATTTCTATTGGCCCAAAGCAAACGCTGGTGGCAATAATTGACAGAATATGCTGGTTTAATTGACCTTAATGATCCCATCTAAAGATATGCTATTTTTAATTATACAGCACAATTTTACAATTAATAGCAAAGTATATTAGGACGACACATTGAGAATGACACATAAGGAGTAATCGTTTGTGAGACTGGTGGAGTTAAATATGTGGGGATGACAGCAGGTTGTGGCATCAAAGTGAACCTGCCTATCGCGTTATGTGAGTGCAGAACCGGTTAGAGAAGGTGTCACCTGTCATGGGACCCGACACTCGCTGCAGGGTGTAGTTACAGGTCATTTAACATGAAGATTGGGTTTATGCTCATCCAGCGTTTGGCACACTGTATTGATTACTAACTTGAAAAAAATGTTAATGATATAACCACACACCAGCCTCATGATTTTCATCAGCTATCCTATGTTTACACTTTAGCATACTAATGCAGCTCATATGATTTAAATTCCTTGATTAATATTAACTTCCTGCCAATCCCACTGTTTTAACCATGAATGCCCGAAACATCTCGGCACTATCTAGTGGACTGAAAAAGCAATTGTTACCAAAATGTTGCAATATAACTAGTTTATAACATAAAAGATCAATACTTGGCAGTGTATAAATACAATATAGCAACACAAATTATTGTCATACTACTCTGTATTGTCCCCCCCCCTAGTGAATATGATTTGTCACTTTGAGGCATTGAATCAAGGCCAACACATTGTGTAAGTGTGTCATCCATTGATGACAGGGTTTCCAGCCCGTACACTTATTACATACATTTATTTATTGTGTGCTTCTCACTTCTCAGACATGATAGCAGGAGTACAGGAGCGTATGTTCCTGTTTGATCTAATCCAAACATGCATTCTCTCTGTTGGCCATCAGGGGGAGACTCCTCTTGCAATAAGAAGTCTGATTGCATGGAAGTCAATGAGAGTTTATGGTCTCAATCTCAAGTCTTCTTCAATACAGCATGATTTTAGCAAAAATAATTGATATCTTTCAGATGCAGATTACAGTTTTACTTCCAACATTGTTTCGTGTAATGTAGAAAAGAGCAGTAGTGTGCCATGTTCGGCACAATCCAATCCATTCTATTTGAGACATTCAGAGAAACATGATGTGGCCATTCGCATGTGTGTTTGTTTCTTTGAATTTTACACAACTTGGTCCACACAGCGGATTCCTTTCAATTCAACCCTGCCCTTGAATATGCGCCCCCCAATCCCCCCCCACCCCCACAGGCCCAGAGTTAGAAAGTCAATGCCGAGTTGCACCAACATTGCACCATCTTTCTCTCAGTATGTCAAAGCGTAAAAGTTCCTCAGCCTGTCTCCTCCCTTCCATCTCTTTCTCCCTTTCATGACTGAAGTGTATTTATTCGTCGATATAAACAGTGTGCACCGCAGATGTCGGCTGGCTTCACCTGATTATTCTGTTCACGGGAGAGCAGGGTTTAGTCGTGGGTGAGTGTCAGCGCACCATTACTAAGAAGAGCCCATTGAGTGTAATTATATTAGCAATGGCATTATACACCACATCCTAAATGTTTGCTGAACGAGCCACTTGTCTGGCACATCGGGGTCAGGTGTGTCGCTGGGAGAGAAATGGGATGCAGCTTTGATCTCATGTGAAGTGGCCAATCAAACCAGAATATATTGATTTGTTTTGAATTTATAATCTGATAGCAATGTTGAAATGCTAGCAACACTGCTACCAAAAGCCTTTGAACAATACAGAAACCCCAAAAAGCAGCCCTTAATGAAAAGAAGGAGAACTTGATATGAGGAAAGTTAACTTTTTGTTCGACCAAACACGCTTGCATGTAACTTATCTACTCTACTCGGCCGGTCATTGAGCTGCTGTGAGGCCCTATAAAAATAGAAACTAATCCGTAGCCTCATCTGAGGCTGAGGTGTGTAGCGAGCACAGCTGTGCCCCGTGGCAGGTATTGGGCTGACATGATATGGCGAGCATGTGTTGTATTTGAGCATGTCTGATTGTGCTGGAGCTGTCATCACCTACTCTGCCTGAGCTGGTACTTATCCTGAGGCCAGTGTGCCAGGTCACCGTCACACAGCCTTTACATTTGTGGGGGAGCTGGGAGATGGGTTTGGCATGGCAGTGCTTTGGTCGCCATTAGTTCTCTGGGTAGGTTTTTTATCTTGCCTTTCCTTCCCCGACTGTAGACGGGTACTTTACATATTACCACAGCGCTTTGTTTGATACCTTGTGTGAATGAAAACCTCATAGTCCAATTCCTAGACCAATTATGTTTCTATCAATACATTTTTCTACTTTATGTAAAGTTGTTTATTATGTAAACATTCAGTTTTCTTAAAGTGAAAATTGATAATGCAGTCAGTCAGGTATAAAGTTATGTGCAAAACCAACATGTTAAACACTCATTCTACCACCCCATCAAATTCTGTTTCCAAATAGTAATTATCACTCCCTTTTCTAAATCCACATCGGCTTTAATTATAGCCACAGCACAAAAAATACACTCTTTTTAAGCTGGTTGCTGACCGCTTGCTGACAAGCAATCAAGTTTATAAATGGCAAACTTCACAGAGAACAATGAGGCCAGAATACTGTAGTGATCTGTTTCAACTGAATATTCTGTTCTCTAGTTGGGCTCAATACACTGAATCTGTCGGCATGCTAGCATGTCCTGAGCCTGGAAATGGTACCTTCACTTCACCTGTCTGTCTGCGGGGTGTGTGTGTGTGTGTGTGTGTTTGTAGAATCTCCCGAGATCAGAGGACATTCATGATTGTGTGCGATTTAGCAGCAGTGAATGAACGCAGGGGAAACACTGGTCATACTTGCGTATGTTTATGTTTAAACTTTTCGGATATTGCTTGCTGGTAAATGTTTGTCTTGTTTTCTCCACTTCAAAGATGCAACTACTCCCACACTAACGCACAGACATTTGGCTCCGTTTTCCCTCTCGGGAAGAACCGACTTCCAAACCGAACCGGGCCCTAACCGTGAACATTTATTCAGGGATGTGTCGCATGTAATTGTGGATAAAAAAATGTCTAGACTGAAAACCAGATGTTGGTTTCCGATTCATGCTTCGTGTAGTTTTACGTGTTAAAGTAACAGGTTTAATGGCCGTCTCCTGCAGCAGCTGATTGTTTCCAAATGAAAATGACCACCATCATCTCAGCGTGTGATGGGCAAAGTCTGGGCACAGTTCTGTTGTTTGTTGAAATAATAAAGCATCATGCATAAAGGAGATTGACTATCATTTCAGCAATGTTATTGCCTCACATTTACATAAAGAATGTAGTGAGCGTATTGTTTGCGTGGGCTGCTGTATAGGAGAACCTTTTTAAAAAAAAAACATCTATAGATCTTTTTTTTCAGTGAGCTGCAGCGTGAGATAGCTAGCAGGGCTGATGTCTGATCTACACTGATTGTTAATGCTCATCACAGCAGTGTGGCGAATGCTTTAATTCATCCCAGAGTTCACCAGCTGTCATAAATAAAGACAATTAGCAATTCTTTGAACACGATTCCTACACCGGCTCCCATTCAAATTCCCTCGCATGTAATCATTAATTCATAAAGCAGGCCTGGCAACGGCTTCGGTTTCTTTTTGTCTACTAGCCAACAATGTTCACTTGCACTGACACACTAGAGAGAATTAGACATGAATGACATGGGGAAAAAAAAAAAAAAAAGAACAACCCTATGAAATTTTCTAGGACATCTGAATTGCTCTCAACCTTTGGGAGGAACCAGGTGATCTGATGTGCAGTGAGGTAATGAAAATGAATGGTGTGCTTTCTTGTGATTCATGCTTGTTAGCCGTTAATGTATCTGCAGTTACTTTGATATCTGATGCAGGAATGTCAAATCCTCTGGAGAAGTGAAATAATGCAGAATGAAGCTCACACATTGCAACCAGTGTGTGACCTCACATAAAACACACTTCTAAACGTTGTGGAAAGCCTTCCCAGAAGAGTTGAAGCTGTTATAGCTGCAAAAGGTGGACTGACGTCATATTAAACCCTATGGATTAAGAATGGGATGTCACTTAAATTCATATGTGAATCAAGGCAGGTGAGTCAATTCTTTACTATAGTGTATCTTTTGCTAAATAAGGCTCAATGGTGGTCCACTGAGAGGGGCATGACTTAGCCTCTCTATAGCACTCTTTGCTATCATACCAACATACACACACACCTGCACCAACTGTGCTCAAAAGAGCGACTAACCACACCAACAGACAGCCCCCACAGTGAGGCTTGAAGGATTGATGCAGCAGAAAATATGAACGAGTCTCAGTGCATGAATCCAGCGTTGCCCCTTCTCTAATCTGGGAAAGATAGTCCGCTTCAACCTACACCCAGCTGAGGGGGGCAGAAAGAGCTGACAGTGAGGGAGCCTTCACACCTGTGCTGGGTTCATTTGGTCCGGACCAAGGTAAACAAAAAGAAAATCATACATCGTTGCCTATTGTGACAGTTATCTTGGTAATTGCACCGTTTTTACGACTGTCAACCTGGATCCTCAGAACCAAAATGGGGAAAACAAACTGCAGCAATTAATCAGTTAATTGATTGGTTGATTATTAAATTAATCTGCAACAATTTTATTCTGATTCCAGCTTCTTAAATGTGAATATGTTCTGGTTTCTTTTAGTGTCACGATACCAACATTTTGGTACCGGTACCGGTACCAACATGTGTTTCGGTACTTTTCGATACTTTTTCAAATAAAAAGTGAATCCAAAAAATGTCATTACTGACTTTATTTTAATAGAAAATCTTAGAACAATAACATATTAATCAGCAAACAAAATAAAATACCACAAAGACAAGCTTTTCTAATGCACACAATTTTAAAAATGTTAAAATATAAATACAATAATATAATATAAAATATAAAATATAAATAAACCAGCTCTATTTTTTTCTTCCAGAGCTACTTTTGTTAAGAGTGAAGGGCGGTGGCGCTTGCTTTTAGCACTGAATGTGGCTTTTTTTCATGAGTTTAAATGACCTGTCGTTCCCTGAGCTCAGTGTGCAGGTCTGGGTGCTTGTCCTTTAAGTGTTTGGCTAGTCGGAGGTGTTTCCGCCGTTAGCCATGCATGTTTTAAACATCGTTTACACAGTGGTGCATCGGCGTTAACTGCCTCGCCTTGCGCTTTTGTTTTTAGCTAAAGTACGGCCATATCGCACTTCGCGGCGCTGGTTTGTCCGCAAGTTGCGGCGTGGTGACGGTGGCAGCAGCCATTCTCCTCTCCGTGCTTCTCTCGCTCTCGCTCTCTCTCTCTCTCTCTCTCTCTCGCGCTCTCTGCTCTCTCCAAGCTTTCCTCCTGCTCCGTTTGTTGTTCCAGTCCACGCTGCTCACTAACTTGCTAGCCGTTTCCTCCAGCTTGCTTGCTTTTTGTTTTTATCTCCCCAAGCCGCGGCTCGCTCCTCGTCCTCTCAGCTGTAGTTACAACGCGGTGACGTCACGTGGCGAGTTCGCCGCGCTGTTGCGGGCGCTGCCGGCGGCGCTGCAAGTACCGGTCCCGTCCAAATGCAATATAGTACCGTTTTAAATGCCTCAGTACCCCGGTACCAAATTAGTACCGGTATACCGTGCAACCCTAGTTTCTTTACTCCTCTATGACAGTTAACTGTATATATAGTTGAGTTGTGGACAAAGAAAAAAGACATTTGGGGACGTCATATTGCAATGTAATCAATAATTTTCACAATTTTCAACAATGAAAGTAATTGTTTGTTGCAGCCAAATCAGTGTTGCAAAGCTCACGTAGAAACAACAGATTATACCCATTATTAGTATTATTAGACTGTATACATCGGATGCATTGTGTAATAAATAATGGCTAACAGGGAGAGACAGGACTGTGCAAAACCCCTGTGCTGCGAGACATGAGCGTTGAGAAGCGAACGGACACCTGGTTCCCTGCTGATTTGCCTAAATAGGTTGAATGCATGTTGACACATCAATACGGTGGCTTCCTCCACAGATTTTATGATGAGCAGATAGATTTATCAGTAGTTTATCTTTTGAAATCCTGTTACTATCACATGTCTACTATAATACAATCCTGTGGCTGGTTCGTTGGTTTTCACATCACAAACTCACAACCAGAGTCCACATTTTCAGACGGTCTCAGCTCAGGTTGTTTGCACCAGGGTTTGATTGACGAAACGAAGAAAGAAGAAAGGTTTGACAGACCCAAACAGGTTACATGTGAAAGCAAGCAAGGTAACCTTGAAGGCCCGGATGGATAGAGGATCCAGAAATACTTCAAACAATGGATTTGTGACAATTTGTCCTCACTATCATAAGTCGGGACTGGAAAATAAAGCTGCTCTGTCATGGACCTTAATAAACCCTGATGTTCTTAGGTACTTAAGGCTGATGGTTCAGTCAGTGCATAGTGCTGCTGCAGAGTACTTGATGAAGTCAAATCCACTCATTCACCCTAACCAAAGTTAGTGTGAAACATCACAGACAAGAATATGATTGGTGTTTAATTAAGGAAATCAATTCTGAAGTACGGTATACAAATCAGAAACTGTTTCTAAGTAATGAATGATTCAGATTCAACCTAATTGAACATTGTTTCAAACTTTGTTAGATGTTTCATTTCAGGATAAAAGCTACATTTAATCAGAAATTGTTCTCAATAGGCAAAGTTTAGCAAATAATGTGCTGTATACAAACAGTACACCCGTTTGACTGGCATACAACTCATTTGCTTGAAACTAAAAAGCACAATTCTTTGATGTGTAATATACATGAACATCAAAGACTGAATCGTCTCCATTCCCACTCCGACACAGAAGGGCTCGTTTCCTGCATGAAATGAGACATGTTATGTCATTTCTTGGCATATACATCTGTTGGGAAGTAAAAGTACAAAGGTGGTGTCTTTAAAATGAAGCGTTGTTTGATCATAATGAGACGTCTGAGTCAAGTTCTGACAGTTGCAGTGATTTTTGTTTGTATCTTTTGTTTTATTACGTCTGATAAAGTTGACTGAGAATGCATGCTTCTGTTTCAACTCTGCGCTAATTCGTACATAAATACTGTGGTTACACACGAGCACAGCCTGCATGTGCAAGTCGTTTTCAAAAACATTTCAGGCAAAATATTTCAGGTTTCAGACGGCATCCTAACATGGAGATTGCACTTGTTACAGAATAAACCTTTAAGAACTGCTGTTGATCACTGTATTCTCGTGAATGGGCTGGAACATATCTGGTAAAATGTGGAGTGCCACAAGGATCTATATTAGGACCAATTTTAGTCTTACTGTACTTTTTGTTCTGAGCCATAATTTTGAGAATTACAGTAGCTAGATCGTCCAGTCTTGCTTGTCTTTTTTTAGAAGTGTTGATACTTCCAGTGTGCCCGTCTGCTACAAACTGAAGTTTCCATACAACTCAACTGCATTCTCAACGTTTGGGGGAAGCCTATTTTCTTCCATATGATGGTTGGAGTTTTGCAACACTTGGTTAACGTTGTAAGTTGAAGCAAAAAAAAAAAAGAAAACAATAAAAAAAATTATTGGTTGGGTAAAACATGGTTTGGCATCAAATACATTAGTGTTACATTATTGCAGTTATATACGTAAATTAATATTCCAGTCAACGTTTCCTTCTCCTGTGTGAATGTTCTGTGTTTGTTTGAGCACACTGCTCTCCTGTTTCTGGACATAATTCACAATGGAAGTTTGGTGGAATGGGAATGTACTTTTTAGTAGATCAGGCTGTTTTTGTGTTGAGCGTTAAAGACAGTAAAACACACTTTTAATTCTCTGGTGCATAGTCAAATGCTGAGAGGCATAAATCAGAAAACAATTCACCGCTGTTGAATTTGTATGTTGCATTGATTCATTTTGATTGTTTGTTTTCTTAATACTTTATAACTATTGTATTTGTTTGTAAATTCTGCACTGAACGCTGTTGGTTTCTACATACCTTTGACTAACTATCTGTCAAATAGTTAGTTTCAAATGACTAAAGCAACACTGACCTGCTTTTCACACTTTGCTGGATCTGTGCTCCATTGCCATTACGTGCACTGGACTTAAAGGTGTGTAAATGTGAACACACTTTCAAAAAATATTTCAAATAGCCAGAAACAACAGATGGGTGTTTACCTGACCCCAATCTCCTCTACAAAACTAAGGTGATGAAACTGTGGCTTGAGAAACAAATGGAAATGAGAGTGAAAACATGGAATGATTTCCTGTGATAAGGTTACATTCTGTGGTTTTGTCCTGTCAGTATGAATGACACAAAGATGTAAAAGGTAAAATTCTGTGGAGAAAACAGAATGACAGGACAGCATTTTTGAAAGTTTCAACTTCCCGTCTTGCATTAAATGCTTTCATGATCGTATCATTTCAGTCTTCTTTTATTTCTATTTCAGAGAATAAGCAAACAAAGATGCATTCACCAGCAGTTAGGGCTGAAAACTGACATTGTCATTTTTGCTTTGTTCATTTTAAATGTATATGCATCAATGTGCTGCATTTTGAGAGCTAAATAAACATGTTTGTTGTGCTCTTGTAAAACATTTAATCATAAACAGACAATGAGACGTGTCAAGACGGGTCGGTGGGTTGCCAAAATCTTCACAGACGGCACTGACGGCAGAATGCACTGGTTGACAGCAGGCTGCAACCTCCTGTTCTTAAAAGTAAAGTCAATGCTGAAGTGCTTTAAACCGCCATTCTCTCTGCAGGCCATGAGGGGGCGACTCCTCTGGTTGCAAAAAGAAATCTGATTGCATGAAAGTCTGTGAGAAAAGACTCTACTTCACTTGATTTATTTATTAAGAGTAGGGTTGGGCATCGTTTGGATTTTACCGATTATGATCCCGATTCCGATCCTCTGTTTCGATTCCTGTTCTAAACGATTCTCGATTCCGATTCTTTGAGGTGCAGGTCAACAGGTCCAGTGTTGCCACAGTTACTTTGAAAAGTAGTACTCTTGACTTCACTTAACTTAAATAATTGTTTGCATATTGTAATGGCAGTAACATCATGAATGAACATTTTATGAATATTGAACCGGCATTAGAGCAGCAAGGATTGGTTTTATGAAACCAAGGATGAGCACAGTCCTAAAGTATGAGCGGCGTGATGACGAAGGGAGGGGGCGGGGCCAGCAAGCAGCGAGACATTTCTCCACTAAACACTCAATAGAGACTCTGCTCGCATCTCAGCACAGACTGAGTTAGCAGGAGCTCCGTGAAATCGAGAACTCGTCTTGTTTATTCACACGCTGCGAAATAATGCTTGTATTTCCAGCTGGAAAATGCGTATCTCTCCCCCTCCATTGTTTACGTTTCTGCCGGTATAGCGACTAAACGCGACCGTCCGTGAAGGTGTCGGCTAACATACGTCACCCCCGAGACGCACGAAGAAAGCAGATCTTTTTTTTTACTGACAAAAATAGTAACGCACCGTGTATTTGGATAAGTAACTTTAATCTGACTACTGGTTTGGCAATAGTAGCGCGTTAGACTACTCGTTACTGATCGTTCTATCGCGGAGTCTCCGCACGCCGGGCGGAGTAATACAAACAAACTAGTGCGAGCGGAGTAAAACAAACAAACTAGTGCGGACGTTTAAGAACCGAAAAAAAAGGATCGCAATTCCAACAGCTTCTTAATGGTTCCGGAACCGGAGGTTAGGAACCGGTTCCTATTTGGAACCGGATCTCGATGCCCAACCCTAATTAAGAGTCAAATACACCATAAAGCAGGGGCTACCTTGTGATTGATGGGTCGCTACCATGGCGTCGCTACCGTAACTACCAATACATTAGCTATACTAAGATGACTTTACCACTTAGCTGTAAAGTTGACCTTGAATTATGAAGCTAACTTTGTTAACAGCTTCACACCAGAATACACATCCATTGCTCTGTCCAAATATGGTCACTTCCTTCACTGGTTGCAAAAATTCCAAGAGGGTGATGACCAAAATCCAAGATGGCTATGGCCAAAATGGCAAACTCGAGGCTTCATAACCGAAGTCCACAAACCAATGGCCAGCCACTGAAGTTCAGCCAGTACTGGATCCCACATGCAGCGTGTCTCTGACCAGCCAAGTTGAATTATGGCTTTAATAGAAGGAATAGAAGCCATGATTAAAACGTTCTCTTCAGTACTGCAAATGCATAGGGATAAAAATGTCCGTCCAGCGAGTATAGCCTCCTGTCTACCACCTGAGTTGGCATGGCAACTGTACCACATGCACAGCCAGCAGACCAATACAATATACATTAAAATGATTGAAATTGACGCATTTAATCCCATGGAGCCCTTCCGTGTATAAACAAAGCACGATGAGTTTTGCATAATGGAATTTCTTTTTTAGTTCTCTTTTTTTGAGTTTGCCTTCGACAACTTTGTCCTCTTTGTTGTTCAGGATGTGAAGATTAGAGAAAGAGCAGAAAATGTGAAATAGCTCATTAGCCGGTATACAACAATAACACTTGTTATTAACTCCATTGAGCAGAGGGTACCATTTCCTCATTATGCAACAACCTGAATGCTTTCCCTTCAGAATTATGTAAAAAAAAAAAAAAAAACATTCATATGGAAATTAAATGTAGTCAATACAAAGCTCAGTAAATGGGTTTCAGAGTGGCCTAATGGTTTGACATCTCCATGACTAGTTTAATTCGCACAAAAGCGAGTGCTGCTATGTTATGATATGGGTTCCACTGCTACGTCAGTCAAATTAATGTCTCTCCAAGTGTCATTTTAATAAGACCCTACACTAGCAGCCATTTACAGCACACCATTTCTAGAAGCTAATGGCCAACAGCTTTGCATCTTATGAATGTTGAAATTGCATTAATTGCTTCTCTTTAGATACAAAGATAATTCTGACATGTTTTGATTTCCATTAAATCAGTTTTGAAGCACAACAACTTTTTATTTTTTCAACACTATTACAATGAGCTTTACAAATCCTCCTCTTGGTGGGGCGACAGGTCTAGACCCTATACATAAGTAGTTTCTCTTTTAGCATGTTTTCTATGATCTCGCTGCTGGAAAGTAAAAAAAAAAAAATGTTTATTCATATTTTTTTACTCAAAATCCCAATTTTTTTCCATAACAACTTTTGTAGCAAAACATCAGCTAGAACCAACCAATTTCAACCAATAATATCATGACATCCATCCATCAATCAATCAGCAACTTTGGCTCTGCACACAGGTAGAGGTGAACTCATCTCTTGAATGATCAAATCAAACTCCTCCCAACATTACGTCTCGCCTGTTCCACTCGGAAAAATATGTCACCAATCAGAAGATAGATACTCTTGAAATGCCGTTTCAGCTCAACTTTAAACAATGTGACAAAGTTATGCAACCAGGATTGACATCTATTAAGCTGCTTATAATATACCTTGATCGTGAGACGCAATCCTTTGATCAAGACTCCATTGGAACATCAATTGTTGTTTTTATAAAGAAAATGATTACATCTGATTTAATCAGAAACAGTGATTTATAGAAAAAAAAGTTATGCTGATATATATCTTCCAAATTAAACTTTGTTGTTTGAATAGGCCAAACATTTAACCAAACCTCACATAACTTGAATTACTGTGCCTGCCTCTTTGATAACCATGATATTTTGAGACTGCAATGACTCCATTGATACCTAACATGGCATGTTAGCATACCGGGAAAGGCCTAAATATCGCTCCAAATTTAGGAACCCTATAACACCTCAATGTCAAATCGTGGCTTTGGTAAAAGGACATGAAACAAGGTCACAGTTACCTGGTTATAATGCATGAAACCCTGTTGAACTTCTGCTGCTGCAGTTTCATGCCATTAAATGTTTACGCAAAATATCTCATTTAAATAACGGTCACGTATGCGTTCCAAAAATGAATCCTCCATCATTCTGTCCTCACTTGTCTCTCTTGAATCACAGATACATTCATCCACACTAATTTTTTCTGTCATCCTCCTCTATGTTGACTGTTTTATGTCTTTTGTGTCCTTGTATGTTACCTTGATGATGTGGTGAGACACTCTTACAAGCCCCTATGGATTTTTGTTCCAAATGTGCATTTGTACTTCACGCAGCATCCCATCGTGTCTGTATTTCATCATCCATATAAACAAGTAGACAAAAGAACCAAAAAACCTGACAGAAATCACTGTATATTCAAACATCAGGACATGAAACGTGTCACATTTATTTATTATTTGATGCTCGCCTCCAGCCTATTTATAACTTCTGCTTTGAGCACATGGTGCACTGTGAAAGTCAAGCTCTTGACACGAATGAAACAGAGCCAATTGTATTTCCTGCAATGACAACACATACTTGAGCAGTCAGCTAAGCTCATTTGCATATTAATTTAAAGACAGATGTGACACGGCCTTTCTGCTGTGTGAACAGAGCCGTCTGTGCTCTTGCCAGTCCAACAGGAATTGTGTTTACCAAACTGCATCCTTACAAACACAGCAGGTTTCTTTATTTAGTGGAATCAGGTGATAGCACGTCTTGTTTCTATATAGAATTTCTGAGCAGCTTTAGTCAGTCTTCATGAATTTTCCCCCCTAACCCAAAGAGTAACTAAACCCAGAGGTTTTGCTGAAGTGCCTCTACTTTTGGACTGAAACAAACACTCCCATGTTCAACCCAGTGAACCAGCCTTTCTCCAAGGCACCAGACGCCAGTCCGCCAGACACCGGATGCTTATCCAGTCACCTGTCCCATCCTGCAGCCTTTCCTGACCTCAAGCCTCATGTGGTCCACCAGTACACGGACTCCACTAGTCCACCAGAGATGCTCTCCCCCCATTGGGTCGTCCTCCTGCCAATCCTCCAGAGGACCTCTGGCCTTTTTGTCACCCTCCAGAGAGGCATCGCCTGTCTCCTCCGCCCCTAGGCGGAGAGTTCAAGATGAAGATGGATCCCACCTAAAGACCAGTGGCCTGTTAGATAACTCTAGATAACTCTACTCGAATTTTCCACCATGATGAGGAGAGCACACCCAGGACTTTGTCTCTGGCTGTCACAGCAGCTGAGTGTTGTCTGGTCCACTCAGGTGGAAACTGAATCCTTGAATACAGCTCAAAGAAGACAGACGTGTCATTTAAGTGTCTCTACTCTGCCTTCTGCACTACAGACAACGTGAGTCTCTTTTTGGACATTATACTTTCTGAACTCCGCCATTTCTTTACATTTCTACCTCGTCTATGGGTATTATCATTTACTGTATTGTATGCATTTGTTTCTGTGATTATTCGGCAATATATGTACTGCATTTCCCTGTGAATTGCTCCTTTATTTGAGGCTCTAAAGCAGCTAACTCTACATACATCAGCACAGGCGCCAAAGAAAACCCTCGCTTATAATGTTAGATGCTCTGCTGTGACTCTGTGGATGGAGCGGAGAGCTCTTTAACAAGAAGGTTGGTGGTTCAATCCTCAGCTCCTACTATTTGCATGTCAAAGTGTGCTTGAGCAAGACACTGATTGCTGGGTGAAGTAAATAACACTGTTTATCTCATTATCATATATAAGGCAGCAAGTGACTATTTTGTCCTCAAAGTTGATGTGTTAGAAAAAAGGAAAAATGGGCAAGCGTAAGGATTTGAGCAACTTTGACAGGGGCCAAATTGTGATGGCTAGACGCCTGGGTCAGAGCATCTCCTAAACTACACTGGGGTGTTCCCGGTCTGCAGTGGTCAGTACCTATCAAAAGTGGGCAAAGGAAGGAAAACCGGTGAACCGGCAACAGGGCCATGGGCGGCCAAGGCTTATTGATGCACGTGGGGATCGAAGGCTGGCCCTTGTAGTTCGATCCAACAGATGAGTTACTCGGCTCAAACAAGTCCATGCTGGTTCTGATAGAAAGGTGTCAGAACACGTGGTACATTGCAGCGTGTTGCGTATGAGGCTGCGAAGACGCAGTGGTCTCTTTCAGCAGGATAACGCGCCCTGCTACAAAGCAAAAAAGGTTCAGGAATGGTTTGAGGAACACGAGTTCAAGGTGTTGACTTGGCCTTCAAATTCCCCAGATCTCACTCCAATAGAGCATCTGTGGGATGTGCTGGACAAACAAGTCCGATCCATGGAGACACTCTGTTGTCACAGTCCAGGCTCAGTGGACTCGAGCCCAGGGGGCAGAAAGAGGAGGCAGAGGCAATTTAGATGGGTCCTCCCTTCTCTACCTGCAATGTGAAATAAAAAAAAAAAACAAGCAGGAGGAGAACCGACAGGGTCAGAGGCCGTCATGCTGTTCTGCTCACGCTATTCTCGTCTATATGTCTCACTTTCCTAACTCTTCCCGTCTCTCCGCTTTCTCAGGTTTTCTCCAGAACTTACTGCATTAGCAGCCCACTGTGGCGCATCATGCTGTGGATGAAGTGGAAGCTGGTGGTGGACTCCCTGCGTGGACGGAGACGGAGGATACCCTGTTCTCTCTGGTTCCTCCTGCTGTTTGCTGCTGGAGGTCTGGTTCTCTTCATCCACCAGCGGGATCTGTCAGAGATGGTCCAGCAGCAAGGCCCAGGTTAGTCTCCACTAACTGCACTCTAAAACAGCACTGATCTCTACGCTGTGGCGTAGGATTAGGAGTGTGCTGTTGCACTGTGAATGATATGGACTGTGTCACATTCTCCAGCAACAATAGCCACTTACACAGAGGGGGATCTCTGTGACCCTCTGATTCTCTTCTGATTGTCAGATGCTTTCAGGCACAGTAAAAAAAATAGGGTCATTCACAATGACACACACACACACACACACACACACCATGTAAAAATATATGGTTAATGCATTTCAGGATTAACCATGAGTTGGTATGGGACGATATGAAATCATCATGTCACAATTATCCTGGCCTAAATAATTGTGATATTCTCCCGATAATCTAATTGAGTGATTTTGTTTGCAGCAGTTTTACAGGAACAACGTAGTTTGCGCTAAAAGCCTAAATTGCAAATGACAGGCAGAAATATTGTTCTATTTATACCCCGTCCCATGAGATCGGGTCGAGAAAAGTATATTTCTAGTACATAAAAATAAAGTTTTATTCTCATAAATTGGATCACGATGATGATGTAGTCACCGATGTAATTGCTGATCTGGAAACACAGCGACATCAACACAACAAGCACCACATGGCAGAAAAACACAGGGCAGTCATAGAGGTCGTAACCAAGCCGACATCTTGGTTCCCGAACTCATCTTTAATTTAAAATGAAAACACACACACAAACACACAAACACACTACTACTACTACTACTACTACATTAGGGCAATGTTGGATTGTGATAGATGTTTTCAACAGACAGTTCCAGGAAGAACAACTTGTGCTTCTTTCACTGCTTCACCTTTACGGTGGTGCAAACTATCCCTGTCACCTTGCGTGTTAAAGTGAACTCAGCCGTGCATAAAAAAGCATACCGGTGTTATCAAGTGTGAACATTTTTCTATCTCTCGTTTGTGAGAGCACTTGACATTAATTTACTGACAATAGTTAACGAGTGCTTTGACATTTGATATGCACTCTTTAGAACAAACAAACCTCCCCATGTCACATCAGGTTTGAATATGACAGACAGTCAGACATCTGCGACATACATATCAGACTACAACGTGTGTGTATATATATATATATATATATATATATATATATATATATATATATATATATATAGTTTTATTCATTTGAATCAGCAGTGATTTCACAATATAGAAGTCACTACAGTTGCTGTAGTATCAGATATTTACGAATACTATTATTTCTGATAAACTGTGAAAGAGAAAAAACGTACAAGGCATAGTTTGTTCTGTTTTTCTCTCATTTCCTATCGCTTTTCTCCAGTTCAATTTAGCTTAGTTATTATGGCAGCCATACTGTCATGTTTTCTACATTAGAAATGAGATATTATATAATACAATGTAACTATATTTGTTTAGAAAGCTGATATATATAATTATCAGTGCTTAAGTTAACTTTGCAATATCTATAATAATAGTCAATAAGGTTCCGACATTATGAACAGCATCGTCTTGATGGTTTAACCTTCATTTCATCCTTGAAGCATAAATAATAGATATAAAGGATGTTTATTTAACATCAATACATATTCATTTGTGAATGTTCTTACATAATAAACACACTCGCGTAAGGCCAGAGCTGTGTAGAATACGATGCAGCTGCAAAAAGCTCTTGTTGAACTGGAACTCTACCTCCGTGTTAACTAGATCTCGGGCTTGCAGGCTTTCTTCCACTCTCAGCAAACCTGATATCATCTTTAGAAACTGGGCTCAACTTAAAGGAACCACCTATTTTAGATCAACCTAGAAAGGTGTACTTCGTAAACGACCACTGCTGTCTTGTGAGATTGAATGAATATAACCCACAACTGGCTGAAAAACAACCTTTTCAAACTCAAAACCCAGCAGAGAAGAATGGAGGCAACGTGGCTCGCAATCGTCGTATAAAACATGTCAGACAATCTTGCTAAAAAAAAAAAAACTGTCTGTACTTATAGCCTGTTAGCTCTTAGCCAAACACACTGCAACATGTTCTCCCCTCGCTGTGTCTCTGGGTCCAGAGTGGCAGCTGGGGGTCCGAGGGGCACTCAGCTGTGTTATCACTAGTGGGCCCTATGAGCCGGGGGCCGGTCTCTACTTCCCCTGAACACAGCGCTGATCTCTACACTGTGGAGAGCAATTTGAGGGAAAATACAACCAATGGGAGCATACACTTAAAGGTGGAGGATGTGGAAGAGACCATTATGTCCAATGTGTGTCCAATCATCCTGAAGCTGGTGAGGAATATAGTGATTGATTACAATGCTGAGTTCAACCGAACATTTTTTTATCATGTTCATTAATATTTTGACCTTTATACAATTGATCCATCTCAACTACATTTTGTGTTGCCTTGCAATAATTCAGCCTTACTCAGCGTTTAATTCAGCCCCACACAGTATGTTGCATTCGATTTGCATTAGCTTTTAGATTTGCGTTGCTCCTCAACAGATAACCAGCAGAGAACCTAGTTAAGACAAGCTGCTGACGTAGCTCATTGAGACGGGCTGCTGCTGGGATCGGGACTACAGCCACAAGAGGACATAGCCTTGGCCATGCTTTGGTGGCTATGATTGAGGCTGTGGCATATTCGGGTGTAACACCGGCTACATCCGTACAGTCGTACACACACAATGCACAACCACAAATAATGCAGTCGTAGCTTGAGCAACAATCTTGCCGTCAGCCAGCACCGGGAGCGACAGCTGCTGTCACACCCAGTGGCCTTGGCCTCACAGAGGTAGACGGAGGTCATGCATTCAATTTCCAAAAGAGTCAAACCTTTGTCCTGATGAAAGGACCCAATGTGCTTCTGCTTGGCACTCTGCATTAAGGAGATTGGGGTTTAAGCAGCCGTGATGGAAGAGTGTCCTGAGCGTGTAAAACTAAGCTGCTTCATGTCTCAGAAACAAGAGATCAGCTGCTTGCTTATGTGCCTCTTTGGCTTGTACTACACTTTCCCCCTAAATGAGAGCGGGATTAGTAGTATGTTGCTGCTGTTGTTGGACAAGCCTCCGTAGGGTAACATGACGGGGTTATTTGATGTAGTCCTTAGTCCTTGTAGGGTTGAACTCTTTAAGAGGAGTTTTATTCTTTATTGAAAATCAGTTAAGTGTAATTAATCAATGTGGTTGTTGTACTTGAAGCAAATGCTAGATTAACTGGTCTAGCAGGCTCATTGGAGATAAAAAAAAACAGTAGAGCTGAAACGTATTGTGTTGTAATGCAACACTATTGTGCGTCAACAGCACTGTGAATAATTAGGAATATCAGAGCGTCACCTCTGCAGCAATAAGTGCCATTTAGTCAGAAGCTTCTGGTTGTCAGATGATTTTAGGCACGGTGATAAAACACACGTCATGTACAATACATACATGTCAGACAATCTTGCTAAAAAAAACTGTACTGGTAGTCCTGTTAGCTCTTAGACAAACACTGCAACATGTTCTGGGTCCAGAGTGGCAGCTGGGGGTCCGAGGGGCACTCAGCAGTGTGGGCCCTACCAGCTAGGGGCCGGTTAGGAGTAGTGAATTAGTAGTCAATGAAAGTAAAAAAAACAGGCAATAAAAGGAGTTTTGAGAGTGTGAGTCACTACAACCATGAGAGGTCCTCGAGCATGCGGCCATAACTGGCAAACCCAAATATTACGCCATACAGAGGACATACACGGAGATGCACACTCACTCACAACCGGTCGCATGATCCTCCTAGTGGATCTAAGTATTTGACATGTCCCTGCCCTGATTGGCTGAATGTATGTTTGGAGGCATCCTGTGCATCCTCCCTTTACTTGATTGTCATTACAATCTAAACAGACTAACTATCTGAGAGATACAACACCACACGACTATGTTGATCTACCACTAAATTCAGATACTTGTTTCTGTCAATTTCACTCCTCTACAAACAGAGATTTGATTTTGTTATTCGTGACCTGAATATAAAATACAAACCTATTAGAAGAAAATGAACTGAGATGCTGTTCAGTCAGCAGAGAATAAGTGGAAGTTCTGATTTGAAAGTAAAATTTAATTATGCTGCAATCTCAATCCAGATCTTCCCTGGAATTCAAATTTAGGAATCAACAGTGAAGTCATCCCATCACTGAATAGAATACTACAAACATCTCAGACATTGTTTTGTCTCCATAACAAAATCTTTCTTCTGACTCATTTCTGACTACAGACTACAAGTGTTTGACATGGTTTAAAATATAGATCTTACCTGAAGCTTTAAAATAGTTGTTGAGTGTGTCTACCAAAACATCAAACTGTATATTTTTTCACGCAGGAGTTTTTTTTCTGAACTGCCTCTTTAAATTCTGCTTCATCTCACTTCCAAACACATGCACACAAAAGAAAAGCAATGCAGCCCAGAATGTTAGAAAACTAGGAAAGTAAGTGTTTGCCTTAAAACTTTAAACTTTGAAAGCACACAATGGGTCTTTGGAGACCCAGAACGCTTTTTAGTTGCAACAAATATTTCCTGGTTTTGAAATGTTAATTGTTGTTTTTTGTTTTCCTGTTTAGCTCCGTTTTCTGTCACTAATAATAGAAATGAACACTTAAGAAATATTAAGTTATGTTTGCCTACTCCCATGGTACGAAAAATGTTGAACACATTGTGATGATCATGAAATCAGATGAAAAGTGAAATTTATTTTGGTTCTTCCTGAGAAGGATATGAAAGTCTGAACCAACTGTTATGGAGATCCATCCAATAGTTGTTGTATATTTTAAGATGTGTCAAAACCAAAACCTCAGGGAGGATTAGATCAAATGTCCTGGTATGAAAAAAGTTTGAGGATTCATGGAATCATTATTATCCACCAAATAATAATGTGTCGAGTCCATGTATATTTCAGTCTGGGGCAAAGTGTGGAACCGACAAACAAAGAGTTGAAATAAGAGTTGAATAAGATGAATTAGGTGAAGATGCAACTTTATTTTGCATTACAAAAGAAATCCACGACGACAAAAACTGTCATAAGTTAAACTTGTATTAGAAATTGTCAGTTTTTGTCTTTAAATCACTTCAATTATTTCCCTTGCACCACACTGATGCAGAGATATATTTCATTATCTTAACTTTATATTGATGTGATTAATTAATTAATTAATTAATCTATGTCATAACCATTTCAAGTGTTAAGTCACGGACGTCAGTGAAGACACATCTGTCGCAGCAATCCTTTTGATTTTGACATAGTTTTTTCTGATCGGTCACCTGACAAATATGGTCTATTATATTATTACATTTTTTTTAATGATGATTGAATAAAATATTGATATTTATTAATTGAGTAAATTAATTAATTTACCAGGGATTTAATGTAATCAAATTAGTCGGAAGACCAATCTAAAAATAATTGTAAATTGATAGAAAAATAATCATGAGCTGCATCCCTATTATAACCTTAGTATTTTTGCACTTCTCCCATCTTGAAGTCAATGGGATTTTGGCTAAATGCCTGAAATAGCTTTTGTGGTTTACAAAACTTTAGATATTTTAATGTTTTGTCTGACAATGTACAATATTTCATTTTCATTTAATTTTTTGATTTGTTCCTTTCATGAAAATGCACATTTCATGACAGTAGGTACCCCTCAATTTTGATGGCTAAATGAGAAAACATCACCACGCCTCCACGCCTCGCTGTGTTTACTATTCCCTGGTATGGTTTAACTTTTTTTAATTCTGCCTGTTGCATTCACACTTCAAAAATCATAAAAGTGTTGTTCATTTGTGAAGATTATCCTTCTGAACAAAACCTGTAAGTATCATAAGTGTTTGTTTGCCACTGAGTTTATTTTCTACAATAATCCAAAATCCAATGGAAAAATCCCATGGCTGTTTGTCGAGGGAACCAATGTGATGCTAACTTCTGGGATTGGCCTATAAAAATATATCCCGGTAGCACTCTGGTGTAATTACACTGTAAATGGTTATGCATTAAAGCAGAGGTCTCGGTGTAAACAGTAAGTAGAATAAACAGCATTTATTTGCACTGTAACCACGATAGAATAAATACTGACAGTGAGGGAGATGGCTGCAGCCCACTGACGATTTCTCTCCTCTGATAATAAGCCATCTTTCAAGCATGTGGTGTCTACAGAACGTCTGAGCATACGTTCTGCAGCCTAAGCACATCCTTTTTAGCTCGTCCACCGTATCGCTACCAGAATGTCGGGAGTTAGAATCCTGGTCTACTCAATCATGCATGTGTGTGCTGTACACAGAACACAGCGGTGATGCAGCCTTCCCAGCCCCCTTGCTAAAGCACAATGAGCAAGCCGTTAGTTTGCCTTAAGCTATGGAGCTTCACCCTAGCAGAAGCTCATATCTAATAGAGCTGAGTTATAATACATTGGGTGTCAGCTTTTATCTGCCTCCCCCTCCTTCTCCACCTCTTTATTTGGCTCACAGTGCGCTTCAGAGCTTTGTGTCCCACGGTTTAGATGGGCCGCACTAAAGTAGCCCAGAAAACTGCAGTTTAACTGGCAACAGTCTCTCCACTGATCCCTCCCAAGTAATTGTTAAAGGACAATTGGATAAACTGCGGGGCAGAAGAAACACCAGAAGAAGCGAGCCGCCCAGATAAATTGTCTGCACAGTTTCACACCTCTGGGCGTTTTTTCTCAGATGAGTACGGCGGTGAGGAGCAAACGCTCCGGTGAGTGGAAAGTCGGCGGCCGGCGTGCCACATCGCAAAACCTTAAAGCAGAGTCGTCCACAGATGGAGGAGAGAAGTGTGTTTACTAGCAGGCAGGTGCATGGATCCCGGTGTGCGTGATAATAACATGCCGTTCGTAAAGTGCTTTTTAACAAAAGTAGCCTACATTACCTTAAGTGCACATCGTTAGCAACACAAGCCTCCGTTGGCTCTGTGGTTGGAACCGGACTCACACTACACACCAAACATACTCGGCTCTAAATGTTATCTTTTACTTGACTTTTAATTCCTCTAAATACAATTTTAATCGTGCACTACACTAGTCTTTGAAGAGAGACAAACTGTGAGCTTTTTAAAACATTTTCCTTATAGACACTGTTTCATGCACCCTGATTTGCTTCCCCAACATGTTCACTGCACTTTGAGAATACATCGACTAAGTTATTTAACAGCATGGCCTTGACAGCAGACTGAAAAATTTCAAGGAAACTATTTTTTCAATAAGTATACCAAATGAAATAAGTTGGTTTGCTTTTCTCGGCCCTCCGTGTCGCCATCGACGTCGGCCTCCAGCTGCTGCATGCAGGTGACAACAGTTAAGATAATCAGATGTAAATGGCACTCGCGTGTTGGAACACCTACTGAATTAAATGAAAACTAAGGGCATCAGCTTTTGAGTGCCTGAACTGAAAATCTGGTTGCAAGAAAATTAATCAGTCAAGTAAACTGGTTGCTTGTTCATCCGTTCTGTGTTTTCACAGCTTAGCCATTTAAAAAACAACAACAACACTTACTAGCAGAGAAAATGTCATCAATCGACTGACTTTCCGTGAAGCACAAAAGTTAGCACAGCACTTCTTCCCTTCGGATGCCACGTTTCATTTAATCCCTCAACGCAGTCCAGTCAATTCGACTCACTACCTCTGCTACCAAGAAGGAGTCGGAGACGAAAAAGGTCCATATTGAGTGATGCAACATTTAAGCAGCATGCCATATGGTACGCTGGCAGCTGCAAAGGAAGCAAACGTTCAATAAATCACTTGTGAATAAGTAGAGTAAACTGTTGGAGACATGCAGACAAAACACTGCATATGCAGGAAAGGTTAGCAATCAATATAAACAATACCGTTAGCTGCACAGAGGCTTGGGTTGGTTTGTTTTGTGCCTGTGATCATGCCAGGTTTGTTCTGAAACACAATGCTCGTTTTGTTTTTTGTTTTTTTTACACACAGGCCATTTTAAATACAGTTAATAAAAAAAGTGGAATAATATTAATCATCTGTTGGCAGCCCCTTACCTCTATCTCTGTCCACTCGGGGCCGGCAAGCATATTTTTTCATGCACGAAGGTAAAATTTGATCTCTCCGTCAGAGGTCCAGTAATCCCTTAAGCCTGGTCTGTTTGCAAAGTCCAATTTAGCTGTCTCTTAATGTAATTAAATTGCACTGATGACCCTCAGAGCTGTGGAACTGTACTGCATTAGAATGCAAATCCCCCACTGGATGTTTGTGGAGAAAAAAAATACATCCCTGAATGTTACTCACATTATTTCACTTTATTTCACCCTGCTTTTCTGTTTCTTTGGCGCAAAGCTCCTTTAACAAAGCCTGTTTCTGTTGTGCTGGCACTATCCCCTCTATCCCTCCCAGAGCAGGGGGATCATTGGAAAGCAATTCTTGGCAGACCCAACTCCATCACAGTGATTTTTAACCAACCTTGAGGACAATTTGCTCACCGAAAACAAGTCGTATCACGTCTTGCGAGTGTAAGTACGAGCGAAACACCTCGATTGAAATGTGAAAGCAGTTGGGTTTTGCCATCCTGCTCTGTGCTGGGATCACATGGCATCTGGCATGGGGGCCATAGTGTCCCTGCAATTATTCTCACAACCGCGGCTCCACATTCAACTCTGCCTTTGCCTGTGCATCTCAGGGAGCAGAGGGAATCCGACTGGGAGACCTCTGGGATCCCATGAAAAGGGAAAAATAGGAAAACAGACTATTCTCATGCATGGGTATCAGGTGCCTTCATCACCGTCTCTCCGGCCTCTTCCAGACTTGGGCCATGTCAATTGGATTTAAAATGGAGCAGCTTAGAGGCAACTGCAAGGTCATGTGGTTTTCCATTAACATTAATGCCCGGGGTTATGCCACGGGAGCCCTGCAACATAATCTGTTTTCCCTGCCATCTGATCCCGCTCGCCAATGGCTTCTATATGCCAATCTATACAAGTAGATTTTATTTTTCACATTCCTGCCACAGCAGAGGTCAGCGGGGAAAAAACTGAACTGTCAGGGGAAAAAAACACTTGGGGATAGCTTTAAGGAAGAATTGTTGCTCTGAGAAGTTTTTATATAAACTGTTAATTGGAGTTTGAAAACCAACAAAATTGCAAATTATGTTTTCTAGTTTTGTTTTATTGGATATTGTCAGAGAAAAGTGTGGGAAAGTCATAAGGGAAAAGTCACATTACTGCAGAGCTCTCCACTGAAATGTTCGCTTTATGGTCTATTTGACTCTAAATGGACCATAATTGACTAAATGAACATCATGCTGTATTGAAGAAGACTTCAAACTAGAGATTGAGACCATACACTCACCTTTACAATATTTACTGAGGTAATAAATTATTTTCTCATAGACTTCCATGCAATCAGACTTCTTTTTACAACCAGAGGGGTCGCTCACTTAGAAATAACGCAAGTAAGTCACTTCTGCGTTGGTTTCACTTTTCACAGAGGTTGCTGCCTCTTCACTCCCACGACAGAAAAAAAATAAAAGAAAAAAAAACACAAAAACTTCAAAACAGCTGATCTTGTGCTATCCAGCGAACCATGAAATATGAAACGCAGATCCAAAAGCAGCTATACAGTATGAAAGGAAGGGCGTTGATTGAAACAACAGCAAGAAAACAAGCTGTGATCTTTGCTTTCAACTTGATGAGGCATCTTGTGAGCTGCTGACGAGCAGACAGGGTTAGGACCCCTACGGAGCAGCAGATCGGGGCTCGGCCGTCCTGCTGCTGCTGGTGTGTGTGTGTGTGTGTGTGTGTGTGTGTGTGTGGGTGGGTTCAGGTTGCCCTTTTCCATAATGCCACACTGAGTAATATTAAAAACTCCAAAGGAAATAAAACAGAAAGAGGCTAAGAACACCAGGTGGATCCAACGGCGCGGCGGATTTTTGAAACCGTCTTTGAAGCCCATAATCACAGACGCCACCTCTCCACGCTGTCAGTCAGTCCCACGCTAGGTTGGCTGCAAGAACCACAGGCGAGGCTCGATACACTCTTTGTGACTGTGGACACCAAAGGGGTTCATCTTTGGGAGGGCAGTTTCAGATAAACACAGACAGTTGGGCAATCATAGATAGAACCACAAAGGCAGAGTTCACAGGGCCATTCATGATCCAAATTCGATTTTCTGCCCATATCTGATTTCTTTTTCGGATGACTGACCATATCCGTTTTAGGAGGGAGGCCATACACAAGCAATACAATACAAACTAATAGTACTTAAACTGAATATCGGTTAGGGAGTGAGGCTTTGTAGTTCTGACCGGAGGCCCTGACTGAGACTGTTACAGCTCGGCCTGATTCTCTCAGCGTCCTGGTTGTCAGTGTCCTGAGTTGTTCTGCCATCAGTCCGACACTGAATCTTCAGGGAGCAGGAGGTGTCTGGTTCCTATGGAAACACCAATTAATCAGGAGCGGACTGCTTATCAGGAACTGCTTAGTAACAGCAACATGACCTGACACGTGGGGCCACAACCGACATCTCTGCTGTGTCCAACAAACTGAAAGTGGGAAAGGAACAAGATTTTGTCTCTTTATGCTTCCATTTCTTTGTTATTCGTCCACAACTGGTTCATTTAAAAGAGAGAAAAACATTTTTTTAAATGTATTTTCTTTTTAATCAACTATACCAATTTGTTTTCAGTCTATTAGGTGTGAATCACACTGCCGGAATAAGCAATGCACTAAATGTAATTGGTTTTATTGGAAGGGTTAGATAAAGTCTCGGGTAGGCTGATCAGAACCAAGATTTTTTATCGATTCATCTAATTAAGTGAATTATTCAAAGCATTCTTTTTTCAAATCCCTTAATAATATATATAACTAATTCACCCCAAATTAAAAAAATAAATGTCTGACTAATCTTTCAATATTTTTCTCAATCATTTTCTCAAATGTAACCTGACTTTTATCAAATGCCTGCAATAAAATGGCTTTAAATCCAACGTTAAATAACTCAACGTTACCATAACTTTCATCGGGCGCAGCCACCTGTTGTAACGCGGCGACACACGATATGCAAATCAACCTTTTTTGCCGTTGATGATGATTACGTAGATGAATCTCCCCAGCCCGAGTCTGCAGTGATACAATGTACTGGAATCTTTTTTTTTAATCACATTGCTGAATCCTGTTTTTGCTTATCTTAATCTTCATTTTCAAATATCTGTTAATATCGTCTAATCTGCTGCTGAAAAGTGACAAACAAAAAATTAAAGTCTTGATTTAATTTGTGACAAAAGACCTGTCCTCTATCAATATGCAGTCTCAGTGAAAGAAACTTTACTGGAGTTTCTGGAAGTGTGGAAACAAACTGGTCGCCTCCGCAGGCCGAAATGTTTGAAGTAACATTTCAGCTTACTTTAAAGTTGCTGGAGATATTATCTGCTCTGCTCAGCCTGTCAGTACTCTGACAGAAAGACACTGTGTGTAGAATTCATTTCACCCGGCAGCTCTGATGCATTGCATAAGCTGTACAGTAGGATTTTTCTAGTACTACTGCCTCCGTATGAGTCTGTTCATATCAAACATAGTGTTCTGTTCAGAAAGCTTGTCTTCGCCACTGCAAACACATCAGAAAAGCAAAATGTCTGGTGGTAAGTATTCCGAACTAAGGGAGAAAAAAATAAAAGCGTGTAAGTTTGAGCTGCCTAGCCATCTTCCAGTAGGCTCCAGATGCTGCGAACGCCACAGACAGGAAGAGACATACGAAGAGAGCGTGGGAGGAGGGAGGTTATATAACCACAGTTCTCACCAAGGAGGCTTCAAAAGCAAAAGCAGTGATAATGAATGCCAATGTCCAAGGTTGTCATCCACGCAGGATGGGGAGATTTTTGTCCGCCAAACAAATCTCTGTATTTTATTACTGGTGAATTAATATCCATGAGTATTAAGCGACTCTCTCTCAGACGTAACAGTGATACTCCCCTGGCTCAAATCTGCTATTAAAACATATACACCTCTTCTACACTCTAGTGGACTCCTTTAAACACAGTGATGACTTGCATCGGTGCCTATCTGCACATCTGTGTTCCGCTTTATTGAATTATCCATTCACAGACGAGTGGCATTCAGATTTCCGCAATGAAGGATTCGAGCTCCCCGTAATGAAGTCGATCCACTGTGCCGCGAATAGAAGAGCTCGGACAAAAGGCAGCCCCGCGACCAGCTGCAACACTGAGGACCAAACGTAACATAAGAAATTTCAGGCTTTCTTTGTGGAAACCTTGGCCTCCGGGACCTTGTGGCTTCAGATAAAACATCCACCTCCACACTCCTCCATACAGTTTGTTTCTCAGGAGCAGGATGTCACTGCAGCTGCGTCGAAAAAGCTTTCATTTAAACAATATCAGTTCTCCGCCCCCATTATGGATCACTGGCATTATTCTGAGAGGGATTCTACACGATTGTGCCCAAAGGACGAGTCGGGCCTTAGGAGCTCCGATCCGTCCCTCCAGACTCCAGCCAGCATACCCATTATCAAATGAGACTTGAACCCATCCCCTTTCTGCCAGAGAGACATGTTGAATGGATATCATTGTGCACCGCTGAGGCTTCCATCACTGTAATCCCTCTACAAAGTGCAAGCACTCTTAGAGGGAGATGAAAAGAGCAGAGGAGAGAGTGGCCCATTCACCACGCGTGTCACTGCAGAGGGCACGAGGAGGGAAGTCGGCAGAATCAGTGGCCTGAGCTGACGACTCCTCAGCTTTACCCCCGAACAGAAAAGAACAAAAGATTAAGCCCTCCTGCTATCCACAGTGATAACAAGCTGTCAACTTCTGAAATGTAATCTGCTGACTCCGGCTAGGAAGTGGCGGTGTCAGTGGAGTGGGCTGCCAGCTGATGCTTATCTCCTGAATGGCGCGCCGTTGATGGAGAGAGCCGTGGCCCGGCTGGCAAACGCACAAAAGCCACCTCAGTCTGCCACCAAACAAAGAGGTCGGCAACGGCAAAGGGAACCACAGAGAGCCAATTTCGCGACATATTTATACACATATATCCCCTCCAGACTCCGTCTCTTTCTCTCTCTGATGTGGGCCAAAAAGGTGATGGGAATGATAAATGACATGAATAGAAGCCAATAGACTGGGGATAATGAGCCATTGCCCCTGACAATGCTGACAAGTGATGGGAGGATCCCCTCTGTCAACCTGTCTCCTGAGCCTTTCCATTCTGTCGGGCCACATATTGTTATATGTAAAAGCCATATTGCTGCCAACACTAACTTCTAATGCACACTTCAGTGAGGCTGCGATATGGGAGCTGTCACCAAACTGCAGCCAGCGAATCAATCCAAGCTGGGCATTGTCCAGCCTCTAACAAGGGGATTGCAATAGAACTAATTCCCAGCACCTACCTACCGTATCTCTCCGTCTCCTCAACCCCACTCTGTTTTTTTTTTCTCCCAAAAGTTAACACTGCTTTCACATCACCCAACAGATGACTATTAAAACATGCCGGGCAATGTTTGATCATATTAGCTATTAATAATGACAAGGTGTTTTTTTTTTTTATGTGCATGAGGGTTGTGTCTCTAATGGGGTAAAGAATCCAATTTTCTGGTCCATACAAAGAGGCACTTACAATCTCAGTAGTTATGGCAGAGAAAGGGAATTTGTCACACAGGAGCTATTTCAGACTGTTTACAATTTGATTTCAGACCAGAGCCAGAGGGTTTTCCCTTGTGGACTTGGGGCTATTGATCCCGAAACACCAGTCATATGATATGAAATAGATACTCTAAGTTGTTTTCCGTGCAGCCAAGTGAGAGAGGAATGACTTTGACCTGGTGCTATTTTGGATACCCCGGAGTCACTCCTTGCAGGCTTGTTTGGGGCCCAGAAGTACTAACGGAAAATGGTCAAATCACGAAAGACGACCGAATAAAGTTTTATAGTTGGCTCTACAGAACATAGAATCTTTTATGGATTTAATTGTCATCAAAAAATAAACATTCCGGCCACTGTAGCTAGAGTGAAATACAAAGGTAAACATGCTCACAAGAATGCTAAGTTATTATGTTGCAAGCATGCAATCATTTGCTCGTGTTCAATAAGACACAAAGGACAGAAATGTCTCAAAGTTTGCAAGTATTTGGCCATAAAATGAAATGTTGAGAAATGTAAACGTCAGGGAGTTCAAATGTATTGCAAATCATTCCACTGGAGATCATGAATGTCTGCACCAAATTTAAGAGAAGCCCTTCCGGTAGTTTTCAAAATATTGTCAAGGACATAAAATGTGGAAAAATCAAGTCAGTAGAATTTACCATCTGGGGACAATGAATGTGTCTGTCTGGACCATAGTGGCAGACACGTCCTAATATAGATACACCATCACAAAACAATGAATGGTTTGTTGATTGGGAAATGACCTAGTTAGTGATCAGTGGTGTGAAGGCTTCCATTTTGTTTAAAGTACCAGGAACATCGCTTGCCTTGAGGTGTAATCCACTTTGACTGATCAGACCTCAACAGTGGTTGGAAAATATCAGAAACTGTGAGATTGGCCTTGAAAAAAAAAAAAAAAAAAAAGTCAATTTCCTGCCTCGTGGCTGGGTTACTGGTCTGGTAATGACTGTGTCTGTGGCTGATGTAAGTGAAACCAGGGGGATGAAGAGAGGAAATGATGTAGACCGAAGATCCTGTTCTATGTCTTGTTTGATTATTCTTTCTTTCTTTTTTATGCATTCATGCATCCGGAGGTAGATTGACAGTGCAACAATGCTTTTATTCTGAAAGCACACTGATGGGAACATTCTGTCAATTCTCCAGTTTAAATCCCTTCAAAAAACAGGGGACATATGTAGCACCCTCTTCTCCTTAAATATAAAAAGCACTGCTGAGATTTCATCGTGTTGTGCAGATGCCAAATGGATGTTTCGCTCTATGTAAAAAGGAATTATGGTATTCAGGAAAATAGACACCACTGTAATGTATGTGACTAGGGATGGAAAAATATCCGATTTTATTGCGGTGAATTTCCGTTATCGGGGAAATCATAAACATCGTTACAAATTTTATGAAAAAGCTGTCTTGTTGCTATCATGGTAGACAAGTGGAAAAAAGTACTTTTTTAAAATGTATTTTCTTTAATCTATACAGATATGATAAGGAGACGTTATGATTTAAGATCATCCAGATTCCAGAAGGTTAAAGTGCCATATTTATCGTGAATCACACTTGGCCAAGTGCATACATGTATCATGCTTGTATTAACTGATTTATGTTAATGGGACACATGATCAGGATATGTAATGCAGAGCTCGAGGCTTCACAATGGCAGTCCACAAACCAGGGGGGTGACAACAAGTTGACTTCCTCCACTTCTGATATGAAACGTGTCAAACGGATGGGGATGTCAGTCGCTACCACGGCGTCAATGCGATTAGCTATTAAGATTATTTCAACACTTCACTTCACTGCAAAGTTGACCTTGAATTATGAAGCTAACTTTGTTCACAGCTTCACACCAGAATCCAGATGGATCCAGATCCAGTAAGGTCGCTGATCGGGGTGCCGCTCTGCCGCTATAACCATAGTACTCAACACTTGATCTAATCTCTCGCATCAATTTGTAATCAGTGCCATTTTTCTCCCTTCCCTGTCTCTGCTGGTCATCGGTTTCCTTTCTGACAAGCACACAAAAGACATTAGCAGGAGTCTCCCGTAAAATATGCCAGGTACAACTTTGCAATCAAGTAACATATTGTATGATTTACTTTCCGCGGCATATGGAGCCAGCCTACCCAGTGGGGCACGTTCACTTCAGATCCCAGCCTTTACACGGCACGGTACATCTTCTCACCTCGTGTCACCTCCGAAGCTTTGTCCTCTCTAGCTAATGGCTTTCAGCAATGCCAATAAGAGGCCATTAATGTCACTCATCGGGATGTACCGCAGCACAACAACCTCAACCTCGTTTCTGACTCTATTACGGCTGTCAGACGCTGACCATGTCTGCGATGACGAGACTCTTACCAAATGAAAAACGAGGGCTTATATCTCCACTGACAGCCTGCGTTCCTGAAAGGATGCAATGTTTTTATATTACACTTGACACATAAATGAACCTCTATAACACTGTCTTCATTACTTGAGTATGCCTGACATTTCCGAGGTAAAGGGAAATGGAGAAATTTATCTGGAGGTTTTGCTTTTCTTTTTCTTGCTTATTTTCCCCCACTCTTCCCGTGTATGCGAGTGCCTTTAACGCGGCTTTCACAGAAAATTGAAAAGCTTTCAGGCAGCTGCCAGCCAGTTTGCAGCCTGTTTTCACGGAGTCAGAGCATTTTTTTTGTTCATTGTGTTTTATTGCATTAGATTGAGCCCATAACAGGTACAGGCCATTAAATTACATCAATACAAATTGAGCTATTCACTACCAATTTCCAATGTTCTCAGGGGTTGGCACGAAAGAGAATTAGACATAGATCCCCCCCGCATTTATTTCCCCATATCTCGGAAAGTCTTTCAGCCGTCTTCCTCGAACATAAAACACAGCACTGCTTGTTTCATGAGAGCTGGCTTAGCGAAGGCACAGGCCAAAGGACTTAACCCCCATATATACAGTAGGACTGTCTTCCTCTTATAAACGCGGCTGCATCACGGTGGAGGATTCTTGTCTACCTCTGCTGGAACTGATACACTCACCTCTCATCGGGCCCGTATCTTCAGACAGTCCCCACCGCTCACGCCCCTGTCTATTGATTATGAATCAGACTATATTTCATGATATCACATTTGCCTTTTTTTTTTTTTGCCGACTTCATTGTGGGTGTTTATGTGCAAAGAGGATTCCGGAGGATCCATACAAAATGGTAGGAGCGCTGTTAAGAAATAAGCCCACTTCAATAGAGGGATTTGCAGAGCCCACTCAGAGGTAGGAGGGAGTCTTTCAAAGCCGCCCTTTTTCTAAGGCTGTTTACCGCACTGTACTCCACACAGTGATTTGGTACCACTCAGCATGTTTCCCTCAGCCTACAGCCAGCAGAACCAACACCACGCTCAAATAACTTGAGGCTCCACCGAAGACCTGCCAAAGCCTGCTGCGTCTATTTATTGTTGGTAACTGGTAAAAAGGAAAGAACAACAGAGAAAACATCTTCGTTCTCGCCAATACGACTTCAGTTATTTATTTAAAACCAAAATGCAGCACAGTGTGAAATATTTGCCTTTTTTTCTCCCAGTGTCTAGCTCCTGGCGAAAAGATAACAAGCGCCTTTCCCTTTTTTGTGACACTGTGGAAAATTACAGATTCCTCTAACAGATCGATGTAGGCTTAAGCCTGACAAATACGTGCCTGCCACTGTCTGTCCCATCATGGTGCGACTGACCCTTAAATGGCAACTCTATCAATTGAGTGTCAATCCTCCTCCCAGCAGAGGCACAGAGGGAAGTGAGGCAGCATTAATTATGAGCCTTCAAGCTCCAAGGGACAGTTAATCTTTGTCATTTTGCTACTGGAGACATTTGGATCTTTCACCATGACCGGAGCCAGGTCAAAGCTCTTGACCCTTAACTAAGAATAAGAATTCTGCTCACGAGTATGGAGGAAATCACTTTTGTTTTCCCCCTACACGTCCCCTTCAGGCTGTTTTACTCCGTGCTGCCATGTCTTCTTTGACTGGAAAGTTTCCTTGATTTACACAAACAGGCATGCAAACTCATCAATGCAATTAGGTGCATTCTGGCTCTGGCCGAAGGCACAGTTTAATGCTGGAATAGAAATAGATTTTTGCCATCAAAAAGTATGCTCCTGATGATGAAAGGTGAACTTATTGATATGATGCTGGCGGTGACAATGGTGCGAGAGACTGGCTGATTCCGGTGGTGGCGGTTCCCCTCACTTTCCTGTACAGTAGTGCACTTTGTGGTGAACAATTTGTGTGGTTTTCACGTGTGGTGTAGCATAAGGACCCTTCCCCTCTCCTTCAGCAAGTCATCTCTGCCCGGTGAGCCCCCAGCCCTGCACCTAGCACTTTATCGACAACTTAAGCAACGCTTTAAAGCGGCCCTATTCCAGATTGTGTAATATTAATTGTCCTGTTCATTGATTTTATTGGGAACCTGTATTGCTTTTGTTTTGCTAAAGAAAAGAAAAACAATATTTAATAATAAAACCTGTGTGTCCTTTGGTATTATAGAAGCTTAGCTATATATTTAGAATTCCTGGGGGTGAAATTCCCCTAGGTGGCGTTGTTGGCTCCTTTTCCCTCGTAGCATTGCCACAATATGAAATTGAAAATACGAAGATTCATAGAATTAAAGATAATAGCATTACGAGTAGTTAGTTCCACCTTAGGTATATGCCAATGTGCCATTTACTTGTGTAACTGTTTCATTGTTGCACTTACGTATGTTGCTAACAGTGTACGGATAAACGTTTCAGGGTCGAACAAGCACTTTTAGCAAAGACGCTTCTGAATTTCATTGTCATCATGAAAAAAAAAGTTATTTTCTCTCAAAGTCTGAGAAACTGAACTATGCTGACTCGCAGGAAATGTGGACAATTTATGTCTGTGACCATATTTCACAACCCATGCACTTGTAGTTCTTTTAATTTATGCATACCTTGTTTTGTGAAAATCGTGCAAGAGAACTTCTAATTGTTCCATCTGCATTATTTATTATCGAGCTAATTACCTCCGCTTCTGTGAGTGATTTCTGTCAGCTAGCTGGAGAAGATAAGTCCGTCCTCCCTCTGTCGTCCCACAGTAACACCCAGGCTAGTGGCGGCCATCATGACCCAGGTGTAAAAAGCTGATTGATTCTTACAGGCGAGCCAGGCAACAAAGCAGCACGGAAAATAGAAAGAAGACTCAGTGAGGGAAAATTTTGACAGAATTGGGGCATCGCCTCGATCATACCTTCCCATTGCCCTTTTGTGTGTGTTTAATATCTTCAGAACAAGACAGCTTTCACTGCAATAAAAACGCTGACAATAATAAATAGGCTTTTCTTCTACCACGCAGGTAAAGTCCAGCTATTCACAAGCGACCGGCCCTCGCGGGTGCATACATACATTGTCTCTGTGCTGACAGCCAGCTGAGGGCACAAACACTCAGCGCTAACAGCCTGAGCTGCTCTGCGCCATGCAGGGTCACGGGTACAGGTGTCGGGAATATACAGAGGAGATTTCAGAGCTGCCTAAGCTGTTAATTCTCTAAATGCCTTCACAAGGGTTATATTCAAACACATGCCCTGTTTGCCTTTCATCCTCTCCCCGCCACGTGCTCAATCTTGTGCTTTGATAACGGCGCCGCACCACCAAGATGTTGAGTAGCACTCTCGAGAGCGTGCCACCTAGCAGACAAGCCAGGGTAGAGGAGGGGTAACTCTCAAGCCGCTATAAAGATTTACGAGGCTCCCGTTGTCGGTGTCAGTTTTAGGCCATCTCTGCACGGAGACGAGCGTGCCATGTTTGAGGAAAGAGGCCTGCCGTGCGACGCCTCCTGGTGCGAGCCGGGTCCTTCTCATCTTGAAACAGGAAGATGTGGTGGGGAGGAAGGCAGATCCTGACGTTGGAAGTGTTTGCGGGGGAGCACACGGGGGTTTGACGGAGTGGCACTGTGCAGAGCTGGAACAAGGGGGGTGTGTTGACTGTGTAAAGTTCAAAGGCATCATCAGCTTCATTTGTGGCATCAGAGCGACGGAGCTCAGGAAAACCCCGACAGCTGCTCCATCTGGACACCTAGCTTCTGCCACCATCACTTCCACTGCAACGCCCTGGGAGGAGCTCGCCACCACGCTGACAAATATACCGATGACACACGATCAAAGGCTGTGTGGAGGGATTAGTGAACAAACATCAGGCCCGGTGCATTGTACTAAAATTATATTCAATTGTTGGATGTATTCGCCACATATTTGGCTCTTTCGGTTCAGCAGCTCAACCCGAAACACTTTCACAAATGTTTTTAGATGAGTTCTGGTACACATCTGTAAAATATCAGTTCTGCGTGGAACGGTATGAACATTTCATGTCACGATTACCCTGGCCAAAATTATCATCAAATCATCAAAATATGTTTAAAACATCCCACAACAATTAACATTTAGTTAGGAAACAAATATTTTTAATTGCCTCATGGACACGTTTTTTAGTAAACACCGCTTTTAGTGAAAAAACAATTAAATAATCTTAAAATCATGATCATTAATCAAATGGTCTCCCTGCATAAATAAATACAATTAAAAATAATACATTTTTGCATGCTGTATTTTTTAAATCAGCCTCTATTTTTCACTTCTCAACCTTGCAGCAGCTAGACAGCCGGTTATCACGATAAAGGAAATTCCCCACGATTAACGTATTTTTTAAATCGTGATGCACGATGACATCCTATATCGGCACATCTCAACTCCATACAGACGTGTCGCTGATGATTATTATTTAGAGAACACACGATCATGTTGAGCCAGCAGCTTGAACATTAAGGGGAACGTTGTGATATTCAAATATCAACATATGTTTCAAGGCTTTATCAAATAACCATAAATGTGTTAGTGTAGAAAAAGAAATGCCAGCAGGAATCATTTTCATAATTAAATTTGAATCATTTGCTTGCATCAACAGACAGTCGCAGCAAACAGGTATCCCACCGCATGAAACGAGTCTGCAGTTAAACTTCTATTTGTAGTCACAGTATCACACAAGCTTGTTTGTCAGCCCAGAACCATCAAAGCACCAGCGCTGGGACACTGGTGCGAGCGATGACTGCTAATAACTGAAAGTGTCACCAAATTGAGGAACAACATTGTCTTTAATCATGATGGGTTTTTTGTTGTTGTTTTTTAGATTCCAACCTCTGATTGGATGTGCAGCCAAAGTGTGGATTATCCACCTTAACCAGAAATAGTTGGAGCGTGGGTGGGGGGTGAGGGGGGGGTGCTTTAATTCCCTTGGTGTCAGCACAGAGGTGTTAATGCATTTTTTCCTGACTAACAATTTACTGGTGCCATACATTTGGGAGAGGATGTGGGTATTCACACTTTGCTATTCATAGATTTCCACTGTGGTGATTACTTTTTCTTGTCTTTCTTTTTTTTTTAGCAGAGGCTAAGAATATTCTTCATTACTACACTGGCAGTAAGATTAAAGCATGCATACACACACACACATGCAAACACATTTAAAGATTATTCAGATCTTATGGCCCAGTGCGTAACATTTTCATCTATTAAATTGTATTTTAAGTTACTATCCATCACATAGTGAGTTAAAATGGTGATTGATCATATTAACTACTAATGAAAGGGCTTGTACTTGCTGCTTTGCCCAGGAATAGGATCTCCAGGTCTGTGGCGTCATTCCCGCGCAAAATGAGTGAGGCTTTCTACGTCAGTCAGCAGCGGTTGGTCTGCCCAGGTGGAGCTACTCACAGTAGTGTATGCTGCGTTTAGTTGTAATCAGAAAACGTAAACTTCCAACTGCTGAGTCAGGCTCCCTCTAGTCTAAAGTGTTTGACCGTCACCCAGGTACATTAGTGCTGACTCACAATGGAGGAACAAGAAGACCATTCAACTTCCAGACCCAAGAAAAGAAAAGAAAAAAAAAAAGTGGCAAGTCATCAAGAAGCAAAGTGACAGACCTCCTTTTAGTGTGGAGCATTTGAAGGCATCACGCAGAGGAGAGACAGTCGACACTGTTCGGTGAGGGAGATGAGGTCTCAGAGGCCCGCCTGCAGTTCCATCTACCGCCAAAGGGGTCGCTAGAAGCAACGCATCTCAAATCTTACAGACTGCCACTTGCAGGTGCGGTAAAATAGGTAGCTGCCAGATGCCATTATAGATTGCCTAATTTATATTCTCTCATATTTGAAGAAGATCTGTCAATAAAGACAGGAGTTTTTTTTTTCCTGCACAGCAATAACTTGGCAAATGGGTTAAAAGAGGTTTTATCTGGCTCCCCTTCAGCACGGCCCCTGTCATGTTTGGACTGAATCTGTGCCAATCACCACATCGGAGCGATGACTGCCAAGTTCAAATATGAACAGCCGAGTAGGAAGGCTCCACTGTTTACTCTCGATTGGGAGGACGGTGCCGTTCGGTAATGCAGGTTATGACCGTGGGATAAGATATGCAAAGAGGGCTTCGTAATTACCTTCAGGAAGCAAAATGCCTGAAGTAATGGTGGCGTTATTTGTCAAAGTTATTCTCAGGATAAATCTGCTGACATTTTGCCAGTTTAGAGAATAAATGGTTTATTTATGCTTGAAACGACATCATACGTTGCATCGCAAGTGAGGCAAAAGGCTCCATTAATTAAAGAAATACAAATCCCGTCCTTGTGGTGCGCAAACGATCGCTAAAGTCACTTGATGAATGCGTTGCTGAGAACTCATCAAAAGCAAAAGGTATTTCATCACCTCACTCAGGTGCCACCTGAACAATACAGCGCTTTATAATATTGAGCCTTCCCTCATCCTATATGTCAAGGTCCGCGGGGAGACGGCGTTATCTGCAGCAGAGGATCAATCTCTTCATTGTCTGGCTTCTCGGTTTCAGAGCCATGCCAAAAACCCTGAATACCGGGAGAAAATCTGTCTTCTGCTCTTGTCTACCGTTTGGCCCAGAGAGGATGGAGTTGCTGAGTCGCTGCCTGTCGAACACACTTGGCTGATAACACGTTGAAACACTGTTATTCTTGCCCACGACGAGCAGTTCTGCTAATTACTGTTTAGGTTTCAGTGATTACATGAATTACCATGTCGCGACTCATGATTTGCTAATTGTGTATAATCCTTTCCACTTACGGCAAAAACACCATTCCAGTTATCTTGCATGGACACGGCGGGGTGGCGCTGGTCCCCTCGAGGGGCCCCGCTGGCTTCATAAATCAGAATCTTTTGACTCTAAGCATCAGTCGGATTGCTTTTCCATCCTGATTAGAAGTGAACGGCCAGGACAGGAGGGCTCTGCAGTAGGTGATTAAAACTCTCAGAAACTGCCTTGAATTAACTAAACCTTCCTTGTTAATGACATCCCATGTGCCAATAAATCATTCACTGTATCTGAGAAGTGGACATAGTCACAGTGACATCACACATTGGTTTTGAAGCCTCAAACTTTCACATTGATTGATGATTCTCGATACCGACTACTTAAACGTTCAATGTTGGCATTTCAAATCGCTGTTGCATTGTTCAAATGACTTAAAGATCCTGCTATCAGACTGAACATAATAAATCAATAAAAACAACGCTTACTTTTTGTTCTCCACAATTGATAAAGCGATGAATCCCACCAGATCAACACCTGCCGAAGTCCTCTCTTCAGGCAGAAGTGAAATCGCTTCCAAGAAAAAAACTTCCAGCATCAGAGATAATGATTTTAAATTTAATAAAAGCCTATCTAACCCTTCTGTCCTTTCACATCAGCACGCCGTCCGGGTTAATGTGTGTAATTTTTCACCGGTTAACTCGAGGTGATTCAGCAGCTTGAATGGTCCACCTGTTCTCTTGTCCGTAATTCCCAAAACACCGTTTAAATGTCTCTTTCTCTTCTGATCTTCTGCATATCATTAATGCCTCCCTGCAGTCTGGTGTTGACCGGCTTCTCTCAAGCCTGCTGTTATTGCCCCGTTAATGAACGAGTGAACACCCATCACTCTCAGCTATAGACCAACCTCCGGCCTTTATCAAACAACTGCATGGTTATGTCAACAACCTGTATGACGGTTACCAGTCGAATACGTAAGGTAAATATTGTTCGTCCTGGGTGTCGCTTTCGACTAAATGGACTCAAAAACTATTTCAAAAGTAGCCATATTGATGTATCTCCATTCCATGTTTCATTTTCTTCACAATTAGTCCTTGCAAAGATCCCAACAGCTGTAATTACATCTTGATGACGTGTTGATGGAGCAGCTACATTGTTAGCATAGCCTAGAACTCCATTCAGAAAACAAGCATTTTAAAAGTTCTTTGCTTGTTGTCTTACAGACAGACCTAACAAACCATTCAGACTTTTAACAAATTGTCATCATGATACCGTTATTCCAGCATCCTTTTTATCCATTCATTGCTCTTAAATCACAACAGAATTGTTGATTTGGGGCTCATTCCGCTGTAATAAACCAGCTGATGTGTGGCTTCCTATTCACAGTGAATACAGCTCAGTGAAATTGAGCACCACTGGGTGACGTCACGAAAGCCTTTTTATTAGTTTGTGTATCTGGGACTTCACAACATGTACAATGCTGCAATAGAGGTTATTTCAGCCGTGATCAATGACACATTTTCTGTGTCTACATGAAGGTGTTTTTTATCGCGATCTACGATAAAATCCTTCATCGTCCTATCCCTTATACACACATCCAAGTGGCTGAAAGTGCAAGTCCTCCAGATTGAACTCAATATTTATTGTTGTTATTTCTGGGCCGTCTCTTGCCAGAAAAGAACCCACATGGTTACCCTAAAAACAACAAGTCTCACTCTGTGCAGGTCAGAGAGAGATGTCGGGCCAAGGGAGTGTGAAGAATGTGCTCATCTAATGAATCGTCTCCACCTAATTTGACCCAATGGTCCGTCTCTCCCTGGCCCCCCTGCTCAACGGGGCCAGCCGGGTCAGCAGGCTCAATATCCCCCTCGTTAATTACTTACCTCATTAACACATGGCGCCTCTCGCTCCGCCGCGGCTCGGTGGACGCTCACCGGCGACTGATGAGCCTTTCATAACACATCCTGATTGATTGGGCTCGCTCTCGTTACAGCTGGTTACCTTTATTGGCACGATCAGAAAAGATGGCTGGGATGGCAGGAGATGTCAGCATTTGCTGTTAGCCGTGATAACTGGCTCTAATTTTGGACAAATATAATATCCACACAATGCTTTCCAGTCCGGAGGCATTATGTGATGTGACTTTCTTTTATTATGTGCAAAACATACACCTTCATTTGCTGTTGGAGCTACGTCCCGGTTTCACTGGCGCCTCCTCGGGGCCCCTTTGATTCAAACACAATGAAACAGTCAAACTTAGTGGAAAGCAGAAAGCACATTTGTCCCGAGCCGTTGGAAGAAGAAGTAAGCATCCCTCCCCTAATCCCGAAGTGACGGATTAAAGAAAAAGTTTTGAATAATGCATAAACGCGAACTTCTTTCAGGGATCAGTAGCCTCTCTGCTGACCAGCGATAAATCACGGCCGCATTATCAGCCCTGCTAAAGTTAAGAGGACGATAAGTACGGTGCCACAGAGACAATGATAAATACTCATCCTTTCCATGAGAGATGGAGGGGATTTTTGGATCCGCTTTGGCCTATCTTGACATCTGTACTATTGATTATTTCTTTTGTGCTGCTCTGGCTTAGGTTTCTAATTGGATCCACTCTGCCCGATTTAAACCTTATGGCCGCTTCAGATTGTACTTTTTTTTTTTGTACTTCCCCGGCCTATTTTTGTTTCAACTGTCTGTTCAAAGCAGTATCTCAATATGACGCAGGGGCACAGTTAACCCCAACACTGTCTAAACCCGACCCGGAGGCTATAGTGGGTATAGTAGCATCTAATATTGGCACAGAGGCATCTAATATAGTGACATATCACTTCCAGCCAGTTTGTTCCATTTATTTGATTCCTCTCCCTGGAAAGAACCCATTGTGTTTGAGGCCTGGAGTTATTGCAGCCATTTGTTTGCTGGAGAGTGGCGTTATCGGAGAGCCGTTACAGTAGAATATGTTTTCTGGATACGACAGGCTCTCCTCCACTCCGTTGGAGGTTTGACGTGATTAATATTGTCTTGGACAGTATTAATGAAAGGCTATTTTTAAACCCGCGGACAAAAGCAGAGCTTTCGCTTGAGCAAAAAAAAAGTAAATTGAGAGCTTCAGACATGAAGAGTTTATACATGATTATTTTATGACTTTTGCACTAATTCCCAATCACATGTTCTGCTGCCCTGTATTCTATTTTAAGATGCCACATTCGTGTGATGGTATGTTCTTCCCGTGCGTCACTGTTTTGCTCCGATTCTGTTGTTGTTTTCTGCTTTGCATATGAGATGATACAGTGCATCTGGCGGGATTAACTGCTCATGCCTATACCTATATGTTGTTACAGTAATCTGGAGCACTGTCATTAAAATTCATCAACATTTATTCCTTGGCAAATAATGAGGTTTTTGATTCATGCTGTCTGCTACGACCGTGTTGTGTGTGCTGAGGCTTTATGAGACAGAAATACAGAGACATTTATTAATTACCATCCTGCTGTCTGGGTAAAAGTAGCAATCATTAAGTTATTAACGATTCATCATTATTAATCTTACTCTATCTCACACATATACAAATATACACATGTGCACCAAAATCACAAAGAATATGGATCATCTGGACGCCTAATCTGATTATTTGACTGGTTTTCCAGCAGAAGATGGGCTCTCTGACATAAATAAATAATACATGTTAAGCTAACAATTATCAATATGCTGATTTGCCCCCTAAATTAACTCAGTTATATAATCCATACAAAGAAAAACTCAGGGGTACAAATCTCTTGACTCTTATATTGTTGTACTTTGCCGTCATGTCCAGGAAATTCAATATGAAGATTAGTCTTGACATGACCATTTATCAGACCTCTCAAGCCGAGTGATCAGCGACAGCCATCACTCTCTCACTGTCAATCAACGTCACACATCATCATGTTCATCAGTCATTGCTGGTCATGATGTTGGTATCCTTGTTAGCTTGGCAGGAAACATATTTTCCTACTTTATTATTATGAAGACTGTTTTTTTGACCACCGTCACCTTTACACCATTACCACAACTTTACACTCATTTGTTCCATCCGTACAAACAGTGAAGTCTAGAAACTACTATTCAGGCTTTTATGATGGGGGCTACGTGACAGACCAGTCGCTAGGCAACCGGAGGAAACTCCAGGAAGTTCCTCCAGCCTAGAAATTGAGAGCAGTTGTTTTCACGTTTCTGGTTTTTGCATCGATTTAAACAAACAAGATATGACGTGTTAATTAGCGGGGCTAGCTGTTTCCAGTCCGACCGGCTGCTGAATGCAGCTTTATATTTAATGGACGCATGTGAGAGTGGTATTGATCTTCTCAACCATCCACTAGAAAGCCAATAAGCCTTTACAAGGCTCCCCAAGTATAACGTTACACATCTGGATGTCTGATCTCGACGACAAACCCAATCACATAGATGTTAATCAGCTTGTGATTTATGTTAAAACGCAGCTTTCAGCATCACACTGCCATGCACCGAGCCAGGAGAAGGCGTGTGCATATTTTTAGTCCATATAGCCGTGTCCATACCAGTCAACGGAGGCCTTCCTCCGGCTTGTGATGCCATGCATGCATGGCTTGCTGTGCAACCACCCGTTCATGTGTGTTCTTATGTGCCCTGTTTACTGGCAGCGCTTAGTCAAAATAACCGCTCCATTATCACAAATGGAGAGGAGTTCATATCCATCAGCTACGGGGAAGTGTTTTATAATCGTTTTTAGACCGAGAGGCTAAAGCGCTTTAGGGTACCTTCATGCCAAATGGGATACTATTAACATACAGTAGGGAGCTGAGTGTAATATGTGGCAGGTTGCATGGAATATAATATTACAGTGCTTAGAATTAGCTAGCAGTGTCAATTGCAGCTCAATCGTTGACTGGACGGATCAGAAGGTTTTAGGCCCTACTGGTTCATGAGCCTATCATAGAGGATATTGATTGTAAGGTGTTTTCCGACGACAGTAACTGTGTCCCAATTCAGCATCCACATCCTTCAGAGGCTGCATTCAAAGACCACATGCGTCACAGCGCAACAAGGTTGTCCTGTTTCAAAGAGTCCTTCAAATGCAGCCGAGAAACGTGTCCTTCTTCTACCGGATTCAGAGGATCCGACTGATGGATCCCTTATGGCCCAATTTATCCCAAGATTCATTGCAAGCCTGTGACAATTGGAATTTAATCAATATGGCGTCTATGGTGGGCTCAGCGGCGGGAGATGTGGCAGAATAAACTCTCTCAGTCTGAAATCTATCATGATGAATATCCTACATCATAACATAAAATAATAGGAATAAAATATGATCTCTGGCTCCATAATAATCAAATAGCGTTAGTTATACCTCTGCTATGCTCTTTCTTGTCAACTGCAGCTGGTTGCTATGCAACGGGAGCACCAAAGGCTGGGGGGAGGGAACAGCTGGTGACGCAAACAGGAAATCCTCTGTAGACCAGACCGTCTCATTACGGAGACAGTTCGGTTCGTCCTCGGAAGGATGCGACCGCTGGAATGGATGAAATATCGATCCGATTAAAAATCCCAAATTAAAAATGTCACTGAAATATACTGGAATCACTTTATATTCTGTCCAGAAACAAAAAATCGAGACAGCTTTTTTTTCGTGAGCATCATTTGTAGTGAAAATAATCTTAAAAAAGTTTATCATAAATCATCTCCCTGCATAAATAAAGGCTAAACACATATTATTATCTTTTAAATCAGTATCTATTTCTCACTTCTCTACCATTACAGCAGCTAGAGACGATATTTAGATTAGCCCTATGATGGAAAAATCGAGAGACTTTATTTATCGCGATGATAATTCCTGCATCGTTCCATCCGAGGCCTCAGCACTCGTCCCGGGCCTGTGATTGTACTGTGACAGGCAGATGAGTCTCCAGCAGTTCATAATCTCTCAGGCTTCACCCTCTCAATTAATATCAGTCACCCATCTAGTATATGAACCAGGTGAAGCGCGGGGAAATAGCTGTTTTAAAAATCACATTTGGTTAATGAGCCCTGCGTTTCCACAGCTGCACCGGGGAGCGCCGATCGGAATACATGAATATCTCCGTAGATGCTCCTGCTGAGTGGGGAAAAGTTCCCTCGTTTCGGCCCGTGGCGCCTCCTGTTATGGAGGTCTTAGGGGGCCACGAAAAAGCAAGAGGCAGAGTCATTATGAGGATAGTCTTCCTCAGCAGCGGGGCTGGGTCAGGAGTTTAGATTAGCATTTTAATGAGAGAAGCAGTGAAAACGCAGGGCAGGATGACCTATCAGGTGACACTCTGAGTATGTAAATGATTAATTACAGGATCTAGAATGCGTCGGGGCCATTCACATGTTCAGTGCCCATCAGCATGCCATTGCAGTATTGACAGCGTCTCCCTGTATCACAGCTTTTCCCCGAGTCATCCGCCTAGATGCAATGTGTTGATAATTAAGAGGGAACTAATGAGATTTCTCAAGGTAATATTTAAGAACACGGTCCCATGAATGCTGCTATTAAAGCACACTGCAGAGCCACAGGGGCCCGTTAGGCTCAAAGAAGAAGACCGATTTTCATTGTTTCATCGTCTTTTAATGAAATCCTCATTATATGTAACTTAGCAACATCTTTTAATCAGGTTGGTTTTGCAGAATACGAGATTAGCAAGCCGTAAAATCTGCCCAAATTAATTTGACCTTGACAGAGGACAAGCTAGACATTCATTACATCCTCACAAAAACTGTCCGTCAGCGCCTCGTGGTTTTCCTCCTCCTCTAGAAAAAATAGGAGGACAGCAGTCCTAAAATTTGCAGCCGATGAGCAGGATGAATATTACTCAGCTTGGCTTTTAATAAACCATTTAATTACATCAATGTGGACACGAGCACCGCCTCCCGATTAACGCTTTCCTGTCCAGACTTTTTTATATGTCAAATTGTCTCGGCAGTGTATAGTCTCAAAGCAGCCCGATGAAATGAGTTATTGTCTCAAACAGGCGAGGGAGGCTGGAAAAGAAGGATTGGTTTCTCTCTGGGAAATAAAAGTTAAACACATTTCCTTCTGCATTTGTGACTCAGTGGAAAAGCAATAAACAAAGTGTGTCGTCAATATTTACCGGAGCTTTTATTCATGATTGAGGAAGAAGAAGGGACTTTTTAACCCTCTTCCCTCAAAAAAACATGTTTTAAAAACTATCTGAGTGACAGGTTGTGGCAGGCTGGTTGGGCAGAATGCAAATTGTTTCGTAATAGTGTCTCTTCAGGTAGACGCAGCTGCATCAGGGCAGCAGTATCACACCAGACAGGACGGCGTATTAGGGTTACTGAAGGTAAAACCGATAAGAAGATAATTAAGGAATGTGTGGAAGGGGTAATATTCAGAGATAAACTAAAAACTGTTATCATAAAATACAAAAAAAAAAATTCTTAGATGTTTGTATCAAAATCCATTTGTTTTGTACTTTTCAGCTAGAAGCAACCAACTTTAACCAATAATATCATGACATCCATCTCATCTTTGCAACAATCCAATCAAAATCCTCCAATAGTTGGACATTTATGAGAGAAAAAAACAGATATTTCCTGAGATTAAAGTGGCAAATAAATAAACAAAAATAAACACTCAGAAATATGCTAACTATTATGAATAAGAATATATATATTCTATCTTTCAAATTTTCTTATTCATAATAGTTAGCATATTTCTGAGTTCTTGTGTAAAACTGATCTTCTGAACTTCTGAAATAGTGTTGTAATAGTAAGGACGAGGACGGCCTCTTACAAACGTGTTCTTTTGTGAGCATAACTAAATACTTATATTGTAGAAGTTACAGGAAAGTGAAGAGGAACAACTTGTCTTTGACTGCACAAAGGCGTCTTTCATTTCCTCACAGCCAACACTAAAAACCAACCACCAATACACGGCGTTACCATAGTTACACATTAATGCTTTTGCTGGGGAGAAGGACGTCTGGAGTATGCAGCATAGCCTGCTACAGCTGCTACCTGGATCAGTGGTGGAGAATGGATGGATGGATGGATGGAGAGACTGCTCTCCATCCGTAAAATATACGTTGAATTACCATTATCGATAACCGTAAATATCGTCACAAGTTGTCGTCACAAGCTGTCTGGATCCAGCTCACTGTTATGTAAAGAAGATAGAGATAGAAGATAAAATAGAGCCTGGTTTAGAAATTAAAGCATAACACATTATGCAGGGAGACCTTATGCTTTATGATCATCTTATTTAAGATTATTTGCTGGTTTTTCATTACCTCGGATGCATTTTCCCACAATTTTCTCAGTAACTGAAGCTATCAGATACATGTAGTGGACTACTACATATGGGACTTATGGGAAATGGAAATACTCAAGTGCCAGTACCTCAATGGGCTACAAAGTGACGCTTCACACTGGTTCACTGTGAATTTTGAACACGAGCATCACAAACACCTGTTCATTTCCCAAGATGTTACATTACAAAACTATCTCAGTTTGAGATCATGTTTTTGTTCCTACAGCCAATTAGGTCTCCCCGCACACACACACACATCCATCTCATGCAATCCGAGGCCGCCGCTGTAGCAAAACCTTGAACAAAGCTCAGGCTGTGAGTGTGTACATGTAATTACCACCCAGGGACTGTGCTTAGTGGTTCATGGCATCCCAAACACCGCCAGTCCCGCGCTTTCTTAATTACTCTAATTAAAGTGCTGATTCTTTCTGCTGCTTTTCTTCTGATTACCTGCGGAGTAAAGGCCAGAAACGAATACACAGACAGGATTTAAGCAAAGCTTTGAAAGCCAAACCTGAACAGCCGTCGTCATGACCTAGTTGCCGATACAGATTTGAACCCCAACAGGCCAATGATGCACCAAGCTGGATATTGATGATTAATGTGGCTTTTGAGGCTTGCATTCGTGTGAAAAAACAGTTAAAAAGTCACAGCCGTGCCTTCAAGAAACATAAGAGTATAGTATGCTAGTATGTTTTAGCAAAAGACTGTTGGGTTTCGAAGGTAATGGTGTGTCAAATTGCTTCGTTTAGGCTACAAATTCAATTTGTTTTAATTCTGTCTAATCATTTCTCGTTGACTCCGGTTAGTGCTACGACTGAGCCTTATTGTGCCGTTACAGGAAGTGCTGAACAAGGTGTAACAATTGAACGGCATTGGGGTTAATCTGATGTTATTTCCTCAAATAAAAGCCTCCAAACTCAACGGCCTGAAATTTCAATCCCTATAAACTCGAGCAGAAAGTGAAGTGTGTTGCCACTCGTGCTGCATTGTTAGTTGTCTGAGCCTTAGGCTTCGTTTTACTTCTATATCCTACGACAACATATCTTTTATTTATGGTACGATTTCATTTTCATTCTGTAACCTCGCTGCAGACCGCTATGTGCAGGTGATTCATGCCAATATTGACACCCATCTTGAATGCATTTCACAAATGTTTTTGTAAAACTTCCATTTATATAATTGATCATGCAGTGTGCAGGCATCCATACAGTATTGACCTTGAGCTGAATGGAGTGAAGACAATACTGACTCCAGGGGCCCTGCCCAGTAGTTGACCCCCTGCTCTGGCTTCATTTGCAGTGGAAGCTATTGATGAAGAATCACAAAAAAAGTAGAGACATCTTTCTCCTCTACACATTCATTTTAACATTTCTATATATATATAGATGACAGACGATCTGCAATTCCCCTTAGATTTTCACAGGATAATAAACTTGTGGCTCCAGATAGCAGGACATCTGGCAAAGTGGGAAGTTATTTTGTGCATCACTGTAACAGGAGAGCACATTGCTCACTAGGGGAAAAAAACTGGTGGGCGCCAATATTCTATTTAATTCAGAGATCCGCATCATGCCATGAAAATGCTCTGTAGATTAGCAGATTGGAGCACGCACACAAAAAAAATGTTTTTCTTCACGAAAGCGCACACCTTGGTCATATTTCACTTAATGAGCTGATGTCAACAGATGTTACGTTATTGCCTTGTGCTGGCTCTTTTATTCGCCTTGGCTTTGTTTCCTGTTTAGCGCCCAATGTTACACAAATCCCCCGATAAGTAGCAATGAAAGCTTCTCCGTTCCTCGGCTGAGATTTATTTACCAAGCCATTTGGAAAATTAAGGAAAAAGGGGGAAAAAAGCCAGTTTTTGTTTGTTACGACGCTGAAGTCTTTCTGTGGAGAAAGGATTTGTGCACCGCACATAATGGTTTCTTCCTCGGAGACAACACACGGCTCAGTAAATGAAGGGTTTCATACAGAAGAGTGTTATCCCTCTGTAATAGCAACAGAATCACTCTAGCAGCCAATAATGAATGGAACCGATAATAATGTAACCAACTACATTATTCAAACGCTCCCTCAGCTCTCAGAGCTGTGTGTAATGATGCTCTCTATTTGGCAGTCTATGAAACTACAACCATTCATTCCCGAGGCGCAAAAATACAGAAGTGCATGACATGATTATGCATGTGTCTCGTGTCATTGGGAGAGGACAAGGCCATGCTCACTGCACGGCTCATAAAAGAGACTTCTTTTTTTTCCCCCTTGAAAATCCTCATTCAGAATCTGAAGCACTTTGTTATATACTGTCAATATGCATTAAATTCTTAACGCCGACTCCAGTTGAGACAAGTTCGTGCAGTAACACGAGGGAACAAAACTTTTTGCAGAGCAGCAACTCCAGTATCCGCTGCAAAGGTTATGAGAAGCAGCAAATAACGTGTCTCCCTGGCAGCTGGGGGAAGACAGTCCATGTTTGAATAAGATCACCTGCTACTCTGTGACTCACAACACCCTTCGACGGCTAATTCACCTCATTCTTTACCTGAACTTGGGCTCTTTCGCCTTGCTTCGTTTTGAAATCTCACTAACGATTTAGAGTAGAGTAATCATCTACAATACATAGTAACTAGGGGTGGGTAAAAATATCGATACGGCGATATATCGCGATACTTTGTCGCCCAATACAATATCGATTTTTCAATTTCAAAGATCGATAAAAAAAAAAAAGATTAATGTTTAGACGTGTTGTGAATGCAGTACTTTATCCTTTTTCATTTTAATTTCAATATTTATTCCAGAGAATTTCATGGGAATTACTCAAATGGAGAGCCTGCTTGAATGAAATAGTTTTGACTCAATTTGTCCTCTGATCAATATCATCTGATGTACATATACAGATACTTGTGTTTTCATCTTTATTTATATCGCAATATCGTGATATCGTGATACGTATTGTATCGTTACCAAAGTATCGTGATACGTATCGTATCGTGAGGTTCTTGCGAATACTCACCCCTAATAGTAACCATTCAGATTTTCAGTGTGTGTTTATCCAAAAAAACGCCATGTACGCAGACAAACAATGTGCAGGCAGCATATGGTGAATATGGTTTGTTGATTGTACTTGCCATTCTTCAACCGTGTCATTCCATAACTGAGTGTTCACAGGAGCGATGCTCCCACATCCAGGGCTTATATTCCTAATGAAATGTATTTCCACAAGGTAGTGATCTTGCACCTGCTCCAGAGGCCACTTCTCCGTGAGAGGCCTACAAAACACACTTACCCTGATAACGCCGTGCACTATAGAGCAGTTAAATTGCTCCAATTTAAAAGAGCTTCTACCTGTGGCTGCGAGGCATGTTGCTCAGACCGCGGCTTTGGCACAGGTGAGTGGGACGCTTTAGCGGGAAGACAGATGACACAGCAGAAGAGAGTCTGCACCTCGCAGGTTGACTGCATTATCCAGTCTGCCCACTCACTCGCAGGGAAGAGTGACGGATCCAGCAGGGCAGATGGGACCCGAATCTGACTCATTTAAATCGGCCTTGGGGTTGCCAGTTGGCGTTTAGCCTGTGAACTGAGGCAGAAAATAACACCTTCTAAATAATGAAATAAGCCTTCGTTTAATGAAAGATTCAGGCCCCCATGTCCTTTTACTAAACCTGAAGGCCTTCGATGAGGATTACGTTACTATGGCGGAGGTTCCCCTCCTGCCAGTGAGTGATGTTTTGCACGATAAATATTGCTCACCGTGTTTCCTCTCCGCTGTAGGTCTTTGACATTTCTTCCCGTCGGCAGCATTGTTTTAATTTGTCGCATAAAACAGGAAACGGGTAGTTGCTGACACATTACAAGGCAGCTACATAATGAAGGATTGGCAGTTTACATGAAGGACACAACATAACAGGACCTTGCATGTGTAACAGATGGGGCGTATTGTGTGAGAGCAGACTGAACATACTGTAGGCACGACGTGTACCGCTGTAGGTTCAAAGCCAGAGATGTGCATGCATCTGGAGACGGCTGCTAAATAAGATTTATGCTGTGAGTGCTGCGGGGGCCAGAAGAGCCATCAAACCAGAACTTATCACGTTCTTCTAATTAGCCTTTCCTCAACTGTGCGTTCCAGTGTCCTCACTGGCAGTCACAGATTACACCTCATTAATATTCCGCCATTATTTGGACGACTTGCATAATTTTTCATACGAGCATAATGTGACTTAACAACGGAGGACGTCACTTTGCGGCGGCGGCGCAGGCTGTAAGACTCCCTTGTCGTTGCTAATAAACAGTCCCCTAAATAATGTTTCACAAGCGTAATGTGATTTAACAATCAAAGGCACGGCTCGGCAGCCGCCCCAGCCTCTGCGGTTCCGTGTGAAAGGGTAGCAAACGCTCAGTTGTGAATCTGAAGTACCCCCTCAGGCAGAGGTGGGATGTAAAGTACTTGTAGCTACTCAACACTGTAACCTAACAGGCTATAAGCCTGTTGTCTAGCCTGCACACAAACTCGTCACTACACTGTGCCCACGCCATCCGCCCTTTGTGTCGGCCTTCCTTTAGGAGTATCCAATGTCCAGACGGGCCTGAATATATATGCATCCCATTGCTTGACACTGTCGGCGCTCCTGCATTACATTCTCCTTCAAGTTTTAAAGGGAAGCACACACTCAAGTTAGACACCGTTTCAGGAGGGTATTCACATCTCACCCCGGACTCGTTCTCGCCACGGAGCAGTCAACCGAGTGTTACGTGATGTTTACTCAGATAACCATTTGTAAAAGTCACTCGTGCATGACTGTACGCCTTGGTGGAAGGGGGGGGGGGTACCACATTCCCGCCTGTGTAGACAGGTTAGGTGATTTGCCTCACAGCGGGAGACTGTGGAAGTCAAACAAAAGTAGACAGCTGTTGGCTGTTCTGTCAAGGGAGTCAACTACTTGCCGAGGCAGAGGGCTCCCTGAGATTACGTCTCAGAGCCTCAAGTTGTCACATACGGACGCTATACGCTGTCTCCAGCAGTGGTATTACTGTTAACTCCAGACTCTCACAAACTGACCATGCCGTTGCCTTTGAAGTGAGTAGAAGGCGACAAGTCAAACACAATAGGCTAATGTTCGACTTTGATTGCAGCTTTTTGTGTGCACTTAAGAGGCTTTTTCTGCTGAGCATTGGACTTTATTTTTGGACTCCCTGGACTGAGCAAAGGACTCATTATGGTAATTCTGTAGATGAACTGCAGGGAGCTAAATTTAAATTACATCTTGATAAAGAACAGTTTCTGTAATGCAATGTAAGTTAATGTGCTTTTGCTGGTTGTAAGATGGTTCTTGTTCTGGTTGATATATGCCCATCCATTGGCTGACATCCTGGCTATAACAACACGAGATGAGTGTGCAGTGTTTGAAGGGTAAGATTGTGAACAAATGCACATTTGAAGTAGCCACATTACTGATCAATTCATTTAAAACAGATGCATGATTTTCTATGATACAGCCAATTGGATTAATGCGGGATGAATAGGTCAGTAATGAAAACTGAAAAGAGCTAAATATGGATAATCGGAAAAAAAGAAGAAGACCCATCTTCTTTCTTAGATTGGTTAAACCTTCTCTGGACTAGAAAGGTGCACTCAGTAGAGAGCAGATCTCTGTCAGGTGTGTCTCCAGCAACCACGGCCGTATTATCTTTCTAGACACCGATGGCTTGTAAGTCGTCTTAAAACAGATTTCATTCAAACTCAAAAACAACCAACAATCAGCTCGAAGTCAGCCTAACTCTGTTGACCAAACGCGCCAAAAAACTCATCCCCTCACCGTCGTGCACAGTTGGGGCTTGGGGTTTGTAGATACACTCAGCTGGGTTATCACTCGCGAGCCCTGCCAGCCGGGGGCCGGTGAAGAATAGTGAGTAAGGTGTTAGACTCAGCAGGCCGTCAATGGCGGTATAAAACGGGCAATCAACAACGGCTTGATAAAGTGTGAGCGGTAGCGACCATGAGGGGTCCTTGAGCATGCAGCCATAACTGACCTCCTGCAGCAGTTTGCTGCAGCAGAAAGCCAGATCAGCCTCGGACAGTCACAGTGGTGCATGATCCTACACACGGAGATGATAAGACAAACATCGTGTACGTTTGGTCCACCTTAAGATGTTAATTTGATTTGATTATCCCTCTTTCAATAAATATTCCATGAACATTTCCCAATGTCACACACATCGCCACTGAAAAAAAAAACCAACAAGATTGGCTTGTAGGGCTTTACAAACAAGGCGGGAGAATTATTATCTGGAATAAGAGGCACTTTGACAGGATCCCTCAGCAGAGGTCAGATGTCTTGTGTCTGAGGCGCTCCCCGCTGATTGGATTATTCTGCTATTCAAGCAGAAGTGCTGCTTGGCACACAAATGTAAAGTGAGAAAATTCAATGTGTAAGGCCAGATGAGATGCTAATAGAATAGAAGCATTGCCCTCGGAAGAAATTCAAAAGGGGAGGCAACGCATATAAGATATTTTGAGACTGAGGGCAAGGCTGATGTCTAATGCCATCTCGGCTGCGCGGCTGTGAGAGGAGGATGAGAAAATCACACAGCACCATCAGCTTTTATGTAGGCAATCATAACAATGATAATCCCCCCCCTATCCAAACAATCACAGCGCCTGGATGCTTCGTGGCTAGCCAATCGGCCCGCTGACCAAAGTCTTCTGTGCAGCCACTACCTAGTCCATCGCACAAACCCGATCCTACCACAAAAAAAAACGCATTCCCTGCTAAAAGTGACGTAACCCACCTGTGGCGGTCTCCTCCTCACTGTGGCCCATTAGCCGCTGGAAGCAGAGCCTCATTCATAGCAGGAAACGCTGTTCCTCTCTCTAAATTAGCCTGTCAATCACAGCACATTCCCAAGACTCTCCCATTTCCCTCCGCTGCTGATTAATGGCGTGAAGTGAGTTTATCAATGTGCCAAACGTGGAACGCAATTCATTACCGTCATCTCTGGGACTCAGCGAAACGCAAAAAAAAAATGTCCTGCCTATTTGTGACTGTCCTGCAGCAGAGGAGATACAGCACAGTAATGGTGCTTGTTAGTATGCTAATGTAAATATCAGTTTAGCACACACCTAAATTTTCCAAGAAATGCGTTATATGAGACAAGCAAGTATACCCTCCAGGTTGACATGCATCATGGGAGAGGTACGCCGGCAGAGGGTGGCCATTAATCAAGTCATCCACAACTAACAAGGCCAACTTGGTATTCTTTGACGACTTCGCAAATATGAGCCCGGGGATTCACAGCTGGTTACATATGCAGGAACCCAAAAGCTGCTTTGAATGAATTGATTATTTTACGGGGTTTGAAGAGACTTTCTCGCTGCTTATTTATGACGAAGCTCAGGTAACATCTTTTAATCATCTCAATAAAAAGGGGGATGCTCAGAAGGTAAGCCGTCAGGTTGACCCTCCCTTTTCAAAATACAGATTTGACAAATTGGAAAACACGCATTTGCAAATTGTCGGAAGTTCGTGAACTACTCAATCAAATTTCAGTCCCAATTAGGCTAACAGCGTTCCATTGATTTAGTGAGGAAATCATTTTCTCAATCACTTAACTAAAGATTTCCACAAATGAGTCAGAGCTTTGGACCTTGCAGATTGATAACATATGAGGAGCAATGGGATTTTTTATTTGATAATAACAGCTGTCGGATTGCTTTTTGGATTCAATGCCACTCCATTCGCTTAATTTTATGACACGGGTGTTTAATTAACCAGGGCAGCTGCGTACTTTGCATAAAAAACCCACAAGTGGCAACACCTTACAGCGTATCACCAAGTGTTGCTACCGGTAACGTCACTTTATCTGGTGAACCTCGGCTTCAGCGGGGCTCGGAGATAGGCCCTAAATAGCTCGTGTCTTTTATCCTTGTGTGTCTAACTTTATCTTGGCAGCTGAGCAGCATCGTCTGAGGGAGAGCTCCCCAGTGAGGCTTTCACAGAGAGGCGCTCCATGCTAAAGAGCTGCAGCAAGGAGCCAAAGGAGTAATGCAGTAATGTAGTAAACACGCTATAAACCAGCCCAGTTGCATGATGGGACACAACACATGGTTTAACTTAAAGAGGACCTATGATGCTCCTTTTCTGGTGCATGCTTTACGATATCAGGTTACTACTAGAACATGTTTACATGCTTTTATGCTCACTAATCATTTTACCTTCCCATGCCGGCTGTGCTGCAGCAGTTCTTCTCAGCCACTCTATCACAGCCCCTTTTGCACCTTAATTTCTCCGCATCGTTGTCTTTGAAAGCGCTACCGAGACGGAAGAGGGTGACAGAATATTACGCTACTGAGACGGCGACGGAGGTAGTCACTGAGCTGCGACAGAGGCGAGCAGCCTCTCTGTGAACAAAGCGAAACGGCGAGCTGGAAAAGACGGTGACGTTTTAAAGACGTGATGTAGGCGACACGCCGCCGGTGGATTTAACAAGCTGAGATCGTTGATCCAAAGAAGATAAAAAGCCGGTCGTGGCTCATACGAAGCCACCATTGTATGCATCAACATGTTGAAGAGTTGTGTAAATTCACCTTTCATTGTTGTTTTGATGCAATCGAGCTAATCAGATATCTGATGCTCATTTAATACGTCAGTCGGCGTCATCTCTCTCGTTCTGCAACGCTGGGATGCTTCGCTATGCCGCAAAGCAAAGTTCTTTATAAAGAAACATTTTTTAGCCCCTTGTTCTTCAGCTCCTCTTCCTTTAGACCACACTGGACATTTACGTGTGTCTTCCCAACATGGCGACTCCATTCGCACAGATATTATGCAAAAGGGGTACTCTGTGACATCATCACTGTAAAACAATAAAGGCAAGATTTCAATTGAGGCGTTTCAGGCAGTTTCTGTGGTCCCTTCTGGTGTGAACTTTAGGCTTTGACACTCTTTTACAAATATCTATAAAACACACTAAAGGAACAGAAAAAAAGCAGAAACTCATAAGAGGTCCTCGTTTATCCCATTCAGGCCAGGATTTATGTAGAAAACCACATTATCTGCCCTTTTCTTTTACACAAGTGTATAGTTATGCCAGTTGGCAGCCATCATATCGTGCTATTGGTGCTGTGCATGTCATCTATGGCTGTTAGATAATTGCTCATACATTATTAAGACCAGTTCCAGTTTATCATTCTTTTCCCCCCACAAGTAATGAGGACTGTTGACGCTAACGTGTGTCATGGTGGGGAATAAAAGTCTTAGCCTAGCATTTGTTTATGTTGCCTAAAACCTAACTTCCCTAAACCTGACTAAGTGTGTGTGCAGTGCGGGCACAGACGATACAGATATTTAGAAAGTTGAGCTGAACGACATGAAACGTATTCAAACGTACAGAAACCAACATGGTGACCAAAGGTCACAGTGTGTCTGGAACAGTCCAGGTTCTTCTGACTGTTCACCATGCACGGAACAAGACAAACGTCCTGCATTGTAATAAACACATGCTTTATAAATAAGAAATGCGTGATTTATTTGCCCATGAATCATTAAATCCTAATATGCTGTGCAAACATCAGCCCGTGGCCTTCTCTGCTCTCAATGTCTCCTCTGCCAGCAGTGAGGGAGTTTCTATGGTTACCGGGACTCTCACATGTGCATCTGCACAAATGAAGGTGTGAGGACAAAAAACTTTTGTCAGTTGGTCATGAGCATTATTCATATATTCATTATTTAATGTTCTTCTGAAGCCAGCATGTACGCTGACCCGGCAGCCCTGACCCTGTTCCTGACTCACTCACATTTGCAGTTATTGTCAGCCTTCTGCTGCAGTTCAACGGGCTACACACCAGGAAAAAGGCTCTTTATTAAAGTCGAGCTGGAATGAAAAATGTCTTTTTAACCCTTTTCGTTCACATCCCCGGTCCTAATGTCCACCTGTATGTATATGTATTTCTTATTATTTTTAAGTCAAAATCCAAGTGATTTTTCTTCCTTGAAAACAAAATATAAGGCATGCTTACATCAGCTAGTCCCAACCAATTTCAACAAGTTATATCATGACATCCATCCATCAATCAATCTGCAACTTTGAATGGCCCACGGCTGGAGAAGGTGGTGGGCTCATCTTTTCAACGACTAAACCGGTTTCCTCCCAACGCTACGTCTCGTCTGCCTTTCCTGTTTCACTCACAAATACGTCACAGTACAGAAGCTACTAAGATGTAAGATGAGACAGTAACTTTTTACTAGTATCATACGCTGTAGACGATAAACATTAATTTTCTCTAACAGTTCATTACGAACTTCAATTCACACAACATTGAATCGTGCGTCTGTGATATATTTATATATTAATATTTGCAGTTGTTAAGTGACGGGCCATTTAATTCGCATCATTTTAATATTACCTCGCAAATATCGACATGGTTTCCTGCATTGAATATACAGTATTTGCTGATCCTAAAGGTGATATTAGACATTGTGTCAACATTTCCCTGATACACAGACACACACTCTATATAGAACATGGAGACAAACCGTTTTTAAATTTTTAAATACCAATGTAATGACGTTTTGAATAAAGCTCGGACCAGGAGAACACGTCGAACCACCAGGGCAGCAGGCCGAGCTGCCAGCCCCACACATGACCCATATCAGTGAATCCGATTTATTTTCCTCAACGACAGATACAAGAGGGGAAACCATGTGGGAAATCAGATCAAATTACAGTTTCGTCTTCAGACTAATGGCAGTATATGTTCAGCTATCGGTTCTATTACCATCATGGAATTGCAGATTGGGATCTCTTGTGAATTCAGTGACGGCGGCTATTACTTCTAATTTAATTTGCATGTCAAATGAATCTGGATTCTCTCACCGCCCCTTCTCATTTACCAGTCTATTACTGTAGCAGCTATTGAGTGGATTGACACACATCTACACTTCCGAGCACGCAGGCTTACTATTAAGCGGCGATGTCTGATAAAGATTCTCAGTGTTCAGTAATTAGAGTCCCTCTGTATTGTAAGTCTTGTGTTAACGTGTCGCACGGAAAAGGGACTTCATGACATTCACGCGACGAACAAGCTGACAAGATCTTCTTGTGAAATATGGATGATTTGTTAGATTCAGGACCGTTTGTCTGAGTCTGTGCGTCAACAATTGGATCTCCGTTAGATCTTTGTGAAAAGGTGTGTACGTACAGAGCGCTGCATGTAAGGTCAGTTACTTCCACTTCTTATGATGATGAATCGAGGCCTCGGAAAGAAGCGGCGCGAGAACATGATGGTGATGAATTTATTATCAAACGGGGTTTAGCGCAGGGCGGAATAAACATGCAGCACATTATCTGGTGATGAAGATGTTGGGTCGACTGTCCGTGAATACTGAACAGAGCTTTTGAGCACCGGCTAGTGATTAAGTAGCAAATAGAGGGGAGGAAGCATGGGCACAGACCGCCAGGAGGATAATAGCCTGTTGTTTCGGGGGTCAGCGAAAACTAATTATACAAACTCCATTTCTATATTGCTACCCACTCCTTTTCAATTCCACTCAAGGGTAAAAAAAAAAAATGAGCCCATTGGTTTTTATTTTTTATTTTAAATTTGCTAACTTGGAAAATGTCGGGCAGGGTGCCATCTGGAGAGAAATTAGTAGAGGAGAAGCGTCAAGTATAATTGATAGCAGCATGTTGTGGGTGTGGAGGAGCGCTGGGAGAGGGAGTTGATTCATCAAACTCCAGTGATCCTTCTTCTTGCAGCCTTGGGACAAAGTCCCAGTGCAACGCAAGTTAGAGTGTAGCTTCTCTACTGGGACAAATTCCTCAGTGAAACAGTATAAATGAGCGGTTTACAGTTATAGTTCAAACAAATCCTTCACATTTGATTGGAGCACTAAAAATGCTTAGAGTGTAGCATGATACAAAGCTAAAAAGGACTGGGGCTCCACACTTCCTTATTGATTAAGGTGCGTTCACACGAAGCGATTTTTTTTTTCAGTTCAACCGTAGGAATTTGTGCTTATTCCCATCACCTGGGCTAGGGGGCGCCGGAGAGGAGGCGGGGCTTACCTCAGTGGAGACACCTACAATGTTGCGTTATGGCCGAAATAACCACTACAGTAGTGCTGCTTTGTGGCATCCTGTCTGAGTTCATAACATCACCCATTGAGCTGTATTGACTGTGAATAGTAAGACACACATCGGCTGGTTAACTACAGCTGTATGAACCCACATTGTTGTGATTTAATTTGCAATAAACAGATAAAAAGGATGCCGAAGTAATGACTTTATGACGATTTGTAAAAGCTCCGAAGTTATGGTTTGTTAAGTCTGTCTTCAACACGACAAGCAAACAATTTTTAAAATGCTAGTTTTGTGAATGGAGTTTGGATCGATCGCAGCTAGGCTATGCTAACACTGTATCTGCTCCATAAACACTTACAACATCATCAAGACATAAATATGGCAGTGAGCTTGTTGTTTGTAACATAGACAGTCTCTGGTTTCTACACAGTCTGTACTACTGTGAGGTTCTATCGTAGAGCCCTTGGAGACCACAGACCACTACAATATGTTTTGTCTCCATTTGTGTTTCAGTGACGACGGAGGAGAATTTCAAAGCCGACAGGCTTCAGATACTGTTAGAATGTTGTGACGTTAGCTAACGTTAGCTTGTTAAAACCACCGTGATTTCATCCCAACGTTACCTAGTTACAGAACAGCAGGCTGCAGGCCCGCGGCAGCGCTGGGTCTCTACTCCCTGTTGCTAGGAGACTACAGCGGGGGGGGAAGCAGTCGGCTGCTCCGGAGACGGAGGCGCTAGGTTTGCGTTAACTGAGTTTGAGTTGCTACAGCAGCGACGGTCCGTCTCTGAAGCAGCAGGGAGACATCGAATGTAATTCTTGTCTCATTTGCGGTCTATGAAGTGGGACTTCGTTTACTTCAGTTCGCCATCCAATATCATCCATTTTTAAAGCAAATGTAGCCGTCATATTGGTCGATGCTACAATTTCTGTAGCATTTTCCAAAATGATGCAGTGGATGGACTTAAGCTCAGACCTAGGGGTGCATCTGAAGATAATCTGCCACTCCGTTTGTCTCACCTTGAAGTCATTATCCCTGAGCTGTGACACCATGTTACAACAATAGCCCCCCCATGCCAGAGCTTATACAAGGCTTGTATCAACTAAGTGACGCTCATGAACGGGGCCTCCAGAGCCAACAAGCTGCCAAAAATGTTACAGCCACTGCTTGGAGGCCCATTACAATAACACTCTGAACCCGGCTATAATTCACACTCCTGCAACATCTCCACGTTGACCCATTGCTGCTCTGATTGGGCTTTTCTGTCAAAAAGGTACGCCGTCACCGCGGGGGCGGTTTACGAGGCACAGCCCGTAGCCGTGTTTATTTTATGACAGGCATTTCAAATAAAAAGAGGGAGAAGAAGAAAACACGAGCAGTGTCATTAATTCCACCACATGGTCTTGTTTGCCCACCTTTATACATAAACAATGCTTATTTGATGCAACCCATTTAATTCAGGCAAACGTCCTCATGGTCCGCCGGACCTTACTGCACCTCTGGACACTTAAACGTCCGCTACGGAGGCATGCGTGCGATAATGCCGTGCTGGGAAAGCCGGGTGGTATTACAGCCGGTACAGTCTTGTGTTTCTGTATGTGTAGTAGCACTGACTCATTGCCATTATGCCTAAGCTGAGATACGTGGATTAATAACCATAATAGAGGGGGGTTATTATTATACTTACTCTCAATGTAAGTGGGTGTTGCTGTTTATTTCTGGTATGGTAAAAATACATTGTGTTGAGGGATGGGAGGATGTAGGATTTGATGGTGGATCGGGATTAAAAAACACTCACAATAAGTTATTTTTGGTGAATTTTCATTATCAGAATAATCATGAATATCGTCACAAAAGCTGTCTAGCTCGATATTATGGTAGAGAAATAAATACAGGAAGAATCATATAATAAAAAATGATTCACACAATGTTGCCATTTAAAAAGAAATGCGTTCATGGTTTATTTATGCAGGGACACCTTGTGATTTATGCTTTATTTAAGATTGTTTATTTGTTTTCACTGAAGAGAATATTCACTAAAAATGTGCCCTATTTGTGCTGCAATAAAAAATATTTTTTCGAAGGTTATAAATCTATTGAGTAGAGTTCTTTTTTAACCAGATGAGTCGCCCCCTGATGGCCAGTTTGAGGCACTTCAGCATCGGCTTCCAGTCTGGATTAGTGCCATTTTAAGAGCTTTAAGCATAATGATAATTATAAGGACACTATCATGAAATGCAATTATGGTGGCCAGGATAATTGTGATATGACATTTCCATATCATCCCATGCTTAGTTTTTTTAGCAGTAAAAGTTAGACATATCTGCTAAAGTTTTATGTATTGCTGCCAACTCGTGCATATAAAGATTTTATATTTCATTATTTCCCCATCTGGCTTCTTATGATGCGCCAGCTGCCAATCTGTTGGAAATGCTTCTTAGATGTTGCTGTAAAATCAAGCCAGAAAGCTATATAACCTTGCTGGACCAAACTGACAACACAGGTATATGACTGATGATATCAGTGGCAACGTTTTGTGTTTCATTCCTTTGTCCCATCTCTTGTCGTTGCACCTATTTTTCTTGCTTATGTGTCCTGCTGCAAATGCTGTCAAAGCTTCTTTCATGCTGCTTTATGAATGAGGAAATTAATGCCATGTCTCCTGAGAGAAATCTGCATAATGAAGATTAACTCCTCCAGCAGATCTGCATAATTCCACATCACCTGTATTACACATATGTTTTGCTTACGATAAATACTGATTTATGTGAATATGTACGTTGTCAAGAGAACAAACTCCAGACACGCGGCTGTAGTTTGTAGTGGTAGTAGTGGTTTAATTGAGATGCATTTAAAGTGCTGATCTTGGGAGATCAATCCGGTCGTCTTCTATACGTTTAATTCAATGCTTGAGAACAACAATGTCGAGGTTTGTCTCCTACAGAAGAGTTGAAGGCTTGCTTTTTAAACCGAGTACCAACCTTGAGCGTGCGAAGGCCCGATAATTACCAGTGGAAGGCTACAGACCACGGTTTGCTTGCTCCTTTGTCTATTTAATTAGCAGTGTAGTCTGTTTGCCTTTCTTCTTCACCCAGAGAGGAAGTAAACAACATGCACACTTGATCACCTTTGGTAGAATAAGCACATTATTCTGTCTGCCGTTCACCCACGAAAACGAGAATCAAATCCAAATACAGACGGCATGTTGTGAGTGAGTGAGTTATTGTGAGGAGCTTTTATTGCTTGTGAAAGTCTAGATTTAATATCGACGCCTCTATCAAGTGCTGCAGGAATGAGTCGTCAATGCCAGAAACGAGTCACTTCAGGTCTCCTGGTCAATAGGTGTTTGGGCAGATGCCTGAAAGAAAGTCAAACACAAGCTGAAGAGATTTAAACGTTTTGTTCTACGATGTAAAATATGTCATTAAAGGTGTTTTTCTTTTAAAGATTTTACGTCTAAAAAAGTCACTAAAAATGGCATCACGCCAACGAGTCCGCCTCCAAAGTCTTGTATATAATCATACTGGTGTAGTTTGTTTATAGACCAACTTTTTACTTCTGGCAGCTGCATTCAGGTGTAAATGTTGTTTGCCATATTTTATTTTCTGCAATAATCCAAATGCAGAAACACATCACCCTGAACCACTCTACATAATTAATAAAGTATCAGTCGGAAGATTGGCTATTTATTTTTATAACCGTGACATCAGGTCGGAACGGGACGGTAGAAGCAGAACCAGGACTGAGCGTGGCTGGTCAAACGCCACTGCAGTAAATGAAGAAGTCCCTCGTGTACATGACAACGTTTTCATACACTTGAACATACATGATTGAAGATGCATGATTTCAAATGTTAAACAATTGAAAATGAGCTATTCAGTAGTATTTCTATTCTGATTACACTGATGTTTTTTCCACTGAAATGGATTAAGGTTGCCATCATTTGCAGATCCATCGTTATAAATCGTTGCTACCGAGCCCCGTGTGTCACTGTAACCACACCACTTTCTTCTGTAGCACAGTGGCAAAAAAATAAGACGTTAGAAGCCCGGCAGCTGTATTAAAGTACATTACGCAGATTTATTGTTCTCTATAAGAATGCGTATTTGAACCAAACATCCATTTCACATTCCCATTGAGTCACGCTCCATTAAATTCAATGTGTTGGAGATGGAAGAGAGTATTATTAAGCCGAGCTGGTATGTAAATTAATTAAAGTCCTACTTTTTTCTCTCCATTCAATATAAATGTCAAGCTCTGTGTGTGGCAGGATATTGAAATCAATCAGGCTTTAATATAACGGGATCCTCCGTCTGCGACGGGGATCAACGCGTCGACGTCACGTGTTGGCTGCCGGTTCACAGGAGTGGGAGGAGGTCTGGAGGCTTAGACTGTCTGTCCTCGGATCTAACGCCACGTCTCCGTGTGTTTGACACCAGAGCAGAAGCGCATCATGGAGAAATAGCTCCCGATCACGCTTAAGAACAGTGAATCACTGCCGGAAAACCGGATTGGTTGTGGCTACTTAACACTGTTGTCGCTGTTGATAGGAATATATCTCTCTTAGCATTCTGCCACATCTGACAGAAATTCATTGGTGTGAAAGTGACAGCTAATCCTTGGTTTTATATGTGCCGTTGTGGCAGCTTTACGGGGTCTACAACACTAGGGGGAACAAACTGCTGAATTTCCTGGCTAACCTTTTGTTTCTGGATTTTTTTGGGGGGGGAACATAACTTTAAATCACAGTCTCCTCATCCTGCCACTCAGGAAGTAGAATTTATTCAGTGCAAAACATTCAAATCCGGTGCAACAAGCGGAGCATGGAGCAAATGGGCTCTACATACATTATATCACATAACAACATGCATAAAATTGCACCCATGTGTGGACGCTGAAACATCAAGCCTGCCGCAATGTTCGCAGCGTCAGCATTTACATATCTACTGGCAGACTGAGGAGCATACGGTATTTCTTTGTGCTGAACAGGAAGCGGCTGCACGAGCACTACGTTAGCTGAGCTGAATGTTCCTGCTGTTTCCAAAGGCACCTTACATTAAACAGCTTCATTCAAGAGATGGAGATGGATAGAGATAGTGTTTGTTAATGCACACACTGCACACAGCAATGCATCTACAAAGAATTGAGGTATTACTAGTATATCGTTGTATTAGCGGTGACAGTATGACAGGAATGTGCACATGCTGATAACTAACTACCCGTCCTTTAATCTCTTCTGCCTCCGGACAAATCATTATCAGTTGGTCCAGTTGAGAAAGTTGCAGGTAGTAATCATAAACCAATTTATATTTTAATGAGCATGACATTAGACGGAAGTGTTGAATGGGCCGTGCTCAACGATGCTCGGCAGAGGCAGCGAGGGAAGTTTTGAGTCCTATTAAAGGAAGGAGAAAAACAGCTGACTATGATTTGTGGTAATTGGCAAGGCGTTCTGCTTGAGCGTGCATACGCGGCCCGTTCAGTCACACTGTGTGGCTTCGATTCAAAAAGCAGCAAAAGGCATAATTATGTTTATTACTTTTTTCCCTAAACAAAGTGAATGCAATCGATTCCCGACTGGATGACTTCAGTCTCTCACAAGATATGACATTCGGCAATGTAACACCTAATTATTTTTGCTGACTGATCCGGAGCCTGGCAAAATTCACATAATGAGCTGCACTTCTGTCCTTCCCGGTTGAGTTGTTAGGCTTCCCCGGAGTTACGGTACAGTGGTGCAACTAGGAGCCGAAATAAAAAGTTATGATCCCCCAGAAATAACATTTCCAAAATATGCAGGAGGACCAGCAATCCTTGATTTTTGTGCAAAGTTGCCACAGCCACCCACAGGACATGGAAGAGAAGGGTGGGAGGATATGTGGTCAATAATAAAGAGCAAAGGGGAATATAAAAGTACTTTCTAACACTTTTCCAAAAGTGTTAGAAAGTACACTTTTTCAAAGCTCCTACACTCCATAAGTTCTCCCACACAGGCGTTTTCAGTGGTTTGCCTGAGTCAACCTGCTCTGCATCCACAGACTTGTAAAATAACACGGTAGAAGAAATAAACAATAGAGCGCAATCAGTGTTGGATGACGTATTTAGAACTTTTAGGCATGTAAAAGTAGAAATACCACACTATAACAATATTATACTAAAAGTTAATGTTCTGCAATCATAATTTGAAGTATCTGTCAGGTAAGACCCCTGACATTGGGTTAACTAAACATTATACACTTACAGAAAATACACAAATACAGTTTCTTCATCTTTACGCCTGTTGTTAATTACATCCATCTACAAAGTAAGCAGCAAGTCAAATAAATGTAGATGAATAAAAAGTACAATATTAGGATAGAAGTATAATGTGAGTGCACAAGTAAAAGTATTTGGTCATTTAGCACAATGGATATGTACAGGACTATTCTACTACTGTAAATAGTTTTAATTTAATACATTTTGAATAACATGGAGTTTAGTGACTTGAGAAAATCCTGCGATAAACAAGCCCAAACAGACAATCTTCAGGTGAGCAGGTTTCAGGCCTCTGGCATTGTACCCGCTGTCTCACTGGGACACTTAGATGGAACCGAGCCACCATTAATGTCACCACTTACACCTGCTCTGACAAGTCAAAATGTCGGCCATGAACAAAAGGCCCGAACAGGGGTCTAATCAGCGGGGTCGATCTGAAAACACCTGGGTTAAATGCCAGGTGATGACTTAATTTTTGTCCAGCATGTGCAACAAGACTTTTCCCTGTGGGTCTTTGTGTGTGTCGGACAAAACAAACCGTTGGGTCCAGCTGTACAAGGCCTCAACTTCATCACATGAATCCAGAATTAGTTGAAATGAGTTAATTATGATAGGTAGAATAAGTGTGTCAATATAAATAATTTGAATGTAGGAATAGTGAAATTTGCTGCGATCCTCAGATTGCTGTCATGGTTTATTTATAGACAGGAAGTGATGATATATACAACGTGTTTCTTGTACTTTGAACCATACAGTATTAACTCCATACTCACGGGAGGTGTATTAGTATTGAACCTTTCCGGTACAAGATGTCTGGTTCGGTATGCAACATCCTTTCGTTACGCCCTGTGACCATAGATTTTATATAAGAGGCAATTGGTTTGTGGACTAGTTTTGAAGCTTGAATTCGACATTTGGCCATCGCCCTCCTTGTCATTTTTGTAACCAGTGAAGGAAATCACCATATTTGGTCTGTGAAGGAGTGACGGGTCGATCTGTACACAAGCGGTAGAGCAGCTGGATTCTGGTGTGATGCTGTTCACACAGTAAGCTTCATAATTCAAGGTCAACTTTACAGCTAAGTGTTTAAATAATCTAAGAAGCTAATTGCATCGTTAGCATGGTAGCGAGGGTACCAAGGGCCGCAGAGAGAATGAGTGTTCCAAATAGGTGTTATTGTCTACTACTCACACACGTGGAACAGAAATCCTGGAGTGTGAGTTTTACCCGGAATCTTTTGGCAACGCACCAGCAACAAAATATACAAGTACGGATAAAAAGCATCTGTTGCTGGATTTAAACGAGCTGTAAACGGATATTTGTGCCTGTAAAAGACAGGAAAAGGAAAGTGATGCTGCTGAGGACCAGACGCTCCACTTCTGAAACGTTTCCAGTGGACGTCGAAACGGCGACGGAGTGCAGCTGGAACGTAACGCAGCCAGATGCTGTGTACATTCGCCAACATGTTGTGAAATATCTCAATTTACTAGATGGATTGGCACAGACATTCATGGTTCCCAGACAATGTCTTCCACTCTTATTCCTGCAACGCCGTGAAGTTGACATTTGTGGCTTTAAATTAAATGTTTTGACAACTTTTGGATGGATTGCCAAGAGAACTGGTACAGAAAGTCATGACCCCCTTGGGATGAACTGTAATAACTTCAGTGATCCATGACTTTTCCTTCTGCAACATCATCGGGTCAAATTTTCCGACACTTTGGATACAAATCTTGAAAAAAATCTGCATCTGACGATCATTTGTTCTAGAAACCCAAACAGCTGTTTTTGTTTACTGCTTACACATGCAGAACAGTGCACCAGTTTTTGTCAGATGTAGCATGCTAGTTGGTTTTGCCCCGTTAGCTGGGTTAATGAAGCTCAACGCTGTAGCATCCTGTCCTGTATGAACGAGCATAAACTAAAGCTCACTTCAGGATTCATCAACAGGTCAGAGACTTATGAAGGGTAACATTACATAACAGACATTTCTGTGATTTAAGTTTTGTTATTTATATTTTATTGGTAATATACCAGTATTTGAGAGCCTTAACTGTTCAAGTAAGAATTATGTGTAATGAGAAACTGTTAACTGTTCATAATTGACGAATTAAATGAATAAACTTTTCTTTTTTTTTGCTGCATTTTCACAAATATTGTGCAGAAAAAAATACCAAACCAAAAACCCAAGAGACAAAGGGCTCCTCTGATCTCTGCTCTCTGACTACAAACCTCTAATATTTTAATATACTTTTGGAAGTCATGTCAAATAATGCACTTAACTAAGTTATAAAAAAACAACACATACCACAGGCAGAGTTTGATTCCTCCATGTTTACTCCAGCGCCTCTAACCTTAAGGTGGCTCATTGAAACAATTACCGTGATGTGGAACAACACTGAAGGCCGTACTGTGACCGAAACTGCTCACCGAAAAAATAAAGCGTGTCAATGATATTTGCAAAAGAGTAATGTGTCAGAGAGCTGGAGGACCAATGGGAACTTAATACATTTACCTTGTTATATGTGAACACGACATTACCAGTCAGGCTGCTGTAGTTAAAAACAGATTATACAGAAACCTCAAGCATGTGAACTTTTGCATTAATATCATTATGGAACACAGCCCTTCTATTAAACCCGAGCACATAACTATAGGCTATTATGCTAATGTATACCCCGGTGTGGGAATTTGCTGTGTAGCATAATATTTCCCATTTGATGGACACCCTCATTCCAAATGCCTCACCGTGACACGTAGCCGGGCACCGTTCCGCCGCACCGGTTTGCATTTCAATTTAGTCTACTGCTCTGTGATCGACAGCTTATCTGACACCATCTGAATAGTCAGTCCCGCCTGCACCGCTGCCAGCAGTTCAAAGCAAACATTAATAAGTATCTGCAAATGGTCTTTGAGCCAGCGGACCAAGACAGCCCATCCATTAGTCAGATCTATATGATTGCATGTTGCAGGTAATCCACATTAATTAGGCATTTATAGGAAATAGATAACCTGCTTTGTTTCATTATCGATAGGAAAGCTCAACATATTTGCCAGTATTTTCAGTCATACCATGATTTGCAGTGTGGACATTAGTGGTCGGCTGATATAAGACGGAAGTTGAATGTGGGGAATTTTCTTTATTGGAATATCATCACAACAGACTTGAAAAAGCTGTTTAGCTTGATAGCATGGTAGAAGTGAAAAATAGAGCTTAACTTAAAAAAAAACATCAGGATACAAATACATTTAAATACTACAAAGCTACACTCATCTGAATTCATCGACTTCTTTTCCGCATTTGACCTTACGCTCTCCCCCTCTCCACCAACTCACCGGGCCGGGAACCAACTTGACCTTGTCTTCACAAGATCCTGTGGCATCTCGGCAATCTCTGTTACCCCGCTCACCGTGTCCGACCACCACTTTGTGACTTTCTCCCTCCCCATGAAGCCCACCACATCCCTCCCCTCTACGCCTCGAATGGTCACCAGCCGCCGCAACCTGAAATCCCTCACTCCCTCCGCTCTCTCCTCAACTGTTATCTCCTCGCTCCCATCCTCGGAACAGTTCTCCTTAATGCCTACTGAGGAAGCCTCCTCTATCCTGATGTCCTCACTCGCCTCTTCTTTGGACACTCTCTGTCCCCCAATCGCACGACCGGCGCGATCATCTCCCCCCTCTCCCTGGCTGTCTGAACCTCTGCGAACCAACAGATCATTGTTGCGAGCGTCAGAGAGAAAATGGAAGAAATCGGGACAGCACGAGGACCTTGCTCACTACCACCTCCTCCTCTCTGACTTCACCTCAACTGTTTCGGCAGCTAAATCTGCCTTCTACCTGGCAAAGATCAACTCTTCTGCCTCCAACCCCAGGAAACTCTTCTCCATGTTCTCTTCCCTCCTCACCCCTCCTACCCCTCCGCCCCCTTCCTTCCTTACTGCCGATGACTTTGCAACTTACTTTACCAAGAAAGTAAATGACATCAGCTCATCATTCACGCCTATTCCCTCCCAGAAGACATCTCCCCCAACTCTCAACTCGGATGGTCTTACCAGCTTTAGCCCCCTCACCTCTGAAGACGTTCACGCACTTGTTACATCTAACCGTGCCACCACCTGCTCCCTTGACCCGATTCCCTCCTCTCTTCTCCAGGACATCTCACACGACATCTTGCCATTCCTCACCACCCTGATCAACTCCTCCCTCACCTCAGGTGTCATTCCAGCGGATTTTAAGACCGCTATCGTGAAGCCTCTCCTGAAAAAACCCACCCTTGACGCTACTGACATCCAAAGCTACAGACCTGTATCTCTTCTTTCATTCCTCTCTAAAACCTTGGAACGTGCTGCCTACAACCAACTGTCATCCTATCTCTTGCGGAAGAACCTCCTAGACCCTAATCAGGATTCAGGACTGCCCACTCCACTGAGACGGCCCTCCTCACTGTGACCGAGTCCCTGCGAGACGCCAAAACATCATCCAACTCCTCCGTTCTCATTCTCCTTGACCTATCTGCTGCATTCGACACAGTCAACCACCAAATTCTCCTCTCCACTCTGGCTGAACTTGGCATAACCGACTCTGCTCTCACCTGGTTTACATCATACCTGACAAACCGCACCTTTCAGGTCACATGGAATGGCTCTATGTCCAAACCCTGCTCTCTGGACACGGGTGTCCCTCAAGGCTCAGTATTAGGACCGCTTCTGTTCTCACTATACACCAGATCACTAGGTTCTGTTATCACATCGCATGGATTCTCCTACCATTGCTACGCTGATGACACCCAGCTGTTCCTCTCTTTTCCCCCGTCCTCTGACGCTCACATTGCAACTCGCATCTCGGACTGTCTGGCTGACATCTCTGTCTGGACAACTGCACATCACCTCAAGCTTAACCTGAATAAAACCGAACTCCTCTTCATCCCAGGGAAAGACTGCCCTCACATGGACCTGTCGGTCACTGTTGAGGGCATCACAGTATTTCCTTCCTCAACTGCGAGGAACCTGGGTGTAATCCTCGATGACCAACTATCCTGCACCCCCAACATCACTGCTGTGGCCCGATCCTGCAGATTTGCCCTCTACAATATCCGCAGGATTCGGACCTTCCTCACAAAGGATGCAACGCAGCTCTTGGTCCAAGCACTGGTCATCTCCCGCCTTGACTACTGCAACTCTCTCCTGGCCGGACTCCCGGCCTATGCGATTAAACCATTGCAGCGTATCCAGAACGCTGCAGCACGCCTTATCTTCAATCTACCCAAATTCTCCCACGTGACCCCCCTCCTCCGTGACCTCCACTGGCTCCCTGTTGCAGCACGCATCCAATTCAAGACGATGACACTGGCCTTCAGGGCCATCAATGGAACGGCACCTGCCTACCTTCAAACACTGGTCAAACCTCATGCCCCGAAGCGAGCACTCCGCTCCTCTACTTCAGCTGGCCGGCTGGTACCACCATCGCTGAAATCAAACAAATGTCGCTCAGCAAAGTCCAGACTCTTCTCTGTTCTGGCGCCTCAGTGGTGGAACGAACTCCCGACCAATGTCAGGACAGCAGAGTCATTTGCCATCTTCCGAAAAAGGCTCAAGACTCACCTGTTCAGACTTCACCTCGACTCTACATAGCATGAGTCCCACTAACACCCTCCCTCGACCCCCCCCCCCCCCCCCCCGCAAAAAAAAAAAAAAAAAAAAAAAAAAAAAAACTCGGATCGTAGCACTGTTACTCTTGAAGTACTACTTTACTCAGATGAGGACCTAGCACTTGTTCTATTTTTAGCTCTTACTGCATCGGCAATGATACGTCGTGGTTTCTTTGTTTCCTTCTTTTGACAAATGTACTTATTGTAAGTCGCTTTGGACAAAAGCGTCTGCTAAATGACCTAAATGTAAATGTAAATGTAAATACACATATTCATCCTTCATTTAATAGAATAGAATAAATAGAATAGAATTAATTAAAATAAAAAAAATAATTAATTAAAGTACCGGTAATACAATTACTTTATTAATCCAAGACTGGGAAATTATTTTGACACAACAGTAGTGGGTCAACAAAAAACTCTGTACAACATAACATAAATAGAAAAAGAACATATATACAGTACAAACTATACAATAAACAATAATAAACTATACAAGAAATAAACAATACCTATGAATGTAAAAATAGAGTCCAGTGTTTAGTTTTTGTGGAATGTGATGGCTTGTGCCAGGAAAGATTTCCTGTGTCTGTTGTTGCGACAGCGGAGCTGAAGCAGCCTGTTGAAGAAGACGCTCCACTGTCTGACTAGTGTGCAGAGAACGAGTCATGATCATCTTATTTTAGATGATTTGATTGTTTTTCACGAAAAAAGGATGTTCACCACAAGAAAATAAGGCAATTAAAATCTTAATGGAATTCATTTATATATATATATATATATATATATATTTTTTTTTTCCACCAATGAAAACATTCCTGAAATACATTATGGACTCAAGGCTTATTAAAGGAAGAGGTGACATCATACTGAAGTTTCCAACGTAGAACGTGTATTTTAACATTTTAAAGATTTGTTTATCTTGTCTTCGAATATGTCCTCAATGTTACGTTCATCACAGCAAACACCACCGCGGGCGAATCAAAGTATTAAAACAGAAGCAAGAGAAATAAAAGTGACAAACCCGGTCATAATGCCCCCTTGGTTTTAATTTAACATGAGTACAGTGGGAACATGATGTTTAGGGTTATTAAAGGCAACTCTGATGAGCAACAGCACCCAAGTTATTCTCTCAGCAGTGTCACTTTAATAGCAAGAGACAATAATGCTCTCGCCTGAAAACATTCTTAATATAGTTTTTCGCCTTCAGCTCTTCGTCTTGTTGCTAAAAGCCTCCACTCTATACACTTCACAAAACCTTTAAGTGATAGTTCCATGTCAAAGATACTTATAGGGGAAGTTAATGAGAGAAACAACCACTGTCATCCGCATAATGTTCCAGGGAAGGATATGTATGAGGAAGAGGCTTATAGTGCAGCCACCACTAGGCAATTCTATCAGTTAAGCCGAGCCACATTAAATGTAGATTAATAGCCAAGGTGCACACTTTATTCGATAAAAATATAATTCCCCTAATGTTTTATTTAATACAGCTACATAATTAATTAAATGGCTAGCAATTTATTGTGAAGCAGCAACACAGGCTGTGGAGACTAAATAGGATAATGACATGAAAGCTGTGCTAAAACAATGGCCGACATTCATTTCTTTCTCATCCGGCTAATAGTATTCAATCTACTGTGTTTCACCACGTTTGCATGGAGCAGAATGAGCAAACAGACACATTTAATTGACTTCTCAATCATTTCCATTTTTTTCTTTTTCTCACGTCATCTGATAATCCCAACGCCCTCTCACTGTTCACACATTGATTCTGGTCTGTGTTGCCTTGGGCCAGGCCTCCGAGCCAAGCTGTGTAGTGCTGGAGGAAGCGAGGGGCCGAGGGCAGTCCTCACTAAGGCCCCAGGGCTGATGGCTGTGGGCGAGTGCAGGAAAAACACAGGCCGATGGAAGGCCACAGGGTTCACCTCTTGCATTAATTAGCAAGTAGGTAGGCGAGAAATGTCTTTTTCGGGAAGAGGAAAGAGTTTGCAGGGATCGTCTTGATCGTGTCTTGAATGGGCCCCGGAGGTTTCTCGGTTTCATGGTGAGCCCGGTTCAGTCCCTGCCTGACACTGAGAGCACCGTGCATGCTGGTTGTTACTGCTGCAGTGCTTTTGATGCATTTTTCTTCTTCCCCTAAACTTGCTTGTGCTCATATTTGCACACAAAGACCATAGAAGAGCGAGAGAAGCACGCGTCCATCTACAAACACATGCATTCAAGTGTAGATGGAGGAAGGCGGTGGTGAATGCAGTGATGCACTTGTAGGATATGTTAACTTTGTAAAAGGATTTTAGTCTGGTATTCAATGTCTTAATGCTTAAAGGAATAGTTCAACATTTTGTGAAATACACTTATTCACTTTTTGATGTCGAGCAAAATGTGAGGATTGATACTACTCTGATATGTCTGTGGTAGGGCTGTTGGAATGAACTTCGGGAATCGAATATAATTCAAATATAAAAAAAATCAGTACTATTCAAATGCTGAAATGAGTAAGTAGTGTATGGTACAATAAGGAGTAAAAAGCAACAACGTCCACAATGGAGGGTGGATGGGTCAAACGAACACAGGACATTCACCCAGGAGACCACTGTTGGTTTTCCACATGAAACCACAAGTAAATGTTGATTTTGCAACATTTTTATGCAATGTTTTTCCATGCGTTATGTAACTTTACACCACCTTTATTAAGGGTAATCATGCTGTTATATTATTATTTTAAACACAAACTAACTTATTTTTGTCCTAACTCGACATTCAACATATCTCAACATACTTTCAGGTGACTGGGTTACTCCTACAAAGCAAATAAAAAGCAATCGGCGGCATTACAAACCATAATTTGTCTGATTGCTACATTTGTTACACACTGTGTAGTTTTATTGATATGTGACTAACTGTTTCCTCTTTCTTCCCCCTTTCCCATCTCTCCTTCCATGTGGACCATTCAATCATCTGTTTACGGTGATGCCTGACAGGTAAGAGTTATCTCTACTCCTATTATCACTTACAGCTAAACACTGCAGTGATTAATTCAACAGTACTGGCGTAGAAACATTAAAGGGCTCATGGTGCGTAAACACAACGTTGAACTCGTGTTTTGGAGATTGTGAAGAGCACACAAGGTAACCCGGTCTTAAAGAACCCATCATCGCTGGCTCCAAGAGTTAAGTAATGCAAGTATTAGTGAGGCTCTCCCTCGCACAAGAGCCCTATGATGTGGGTGCCTGTAGGCAGTTGTTGTTGGCAGACTTGAAAAAAGGAACGAGTTGCAAACCGATTTCAAAAGAAATATAAAGCAGATTTCGGATGAGTTCCACAAGGTTGCTTGTTCACAGAGAAAGCGCATAATAGATATGCAAAGTACATCCCTATGCACAGAGCAGCATGGCAGAAAACATTTCAGCAGCGCTTGCATACTTGCATTTGTTTGAAGATATCAAGGCTATTGTTTTTCCCCTGGAGGAATTTGGCTTGCTGGAGGAGGACATTTTTATGAATTGTTTTCTATTTTGAGGCTGTTGCACAAGACGTGTAATGAATCTGTTTATGAGCAGCTACATAAAAGTAAGCTGAGAAAATGAATATTGTTGATGGGATTTAAAAAATGCTTAGAAGCCGTCAGCTGAGGGCTTCTTTGTAAGAAGTAAATAATTTCGCTCTCGTGGTATCAAATTACAGACAGAAGAGATTCAAGTTGTTCCTCGAATCTGACACCGCGAGGGTCAGATGTTATTTGTTTGTATTGACTGCATTGATTGGGATTAGCTGGGAGTAATCTGATCCACTTTGCGTACCGACACGTTTGCAGCAGTCCTTACCTGGAGTCACTCACGTTATCAAGCTGAGCATAACGGACTGAAACGTTCAGGAGGCGAGTGAAGAAGGAGCCAAATATTGACTGTTAACCACATCCTCAGAGGGCAGGTTGAGCTGAGACCTTCTGACCGCTGCTTCAAGGTCCCTGAACTCAGCCTTAAAAATAAGGTCTGCTATGTATCGGCTTTCTCGTCACACTAATGCAGGAAACCATTTTCTTTTTTCTTCAACCAAAACTTTAATTAAATAAAGTTAGTACACTCCTAAAGCGGTTCTTTGGATCAGGATCATACAGGAACCGTTTTTGGTGCCCACCTTTGTCACCTCGACCATCTAGATAATCATGAATTTATAGTTAAACTCTTAAAATGGCACTAACACATACTGGAATCACTTTGCATTTCATTAAGAACATTTAAAAAAAAAATGTTTGTGACCATCCTTTTTAGGGAAAAACAAATGATTCAAAGTATCTTAAATAACACCATCACAAACCATAAGGTCTCCCAAATGATAAATACATTTTCAAAAGTAGTATCTACATGATACTTCCTGCAGTTTTTAAATCAGGCTCTATTTTCCACTTCTCTGCCATGATAACAAGATAGACAGTTTTTTCATTTCACTTATAATGATATTCACAAGTATCTTGATAAAGAAAGTTAGATTAGCTAAGTGTGAGTTAACTAGTATTGGTGTCGGTGCATTCCTCGTGGTGAGTGTTGAAGTAGCTAGACTCGTCAGCACTAACCAGTAGTGTACACCCGGCTCCATCATTACAGCCAATAATCTCACCAGCAGTCCCGTCAACAAACCGAGGCAGCTGGCCGTTCCAGATGCAAATTATTTGCTCAATGTGTCAGGAAGCTGAACCACAGTATGTTTCCATTTCAATGCGAGGGAGATAGCACACAAGGCCGTGTTACTGCATCCAGGCCACCCCCCCCCCCCCCCCCCATAAAATCACATGCATTAGAAGTTGTCAGATACTCAGCAGTGATGGGCCCTCCTCCTATCTGTGTCCAGTCACAGTAGCGTCCTGATTTCCACCCCATCAACCTGCTTCTCCACGCCCCCCCACCCCCCCACAGCTTGTTTATTGCATTCGTAGCACTGTCTTTGATTTTCGCAGGGCAGCCGGCGTGACACATCAGCTGCCAGCGTATTTGTCGAGATGACTCTGTCACACGGGAGGTGCCCGGCTTGTTTGCTGCCTCCCCCCCCACCGCTGCAGCAGACGGGGCGGCGTTGTCCGCCTGCTTGGCTCCCATCTCACACTCCCAACTTGAGCATGTCTTCCCACATAAATTGAACTCCATACCACGAGCTTGTCGCTACAAAATGTGGCCACGCTGCCTGCCGGTCTGTGGAGATTTATCAGGGTCAGCCTCCCACGGCTCAGAGCCACACCGCCGGACCGGAATGTAATCCTGCTCTCACCCAGACCCCCCCCCCATTGATGAACCACGCTCATGCAATGATTCAGTCATGCTGCAGTGTGTGTGTGTGTGTGTGTGTGTGTACAGGCCGCTGATGTGGAACTGAATGGAAGCTCGGTGGCTTTTTGTGTTGAGGGATCGATGTCTGGTGACAGACTCACCTCTTCATAAGGTTTTTAATGAAAGCTAATCTTTGGAATTGATTTCTATGCAGTTAGCTGGAGTCCTGATGGAAGGATTTGATGAGGACAGACAATCAGATATAGCATTAAACTTTAATGTGCTACAGTATCGGGGGTTTTAGTATCAACAATATTTTTTTTTTTTTTTTTTGGGGGGGAAGAGGATTCAGAGGAACCTTTGTTTGCAGCCTTTAAAGCAGCTCTGTGACACTGAGAGCTAACAGTGGGTACAGAGTTGTACTGTATATACTATACGAAATATAATAATAAATGTGTATTTAACTTAATTGTTCAGCATGTTTTTAAGGCTTAACCTCCACGGCTTCATTTGCAAACAGGTGAGCCAACTGATCAGTGCATCTCTGGTTTTTAATACTTTCTCTGAGAAATAACCTTACGTCTTAAGAATTTGGGGGAAAGGCCATTACTGCATATTTTTTTTTTATCTCTGCCTGATATATCCACCTGTCTGCCTGCTGCTGAATTGACTCAAAGACTCCATCAACGTGAAGCCCAATCCAAAGCCTGACTGTGACCTCATAAAGCAATACAAGTTTGCCATAAATTGCTTCAATCCACCAGGCTTTTCAAATTGTATTCAAAGTTTCTGGATTGCGGGCCACCAGTCGCTGTCTGAGACGGACGGCATTGGCAGGGAAGTAGTTGTGTAAGGCTGTGTTCCATTGACGGCTCAGTGGATTATAAACTACGTGTCTGAAATGTGTCACTCAGTGAGTGGCTTGGCCTTGGATGTGTTCACCGTTTTGACAGCTGCACAGAGAAGCCCTCGTTCCTTTGTTCTCCGTTTCTATGAAGGATGCCAAATTTAGTGTAGGATTTACTGACGGCTGCATGTAAATGTAAATTTACATAGAAGCCATGTGATCAGGCCGCGAGCTTAAGGACATCCCGTCGACCCAGAGCCGAAAAAAAAGGGGAACAGACAGGATGAGACGTAATTTTGGGATGTGGAGTTGAAAGAAGAACGCCACGTTTCAGTGAACATCGGTGAAAGTGATTGTGGGTAGCAGACACTTTAAATTAAACATTGCATTAAATCTCTTTGATGATATAAATACAAAACGGCCCAAATCGTCGACCTCTGGACGACAAACCACAGCAGCAGCGTCAAATTCTACCCAAGTCAATGACGTCAGCTTGCTAATATTTATGCTAACATTACCAGTTACTGAGGTTAGACTGTTTCATTGGTAACAGAATGGTGATGCAACAGTTAACCAGTCAGCAGCCGATGTTCGCATTCACAGCAAACAGCTGCTCCTCCAACTTTAAGACACAAAAACTAGCAGCAGGACCACTTCTACTATTTTTAAATGTTTTTACTTGTGTAAATGTAGAAAAACAGAGATTTTAAATGAGACGGACACATTTATTTTGAGACAGCTTAGGTTGCATTTCAAGATGGTCTTTGGAAGGTGAGTTGACAGCCCTGCATGTGACTGCTGACTACTCAATGAACAAGTTATGATACCAGCACGCTGCTCCTACAATGATCAAATAGCTAGAGGACAGACAGCCACACAGGCCTACTTCACCAGCCCACTGGCCCTTCAGCATTAGCAAAGAACCCTGGGTGGAGGCAGCACAAAGCACCCACAGCCACACTATGGATGGAAGTGTTAGCTTTGAAGCTCCTTCAATCAAATATTTGTGTTCTTGGATATATAACTCGTTAAATGCGTCTTCCAGACCTTTAGTCTCATTAAAAAAAGGGGAAGTCATGCTCCTTCCTGTTGCCGAATGTTATCATGTTTCAGTCAGACGCTTCAAAGTGACTTGAGCTCATTAAAAAGGAGGGGGGGGTAATGAATTAGCTGTTTTTTCCGATCGTCAGCTTCGGTTACACTGATAATGGTATTAGTGTTTCAGAATGAGGGTTGAGGGCTGAGATTTACGCTTTGAGCAGTCGTGTTAGAAGTGCAGATAGAGTGGCATTCAGGAACGGCTGTAAGATGTGCAGCATCTGAGGGTTTCTGCTCATTGGTCCACCTGATGACTGGCTCTTACGGTCACATCAAAGGCTGGTCGCTCTGAAGAGAGAAATCCAATTCTCCAGGACTACTGTAGCAAAAGAGCAGCTGGAGACAGACTTGTCAGTTTGGGACTTTGAAACGCATACCTACGGTACGTCCTCTGCCTGAAACTGTTAGGTTTGCGTTTTTTTTTGTTGCTAAAACAAAGAAACCCTCTTAAGGTTTCATGTTCGCTAACAACACCATGCATTATGTGCAGAAATCCTGGCCAGCGGGAACTCTCTGCAATGACTTGTACAAGGAAAGACCTTGAATGACAAGCGGAGCGTTTTAAAATGCGACGGGACGCCGTCTATGGGCTGTATTACATTATCATCACCATCATACTGTCAGAAAGTAAGCTGCCAGATGAAACAGAATGGAGTGGCTCCCCCAGACGCTGATGTTGAGACAGCATGATGCATGTACGATTCAGAACACACTGTCCTTGTTTTCATCCATTTATATGGTCATTGCCTTATTCATGACGGCGTGTGGCGCCGAGCTGCGAGGAGCTTGTTAATAGCTCTCAGTGGTCAACAAAGAGCACAAGCTGTGGGATGTTGGTTTCCTCATCTATGTCAATAATTGACTCTGAGAAGCTCTCATTTCTTTTACATTTTCTTTTTATTATTATTCCAGAACACCACACGTCCCTTTTGACACCTTCCCAAAAAGTCTTCTTTCTTTTTCTTTTTTTTTGTCAGAGCAGTCGACCTTGATAACCTGTGGATATCTTGTTTGGTTGCTTTGAAGTTTTAGCTTAGTTGTACTGATAAAAGAGAATGCTATGATCTTTTGACAGCTGTTGAGGTCCCACATTATATATTATATAGATTCTCAAACAGTGCAGATAATCTGCTTTTGAAGGGTGACTTTGACCACATTTCTAGTCTACTAGGCATGTTTTCAGCTCTTTGGAGTGAACAGACTCAGGACATGCTTGTCTCTTAAAGGGGGTGGGGCTTAACACAAGTACAAGAAACTGACTCCAGTGGCGTATCTCTGCTCTGAACTGTCTCTGGCTTTACTCAGCATCTTGAGTACTTCAAATAAATTGTCATATCAGGAAAGAAACTACAAGATGATGTCATGGAGTTGTCTCCTAAAACAGAATGTGGGCAAAAGTTCTCCATTTCATACCAAAGTAAGCATTAAGTTCCATTTAAAAAAAGCCATGAAAGTAAACAAACTTTCTCAAAGTGTGGTTTAAAGTAGCTCTGTCAAACATCATTTCAGAGTCAGGAGTGGGCCCCACACGGCGCCTGGCGGAGAAAGGTCACCTTCTTCCTGCCCAGCATGGAACGCCAGTTGACAAGAGGGAAAAAACACACCCTTTCTTTCTCAGACACTTTAAAGAGCAACCATTCAAGGGTTTAGAGGTCTGATGCTTCTTTTTGATGACGTAACGCTGAGTAAATACTTTTGCACCCTAGAAAACTTCCACCGGAGCATTTATTTAGCCTGCCTGTGTGCGTCTGGCCACACGCTCTGTCTTCATGCATATTCATGGCGCCCAAGAGTTGAGAAATACTGATCAGGAGTATTAATGATTAATGAATTATGAACGCTGATGCAAGACAATATAAATGATTTACAAAAGTGGGCATATTACACTGATGGCTATCAAACCGCAGTACGCTATCTCGCGGTTGATCAATGAAACACTTGGTGTGGTTTGCTCAACATGAGTCCAAATTAATTAGATGGGAACTCTTTATCAGCCGTTTCTTGGAAAAATGTTGCAGTGGAGGCCGACCGCAATCTGAGTTCCCGTTGCTTATCCTCACATGCTCCACGATGGATCAGCGGAGGGAGCCCATTTGTATGGAAGGCAGCAACGGTGACATTTCCAGGTGGCTTCGCTGATGGAGCAAAGACAGCGGAGCAAAAGGATTTTTAAAAAAACATATTTATATGCAAAGCAAAAAAAAGATTTTGCCTATAAATTCTACACGTTTCTCATTTTCATTAACATTTCTCAGGGGCGTTGGCGTGACGGCGACGTGTTATCGTATCGAGTTAATTTCCCACCATACTGCCTGAACCCTGTTAGCTGCAGTGAGCTATTTCCACACCGCCAAAGCGCCACAGAGCTTCAGCGGGTGACTTTTTTTTGCAACATTAACTATTTATTGGAATTCTGTGCTGCACATTCAGAATCCCTCCCCCATGCCATCCATTATCCTTGAGGAAGAACAATGCATGGATGGGAACACAAATTCCGGGAGAGGATGAATTTGAGTCCATTTTTCTAACCTGGCAATTCATTTGTCATCCTCAGAGCCCGAGGAGCGCCTGCTACCTCCCAGGTCTCTGATTAAACAGGAGAGAATTAATAACAGGTGTCTGAGGAAGAGGAGCCTCTGCCTATTGAAAAAAAAACGGTCTCTCTGGAAGAAAGGCCAAGCAATAAGCAACAATCTGCAATTAGAGCGAAGGAGCAGTGGGTAGCTTACCCGGTCCTTTTAGGTGCTCCATGCTACAGAGCAACACCAAACTGTTGGAAACTAAAGGAGAAAGTAGGAGGTTGATGTTAATGAATAGTCCTCGATACAGTAACAGTGGTGTTTCGCTCACTGCCACAAAGGAATAATAATATATAATATATATACAATATAATATAACAATAAACGCACCGGGGGTGTTTAAAATAGACAACACGGAAATGCAAAATACTGCAAATCTTTCCCATTGAACTCATCATACTGGCAGTACTTGCAACACTTGTCCAGTGAAAGGTTGGAATAGATTTGCGGTGGCAGAGGGCCAACTACTGTGATCATATTGAGCAAAAACTGCGTCTAGCAGTCTGAGGTAACTTGTTGTACAGCCTTTTATTGAGTTTGAGGGATTTAATTTCAGAAATGAAACAAGGAAGTGAAAAAAAAACTGCAGTCCCTCACATGGCCTCACTCCAAAAGGAATTCATGTTAATATGCCCAACTTGTTTCTTTTTGAGTTTCCTCACAACAAAATGCTTTGAGTGAATTCCAGTTCCCTCAGGTAAACAGTGTATAATATGTGGGGCTTTTGCTCTGAAAAGTAAGAAATTAAGGGATGGATCTGGCATGCCCCCCCGTGTGAAGGCCTTCGATCTACATTACAGCCGTGATGTATACCTGACCATAACGTGCCCTTTAAATGCGACCGAGATGGGGAAAAGAGAGCAGTCAAGGTGCTCGCTGGGAGCCAAGGTAACAAATTCAGGAGAATCTTTGATTACCTCTAATGTGGTTATAGGTAATGGTGACCTGTCTCAAAGGAGCCAAGCCACAGCTAAATTATATTTCAAATCCATTAAACCTTACCTCAGATCCATGATTCGCTTCCAGCGAGCGGCTACCTAGGGCAGCAGGTAATTGAATTTCAAACTTGAAGCCAGGAAGCAGATAGGCCCCTGAGCTAAAGTCCTCTACACGAGACAGAATACTGTTATGCATAAAGTCATGATTTATTTGTTCCTATCATATCTTGTAATGGGCTGCTCTCTGCCACGGAGAGGAGTAACCCCATTTGTTGAAATGACACTTCTGTGGGAGAGAGAAAAAAAAAATTAGATTGCCATGACCAACAGACATGAGCCTTTATTAAATTTGGGCATTTTAACCTGACTCCAGCTGCAGAGGAAACTTGAACGGGACGGAAGGACACGCTTAATTACACTGACATGAAAATCCGAACAAGGTGCCGCTACGGCGTGCTTTGATAGGTCTGATTCATTTGCACTTTCTGCTGCACAGGTTAGGATCATCGGGAGCCCGAGGCTGTTCACTTCTGAGCGTGGATCGCAGCTGCCTCATCCCATCGTTACGAGCCGCGTTTTAAAGCGCCTTTAGATCGGTTATTGGATGTAGTAATGAATCAAAAAAGATGAAAAAAAGAGAGACATCAAATAAAAATGTAAGATCCTATTCAGTGGGCGTCGAATTACAAACCCTTCCTCATAAGCAGCTTTAAATCAGCCTGGCGAGGGCCAGACTGGGCCCTAAGCGTGATCCGTCTAATTGCTTACAGTGGGCTGAACTCTCAGGGAGACTCTGGGCTGTTAATAGGAGGATCATGCACTCAGGGGAAAGTATTGGCTCCTCTTTCTCTTTCGCTGTCATCTCTGCTATTTCCAGACATCCCTCACCGAGGAGTCGAGACACACGACACCAAACTCGATAGTGAATCAATCATTGGACCAATTTACCAATTAGGCTCATTGTACTCTATAAATAAACACATCACAGCCTCCCCATGCTCTGCCAATGGAGATGCACCGTCTCAACAGCCAGACAGGTACAACTAACACGGGGAGAGGCGTCACATCGATCAGCAACCGCTGTCATACCGTCCTGATGCACTAACACTAAACATCCCTCAATAGTCTCAACGTCACAGGTTTCGGTTGCTTAGATCCAAACGCATTTATTCCCAACATGTTGCTGAGACAAGACAAGTGAAAGCTAGATCAATAAACACACATAAGATGACAATTTGGCCCATATAAAATTGACTAACAATAACCATCAACAGCCATCACCTTAAGAACCTTAGCGAGGCATTGTCACACGTTGTGATGTATTAATTAGAAAAATGAATGCGACATTTGAGGGAAGTTAGCTAGCATAAATGCCGGTTGTTAGCATCGTAATAAAGTAGCAAAACTGCGACTTTATAAAGTAGCTAATTGCTACCCTATAAAGTTGCTAATCTGCTAGTTTTAAAGTTGCAACTTTTTTCACTGAATATTGCCCACCCTTCTCGGCTCCATTCTTTTTTTTCCTCCCTACAGTGGCCCTAATACGCCATCTTACAGTTCACTCAGGTGACATGTAAAAAAAAGGGTTGGGAAAGACCAGAGTTAAGATTTCAAGACATGATGTATAATTTATAGTGGAAAGAGAGGCTTTGTAATAATACAACAGCTCTTGGCAGCATCACCTCCCCTGGCAGGCCGTCTCCTGCTCTCAGCCTCAATGCTGGAGCTGCCACTGATGCCGCCGCTACCGCCGCCGCGCCGCTGCTGCTGCAAAACTCCAGCATGCTCTACCCACCTGTCACCATGCAGGGGAAAACATTTCAGTCACACCGAAGATACATGTCACTAGCTCTCACCGGGAACCACGGGCAGTTAAAATAACTGTCAAATCACTGGGTTTTGGGGTAAAATATCAGCGGCTTCCTCCCTCGTATGCGTATCTGCTTTTCAAGGCGTGAGCATCCAACGGTGTTCCTTTACCAAGCACGGCGACATTTACAGGGACAGTGAGCATGAAGCCTGATACATACTGGCGTACATGGCAAAAGGTCATGTCACGATTATTATTCATGATATTACCCCGATAATCATCAAAATATGTTTAAAATGCACCAAAAACTACTGGAATCACTGTATAGGACATCTTTTGTTAAAAAAAATCTTCAATAAGGTGATAATAAATCATAAGGTCCCACTACATAAACAAAGGATGAATAAATGTTCAAAAGCAGGTGGAGAATAAAGACGCCTATATCTATACGTGTGTTGTGTGTTTGTGAATGTGAGAATTTTCTTAGTTTTGCTTCACCTGACTGCAAACTTCTGCAACATGGTGCACCACCGAGCGGACGTGCTCACAGACTGACTGTGAGTCTTTCAACGGCGGTGTTGCTTCGGTGGACGACCTCCCCCAAACTGAGTGGATTCCCAGAATAGAAAAAGAACTGGTTATTGACTCCGCGGTACGCCCAAGTGGGCTTTATGATTTAGTGCAGTGAGCCGTCAGCTCTCAGAGCAATGTGCGGCAAACAAAAAACATTTTATCAATATTCCATCAGGCAGCAGCCTTCTCCCTGTTAATATAGTGGCCCAGACGCGTCTTAGCACCCCAGAAGATGGTGCATTAGGCAGCTCCTGGGACAAGTGTGGAATTAAATGGAACGCCACCGGCCATGTCACTATGTTGACAAGCATGGTTTTTGGTCCTATGTTGATGCACTGTTTTTCATTATTTTTATTTTTTTTAATTAGCAGATAGCTGATATTGAACAAGAGCCAGCACAAAACAGTAACAAGATAAATAAACAAAAAGATAAGATGTTAATTTAAAATCAGCATTTAATATTCCAGGAAATTCTGGGGAAGCTAGCCTGTGGCTAAAGGCTACAGAGTCGCTTGTTACTCTGCTAAATCCGTCAGTGTTGCCAAACATAAATATCTATATCAAACCACAAACCTGTAAAACATGTATTTATCTCCAAAGCTATGAAATACAGTACAGATAACCTGTAAACTGCACTTCTCCCTCCTCCTGATTGGCTGCATCCTTCTGTAAGTTGCATCAACATCTGTGATCACCATCATTAGTATTTTGTATTGATAGTGTTCGGATAGATTGCCTTTGCTGATTCCTTTGACTAGAAGGAGAAACAAACAATAGTGTTACATTTCTATACACAGTATATATGGGCCATTGTATTAGGTAGTGTCCAACGACATGAATGAAATGTAAAAATGAAAGCACAACACTGGTGTGAGAAATCCACTGTGTTATACTCTGTAGGGATGTCACACAGTCCAAGCAGCAGCCTCTGGTGATAAGATATGAAACAGGAAGTGCCAAAAGCTGCAGTTCCTCAAATGGCCACTTGAGACTGGGTCAAAAAGTGAATCAATCCCAACGCCCAACGTTACAGCAGGAATAAACATGTTTACAGCCTAGTACGGAAAAAAACTACTTCAACAACTTAAGAGGGGTGGATTTTTATTCATTTCACCAATTCAATTAAAAGTTAGGAACCATTGAGGGCGATTTGATTGTACCAGGTCGCTAGTTGTCTACTCAGTTGTGCCTCAGCTTCACATCGACTCTTCAGAAACATATGGGTGACGTCACAGAGCCTACCATATATTATACAGTATACAGCACACGTATTCAGAATTATGACATCAGCTTGCTACCAAAGTATCCTTTCTCATGACATTACTCTGACAGTAAAATCTAGATCCAAAAAAAGAAAGTCACTAGAATGACTGAGCTCATTATTCTTGATCCCGACAATGCTTCCTCTCGCACAGAACTGATGAGAATTTAGGAGGCTGTCATGCTTAAAAGCACTTTTTCCCGGATGTGTTACTGTTTTCACCGGCGCTGTTTCAGATTCACTCCATCTACATTATTCATAGCAGCTATTTAGCTCTTATCCAGAGTGACATGAAATGGGCGCACCAGTCGAGTGAGTTCACATTTCTAAATGTGCGGCATTACAAGCACCAAATAGTCCAGGGTGCAATGGTGGAAACGCTGAGGCAGAACGGGGAATTCAGATTCAAGATTCATCTTTCCCGAGGGAGATTTGTCTCGGACAAAAGGCTGCCACTTAAAAAATACATATAATACGGTACATACATGGGCAGACACGGGACATAAGCACATACAATACAGTGTGCAAACAATACACCCCTCCCCCTAATCATACCTTGTGGCCTGAGTTCAGGAGATATACTCATATGGGGATGAATGAGTTTTTATATCTGTTGAGGTATCTTTTGTTTAGTTGGCACCCTGTAACCTGGATCTGATGGGAGCAGCAAATATTGGAGTAAAGTCTTCTGGGCTGATGTGTGGAGAATCATCATCAGGTCCATGTAGGATGGAAAGGGCCGGGGTGGGGAAATATTCATACTTTGGAAGGCAAGTGAGAACACAACTGTTCCGACAGCAATGACCTTCAGCGGCATGAGGTCAGCGTTTGGGGTACAAAAAGGACAGAACACAACAGGGCAGCAATGCAGTCGGCTGGCTTGGCAGAAACTATTTGGACACAGAGTACAAAAGGTGAGAAGAATTTTAAGATTTTTTTTGTAACATAGCTAAGCACAGCTCCGTGTTGAGCTATGTGAAAGCACAACATGGAGAGGGAGGGAGAGAGAGAGAGAAAGAGAGTGAGAGAGAGAGAATATTTGTATACATGACACTTGCTTTTGGGAGGTTTGTGAGATTATGGTGTTTAACCATTTAAATCACTTCCAACACTGAATCCTTTTTAACCGGACGTTTCCCAAAGTGCCATTTGGAAGATACATTTATTTTTTAATGCTGTGTATGAAATAAATATATCAGAAATCAAAATCTTTCACTACATCATGGGTATCAGCTTCCCTATTGTTTCGGCTGTGCCGTAATTTGTGTGGAGCTGTTTTTTTCATGTGTGTGCTTAATTATGCAGATGAATGTGTGAGAGGAAGGGAGGATGATTGGTGGACGGCCGGGCTGCTGCTACAGGATTGGAGGACTGGTTCCCAGACTGCCGCTGGGTTGGTGGCTCACCAGGTGCCCAGCGTCTAAAAGCTCCCTAGAGGGCCGCGGCACGGCAGAGAGCGGTATTTCCTCATCGTCACCTTCTCCCAACCAGCCACATCATTTTAAATGTTTAGTTTTTGGGGTGGTTTTGGATGTTTTCTTACTGGCGGTCCACCAGTTTGTTTTTCTCCTGTTCATGATAGGTAGGGAGGTTATAGTTTGTCCTTTTGTTTCTTGAAGTTTTCAAGATGGGTCATATTGATCCTTCCTCAGTTAGTTTGCTATTTTGGCCTTGGTCCTTGATCTTGTTATCACATCAAAATCCTGACTAGCGTTGTATGGCTGCCTGGGAAGAGGGGAGGATGGGGGCTCACCTTCTTGTTGCGTCTCTGGTCCCCTAGTTGGGGCGTAACACTAAAGAAGCTAGGCATGGGATGACATGAAAATATCACGATTACCCAGCCAAAATAATTCACGCAATTCATGGTATTATCTGGATTATCATCAAAATATGCTTAAAATTCTTAAAATAGCATTAAAACATGCTGGAATTACTTTACATTTTGTTAAGAAACCAATGAGAAAATACTTTTTTTTTGTGTGTGAAAACGATCAAATAATCATCAATAAGATGTCATAAATCATAATGTCTCCCTGGTTAAATGAAGGATAAACATATTTTAAAAATGTATTTCTTCTATTTTTCACTTCTCTACCATGATTGTGAGCTAGACAGCTTTTTGCAATTCACACATGACCATATATGAGATTATCCTGAGTGTTTTCAAATCCTATATCGTCCCAAAACTAATTGAAATCCATCGGTTAATGACATTATTCTCTAGTTTGTTATCCGTCTTGTTGGCTCGAATAATTGATCATATGGGGGGCGAATCAATAAAATGAATACATGCACAATAAAGCATAATACGATCTAATAAAATCATTGCAATAAATGTAATAATAGAGTTTTCAGTGCATTTTCTTTACTCTGTAAACTAAAACCAGAAAGGACCACACAGCTGAATTAACAGCTCTCCTAAACACAAAACCTTTAAGCTTCACAAAGGGATTTATTGCCGGGCTGCAGTCCTGCGTGGATTTCTATTGCGCTGGTGCAGCATTGAGTGTGTCCGCCCCCTCTATCGCCTAAAGAAACTCTCTCATTGTGCCAGGACTTCAGCTTCCTGATTGAAGCCGCAGACTGAAATGAGAAAATGTGATGTGCGCGCCACCCCGTACCGTTGCTCCAGCCAGTTTGCAGCTCACCCGCCCGCTCTGTCACAGCTTGATGGCTCAATTTATTGCTCGGCAAGCCTAAAATAAAGCACATCGCCGGGGAATTTTATCGGATATTGGTGATTGATTTCAGGAATATTGTAGCTCACCAGAAAGCAATGCAATCCAGCAGTGCTTTTTATTGTCTCACGCTGCCAACAGCATGTGCTAGCTGAAGAAAAGCCTCAATATCCTTGTTTTTATGTTTTTTCTTCTTATTTCCCAAGACAATTTGTGGTGCGTGGTGGGATTGAGAAGCCCACAGGGAGGGAGGGTGCTCCTGGAGTGAAATCAGCGAGGCAGCGCTCCGTGAAGGGACGCCGACTGTCTAGCGCCACTTGTGTTGTGGATTATGATATTCATCGTATGGCAGCGTGCCATTTAAACGTGGTGTGGTAATCCAAACAGCCCTCTGTGATAAGTAGATGGTGCTGCAGATGATTGCGGCCCCGAGGAGAGGCGAGTTGAGCCGCTGAACCGGAGCCCAGCAGAGGAGAGGGCCACGGGCTGCACCGAGATGAGCACTCTTCACAGCCATCACCGAATTAGATGACTCTCTACTCGGAGTGGGAATCAGTTATTCAAAGCTAAATACTTTGACCGGGACTTGATGCAGCCCATAACGAGGAGCTCTTTCTGAAAGATTAGAATGGAACCTTGTGTTTAAAATAAATTGCAGTGTTGTTTACAAAAACCTCAAGACTATAAATGAAATGCTCAGTCTTTCCTGAGTCATCACATTGGAACATCAATGATGTTATGAATCCAAAAGCTTAGCTCAGTTTGTGTTCAGAAATAGTGGAAAGTAAATGTCATATCACAGATACAATGTTATAATGAATGCTGTTATAACACCAGCAACAGTTTACATGCTTCTTCTGCTAACATGTTGCTAAGGTTGACCGGTGTCATTTACCATTATAAAATTACCTACGAATGTCACTCATTTATGGTTATTAACCCCATCATTGACTTATCTTTGTGGGTGATAAACAGAAGAAAAGTGATATGAAATGAGCTGCAGAGACCAGAATTCAGGGTGATTTCATCAGTCCAGTCACTTTGTTGAATGGGTCCTTCAAAGGGGGTCTTAAAAATCTTTTTTTGCATCCCTATTCTGACATCCTACAGCACAAGACATTTTTATTTCCAAAGATATCGTGTGTTTCAACCTGTTTTCTGCTGGTTTTCTGCAGCTGCAGTGACGTAAATGGGACACGTCTGCTCCTTGAAGGTCTATGGAGTGAAAAGTTCCATAATGCAGAAATGTAGTTACCTGGAATGGATTTAATTGGTAGCGGTTGCAACCATGTTACAGATTTGATCATTCTTTGGTGCTATAAGGGATGGATAGTCACAGTTTATTGCACACAAAGCCAGGACTGTTTATCATTGAATTAAGTTGACAGCAAAACTGTAAAGTTGACAGAAGGACGGCCTGAAGCTCGTCCTTAAAGACACTCTGAGTGGAAGCAAGGACATTTTTATTTTCAGTGTCGGTGGGTTAGATAAGCCACAACCAACCGGTCACTAAGCTTTACTGAGAGCCAGCTGCGAGCCAGGCCTGACACCTTGGACGGCAACCACATCATAATTCTCTCCTGGCGAAATTAAATCACCCAAAATGTGAACAGGTGACCTCGGCAGAATGCAGAGAGGAAAGCGGGCGGGATGTGCAAAAACCTGCCGACGCCACACATTACGCTATGCGGTCCTTCAACCTTGGCACGGTGGCAAATGAGGGATTTGATGGGGGAGCACTGGAGCAGTGGCTTGAGTGGCAGAATGCTCCTAAAGCCCCAGCTAGCCCTAATGAGGCAGCTTGATGTAGCAACCAGGTCCACTGGGCGCGAGGAGGACCAGATGTCGCCCGTGCACTCACTCATTCCTTCCAGCACAGCCTGCATTCACCGTTCAGCCCATCTGCTGCTATCAAGCACAGTCAATATTTAGCCACTGGGAAAAGGACAGACACGCTCTGCACCTGGATCATTACAGTGCCTCCGGTAAATTGGAGGTATATATATTTTTTCTCTCTCTCTCTAAGCCTAACTACAGAAAACAACAACAACTGCTTTCCAGCCCACACTCCATAACCCCTTGGACTGGACCTCCTGATGTTCCAGATACTTCTGTGCCGTTCCCTCAACAGCGTATACTAATGAGGAGAAAATGTAACACGTCTCGGTGCGAGATGGCATCCAGGAACCGTTGAGTGAGCCTCGCAGCCCATGTTGCATGACTCAGCAGTGAATCATGGGTCGCTGAGCGAAGCTGACACGCAATATGCCAATTCTCGCCTGAAGATGAGACATTAACAAAATCCTGAAAGAAGAGGGAAATAAGAATATCTTCCTCAGCTTGTGATGTGTCAGATCGTTTAGCTCAAGGCATTGTGATGAAGTGCGTTACCGAGGACGACGGTGAAAAAGTAGAGAAGTTTAGTCAGAGGTGCAAAATTTAAAAGTCGCCACTTAATTCTGAATTGGATAACAAGCTATGAATCCCGACATTTATATATATATATACTCATCTTTGTGTATGCACTGGAAAGAGGGTTTCACTGCAGAACATGGTATGAAAGTCCAGATTAAATGGGATTACATTTTCTTCCTGTAAAACTAATTATGTGCTTACATCAGGTGGAATCAAGTTTTTCTACCAATAAAAATAAATAAATATGTGATAAATATCATGACATCCATCACTTAATCTGCAACGTTTAGCAATCAGGATGCATGGATGCCCATTTTAGTGGTCCAATCAAATGCTATGGATTTGATTTAAATTGCTCTTCTAACTGTACTTAGACTTTGAAGACTTCCGTTTCACTGGGATTTGCTTACCTAACGTACTGAACCTGACAGCAGTGAGTTAAAGGAACAGACCGGAGCAATATGGCTGCACTCGCAGGATTATGTAAGTTATTAATGATCAAAGGAAATTATTTAAATGCTCAGCTGATGCTACATTTTATGAGAGTTAATTTAACATGCCACAGTGCTGCTAACATAGTAACTAATTTGGTTATATAACACGTTCTTTTCTTAATCCTTTAACGATCATTGTAACTGATGATAATAACAACAACAACCAAAATAATAGTGTAATACTAGTAGTACTAATAGTATTCTGTCAAACTGATTTTTTCTGAGATAGTTATGATTTGGCCTGCATGATATAGTGTTTAAGCATGTTGCTTTCATATTGATAAGTCCAGTGAATTTATGAATACATTGTAGAGCACAAAATTGTTTATAGATTTACACTTAATTTAGCTCTGAAAGTACATCAAATTAAGGCTTTACACTTTAAAATGTACAAAACGAATAATTTTCTATATTGTAAATATAGTTTTGTTCCAATGTCGTGCAGCCCATCGTGATAAACTCATACCTCAGGATTAAGTTACTTATCTTACTGTCACCAGTTAACTTTGACAGCATTAAGAGCAACAGTGTGATCCTAAAATCTGCAGGCCCAGCTGTGGAAATCCATAATTGATCTCCGCTGATCTGAACACGTGTATCGCATGTATCGCGCTGTATTCGTCTCCCGGCCAATCCAGGGAAAGTGTGAGCTCATTTTCTTGAGGGGCGAGCGCCGTGTTGAACATGATGAAATAAGAGTAAAACTGCTGTACTGTAATTTACCCTACTTGCACAGTTCAAAGATGAAAACACGGAGCGGACGCTAGAAACGCTTACTCTCCGGTCAACTCTGATAAAGACTGGCAGAAACTCTTATTTGTGCATGGCCGCCGTGCATCTCTGCCTGCACTAGCTATTGCATGTCTTCAAGGAGAGGCAGCCTGTATAAAACACAGACAACATATCTCCTGTTAGTTCTCCCAGCATGCCGTGTGCCCTTCCTGTGGGCTGGATTTATTTTCAAATTCATAGAACTGCATGCTTTGTTGCAGCGAACCCCGGTCTGCTTACACCAGGAACTTGAAAGGATGTGTTCGTGTCAGCTTTCTGCCTCAGCTTCCAGGCAAAAAGGGGGGGGGGGTGTTGTTTCACCACTAATTCTTAAGTTATGAATTGGATCTTGGCATTACCGCGCGCGGCTCCGATGAACTGAGGAGCTCTGATTGGAGCTCATTTGCATTCCATGGAGCTGCTACTATACAGCATGTGCTTGGCTTGCACTTATTATGAAAATGAAGGTTAATCAGCAGTCATTGCTTCAAACTTTTCCTTTAGACTCAGAGAGATATGTGCTGAAATATTTAACAACCTTCCGTGGTTTCTCAAGTTGTCGGTTAAAAGAAGGAAGTGAGGGGGGAGGGGGGGGGGGGGGGGGGCTTCACACTCCTGCAATGGTAAGTGCAACAAAGGTTTATCTCATGTATTACTTCACAGGACCCAAAGAAAGTTGAATACCTTTTAGAAGACTTCTGAGAATCGGAAGCACCAGCTATAAGCAATAGATCCAGTTCCAATGATGGGCCTCTGACGCAGCTAAAGGGCCAGAATGACCAGTAATAGTAGTGATGAACATGGAGGATCTAGTAGAATTGCAGGTTGCCTTTCTCAAGAAGGTGGGGAAACGTCTCATTTGTATATGTAGACGTGGACAATTCCACATGGATGCAGTGACAGAACGTAATCTGCAGTGTTGGGTAGCCGGCTAGCTTGTTGCTACCAATATTAGCTGCTCTGTTTCAACAACGATGGGCTGAATAACCGTGCACTCGGGCTGAAATCCGATGTGAGAAGCAGTGGCTTAAACCAAGTAATAGTGGAAGAGCGATGAGTCGGCATGAAACCATATGAAAATGCCACGTCATGATTATCCTGGACAAATTAATTGCAATTCAAAATATTATCATCAAAATCTGCTTAAAACTTAAAATAGTTAAACATGCTGGATTCACTTTGCCTCAAATTTTGTCAAGAAACATTTTGTAGTTCTTCACAGATAGAACATCTATTTTTAGTGAAGACCATCCATCCATCCATTGTCTACCGCTTATCCTGTATTCAGGGTCACGGGGGGGCTGGAGCCGATCCCAGCTGTCATTGGGCGAAGGCAGGGTACACCCTGGACAGGACGTTTAGTGAAGACCATGAATGACAAATAATAAATTCATTTTTTTAAATAGCAACAGTTAGAGTTTCTGATTATTCCTGGAGGCCTTTTTCTGCCTCTATGTTCATCTTCCTACCAGCAAGCTGACCGCTTTTTCAACTCACTTATTGGACGATATTCAACATAGGGTTGTCACGATACCAGAATTTCAGTAGTCGATACCAATACCTGTGAATTTCCACGATTCTCGATACTAATTCGATACCACAATTTAAAAAAAAAAACAACAGGACCCATGTACTTTTAAATTCACTAATTTATTGAAAACTGCTTCAAACTGTCAAGTATTTAACACCACTGTGCTTTAAGATCTTTTTGCACAAGGTTTAAATTGTAGTACCAGCTGCCAACAGACCTATAGCCATCCAGTATAAAAACAAACAATACTGTGCTTATACAATAGTCAACTATTTTACATTAAAAAAAGAACAGCAGTGGCCTATAGCCAGGTTTGACGTGCTTCCTCCTTTGGTCTGAAAACTTCTGAGGCACTTTTTGCATGTCGGCTTGTTTGAATCAAGAATTGCTCCGGATTCATCCGCCTCGAATGCAAAATATTTCCACACGCGACTCTTCGCACCTGTCTTGTCGACGAGCCGACGTGTTGTGCTTACGCTCCCACCTGCTGAAGCCATTTTTTTCGAAGACGGCAAGTTTTCTTCTTCAGCGCCGCTTACTGCTCTGTGCTGCTCACACCCGTATACTGCCCCCGTCAGTTCCGCCAAGAATCGACACGGCTCGCCGAGTGAAAAGTTGTGTATTCGGTTCTGACGTTACCAGAAAAAAGCAAGTATCTAATTATTTTTTTCGTGTCGGCATCGAATTGGTACCGAAGTATCGGTTCTTGTGACAACCCTACTTCAACATAATGGAAATTCTTGCCGATCAACTCATTGTGAGGGACTTCGGATTTATTCAACTGCTTGTATTAGTTGAAGACAAAGTAGCCGTGTGCAGTAATATAGAAACATGAAAACTCAGTCAACTAACAATCATGACGATTTGACACAATCCAAACTTATAACCTTGGCATCACAATGTTCTGCTCATGCTGTTGTAAGCCTACCATTAACATCCAAAGCACTATCAAGAACACTACTTACAAGGACACATTGTAAAATAATACGGTTATTTTAAGGGGAATTTCATCGGCATTTCACATAAAAATATGTTTTCCGGCTGACCCTGCAGGGAACACTTCAACGTTAATGCATTATAAAAAAGCATTTGCTGCGGTTTTCTATGGAGTGAAAGCTTCTTTTCCACTCTCATGGACCGCATTCATACGTCTTCGTACGGTTTGTGGTTTCTAGCTCTACTGCAGACATGCATGTACTCGCGCGTTGCCTCATCACAACATGTTATCGGTGGGATCACTGCCACGTCTTCATGTCATCGGATACACGTCTAATGGGGCCGTTAGGAGGCAAGTGTGCCTCGGGGGCCGGACTGCACTTTTCAATGTACAATTACAAACAATAGAGCAGAGAAAAAGAGAAATGGCTTTAGGAGGATTCATTCCAAGGTGACCAGGAAGTTCTCATGACAAACACGTGAATCACAAATACGAGATGGTTTTGTGGAGTTCTTAATAAAAAAAGCCTTCTTTCTTTGCTGTGCCTGTGGCTTTCATTATTCTTTAGTAGTGCCTTGTGGTCAATAGTTTGAGGGTAAATTGAGGCCCATGAGCAGAGCCCGGTTGTCTATCTGCTCTGTCAGCTCTGGTAGACTTCAATCGACGGCGTACGAAACGATTCCCTCTCTCCTTGTAAACACGCGCCGATAAGGCGAGCAACCCTCATAATCTCCTCTGATTCCCATGCCCCACTGCTCCGTGCATCATACGCGTCTTGGAAGGTTCATTTCCATTTGGATTGCAGGCCCAGTTCGGGGATTTCGTCTGTCGTTTCAGCCAAATGCCTTCAGCGAAAAGGGAGGCGCGTCCTCCGCTTCCAGCTGCATAAACACCTTCCGCGCCGTGTCCGCTGTCAGGAACGCTTTGGTGGAATTGGTCCGATGTGATGTTTATGAAAGCGCATTAAATGAAATTGAGTAAGCGTCTAAACGAACGGCTTCATCATCAGTTCTTTTTTTCCACTCGTTCCCATCAAGTGTGTGTTTTTTGCTACAGAGAATATTGGAAGTGAAAAGTTGAGCGTTCACACCGAAGTAGCAGCTTCGGTTTGCAGCTGGAAGGAGAGCATTTTTCTCTAACGTGTTTGTACAGAAAAATTATACCACTGAATAAAAAAAAACCTTTTGTGAAATATTCAGTCAGCTGCTTTGCCCGAACACAAGCAGTTCTATACCTTGTATCGTGTTATTAATTCATCAAATGATGCAAAATGTAGAGCAATACGCTCTGAACTATTTTTGTAGCAGCCATCGGGGAGCAGCATTCTTCTTGCCTCACTCTGTCTTCTTTCTTCATCTCCACGCAGCCTTTTAACCTACGCCATCCTCCCTCTAAACGCCTTGTGACCTTTGGGTGATGCTGATGCAGAGCCACCATCGCAGCTAATAATATCTCATTAGAATACAATAGCCGAGTCACATCCAGCTTCTAAAGTGCTGCCAGGAGGATCTACCCGATGCCCACGGTGCCGGCCAAAAGCAGAAAACCCTCTATTCCTGTTTCAAAAGAGGCCCCCTCCCAGGCATAACATGGCAGCATACACTTCACTATTTATTTTTTTAGAATTATTAAAGCTGACTTGACTTGGAAGGAAAAGAAAGCTTCCATACGTAACATATGGTGTTTGTTGGCGCTTTTCAGGTAAACACTTTGGTACTGAAAACATCAAAATCCTCAAAGTTTAAATGAAAGTTGTTGGTTTTTTTCAGTCGTTCCTGAACCCGGTAGCCAAGCAGCCTCCCACCAACAGATGTTGACGCCTGAGCCTGCACTGTGTGCACTGGGAGCTGCATTAATTCAGTAAAAAGGGATAAAAGATACCTGTGAAGAGAGGAGGGGGAGAAAAGAGAGGCGGTTTTGAAGCAGATGGTCTCTTACAGTGTGCATGCATCTGCAGCTTGTGTGCTGGTGGAAAAACAAAGTAAGAGGAAAAGGGCTGGAATGGAAACGGGGTTATCACTGTTACTTCAGCTCGCGTGCAGGGCAATATGGCCAAAAATCGTCTATCCTCATGCAGCGTGAGATGATATGCACATTTCATGGCATGATTATGGTCAAAATAATAGCAATTCACGATATTATCCAGATAATCCCTAAAACACACTGGAATCACTTCTCTGTGCATTTGAATAAGAAACAAATAGCTTGATTGTCTCAAAGGAAGGACACCTTCTTCAGTGAAAAACAAGCCAAAACTCTAATAAACGTAATCATAAATCAGGTTCCATTTCATAAATAATGAATAAATGCATGTTTTAAATTAGCAGCACTGTGTGTTTGCTCTTTGCCTCATGATAATTCCTGTATTTAAAACTTTAGCATGATAGTGAGATAGGCCACATTTTCACAATTATCCCAATAGAGGAAATTAGTGTTGCATTAGAGTGTAGATTGTTTGTGATAAAATCCTATATCGTCCCATCCCTAATTCCCAGGCAGGTCAAATTAATATGACGACATAGCATGTTTGTAATGCTAGTTCAATAAATAAATAGTCTAAATTAAGTAATCACATGGTTTTCAATTTGATTAAGAAAAATAATGCAAAATAATCAGATTTTCTTGAGTTAATACGCGCTCATTTACAATTTAGAAGACATAACTTTGCATCATGATATCTCGAATTATGACATCATCACGATATGATTCCACTGAAGACAATAAATTATAACTATAACAGAATGTCTAATTTTCTCTTTACTACTAATATCTTCAATTACTTACTTAAAAACGCTGCATATAAAGTATATATATACGATATATATATATATATATATATATATATATATATAAACCTGCACACTTTAAGTGTGCCCATAGAAACCCATCAGCAGCAGCAGTGATAGCAATGAAAGGAATAAAACGCCTCCCCTCCTCTACGGTACCGTGGGGCTGAAAGGAAACTAGTCGGGTCTGAGATGTCTAATTCTCCGTGGAGAAGTTTGGCCGGATTCGCTCGTGACAAGCAGGACTGAATGAAAGAAACATGACGAAAAGCTCATCTCGGTACTTCATAGCGAACGGAGAGCTTTTCTCTCAACCTGAAGAGGAACCCTAAGAAGATTGCATCAATCACATTTCTTTCTGCTCTCAGATTACTTTGATGTACAGTATATCAGTGCAGCCAATCCTATTACGCCCGGACACAAAGGACCACTGAATGTGCTGGGCTTTTCCACCAGCCCCGCTGCACACCTTTGTGGGAAATTATGATTTGCTATGATATCGTCAAGGTCAGATCGCTGGTGCCTTGCCCCTTTGCTCTTTGATTGGATGTTTTAAATTTTTGTCGCCACTGGCCTTCGGCCGGCTTCCGGCTCACCCTTGAGAGTGCCACTCCAGAGGAGATCTCCCCATGCAGTGAGAGGCAAAGTGCTAGTGGGCAGCCTGGGGAGAATATGCTTTTAGTGCAGAATAAATCAATCTGAAAGCGAGGTTTTAAATCAGGAGAGATGACACTGTTGTCCCATTTCGCCTGGCTCCGTCCATGTGGCATTAGTTTAAGGTCAAGTCCGAGACATTGTCTTGGCATAGGTGTTTTATTCCCTGTAATTTCTGAAGATCGATAGGAGCGGTCAGTGACCCACAAAGCTCGGGGGTTGAGTAGGTCTTCTATTTATAGCAGCCGGGGTGTTTGCTCTGCACTGACAAGCGACGCCATTGAACCTTCAGTTGTAGCGGGCTCGCGAGGGAAACATGTGCCGGTGTTAAGGACTCGCCGATGGGATGGCGGTGCCGGGTTTGGCATTAGCGGCGCCGACGGTAGCGGCAGAAGTGTAAAAACTTGACTAGTGGAGTGAGGAAATGAGGTCAGCGGCGCTTCCACCATCCGACGCTTCCAAGAGTTTGTTTACGAGTCACAGCTGCGAGTTAATGCAAAGTGAATAGGGGGGTTTCACAGAGTGCAGTGCAAAATCCCAAACTGTAATATTAAACTCACATGGTGCGGAAGAGCAAGTAATCAATTACAAGCAGAAAATAAATTGGATGGCATGGAGGGAAGGAAGGGATGGACAGCTGATGACATATTTATCAAGGCACAATCACCGCCGAGGAATGTTTTTTTTCTCCGGCTCGGCACTCGCTGAGTGACAGATGGAGAGTGCTGCCTCTTTAACAGCTTCCCTGGGAGACAGGTTTTAAGGAAATGGGACCTTGCAGTACATTTGAGCTATTTGGGGAGGAGACTTGTGTTTCGAAGCTGCGAGGCACGTAATAAAGAATTCATCTTTTACCTGAAATTATAAAAAAACGGGAGACGGTTGAATTATGCATCTAATCCCAACGTGTGCATTCCTAACTAAGTCGGAATTGAAAATGGCAAAATAAAGCTGATGAATCCAAGACAATGAGCTTCCTTCTCTGTGAGCGCACACCTTATTACCGCCATATTAATTAGCACAGAAGCCACACACGCGCACACACAACCTCATTCAAACCCAAGGAGTCACATTTGTTGTGGCTTTGAGCAGAGCCCTCTGTCTAATAATAGGATATTAGCTTCCTCACTGACCAGACCCGGCAGCTCCTCAGGCTACGCTCTCCATTCGTGAAGATGTGATCGCCACCGAGTAAGACACTGCGAGACACGTCTCCTTTTTTTTTTCTGGCCCACAGTGCGTGCTCCAAATGAATCACACAAATGTTTATTTAAAGAGATTAATTCCTCTTGCAGTGTATTATTCATCAGGTTTTTGAGGGCATCCTGGCTTATACTATGGCTTGTCATTTTCTCCGACTGACTGAAGCACGGCTAAATTGTCCTGAATAATTCAGGGGGGGCTGGTAAATAAAACAGCGGACAGCGCTGGCGTTCGCCTGGATGGAGCAGACTGAAAGGAGTCTTCTGTCTCCAGGTGAGGAGGCGGCTCCTCTTTCAGAAGCAGGGATGCAAGAGAAGAGAAATGCACATTATTTAAGCTTGGAAACACCGGGCTTTCGTCCAACGCAGGAAGCTACTGTAGGAGACGCAGGGAGGGAGGGAGGGAGGGACGAGCAGTTGGCAGCCCCAGTCGAGCCTGGAGTGGGAGACAAACAGTACCAGTGAACAGAAGGCAGCACCTCGGAGGAGGGGAACGCTCGGAGAAGCAAATACAACCTGTGGTGGTGTATTCAAGACCTAGGGCACAGTTTTAGAATTTGTCTCCTCTGACATCTGAAATTTCATCGCCTTATAGTTTGGAGGAAAAGCAGAGAAAAATAGATATTAAAGAACTGGGATCAATCTGATGCAAATGTGTTTTGCCTAAAATGATTATAAATATAATGTAAATATGTAGAGAGATGCAGAAAGACCATGCAAACACCAAAACAGCACATGCAGTGCCTGCTTCTTATTTTAATGCCTTATAGCCTGGAATTAAAATATTTTTATGTGGATTTCTTTATAATGGACCTACACAATAAAAATAAAACAACTGAAGTGGTGCATGCATCTGTATTCGCCCCCCTGGTAACGAAGCCCCTAAATAAGATCTGGTAATGACTTATTCATTGCCATGTTTTTCCATTTGTACCGTCAGCATCAAGTTTTAGCCTTTTGGTGTTTTCTCAGTTTAAGACGAAGTTGGACGTTTAAAATGGCGACGCACATGCATATGAAAAAAAAACAGCACACCCTGAAGGGGGCATGGTGGAGCTTAGTGTGTTTAGTGTCCTTTCTCTGCAGTACAAGGGGACAGTGAATATCCATTTTATAGAACATTCACAAAAACAAAGTGGTCCAAGTACCTCTCCCTGTGGGACGCCACATTAAACGAGACCATACATTTGAGACCAAAAGAGTGCTTAAGATGATCTAAAAAGACATTGTGGTCCAGAGAGTAACATACACAAAAAACAACAGCCAGAGAGAGCAGGAAGCATGAAATATGGACCATACCAAATTTACAATACCTTATTCACTGTGAGGAAAAGTACGTTTTTCCCTGTGCTATTCTCATATGTATGAGTTTGTCAAAACAACTTTAGTTTTTACTAGAGTCCAGGTTCCAAATACATTTTTAATCAACCTGAACATTTATGTCCCTGTGTGTGAATGTCTTCCTAGAATTCCTTGTGTTAAATTCTAAATGATCTTAGGACAAAGTAATTTACATACCAGCTCCACTTCACAGCTGTGGTACGTTTACAGATGTGCATACTCTCTGCGTTAGCGTAACATCGGTGTGGTTCTACTCATAAGTTTCCTATAATGTACCCTATACAGTACTTGGACTACTCCACATAGGGTGAAACATGGATAGCATCATTGAAATGACCAATGGTAATATGACTTTAGACAAGTGGGCTTAGACACGATAATAGAGATGGTAATCAGACCTAATGGAGGCTCGCTGAGCCATCAGGGTGCATTTCCTTTGCACCGCATGATAAGACATGGTCGCTAGGACACGGTCATCCATGTCATGAAAGGTCTCGAAGATGTCGGTGAGAAAGATTTATTGGAGAGGACTGTTTCATACAGTGGATAATCACCAGTGGACCGTCCCGTTCCCATCCAGATGTCATGTTTACTGTTTGTGGTAAACAAAACATATATTAGATCAGGAGAATAGGAGAAGATGAATCAATAAACTTATATTTCACAAAGTCTCACAATGGAATAAAAGAAGAAATGTCATGTCAAAAACATTGTGGTAAAAATAACTGCGATTCACAATATTCTCCTGATAAAATATGCTTAAAACTCTTAAAATGGCACTTAAACATGCTTGTGTCCCATTTTGTTAAAAAAAATATTTTAATTTTGTCACAGGTAAGACATTAATAAAGGATAAATACACTTTTTAAATGTATTTTTGTATCCTGTATTTTTCTTTTTAAATCAGGCACTACTTTTTTGAGTCACTCAACTAATAGTGATTTTTATTGTAATGCGCAATAAAATCCTCTAATGTGATATATTGTCTCTATTTCCATCAGCCCTTTTTCATTCATTTCATTACTTGGTAGCCAAAGGGAAAGTTACCTAGTTCACTACAGGTTGTAGTTTTAGGTGATCCATATGTAAAAGAACTAGTAACTACTGGAAACATCACCCAGGTAAGATGGCGGACCATGAGTTCTGTCGTAATGTCACATCTACTGTAATGTCTATGATTCCTCCCCTCAGCTACAAAGTGTGGACCAAAGATAAAGTCTGAACCATGAATCTCGTTTGCCCTAATCAAATCTATAATCGATTATGATTTGAATAAAAACTATTACCGACTCTTCTACCTGATATTGATCACAAAGCACCAGTTGGATGCCTACCAAAAAGCTTTAGCAGGCTGTTTAAGATACTACGATGATGCTGATTCTGTTAAATATCGAGGTTACTTTGTTGTTTAACTTGAAAAGAAGCCTTCCTTTTGTCTCCACTGCTGCCACATCCCTATTGAATTAAGCTCTGATTTATCTGATGCAATTTCAAGATCTATTGTCTCTGCACAGCTTGTTTTAGCAAGACTATCCTCCCTTTTATTTCCTTCGGAACAACATGAGCAGGAAGCCACAAAAAGAAAAAAACAGATGCACCTGCAACACTTTGAATAAAACCTCTTGACAGCAGTTAAAGAATCTCGGACTCTTAAGGACTGAAACGGAAATGAGCAGATTAAAACACATTCCGGCTTATTTCCCAATGCAGAGCCGTGATCACTGCCAGCATTTCTACTGGGTGTGTTCCAAGATGGCTTGATGTTTGTTTTCGCCTCATCATTTTCCTGCCTGAAATTGAAAAAGCAGCCCATGTACTCTATTGCTCTGGATCCTTAGTCTAGGGAGTATTGTTGGATGTTCTCAAACCCTCAACGATCTTCCTTCAAGCAACGTGAAAACTTCCCTTCTGCCTGCTTCCTGTACTCCTCCAGTACTGCACCGTTCTTCTTCATGCCCTTAGATGTTAGCCAAGTAATTGGTCATTAGTTGCCTCCCTATGACATCTAGTGGGATTTCTCCTGCCAGAACCAGCAGGGCTGTAATGGGGGTGGGGGTGGGGGGGGGGACTTAACTGCTCCATAGCACGGTTTTTTGAGGCTGGGACATAAACCACACTATTGTAATCAAGTACATACCGAATCAATGCTACACAGAGAAGCATTCCTCTCCACTCAATCACCTCCTCCGCTTAATCACCACCGTCTGTCCACACTGACGAAGACTCTCATCCTCTCCAAACATCTTCCACACATCTCAGACACATATCAGAGGGTTTTCTTTCCTAGAAAATAACAGTCTTGCAGATGTCAGCTCAACATGGAAATTATTTTGGACGTTGCCTCATTTATAGGATTGCATTTTGAGCTGAAATTGTGTCTGATATCGCCTCCGCTGGGAGGATATTGCAATGTGTGGTGTGCGTGCGTGACTGTGCACCTGCATGTCTGTCCACACTAAAGCTTGCATTCTACTTCAGCAAACTGCAGAATGTTTTTGTTCTGCCAGTTATAGCTGCATGCTCAAGGTGTGGTGAGAACACCTTTGACTGCCTGTTTTATACTGACATTGACTGCCTGCGGACTCCTCACTCACTACTTTTAAATGGTCCCAGGCTTAATTTTGCAGCCAGAGGAGTCGCCCCCTGATAGCCAGTAGAAAGAATGCAAGTTGAAGGCACTTCTACATTTTTCACCTTTTTTAATATTCTGTCTGCATCCTATCACCTTCCTGGCAAATGCCCACATTTATCATAATGACATAGCAGGTGACATAAATGTGAGAATACCCTTCAGCCGGGATGATTATTGGCAGACAGAAAAGCAGCAGAGATCCAATTGAATGTGGATGTTACAGTGATAATTAACTTTCTGACTGAACTTTTGCTAAAACATTGATGTCTGGTACCAATAAGCCAAGCCAATCGATTTCAGTTCCACCCGGCCCTTCAAAGGAATAGCGTAATTACCACCAGGAGAAAGGAGTCACAATTGCTTTTAAAGGGTGCCCTCAAACCAAAGTTATGTGAGGTAAAGGTATTCTGGTACTTCTTTCAGCCTGCAAACACCCTCTCCTGAAATCTGCAGTGAGTGTAAGCTCAGAGGAGCTCTTATTTCATTAGCAGCTGGGTTCTGTGAGCATCCCCAGTATAATACAGGCTTTGCGGTCCCCCAGGAGAATCCAGAGTGGCTGTGCCAAAAGTCAGGAAATGAATCACCATCTCTCACTCTAATCCCTTCAACCACCTTCATGCTAGGGAAGCGAGAGACTATGCGGCTCTAGTCTTGTGGGGAAGTACATGTACACAGCATTGTCTGGACAATTCTTCATTGTATGTAAATACGCAGCGTCGGATTAGGGTTTGTCAGCGTCGTCCATGGACGCCACCCCAACAAACCATCCCGAGCCTCCAGAGGCAGTCACTCCCCATTACCCTGCCTAATCAGGGAACACACGGCTGTCTCCCGTTAATGGGTCGGCGGCGTTGGGCGGCATCTGGGATGCGAGTTGAGTGGCACGTGGCCTGCTTTACCGAGCACCTTATTGGCCCGTCATCGCAGGGAGCTGTTTATTGTTCTGTTGTGTGATCTAATGAGATCTCACGGCTGGTAGTCACCGCGTGAGGAAAAGAAGCTGCTCCTGATGCTGAGCGGAGCGCCGCTGGAGAGAGAAACGACACTGGTCACCTCCGCTGTGGCGGCGCATGATAATATCTCTCTCCCTTCAGCCCTGGTATCGTTATAGGCTCATATGAGCTCGGGCTGCAAGGATCACTCAAGATATTCTAGTAACTCCGGAACTAAAAAGCATCGCTCCCAATTCTTCATTCAACATTTATTTTGTTCCTTTAACCTGCTGCTTTTTAACAAGTTAAACTTGCTCTGAGCAGCTTATAATAATCCAAATTACAAACTACTATTTTTTAAACCAATGCAAGTACTTCATTAAAATACTATAATTTATTTCCTAATTATTTGAATTGTGTGTTTTCATGAAAATAACCTCTACCGATGACAATAACCAGGTAAAAGGGTAACGTTTAGACATATTTATGGTTTACATTGACCTCATTGAAGTCCCAGACAGTTCAGCGATGGTGGTGAAAAACGTTTTCTGGAGCCTTGAAATCCAGAAAGTAATTTAGATGCACTACATGGGCTTAGTTTTGACTGATATCATAGTGTGAAATTTGAGCTATGCAAATGTTGACTTATATGAAGCGGAAACCAATCATTTGTTTAATTTATTTCTTTTATTGCTGATAAATAAAGCAAAAGTATTTTGTGGTTACTAGATTTATAAAGGACTTATCTGAAGAATACTGGATACTATAATGAAAAGTTGGCAATTCATTTTATTGTTGACTATTGTTGAGTACTGACTAAACTCAAGTCAACACCAAAGTGAACATTTCGAGGACAAAACAACTAAAAGAATGAATAAAATGTATAAAGAAATGAATAATCCTCTCCTAGTGTGTTCCCTCTGTGCATCTAGAGCCAAAGGGCTGAGAAGGAATGGAGATCATGTCGAGATAAACTGAAAATTGTTTACCTCAGCATTCTGTTTTGTTCAAAAATCTGTTAAAAAAAATCAGAAAGAAAGCTTGTCTGACATGCGTCTCTTATCTGAGTGGACCTCAGCACAGCGCTCGCCATAAATAAAAGAGAATTCAACAGAATAAAAAATATATCGAGTATACACACCACAACCCTACTGATACATGACACTTATTAGATCAGCTAGTCAGCCGATCAATGTTGATCTAGTTCACGATGTATGTGCCGTTAGAAAGAGGGGTGCATGTATTGAACCCAGGACTATTCACTGTCAGCCATACTTTTCTTTCCTGGCATTGATATGTTGTAGCTTGTCCCGGCCTGTCAATAATTGAACCGTCCTCTCCAAAACATCTATCCCAAACATCTCTTAATAAGGCACCCTGCGGCAATGTGCGCTGCTGTGGAGGAAAACGAGAGTGTCGAGATGTTTTCTTCCTCCCACCGAGCTCAGAAATCCATAGTCAAAGTGAAGAACTGGCTGGAGGATCCATTAGCTGCCGACATAGAAATCCAGCCACACAGAGAACGTTGCATTTCCTCACAGAACCATTCTTATACCTTTGAAGTTTGCATGTAGAAAGCAGACAAATTCAAGAACTCTTTGACAGATTCTTCAGGTAACTCAACTGCAAAAGATAGCTATAAAATCTGTTCTTTTTGCTCTTCAAGTGTCACTTAAATATTCTGTTTTCCAAAGTTTCTCTACCTCTTCAAGTGCATCAACAACCCATTTTGCTCGCTACTGTGGTTACCATAGCGTGGAAACAGTATTTGATCCGAAGCAGCTCAAGCGACGTCTGACCAGACAGACAGAGACGTAGAGAAATGGCAAAAGTTTAAAACTGTCACAGCTTCTTCAAATGAAAACGGAGAAGCAAAGGGTCTCATACCAATGCATCGCCAGAACTCAAAGTAGGCTAGGAATGAGAGGAATAGAATAAGTGCAGAATGGACATTGAACCGTTTTGCTCAAAAACTGCAGATTGATTGATGGATGTCACGATATAATTGGTTGCTAGCTGATTTTATACGTATTTTTGTTTTACACGAAGAAAAAGACATTGGCTTTTAAGTTAAAAATACGCTAATTTTTTTTTTTTTATATATATATATTTTATATATCTCCGCTACAACGGTCGCAATAGCAACGTACACCTAAAAATGGCCGCCGCTCTGACCATCTGCTACCCCGATTCTATTTCTAAGCCAAGAATACGTCCTCCACACGCTGACAGCTGTGTGTGCAAGCAGGAACGTCAGCGTCATAGCGAGAGCAAACTGTGGAGACTGTGGATTAAAGAAACACAGACACTGATTTGTTGACTTTGCCACTGTCCGATCTGGCCGTCTGTGTGTACAGTACATGCATGTGAGTGAACATCACACACACAAACACACACACAAACACACACACACACACACCCTGGAGGTTAGGTCATCTTTAGACAATGAAGGTGAGTGCAGCAAGGTGGACCGGAGAAAAAGACCAGAAAAAGCTGCCTTTTCAGTCACAGATGATGCTTTGATCCAACAATTAAACCTCCACCCCTGAACACACATGTATACTCTCAATCTAACCCTCATTGCAAAACAGGTGCACACTGATGTTAACATTAAAAATCATAGCCTGAGCCTTCACAGTCCCGCTCTCAACACTCGGTAAAAACTGTTTTACTACAAACTAGTGCTATGTAAATATGACTGATTTAAATAGTTTTGATGAGAAATTAAAAATCACATTAAGTCAAATGGGTTGTTGACCTTCCTTCTGTTAGGGGAAAATTATTCAAGCAAAAAACCGTTGCCTCCCCCTGTAATTTTCAAATATGAATCCTTCCACACCCTTGTGGATTGAGAAAAGAGACAGAAATACCCTCATATCGTCGCCATTGAATTATTATTCAAGAGTCTCACTTAATGCACTACATCTACATTCGCTGTCACCGAATGCAAGTTGCAGGGAGCAGCGTCAGACAGAGATAAAAATGAATCCTGCTGAGGATATTAAATTATAAGGATATTAAAACAGCTCTTCAGCGAGATATGAGGTAGCGTCTATGAACCAGAGGATTTTAATAACAATAAAAAATTGCTTGGGATATTCATAATAAAAACGGCGTGATCTTTTCGGGCTGCTTTCTTTCATTTCGGAGAATTATTTATTGGTTTCTGGCAAACTGCAGCTCAATGAAGTGGCATTTTGAAGCTGAGCTTGTCGTCTTTATCCAGGCGATCCAATTTACCTGTGAAGGATGGCTGTCTTTTCAACCTGGGAGCAGCAGATGATGTTAACCCTCGTGTACAGTGTGTTTCTTTTCATATGTTGCGCTCCTACGTGACATCGCAATCAAAAAATAGTCAGTTTTACATAAAGGGGTCGTCATAAGCAACATCTTTGCACTTTGAGTTGTGTACTGAACGTCTGAAGGGCCACACGCAGGCTGCCATTATGCAGTAATAAAGACACCTACCGCAACACAAATGCAAATGAAACACAGTGTATCTTCAGGAGTTCCAGTTAAGGGGGCTCAACTGCAGGCTGCCCACCAGGCACCAGCTTCCGGCTGCTAAATCTAGACATATAGTTGCCATTTTTAGCCCCATTATATTTGGAGGAATTTAGATACTGTACTCATTATGTCATTTGAGCTTGCTTGAACTTGTAGCTTATGGAGGTGTTTCCCATCCAGTCATCCATTTTCTGCCGCTTATCCGGGGTCAGGTCACAGGGGCAGCAGGCACAGGAGGGACTTCCAGGCATCAACGCTTCCCAGCTTTTCCTTTGGGGACCGCAAGGCATGCCTAGGCTAGATGGGATACATAATCCCTTCAGCGTCTCCTGGGTCTTCTTCTACCTCAGGTCCACTTCCCAGCTGGATGTGCCCAGAACACCTCTAACGGGAGGTGTCAAGGTGGATCCTGATCAGATGCCTGAATCACCTCAACTGGCCCTCAGTCCCCCCTCTTCACGAGTCCGATCCAACACCCACATCACTGCCGACGCCAAACCAAACCACCTGTTCTTGGACATACTCCATATTACGCTCACTCGTGTGACCTTTAGACCCACCCGGAGGGTTTATACCACCGTTTTATCGGCACAGAACCATGGAGCACATGAAGAATCGGTTGCCAAGTTCTTAAAATGGCTGCCAAGGGCAACTTGGCAACCCTTACTGTCAACTGCACTTACTGTCTTTGAGCAACCCAACAGCTTATTTAGCACAAAGTCAGATTCCTGCATGTCATTTTCTGAGCACCTTTTCATAAATCATACACTCATTAACATGCTTGCCTTTGGCTCTTCTTCTTTCACTGCTGTGTTGGACTTGAGCGATACAGTTAACTGCACTGTTTTATTCTTTGTTGCATTGTGCTCAGTAAACCAGCTCTCTAGGAATCCCTTTCTATGTGTGGCCCATCGGGACTACAGCATATTGAAAGCTTTTTATGGTTTCCAACTTTTTTATGTTTCTCTCCATTAATTCCTCGATTAATAGCAGTCATACAGCTTTGGGAAATCACACACAAATAGGATCAATTTCTTCTCTATGACTGAGAATCAGCAGACTCTCGTTTCATCTGTCAAGCAGGAAAACATCCATCGATTGGGCAGACGTGTGCAGCCACACCGTAGCAGCTTTTCAAAGGTTGACAGGGATCCAACTTTGCCTGGGCAGGTCTGCAGCCGGGCCGCTGCCCGAGACAAACACCAGCTAAGTGGTTTTCCTCAGAATGAGATCTTCACTGCTCCTGTTAGGATTAATTTCATTTTATTGGCTCACCACCTCCGGGTTCATTTCATTAAAAAAACTAGGACTAAATATGTTCATCAAGAATCTTTTATTCCGTAAGAAGAGACCGCACTAACGCCATTACACACTGTGACTATATCAACATACAATATTGTTGACCAAAAAATATGAGAAGAAAACGTAGTTTAAAAAATATAAATGGTACTTTAGAGAAAACAAAGAAAATGCAGAATTTTTTGTTCATTTATTTACAATACTATAAACATTAAACAGCTGGCCATAATGCTTACTGTTCTTCCTATACTGGCATATTATAAATAAAAAATATACAACGAACATAAATCCCAGAAATGTCTTGAAATCTCTGACCTGTTGATAATTCCTGAACTGAGCTTTAGTTGACAGTTAATGCTCGTTCAACCAGGAGGCTCAACGGCCTGAGATGATCATGTGAAGGCTCGTTGCAGCGGCTCAAGCTCTTTGACCATATGCTTTAATTCCCCATCCTCTACGATCGTATGGTCACATATAGGAAGCGATAAACACACTGTAGCATTATTCATCACGTTGGCTCGGTGTGAATCTGCAGTGGGAGGCTGTCTGAACGCCGTCCAGTCTGTTCATGTTTCGTTCCTCTAACCGGCACGTTGAGGTGATGCCGTCGTAAAACAAACGTCGGAAGTGTATCCTCAGATGAACCCGACTTAACGGTGTTGTCACACAGTCCGACACAAATCGTCGTCAATTGAGCTTCATTAACCCGGCTGACCAGGATCAACTAACGTGCTACAGCTGACATCAAGTGGTGCGCCGCTAAAAGGTTCCGGGTAAAAATCGCTCCAGAATGTCTGTTCCACGTGTGCGGTACTAAACATACAGAGCTGCTTGGGTCACAGAGTGTACTGAAAGGATGTTGCATACCAAACTGAACAGCCTGTACTGAAAATTAAAAATTAAACAGCACATATGCTTATTTTGGGCAACATTTTTTTTTCAATCAAAGCTTAAATAAGTGTAAACTACCCGAATAGAAATCCGCTTTTAATGCTTTTTCTTGATGGTGTTTGGAGTTTCCCCCTTCTCCTTAAATGTGTGTGTGTGTGTGTGTGTGTGTGTGTGTGTGTGTGTGTGTGTGTGTGTGTGTGTGTGTGTGTGTACCTGGTGTGGGGGTACACTGACCTTTGTCTGATGGATTGTTTTCTCCCAAATGAAGACATAAGGGAGGGGGTGATGATGTGTGTTTGTAGCCCTGTAGTAAAGAGGAAGGGGGTTTCTTGGAGCACCTTGAGATGAGCTTCTGCTCTGCCATGTAATTATGTACTCCTCTTTCACCTCCTTCCACTCGCCTCCTTTCCAATCCCCCCCTCTCAACTCTCATTCTGCAGCAGCTCCCAGCTGAGCCGCAGGTGGTAGCAATCTCTGTGTGTCCCACTGCTCCCTCTGACTGTATCCACACAGAGCTGAGAGCTGGAGGGCTGCTGCCCAATAACACAGGCTTTACCCCTCAAACACACTCCCAAGCCTGCAGGATCAGCACAAACACACAATAACACGCGTGCATAAAAGGAGTGCCCTTGCTCACATTGCTTAAACACACATGAATACGTGCAAACAAGGAAGCATGCATATGTTTGTAACATCGGATGTGATTTTCTTCCATTATTCTCCCCTTCACCTCCGTCCTCTTCGACACAACGCTTAAAGATTTTGATGTGCAAACACATCCGTCTCAGCTGAGGTAGCCTCCGTGGAGCACGGATCGCTGCTAAGCTTCTGACTTAAGAGAACCTTTCATTCTGTAATTCATGAAAGAAAATGAATATTTAATTTGAAATATATTAATTTAAAGTTGAGCTGAAATTAAAAATGTTTTGTAACCATTTTAGATCAAATCCTGGGACTTATTGAGCACATATATAACAAAATATGTCAAAAAATAACAATAAATGACCATTTCTTTTCCTTCCTGGAAAACAAAACCAATATGACGCATGATTTCATCAGCTACCGATCAATTTCAACTAATGATATCATGACATCCATCCATCAATCAATCTGCAACTTCATCTTTTCAACCGTCAAATTAATTTCGTCCAACGTCATGTTCAAAAATACATTTTAAATGTGGTATTAAAAAAAGGTTTGCTCTCCTGCACACCAAGGGTGGTCTAGCAGCAATATAAGAGCACCATAACTATCATTAAAATCATATTTCCATTTATTTTAGGGTGACGACATCATAAAATATAACGTAATATATGACATTTCAAGGATCAATCAAAACCCCTGACAGAAGCTTCAAATATAGAAGAATGATGTTCGTTGCAGCTCTATTCATCTCGTTTTTAGATTCATGGAAAAACAGACGGCACTCCACCAGAAACACCTCTCTATGCACAGCAGGGATTCTAGAAATTATTTTAATAAAATCTTAGTTCCAACAGTAGGTTCAGTTGGTTTGCTTTAATATCGGTGTGGAAAAAGCGAAGAAACATACAACACACCAAACTATAAAAGGTATTAAAGTGATGAAGTATTCAATTATATAAAAAGTAATCAGTTTAAAAAATAAACAACAACAACAACTTGGGGACTGCATGTGTTTTAAAGAATTTCCTGATCTTTTAAAGGATGATAATGAGTACCGGTTTTTAATCAGATTGCCACTGAATTAATCAGTGAGCCTGACACTTTATCAATCTCTCCTGATTTGCACACAGTTTCATCACATTGGTTTCAATTTACATTCATTTTCCCCAAGTTTATTTCTTAATGTGGACGCCTCCACGTCTTCTTGTGCTTGCCTCGGACGGCGGTCATGTTTACGTGATAGATGGTTCCGGACAGACGGTGCCGGGGAGTCAACATTAGGGGTGTAACGATTCCTCTACTTCATCGATATATCAATTTTTATTCCTCCGATCCAACTAATGATAGGTGTTCGGCAAGTTGTCCTTAACTGGGGACAAATATTGATTTAAAAATGAATTGCAATGTAATAATCGATTGTATCGACATGCACATTGTATTTAAGCACAAAGAATTTAAGTGGATGTATTTTTAATTACAATCCACATTAAAGGTCCAGCATGTGGAAAAACTTTGGGTTCTATAAAAAAAGGAGATGTTCTGGACAAGTCGACCGACATTCATATGTCACAGTGAAATCAAATACAACGGCAACACTACTAACCTTTCCACCCGCCTACTGAGGCGCCATGGGAGAGCAAACCCAACCAAACGGTACCTCTCGCAGCATTCTTCTTGTACTTCTGTTCTCCTTTTTCAATATAAATAAGAGCATATTATTTTCAAATAAAAGGTGAATTTATTTGCCATTAGTCGTTGTTTACTTAATTATTTTACCCCTGCTGATTCCCTTACAAGAAATACTCACACCTGCACTGTCCAGTATCCATTCAAGGTATTTTTTTGTTCACAGTAACACTGGTTGAATTTTTGCCCCCAAAAATGTTACTGTATCGATTTCAATTCATTGAATTGTATTGTATCGTTCTAGAAAACCAAATATCGTCCTTGAATCGTATCGGACGTAACGTTACACCCCTAGTAAACATGGCTCGCCACTTGGCGACCATGAACTAATTTTCTCTTCTTATGAGAAATAAGTTACTCCTTCGTTCTCTATAACACACACCTTGTGGAAGTGGCTCTCTAGGGGAGGATGCTGGGTTCACTGTATATGACGGTGGCCTTTCGTTTTTGCTAATGTGGGTGATTTTCTCTTCATGAAAGCACTGTAATCCATCTCCTGCTGGCCAGGAGGGGGGAGGGGAGGGGGGGGCAATTTATGGTGCGCACTGGGCGTTAACACACCACAGCTAAGAACAGATGCAGTGCTTTAACAGATAACACGCCGCAATAAGATGGAGCATTCAGATTAGCTGCGGTGTCAAATAAATTGCGTGCTGTTGGCGTAAACCCGCGGAGTTCTGAAACGTTATCATGTTGGCATGACAGGGGATAGATGAAGCGTAGCTTTGCATGGGTCACTCGCCCACGGGGATTCTTAGCATGCCTCTGTGACAGCGCAGCCTTCGCATACAAGCGTGTGTGCACATGCATACATGCAAAGTGTACACATGCCAACCCGCATGTCTCTCTGCGACTCTAATCAATCTCTCCCGTCAGTCTAATGCTAATATTTGATCTCAGTAGTTTTACCAAAAGCCTACATGTGCAAAAAAAAAAGGATCCGCCCAAAGCATTTCTTAAAGAGTCAGACTCTCTTTGGTGGATCCTTTAACTTTAAGGCCTTTCATCAGGGTTTGACAGGCGTAAACCCAGAGAGCGAGAGCACATAACTTTGTACTTTTTTTTTTCTGTGAAATTCTATTCCACTCTAATATGCTGGTATTAATGTCTAATTTTCTGCACCGTGGCCATGTTCACTAGAAAATTCATTTTTTTTGGTTCAGAATGAAAACATTTAGGACTTCAATTATCGAAGGGGTAATTACAAATGCATGCCTGTAGCTGCATTAATGTTGTAATGATATGCTTAATGTGGAGGGAAAAAAGTGGGTTGGAAATTAGATATCACCAACAGGGTTGTTTTAGGGGTTTTTTCTTTGCTGCAGCTCAGGATTCTTTCTTTTACTGTAATTTCTGTGAGAGAGGACTCTTCTTTTTTTATTAGACGAACAAAATGTTTCAAAGCATGCATGTAGTGCTGCACATGCAGAATCCGGCAGACGTTAGACGAGAGCCAGGCGGTGAAATTAGGTGAAGCCAGAGAAGACCGGCACCGCTAAATGTAGGTGGCATTGATTGATAGATACGGATAGATAGCTGGATGATTTTATTAATCCCTGGAGGGAAATTAAAAAGCCATAACAGACAGACTCATTCAAATTCAATATATTAAAAACAAAAGAAAGTGATTCAAGAATATTGAATATGCAGTTGGTAAATACGTACAGCAAATGATTGCAATACAATATTAAGAGAAACAAAATGACATGAAATAATACAATTATAAATAAATCACTTTATTATTTTAAGCTATTTTAAGCACAATTGAATAATTATTTAATATATTTTATTCCATTACTATAGCAACATATATTGCCACTTTGTCGGGCTGATTTTCCCGCGTTGTCCACAAGGTGTCCGTCTGCCGTCTAGATCAGAATGCATGTGAATGCACCATCGTCCTCGTGCTTGAATCGAACGGCCAAGAAAGCAGTTTATTCTGTTAACTTATGAGAACTATTGATTGAGGGGTGATGACTGAAAGGTCCTGACTTTCTCCTTTAATCACTTAACCAAATTTCCCAATAAGGGATGTTTTCATAGAGCACGCAGGCCGAGGGGGACGCCGGCCAACAAATACATTCATACAAATACATGCACGTCCATAGTGAGACCTTGGACACTGACAATCAATGACTACTTTATCGAAGGACCCATTTGCTCGTGAATGTTGTGGGAGAGGCAGCATCATCGTTAACAACCGCACACCCACCGCAGCACCAAAACTTCCTTCCCCTTTCAGCCTCAAGGCCATTAGAGCCCCTCCGTGTGGTGGTGAGGAGATGACTGCAGATTTTCTTTATTGATGGGAAATCTTTATGAATATTTGAAGGCCCTTTCAACTTGGCATGAGAGGAAATAGGGAAACAGTGGCCTTTGCGGGTGGCATTTATCCTGCTGCAGCACAATATGCTGCTCTTCTTAAAAGCCCCTTTAGAACAGCCGTGTGATCCCATTCTGTGTGCGAAATGTCAGTGTCACCCAAAGGCCCATCTGCCACGCCCACTACACGGGTGTAATTCACGTCACCCCTCCTTTTTTCTTCCTTTCCTTTCGTTCCCTCCATCCATATAATATGAATGATTTTCCCAGAATTCAGACATGGCCACGCTGGGAGGTGACTGCAGAATTATTGCTCCGCTGATTCATCTTACGGCAGATGGCCTCCTTTGTGCGAGCGTGCCTGTGCATCCGTGTGCATATTAAACAGCGTGTGGAGAGAGGCAAACAGTGGGGGTGGAGGAAAAGATGACCAGAGATAGTGAGAGGTGCCCACGCAGCGGGGGGGTTCGCTGCCAGGTCAGGATGAGTTGCCTTTAACACCAGCTCTCTCACCACACCAGTTGCTTTTTTGGACTCAATCCAGCTCCAGCCGCCTCCGGTGAAAACAGAGCTGACCTTTTCCCAGCACTCAGAGCTGCAGGATATGGACCCTGAAAGGGCTGCGATCGTCGTCTTGGCATCACTCTGGCTGAGCTTTTTTTCTCTCATGTTGTGGAGAGATTCAATCACAGCCGTGCAAACAGTGTTATTTGGTATTTGTGCCCTCGCATATTTTTCTGACGCGTGTTAGCGTTTCACCATATGGGAGGGGAGGGGGGGGGGCCCTCCTGTTTCCTCTATGGGTTCAGGTTTTCACTTCAACCCTGGTGGATGAAAAAGCTGCAGCCTGCCCCTGTCATCTCTCTCCACGAGCTCGCCCATGTCACTCCTCCTACACGGCTCCTTCTGGCTGCTTCGATCAAACTCAGAACTCTGGCACACGAGGCTATGATTCCTGCGATTTAGGGAACTGAAGCTTATTTTATCGCTGTAAGTTGCTCAGTACGAGCAAATTCCACTAAATGACTGTAATGAAAATGTGACACCGGAGACACCGGGATGGTTTTTACGGCCCACACGGCTGTCTCCCGGAAAGATACGGATTTGTTTTGTTCAAAACCACCGATATCAAAAGCTGTCCATCACCACGGAGACGGCTTGCCAATGTTAATATCGTCCCCCTCTTCCGTCTCGTATTTCACGGACAAAGCAAAGAGGAAAGAAAAGGAGCTGATGGTGTGTCCAGCAGCTTCTGATCATGACAATATGTCTAACTCTGCTCCCCCAGGGATATAACTCCATTTCTATGCTCCATATGAAGCTGAAACTTGCTGCTGAGGTCTAGGAACTTTTTCTCTCAGATCCTGCAGGGAAGACGCTTAGAATCCATCTAGTGTTCACAAGGTAAAAGAGAAAACAGGAGCAAATCCCCATGTGAGACAAATCATTAGGCCTGAGGTGAACACGTCTCGATGATCGTATTTCTCCCTTGTTTTATCTCAACTTTGAAATCCCTCACTTTAGTGGCAGAGCGACTTCTGGCCGCTCTCGTCACATTATGACCTTATCCCTGGGAAGCACAGACAGCGCGACTCTCAGGAGGCCAATCTCCGCTCTAATGCTAACTTTTAGGAGCGGAGGAAATTGGAGCGAGGTGTGAAAAGCTGACAAATAAAGAGAGCGCCTCCCAACTGTGCCGTTTGTCTCCGGCAGAAACATCTGAATGGAGCTCCCGTGTATACGTGTCTGCAGTGAAATATGCCCCTCAGGTTTCATTAGCATTCCAGGTTAATTAGCAGATGAAGGCCTACAGTCACCTTTAATATTTGCAGGCTGTAGATTGCGCCTGTGTATGACGGAAGGACACCCTATGGATCGGTGCTCAATGCACACAAGGTGAGCTCATGACAATGCCGATTATCATATTGCATTCGGTCTCCACAGTGAGGCGTTCGGCACAGCAGACAGGCTCACATTTGGACCAATTGGAGACACTCTGGCTTGTTAAGACGAGGCTTCTGTAACTATTGTGGGTGGATGTATAATGTGTCTTTGCCGCTGACACACTGTCAAACACTCCGAGTGTGAAGACGAGATTGGTGTTACATGGGTTCTATTACAGCACAGTTGCTCCAGTTTGCTCTCATAGTCAAACAGTAACCAGTGTAGCATTAGAGTCACAGCTTCTCTCTCTTCTCCGTGGCCTTGAATCACAACCACACATCTGGTGAGTATCAGTGTTACTGACCGATTATCTGGTGATAGCAATGTCCATTCCTAGACTGTAACCCTTTCAATTAGCTCATGCTAATTAATAGCACCAATGCTAATGCAGAGCATGCTGACTAGAGGTAAGATCGGGCCTAAAAAATCCAGCCCGACCCGACCCAGGCCCGCGGGATTAAAGCCCGACCCGGCCCGAACCCGAGCAATTAACTTGATTTGCAGGCCCGAGCCCGAACCAAACCCGAAATTTCATATTTTATTTGTGAGGACTCAGAGTACGTCCTTAAGAATCTAGCGCGGCACTTTAAGAGAGAGAGAGAGAGAGAGAGAGAGAGAGAGAGAGAGAGAGAGAGAGAGAGAGAGAGAGAGAGAGAGCGCGCAGAGAGAGAGACGGGGAGAGGGAGAGAGAGAGAGCGCAGAGAGAGAGAGACGGGGAGAGGGAGAGAGAGAGAGCGCGCAGAGAGAGAGAGCGCGCAGAGAGACAAAGAAGAGCAATAGGTGCGTTTCCATCAGCTGTTTAGATGCGCATCTAGATGTATCGCATCGGAAAATGATGATGGAAACGCCGTGATTCGCATTAAAATCCCCTGATTCGCACAAAATGAAATACGCTCGCTATGGCCGGGTTTTGGTTGATTCGAATGGGATGGAAACAGCTGTATGCGAATCAAGTGTGACGTACGCACTTTCACCCCGACTGCTTCCGGTGTTTGACATTTAAATAGAGACCTCAACCACGCCGAACTGTCGGGACTCTCACCGTCAGAGCTTGCTGAAAAGCCCTCGGACATCGGTCAAACACCGGCCCGCCCAGCCCCACGCGAGTCCACACAGGCGGACTCTCCGTCGAACGCGAAACGCCAAGACGCGCAGCACGCAAACCAGCCGGGAGACAGACAGCTGAACACGGCCGAACTCGGGCCACTTGTGCCCACAAGGCTGTGTGAAAAGCCCATGCACCTCACCCAAGCACCGGCCGGTCCAGCCGGTGTCACCGGCAGGAAGACGACGGAATGTTTACAGGCTGGTTGCCATGCCAACCCGCGGAAAATCTCGCGTGACTTAGAAAACTCGCGCGAATTTGTAGTTTTCACCAAAGTCCGTTCTTTTGATGGAAACACACATGATTCGAATTTCTTTTAATGCGCATTTCCCAGTAATTCGAATCACTTTGGATGGAAACATGGCTAGTGACGGGGTGGATGTCTGTGCTGCGGCTCCTGTCCCGTTTAGTTAAATAGCAATTACAGCGCCCTCTCTGTTTTTTTCCCCCTAATTATTTATTTTATAACAAGTATTCCTCAGTTTAGTATCTTATTCTCCACACATCGTTTATACATTTCTATAAACATATATTAAAAATAAATAAATAAATAAATAAAAAAATAATAATAATAAAAAAAGTCAGCGAGAGAGAAGCCCGGCCCGACCCGACCCGAACGTAATGATTGACATTTTATACCCGACCCGACCCGAAATTCGGGTCGGGTCGGGCTCGGGCTCGGGCTCGGGCTTAAGATCTTACCTCTAATGCTGACTAGTGTTGTGATTATGGATCGGTTAGTGCTGTTAGGAGTCTGTCAACAAAGCTGGGATAGGTGTATGCTAGCCGTTAGCTTTAGCGATATCTATACGATGCTAATTCAATGGCAATAGTGGCGAACGCAGTCGCTGTGGATATTTATAACACAATATGTGTTGTGTTTGGCCCTACATCCATCAACTACACTACTAAATACCCATACACTTTGTTTCACTTTAGTTCCTGTCAGGAGTTGCAGTCACTTAAACCAACAAAGAGCAGAAGAGCTATGCGTAAGGAGGACTCTCAAAAGTCTGAAGAAATTCATCAAATGTCAAAACATTATAGATTACAGCAGAAATGCAATGCGCTGTTTTGTTTTTATGCTTATGGACTGAGGTGGCTCACACAATATATTATACCTTTGTAGTTTTGAAAGCACTTTGTGACTAAAAATGGGACTGACTCGTAATCCTATCGTGAAGCTGGTGAAGATTCACACCACTGCTGAACCTGCGGAGACAGATGGTTCACTAACAAACGAGTTGCAACTATTATCTCTGTGTAATTTGTTATGATACAATATTTCTGGCACTCGCAGGATTATCTATGTTTTGTGATATAGTTGGATTAATAGCGGTGGCGGGCCTGGCTCACATACAGCTTGACAGTTGCCGTCTGGTTCTGGAGCATAAACATCAGCAGAATGTGAATATCCAACATATGCAACAAAAGAAGGAAATCCCTTAGAGCGTAATAAATATATAAATTCTGGTAAATGTACTCCGACATTAATAGCGCATATGCTAGTTGTTTATTTCTAGTCACTCCATCATGATAGCGCCAGTGGCTTTTCTACACACTGGTCAAACAGATAAACATCTCAGCTAGAACTGTAAGTCCACTACAACCCATTCACATGAAAGGTAAGCTCTGCTTGTGAGCATAAAATCCATTAACTTGCAATTAAAGGCCACTTTGGACCACTTTCACGGAGCATGTTTGTTCCCATTTGGTTATTACCTTGTTTCATGTATTCTTGGTAGATGTTTTCATTAAAAACATTTGATCCGGTCCACATGTACACCAGAGGGCCACCTTAAACCCATAGATATTCAAATGAAGCAGCTCGTGTTACATCAAAGTGCCATAACCTTCAAAATGATGGAAGCACTCAATAGAAGGTACTCGTTCCATGCTGGCAGGCGGCGCAATTACCGCAGCACACTGTGGGGGGGATGCAGGGTGCAACCCGGCACAAATAACACTTCAAACTTCCTGTCTCCTCATTGACTGCTGCTGCAGTTTTATTTCTGCTAGACCTAATCTAAAATACTCTCCACGTTAACTGAAGAGAGAAGGGTTGCCGAGGGTTCACCGGAAGCATTTGAGGTTTAGGAAACTGAAGCCAAGGAGAGGCAAGTTAATTTGTTCTGCACCTTTCTATAAAACCGGCGTGTCAAAAGCCTAAAGTCCATGCTAAAATAGAGTTACTCGCCCCCACAGAAACAGCTTGAAAAGCATCCATTCAAATCTTGCCTTTTTCCATTAAGTGATGTCACACTTAATGCGATTTATTGTGGAGAATCTCAGTTTACAAATCTGTCGATCAAATCAACTGAACAATTAGTGAGTGAAAGAGTCTGTGTCCACAGAGTGCCCGTTTCTAAGCACCAGTGTCTTTTTTTATCCCTTATCCATCCATTATCAGTCACCGCTTATCCTGTTCAGGGTCGCGGGGGAGCTGGATCCCAGGCTCACGCTGACCCTGTCTTTTTTTCACCCGTTGTCAATGTGGAGAGAAAGTATGCACCCTTTTTTTTCCTGAGCACAGAAAAAGCACTGGCGACATCACTCAAGAAAAGGGAGGTGAAGCTTGTTTTGGCCTCATCCGTCCATGTTGTCCTTTTACTGGACATGTTTGTCCTTGCTCATTGAGCTCATCCAAACATAGTATAAAGGCGAGCACACTCTGGTGCTCATGGTGGGAAAAAACTAATAATATTAGCCCAAAGAGATAATAAAAGCAAAGAGGCGATGCTAGTCTATCATACAGTAGTGCTTTGTGGATGCAGGCCCATATTATTGTGCAGGTATAATAAAAAAAAAAAATCCAAAAAACAAGGCATAAAAGAGGATAATATTAATGGGCAGCTTTGGCTGAACCTCTCGTTGGACAGCTGATAGAATTACTCATCCACATTATGTGGAACCATTGTGAAGATTAATGACAGGTATTACAGCCATATCATACTTCAGCTATTATAGTTCCTTTGAATATATAAATTGTCCACGAGTAATAACATTGTCACAGAAGCTCTTACACTCACCTGATGGTTGCTGCTGTCTGACAGCCATTATTGTAACTTCTTCATATGGAAACTTATCGTACAGACGGTGCTGCTCTTTCACTTTTATAAACTCCCTCCCCTCCTTCCTTCCTGGTATTAATGTAGCGCAGTATTATTTTGGTGGAATGGTTAAGCGTGTCATTTATTCATTACCTGGCCAATCCCCGCCAGGCTGAACCTCGGAGCCGAGGCCGTAATAAGATTTTAAGTGTCTGTCATTAATAATGCTGCGCTGACATGACGCAAGGCTGGTCTATCCTGGTATGTGGGTTTGTGGGCCGCCATCATTAGGCGGGACGGCTGGGAGGGCTGTTCCTCCTTCCCCTCTCTTCTCGCTGAGCATTCAGTGGATTTCCTTTTAGCCTTCAGTACCCTCCAGGTCTGCCAATCAGCTGACTGACAGCTCATCTTCATGCTGGCTGATGTCAAGCCCCACTCTGTTGTTCACTTAAGGCCGCTATTAGTCTGGTGCACAGGTGAGATTAATGGCTTGAGTTGCGTAACAATATGCACGGGCATGAAGCTCATTATGATGTTCAAGCCCTGCGGGGACACTTTATTTGTTTTCACACAGCCTGTTTAAGGCGGGACCATGACGCCGTTATTCCACCGCGCCGTGGTGTATGAAAGGCACGGAGGCGGGATGGAGGTCGCTAGCAAAGGTAATCACAGGAGGAGCCGATAGGTTCAAATAGATCAATTGAAATAGGTTAAAACCCTTGTAAAAAGTGAACAAACATTTAAATGGTTTCGAAAGGGTTTTAAAAAGGTTATTTGCTACAACTCAGTGAGTGATTTTATTTCAAAGATACCAAATACACTGATTACTGTCTTTTCATGTTTATTTTTGTTTCATTTTATTTCATTTCAAGCAATTAATACAGCGTACAACATTTTCTATAAAGCTTACCTGTTATTCATGAGTCTTATTTGCTCTCATTTCTCCAGGGAATTAAAATTCTTCTTATATACTAGGCCTATTGATTATTGTTTTTTGTGGATGTTATCTCTGTACCACCCAGTGCCCAATAAAGCAATGTGGGGCTGAGAATGGTAACATCACAGATATCTTCCTGGAAGACACTTGGAAGTTGGTGTATCCTCTAAATGTTAAACAAAGGAGCATTGAGAGAGGATAAAGCATCAGCATCAGGATAACAGGACAGGTGAAACTGATACCAGATCAGCATGTTGTTAGCAGACATCCCATATAGGAGTGATATGCTTGACTGACCTCAGCTCATGAATAATTGCAGTGTGAGAGGCTGCGATGAGAGTCTCATGTCTCCCCACCTCTCTTTTTGTTTTATTGCATTGTCATATTTGGGTCACATATTGTTCCGTTGCGCTCCACTGGTATTTTGTTGTTCTTTCTTGTGTGCTTCTCTCCCCATTCTTATTATCTGATTCTCTCACTGTGCCCCTCTGTGTCATTTCTTTTCACTGCCTCTCTCTCTCACTATGGTCTCCGTAACTTTCTGTCTCATCTTTTTCTTTACTGCTTTTTTTGTGTTTGTGTGCCCCCCCCCCCCTCGCCCCACGAACAGCCCACACCAGGGTTTCTGTTTGGCTGTCGACGTTGCACAAACTGAAGGACTGGTACATTTGTTATAAGTCCATTGTTAGCCACTGAGGAAGGCGTCGAGTTCAAAGTGAGCCCAATTCAATAACACAGATCTCCCAAAGAGTCGGCGCTCTCGCAACGCACCGCCGGCCAAACTCCCGCGTGGCTGGAGCCCTCATCAGTCCAACCTGCTTTTCATGCAACATCAGAGCTGTCAGCCCATCGACCCACAGAGGGTGGAAACCGGCCAAGTGCTGCAACACTGTCTCCTAGCCCAACACGCGGCAAAAACAACAAGACAACAAGCCTCTGCTATCAAAGCAAGCCGTCGCTTGCTTTTACTTTGCACTTGTTCATTGTAGGCATTTCACTGACGCTGTGGGTGCAATGATAAAATAAGCTTAAAGTTTTAGGTCAGCAACATCAAACAGCCAGCAGGCACAATAACGGTGCTGGGGGAAGCTACATAGTTTTAACCTAAGATGACTGGGCATGGAGCTGAAGTGTACACTTTCTGCAACACACAGTAATGCAAAGTGAAGCTCAGCTGCCAACGGAGCGGCAGTCCTCCACTGTTCACCAGCAAATAAGCTACTTTAAAGCTGCCGAGGAGTGAAGAAAACGTCATCAACAACAAAAGTCCACTGTTGTGTCTTGTAGTAAGTTATTTTGCGATGGAGTGCTCTAATTTGCCTCCCTTTGTCAAGCGATGCTAGTCATCGTTAGCACGTCAATGCTACGCTAGCTTCTGAAGGTATACTGGCTAAATACAGAGGGACTGTATTTCGCGAGAGACAAATCATTTTTTTTTTATCTAGTTGAATTGTATCATGAATTGTACACAGGTGAAGTTTGTCAATTTAAAGGTAATTTTGCACGTCAAGAAAACTACGTCTCTTGTCTCGTGTGATGTATGCAGCAACATTCCATCACTAATGTAACGTTATCACATCTGATGTGTGCACAGACGTCACATGACTTTTGGGTGTGTACTGCTTCTAAGTACATAATTTTCACGTATTATACTTCAACAGTTATGCTACAAAAAGAGAGTAATTTGACATGTTTTGTTCCTTCGTTTTATTGTCTTCCAGGCGTGGTGGTGGATGTGGTGGTTCATTTTTACAAGCTTTATCTTTTTAACCCGTTTATTCTACTGAATTATCACTTTAACATCCTGGATATATCCTTCAAACACATATTGTAGACCTTTCTGACTGCTTCTATCTGAAACCACTTCTTAGTTGTTGTTTTTTTAATCAAAAGTATGACATGATTTAGAGGGTAGACAGAGCCACTTCCCTCTCTTCAACTTAAAACAATTGGATAAGGAGTTCTACAATCGTTAACCATTTAGATTCTTTTGTGCTTCATATCTTTTTGACTCTGCTGATCTTGACATGTTAATCTCACTTTATGAATTATTTGGTGAGCATTGTGCAAACAATAAAATGAAATGGAGAAAAAAAGGCTAAGCTTTTCATATTCATCAAAGTCGACCCTGAGCTCACTGTGCCATCTCTCTCATTAACTTTATATGCGTCTGAGGTTTCGGGAAATGTGGCACAAAATAGTGTGAGGTATTGATTCAGAGTGAAATGGAGGACGACTGTTATGTACCCGCTACTGAGCATTTTGTTTCTTTTTTACTCATTAGACAGGCAGTAACATTGCTGTACACTTTAATTTCTCTACACCACAAATAAATATAATCCATGTAAATAAGGAGACTTTAGGGGGAACCAGAAGGAATGCAATTAACCATTCACTAAACCCCACTCACCCGCTGCTATTACGTCAAGATGTCAGAGCTACCATGGAGCCCACACTGTGACTAACCCCCTGAAGAAATAGCATTTCTTTTGAAAAAGTGTCTTCATATTGAAGCAGACAGAAGGGTCTAGAATATGCATTTGAAGGATGTATCCAGGATGTTAAACTGACTCCGCAGCATAAACATGTTCAAAGATTAAGATAGAAGCTACAGATCACAGTGTAAAAGTGAACCACATCACCTGGAGATCAACAGGACACAACTAAACTTAGGAACACTTAGTTCCTGTAAAGCCGGGTAGCTCTTTATTCACCGTTACAATCACTTAAAAACAAAAGCACCATGTGAAGACATTCAGTATATCTTCTATGCTAGCTTAGCATAGAAGTGCTAACGTTAGTTGATGATGCGCTAACATGTAGAAATGTAAATCAGGGCAGCAGTAGCTCAGTCCGTGGGGACTTGGCTTGGGGTTTGCAGTTCAAGTCCCCGCATTGGATAAATTTCACCTCCTAGCCCCTGCCAAGGTGCCCTTGAGTAAGGCACACCACAACCACAACCTTACCCTAAACCGAACTGCCACACCTTCATTCTATGATGGGTTTACTGCAGGAGTTAAATTGTCAAAAGTTTATTTACCTCTTCAGAGTGTCACGACTACGCAATTTAGGTTGAGTAGCTCAAAATCAAGTTCATCCAAAATGAAAGAGATCTGAAATGATAGCATGAGAGTCTATGGGATTCTATGGAGCTGGCCGATGCTACACTATGATCAGCCAGTCTGCGTTCCAGGGCGGGTCTTCGCGAAGGGTCTAATAATAAAAGTAATCCCATCACCACTGCTGTAGTGCTCGGCTGAGGCTTTGTGTTAGAGACAGCCAGAGAGGACTCTCCCCTCAGGTGGACACAGCTGACAGAAGGCCTGAGAGAATTCACTGCTGGCATGAAACTCTCTCACTCCCTTTCATTTATTCTCTTTTTGTCATTTCTCTCTCTTTCAGTCAGTATCCGTGTTCATTCTCTCCCTCTCACTCTTTGTTTACAACACCCTGTCTCCATCCCCTTTTCTATTACATCACAGCCTCTCGCCCTTTCCTCTCGTCCTGATTCCTCTTGTCGTTCAAGCGGTTTCCGGAGTTCTTTCCGTCAAATCTGGCCCTCTGCTCTCCTGATATATTGGCTTGCATTTCCCTCCGCTCTCTCCCTCGCTTTGCTTTCTTCCCATCTTCTCTTTTCCTCTCTGGACAAGATATGTTTGCCCTTCCACACTCATTCACACGTGCACACACATGGCCTGATGCACACATCCCCTTCTCTCTTTCTGTCCATCTTATCTGGATCTCGACCAGCTCGGCAGTTCTGGCCCGTTGCCCGGCCTCCTCGGGGGAACACAGCTGAGCGGAGAGGAAAGAGGAGCAACGCCTAAAGCCCGGCCTCCTTGGCCTTATCATATACGCACAGTGTCATATGCTCAACCCATCAGAGTCAAAATGAGCCATAGGGTACTTGCAACTTGACGAAATTTCGATTCTCATGGGTACGTTTCCTGATGAATCGCATTTTTCACAGAAACTTGAATTGCAGGGGGTTTTTTTTACACTACTGGAGTTTTTGATTGGACAGAATTGGAACAATTTCAACAAACTGGCCTTGCAGATATGTCATGGGCTCTGCCTCCCGTCTAGAAGGTGACATATTTTTGAGTTAAAGAAGTGTTTCGCAGTCTTTGGCAGATAAATTCAGAATGACCTTGGCCCAAAGGAGTTTTGATTCTCTACCTACAAACGGAGAGCAGCTACAAGTATTTGTGAAGTGAATATATTTAGTTGTGAACAAGCCCGTCATTTGATGATGCTTCACTTGTTTCATAGAAAATATAAAACCCCAATAATCATGGTCTTAAAATGAAGATTCCAGTCTAATTCTGACTTTTCTCCATTAGCAGAGATCCCTCCTGTCTTCAACACACCTTGTGACCACCGGATATGTACAATGACAATGTAGTTACACTGGTATGGTCCTTTAAGCTGCCCGATATTGGAGCAAAACTGATGTTTATCTTCAGTATATTGCATAAATATTAAATACTTCAATTTGGTGCACTTTGAGAGCAAAGTTAGGAGGCTAGATCTATAAACGATGTTATGCTCTAGTAAACATTTATTCATAAACTCACTACATATGAAATAAAAGTAAAACCCACAAAGCGGGACGGGCCCCATTTTTCAAGATGGATCGGGTGGGTTGCAAACACCGCCGCAGGCTCCTCCCGCTCTGGACAGTCTGCCCCGGTTGACAGTTCCTCCCCGCAGGGAGTGCTAAGGAAGTGGCGAGGTCAAGGCGAGGGGTGCTATTAAGCTCACAGTCAGATCCGTGAGCCACCTTCAACCCGGACCTTTCCAAGTCGACCTAATATACCCACACAGAGCAGCCGGAATAAAAAAGATTAAAAATATATAGAGTTCATCATGAAACTGTGGCGGGCCGACCTAGACTGTAGGTCATTAATCAAGATGCTGGATTAGTCATGAAAAAGAGAATCATGGGAGGTGTCCTTGGTATGGAGCAGCAAAATAGTTATTGCTGAAATAATATATGGTGCAGCCCCAACCCTGAGAGATGTTCAGACAAAAAGAAAAGCAAATGTTCCCCTGCGCTTTTCTGCAAATCCTACTTTTTTTGCATGCTAACATGATATTTATACTCGGTGTTGATTAAAGAGTACGTTCACACTGCATAGTGTGTGGATTTTGTGTGTGCTAGAATTGCGGGATGTATACTAGATAAGGTTATTTTGTCAGTGCACGTTGAAAATGTGAATTTGGTCTTTGATATGGCTGATGAAGTGTATTATATAATTGAATAATTGTTCCTTTCTTTCATTTCCATAAAATAAAGTTGCTGTTTTGGGTTCAGAAACTGGGAACAAACAATCATGCAATCATGAAAGCAAACATCTAAAAAAAACAGACAGACATGGGACGCCATTCTCCCAGAGCCCAGCAAGTGATCTATCTTTTTTTTTATCAGTTTGAATGGTCTTAATGGAGGCTTTGTTACTGCTTATCAAACTCACAGTGCTTAACAAGGCATTACCGCCGCTACAGCAATCATGGCGGAAAATCAGCCCACTATCAGGAGCTCGCAGGGCAAACACTAAACCTCAAGTGTGTGTCTACAGAGTGCGATGCGCAAACAAACATAGAGCGTATACCTGTTCGTAAAGCGCGCACACACGCTGCACTCACACATGCCAGCAGCCGCGGTGGGCGGTCCCTGGCGAGGCACAAACACACTAATGGATAATGACAGGGTTTGACAGCAGGAGAGTGAGCTGAGTCACTCTGGGCGCGCAGGCAATGAATAAAAGAACGGGAGTGCTGGCTGAATATCCTTCGCTGACTGGATTTCCTTTGATACCATACTATTCCTGCCAGTCTCCCTTGGTAATCCTGCTCATTACACTGCGCTGTCCCTCTATTGTGAGACTGGCAGCAGCAGCAGCCAGCATGAGAGCAGAACGGGAGGGACAGAAAGTCGTCCTCGCTGGCTATCCAGAGACGTGTCTCGTCTTTGTCTTGGTGATTACTCGAGCATTGACTGTAAAACCTCTCTCTGGCCGACACGCCGGCTCTGATGAACGAATACTTCTCGGGCTCTCTTCAGCGTGGCGGCCTCCATTGTCAAAGTTGCTCGAAAGCTGCTCAAATATATGTTTCAGGATTCACTGTTTTATAGTCTGTTCTGTCAAAGGAAGCAATTAGAAAGTTCTGTGAAGCCTGCCAGACATATCCAGGGCAGACTGTCCTCCTCGAGAAAACGACCACATAGGTCGTGTGTCAAGCACCGAATTACGACCATATGTTACGTTTCAAAATAGCGCGCCCTCTAGCGGTCAAGTAAATATCGACACTCCGGTGTCTCAGACGATCGCCCCCCGTCAATCATCGGCAGAGACCCCCCCCACACGTCGACCTAAACCTACCCCCCCCCCCCCCCACCCCCAACCCCCACCCCTAACAATAAGTTAATCATGGTGGAATTAAAAATTTAAAAAGCTAGTTGCCATCATGGTATATTAAAAAAAAAATAGAACCGGATTTAAAAAAAATACAGGATAAAAAAATGTGTATGATCTGATCATTTTATTGTAGATTATTTGTTTTTTACCAAAAAGGATTTTCACAAAAAAAAAATGTGCGTTTCATCTGTGACGCGATAAAAATTAACTAAATGGAAAGTGATTCCAGTGTGTTTAAGTGCCATTTTAAGTTTCACCATATTGTGATGATTATCTGGATAATATGGTGAACATTTACTTTGGGCAAGATAACTGGGATGGGAAATCTTCATATCATCCCATGCCTGGCAGCCTCTCCTGTCCAAGTTGTGTAGACGCTCCAGTGCTGCTGAAGTGGATGTTTTTTAATAAGACGTGTCGTCCACTATAATAGGAAGATCCACTGTTTTTTTACATTAGACGCTGCGAGTCTGTTCTGTGAAAAGAAGCAATTAGAAAGTTCTGTGAAACCTGCCAGTTACATCGTCGGACTGCTTTGTGATTCTGATTCCTGCCGTTTGACAGGCGACAAAAAAAAAAGAATCTTGCCGTTTCACTTCCTGCATCAGCTGATGATGGGGAGATTGGGTCTCTGAGATGTAACACCGTGATAGCTGCCAGTCATATCACCCTATTGTCTTTGGATGCATCCTCCCCACTGAGTTAGGCACCGGAAAGTCCATCAGCAAGCCCCGGCTCTGGCCAGCACCAGCTCTGTGCCACAGTTTGGCCAAAACTCCTCATTTGTATTGCTCCAGTCTGTTCTCCCACAGACACAAACAGCTCTGACAAAAGGCCAGATGTCTAGTTTGTCTGGTTAACCCACTACCTCTTTAGTGAGGCAACTTGTGAAATCTATTCCAGGATTCTCTTGAATTAAATTTTTTTTTTTTACATCCACCGCCCCCTCCCGTTCCAATCGGACGCGTTAAAATGTTGAGCTCTCTCCGTCAGTGTCACATTGACACGTAAATGCTATTCCAATTATTCTGCACCTTCTCTGCTCGCTGTCAAATTACCAGCCCCGGGAGCGGAGCATGGCTCTCACTGCACCTCTCTGGCATTTTCCCTGACAGGGAGAAGAAAGGAGCCTGAGATAGCAGAACGAGGGAGGGCTCGGGGCTCAATGAGCACTTTAAATGCTGAAGCCAGGTAATCAGACAGACTCAGTGAGACCAGAAGAGAACTGTGGGATCGAAGACTTTTTTTGGGGGGGTTTTTTCAAAACGGATGGATTTTCCAGGCTGGATTGCAGTTTATAAATACCTGAATTGGTGCTTGTTCGCAGAAAAATGTAATACAATTAAATAAAAGATTTGCAAAGTGAATTCTGCTTCTCTTATGAACAAGCGTGTGATTGCAGAATGTAGCTGGAGATTTCAGATCAGTGATTGCGTTAGACTTTCTCCTTGGCCGTCATTTTGAAGGAGAGGATTGTAAAAATGTCGTCATAATCCATGACCCGCCGTTTTAATTTGAATTACTTTAACTATAATAACACACAGGCGTATCTTAAGGCATTGACTGTTATTCTTATCCAATACAGTTGTTGGCAAATTGAGCAAATATGTCCTCACATTCTGCTAGCTGTCCCCTCTGTGTGTGCTGACAAAAAATATCTGTTGCTCACACACAGCACTGGCTCTGTAAATGTGAAACAAGCAAAACGCCACTAGGGCTGTACCGAATGTTTTTTTTTGTTTATTATAATCAGAGCCTCTATTGAGGTTTTGAAATTAAGCTTAGATTGTCTGTTATTACAGCCGGGAGCTTCCCTTTGTGTGTGTTTGCCATCAAACGCTTTGGGAAATGTGGGTTTTGAAAGGTTGAATGTGAACAAATATGGAATGAAGCAGGATATTTCGTGATGACATCTTTTTTTTTTTTCAAAACATTTAGGGTGTGTCGGATGTGTGTTAATAATTCATGTACAAACCAGCGTATAGATTACGCATTTATAGGGAGAGAAAAGATGAAAAGAGACGACACCGACTGTGCGGTTACTTTTCATGTCGACACTCATGAAGCAGATGAATGATTCTCTCTCCCAACATGGGATTTCTGGTAGTACTCCCCCAACGTGTGCTCCTTCTACACTAGTGGTGTTAGTGCACCAGGACCAGCATCCACTTTCCAGCATCGTTAAAAGATATTCAATGATGGAAAATGAAAAATGTGTTAATTAATGACATACTATACTATGACTATTTATGGGGCGGGGTTTCATATTTAATTATGACATTAAAAAACTTTTTATGACATACTGTTGGATCACTTTTTTAAAATGACATACTTTACTATGACTATTCATAAAATAAATTCTGACATTTGATACAACGTGATTTAGTCAAGCATTATTCAAGTGTGGGTTGATTATTTTAATTTATTTGGGTTTTGTTTTTCTCCACAATAAGCAGAGCCATTGGCTGCCAGTCAGCAGCAATGTGAGCTACAACAAAACAAACGGTGTTCCTTGAATGACATCTCGGCTCTCGGGACCTTGGGGCAACAGCCACCTGACATGTGTAACAGTTATTTCAGGCATAAGGGAGAGTCAGTCAGTGCAACAGCCCCGCAACCGCAGAAATCACACACACACACACACACACACACCTCATTAGCTCAGAGCTGTACAGGGGCTGAGTAACCGTGCTGTGTTCAGATGTTCACACACACACACACCACACACACTTCACCGCCTGTCAGAGCCCAGCCACACAGAGCACCGTGGGATGAGAGGCTTTTGTAAAATAAAAAAATAATAAACTATCTGAGAGGGGAAACTTTTACCATCCTTATTTCCAGTGCTATTACCGTGCGGAGCTGAATAGAGAGAGAGACACCTGCTGTAGTCACAGGATCTGTAATGGCACAGATTTTGTCGGCATGTTGTTGTATTTGGTGCCCTTTTTTTTATTATTATTGTTTTGCTGGTTATCAGGAATGGAGCGACGCGGAGTGCACCGACACAGGCAGGATGAAATTATAGGTTGGAAACTGGAGGCCACAGGTGATGCTCTGAAGAAGAGCGGAGTGGTAGGGAGAGGAGAGATAAGACACATAGAGGAGGGGGGAGTTCAAGACCGGCACCTGGAGGAGGGGGTAGGTTGATAATGGGGAGAGTCTGGAGCGAAACAGAGGTGAGACCAGAGGCGAGGCAGAGGAAAACAGCAAAAAGCTCAAGGCTAATCGGGAGTTGCTGTGAAGGCCTGGAGCCAGGAGGTGAGCTAGCAGGCGTGTTAAGAATGCATGGCTTCAAGGCCGCTGACAGACAATGAAGGCTACACGGAGGCGTGAATCCTGGTCTTCACAACACACAGTGCTCCTCTCATTTCTCCATGTTGTGCCTCCTCGATCCTCCGGCCTGTGACCCGTTAATCGATCTAAGCGTCCAATTTGAAAGGACGTCCAAATCTCTAAAGAGCATCTCGAGGAGGAGTTGCCAGAGAAGCTTCAGCTACATGATATTGGAACAAAGCAGACATGGCAATATTAATTTACTATACTGCAATATATATATTGTGTTAAGTGGTTGTATAGATAGGATATACATATTTACAAAAATATACATACATATATTTACACATATAATGTATATATACTAGGGCCCCCATATCACAATACTGCGATTCTGCAAAACACAATATACTTTGATAAAAATCATCTACAATACAATAACTGCATCTGAAGGAGAAAAAATACCAGTAGACTGTGTTTGTTCACTATATTGTGGTGTCAAATTCACAGAATTTGTGAAACAAAGAGTCTCAGCTTAATCCCTCTTTAACACACACTGACTGAGCATGTCTACGTATGTGCCATCATTCTAATATAGCCATAAACTGGCAAAAGACCAAGAGGAGTCATGAAGTAGTGACTCTGGTAAGGGAAAATGGTAACAGGCTTAATGCATGGAATCAGTAAATAGCGCCTGCATATTTGCATAAAAATACATTTTTGATATCTATATTTGGCACCAGTGTATCGGTAACGTATCGCAGCAGAGAGTATCACGATATATCGATATATTGTCCCACCACTAATACATATACCCATGTATATTTACACACAAATACATACACACACTATACATACTGTATATAAATATGTCACAGTCACTCAGTCTTGCTTCACACAATAATATACGTGTGTCACATTATGCCACTTTGTGAATTTAATTAATAGTAAATAATTAAGCTGTCATGAACACTGTTTTGCTCATCTGACAGAGTTCATAAAATACAGCGCTATAACAACACAGTGGACAGCTGATGCGGCTGCGCCACACGTCATATTTAATTGCCGTCGCGTTACAGTGACGGCTCCCAGGCAACCACGTCTCACTTGTTAAACGCCTGTTGCCTCGACTATTCATGTCTCTTCATCGCCTCCTCCGCTCACGTCGAGTGTGGGCAGGAATTAGACGGGAGAGAGGAGACGAGGAAAGGAATCAAGGATGTATGAATGGGTGAATGCAAAAGGCTCATCAATCTGAGATATTTACACTTGCATGTAAACACACTCCATTTCTCTGAGCTGGATTACAAGGGTACGTGTCATTTTTAGCAGCACTGTGTGTGTAATCCCAGAGGATTGTTTTTACAGGATTAAGGAACCTTGTGATTTCACTCTCACTAAGCAAGCAGCCAGTTAAAAAATAACACACAAAAAACCCATTGGTAAACCACAGGGGAGACGATGCGGCTTATTATCACCGAGATGACAGTCGTTCAGTTTGGCTGACTGTCAATCTGCGCGCTGCGAAAAAAGCATCACACGTTGAATGTCAATCACAAACTCCGGGACTCGGTTGTTTTATCACATCACAAGGTAGTTTGGCGTCTCCAGAAAGTTCACTTTCTAAACTCATCAAAGTGTTGACAGACAAAATTTTGTACGCGGTCACAATTCGGTGTCTCTGTATAGTAAAAAAGTTGCTGATACTACGGGTTATAATGAAACAAATCGGGTTCAAATAAAGCTCATATTGGCCAGGATGCTTCAGTGATCTGTAAAATCTGCAGATTCTCAGTGACTTTAATTGGTGTGAATGGGCTTTTCTCCTTGAACCGTATTTTATTGAAGGTTTGACTTGACTGATTACTAATTCATCATCTTCCTTTACTGAATGCAAACTCTACCGTCCTCCTTTCAACAGCAATAAAAGTTTTAAATACCTTTTTGGTGCAAAGGATTGGAGGTTGCCGTGATAGGACTCTGAGGAACAATTACAGTCTCAATTCTCCTCTAATAGTTTTCATGAAATACAAGAATGTGGGTAGTATTTCATTGATTGCATTTGGTTCCAAATCCTCTGACCGACCGACCGACCGACCAACCGACCGCAGGAAGAGAGTGAATGCTGATGCTTTGGTATTCAGACGAGGTCCCTCTGCTTTACTCACATGTCTGGACTCATCAGTTTCTGCTGTAATCAGTAGTGCCCCGACAGGGAAACAAAGGGTGTGTAGGTGAACGTGAAGCTAACTCAAATGAGAGGCCTGGGTAAACAGTGACAGGGCCAATTCCAGTTCCCAGGCTTACCGCAAATAGGGGTGATCAGGGGAGCACCGAGGCTTAACGAAGACATAGCAGCATCTGATCACAGCACCTCAGCCCGCCACTAGTGTACCTACAGGTCACGGCAGAGGGATTTGGCACCGACTTTAATCTAGAAGAAATGAAAAAAGTGTCTGGGGGGGGGGGGGGGGATTTGAAAGAGGTCATCCAACAACTCATTTAATCCTTCACAAAGCCATTGCACAAAACCTAAAGTGGCTTTTTGAAAAGAAAAGAAGAAGAAAAAGTGTAATACAGGACTTGCAGCTCTGCTTCTGCAATAAAAGCATAGACTGTATATAAGAGGTGGACAAAGTCATCCTGAACTTTACAGCTATGTGTTACCGTATCTGTTTTATTGTGCAGAAGTTTGGGGGAACACATACAAGAGCACCTTACAAAAGATTTACACATTACAAAAAAAGAGCAATCAGGATAAACCATGCAGGATATTATGACCACACAAAACATGTTTTTAAATTCACAATTACTTACATTTTTGGACATTGTCAAATGTAAAACTGCACAGTTTATGTTTAGAGTTAAAGAAAATTATTTACCAGGAAAAATCCTAATATGTTTAAGGATAGAGATGGGAGATATCACCTTAGAGGTACATTGGTTCAAACTACATTAAAAAGCATGTATTTATTGTGTTGTGCTCTTATGTTTAAATTGTGAGATCAAACTAAGCCATAGCATTTTACAATTAAAAAAATATTTGACCAATATAGAGAGGACAACTGAGTCTGATTATTGAGAGTGATATTGTAGGTAAATTATAATATTTTCCATGTTCCAAGCAAATAGGAGTGGGGATTGTAACAATCGTATCTTAAATTCAGGTGACCACTTTGTTTAGAAACAAAGAGTGAGGTACAGCCCTGCATGTGCTGGTGTTGATTGCAACAGTGGGGGTGAGTATGTTACTTACTGCCCTTGGTCTATTGCTTAAACCTACAATAATTGACTTCAAGCAGAGTTGAAATCAATGACGAGTAGTCTGGTGTGGTTACTGGGGCTGCCTAGGTTTTACAGTGAAGTCAATGTTATTTATACAGCCCAACATCACAAATTAGCCTAAAGGGACATTACAATCTGTACAGCATGTGGCACCCTCTACCCTTAGACCCCAGGAGAGCTGTTAAGGAACCCCCTCCACCTAGAGAAAAACCTTTAATCAGGAAAAACTTGAAGAAATCTACAAAAGAAGGATCCCTTTTGCAGGCCAGATAAGGTGGGATGAGTTATTTTGAGCATCCCAGGAAGTAAAGTCCCATTAATTTTCCCCATGACTAACTACACGTTACATGACTCACAGTTGGATCGTTTTCACAGTTTGGATCGGCATTAAACTCATCATTAAAAAAAGATTAAGAACTGTGTTTAAAAATATGTTTCTTTGATTCAAACGTGGAGATAGAAGGTACAAGCTTGCATACATGAAAACTCCAAGATATCGATTAACTAACTACGACTCCCAGGGTGCAATTACACAAGAATCACGCTAGTCGAGCTAAAGCAGCATTTCAAGAGAAATCATTTTCTCTACTGTGACGAATTTCAGAGTAAAACAGTTGGACAGGTGGGACGTAACGTTGGGAGGAATATGATTTGATTGTTGGGAAGATTAGCTCACCACCTTCCCTAGTTCTGTGCAGAGCTGAAGCTGCAGCTTGATTGATGGATATTGTCATGATATTATTGGGTAAAATTGATTGGTGGCTGATGTAACTAGGCGTCATATTTAGTTTTCCAGGAAGAAAAATAAATTAATATAACATATAATAACAAATTATGATGAAATCGTTTTTTGAATCGTTGAATAGACGCACAATATGACCAGGAATGTGATTTTAAAAAAGGCTTTTTACAGTGCCGTTATTTTGGATTCTATTTGGACATTGTTGGAATGGAGGTATTGATTACCATTGTGACTTAAATGTTCAATATCATTATAATGAGGGCCCAATTTGTAATTATTGGTTATTACTTTAAGGTGCAGTTAATGTCATTGCCAAATCGTTTTCACAGTTCGGTCCGCCTTCATCGTTCTATTACAGCAAATTTGTTCACACAGCTGGCCGTGAAGTTTGTCGCTGCTCCCCCTCTTCACCGTGTCTGTGTGACTCAGTACTCGGGCTGCAGATACATGAAAGCACATCACTCCTCTCATGTCATCAGCGGCTCTGTTTATCTAGCCGTGCCTGTGCCAGTTCCAGGACAGCGTACGGGAGCTCCGCCTGCAGAACCGACTCTCGCAAAATCTCACGCTTCCAACCAGATAAAAACTTTACAAAATCTCTGCTCGCTCTGTGGACTTTTTGGATGGCGTCGGCTTCCCGTTGTCATCGGCAAGGGAGTGCTTCACAAAAGGGAGTGCTGCAGTGTGTGCTCGCACAGGTCAAGAGCTCTGCAGCATCTGAATGAGACATATGCCAATTAAAGCCTGCTGTACTCCGGCTCGTCTCAAGATAATTCACTTAACCCCGGGCTCCCAGCTGACAGGTAGCATTTGTTTACACATCCCTCCTCATGCAAGCTGCCAGGCCTTGTCCTCTACTTGGTATTAAAAACAGGCCGCCTCCCACCACACCCCCACATGCAGCTCTCTGACTCTGTTTCCATGGAAATCTGCCCTGGGAAGTCTTTGCATCTCCTAACCTTGAAAGTACCCGGAGTAGTGTCGACTGTGAAAATATATTCTTGTCAAAATGAATTGTCATAGCGATAATCAGTGCCACATTTGATACCCGCTTTCAGCAGCTTCCTATCTGAGTAGTTCATTATTTCTCCTCCTGCTGTGTTCAGGGCCCAGCGTTCCCAGCGTGAGAAAAGAATTTGAAGACTGCTCAGAAAAAAGAAGCCCAAGATCGGAGCAAATTAAAATATGAGGCGGATTATTATAGCTACCTGCGTTATTGCCCCACAGAGGCAGTTACTCTAGATCATTAAATGCAGTTTCCCCATTTTGTTCACCTCTGTATTGAGTTTTATTCCTAAAGCACTAGACAGCATGTCCAGTTAAAAAGGGGAAATATCACATTGCCTCAGTTACATCATTTAATCACTCTGCGAGAAAGCCAAACTTTTCTGTAAAAAGTTTAAATATCAAAGAAAACACTAGCTTTCGTTCAAATAAATCAAAATGTTTAATCCAACCCAGTTAAATAGACACTAGGCATGGGACGACTCACAATATTATCACCATAATCATCGAGCTATTTGCTTCAAACGCAATACAGAAATCACCCTAACCCTCACATTTGGTCAAAAAGGACAAATAAAAAATAAAGTATGAATACAAATTAAAAAAATGCTACATGGCGTGAGTCTGTTCATTCTGATAATTCCTGGAGCAGGCTCTATTTTTCACTTCTACCATGTTAGGAAGCTAAACAGCTTTTTCACTCGTGCGACGATAATAAAGATTATCCCGAAAATGGAAATTCATCACAATCAACTAATTGTGTTTTTTTAAAAGGCCTAAAATATGGTTCCGCCCCTAATAGACTGACACACTGCTTTGTAATGCAACATCCCATTCACAAACTCATCAACGGGAGTGATGTTGAGACGAAGGTGACGATGCATGAGCCGAGCGGCTGCGCCGACTCTGAGCTGGTGAGCAAAGTGCTCCGAAAATAGTGCAAAGTGTTAATGCAGCAGCGCAGCCCGACGTCATAAACAGCCTTTAGTTCTTCCTCTCACTAAATAGATGCTGAGACCGGGCTCCGCCGCGGGCAATTATAAGCCAAACCTTGTGTTATTTATGGTGCATGGAAGGCACATTGATTTAATGCGGCTGGCGATTGGAAATCGTGTTCTCTCTTTCCATTCAAATTCAAACTAATAGTGGAGTGCATCCCTGCCGACTTGGAGGTCTTCCCGACACTTGACCTTAAGTGTGTGTGTGTGTGTGTGCGTGTGTGTGTGTGTGTGTGTGTGTGTGGGGGGGGGGGGTGAAAGATGAAGGACATCATGCAATTTATGGATTTCACTAATAACTGGTGTGCGGTAAAAAGAAAGTGCTCCGAGGCATGTAAATAAACGCAGCTGGTTAGCATGCCGCAGAATACAAAATTACAATTGCCTTTATCAAAAAACAATAACCACACATATTATTTTCTTTCAAAACTACAATGTGAGTTCAGCACTGATCTACACTAAACAACATATCCTCACATAGTTACTGTCTCATTTTGTTCACTTCATAAATGTGCCATAAAGTCATGGTACCATATCACCATGTGTGGCTTCATTAACTATAATGTAGCTTTAAAAAGCAGCAGATGACCTTTATCAACCTCTAGTGATGAGCAAAAGGAACTGCAGCGACAATGAGAGAAGTCTAAGAGGGGGAGGGATTAATTAAGTCTGTAATTACATGTGTTTGAAACCAACAACAAATACAGATTGATAAGATGTTAATAGGGCATTGAGCCAGAAACGGAAATACAAAATGAGAAGGTACCACCATGCTAAATGCAGCAATAAGATCAGCACCTGGAGAACCCTTCCAACTCCCCCTGCAGATCAGTCATTCTGTGCTGTGTAAGACGATAAATGTAATATCAGCAAAGTGTACTTACAGGGTTTATAATCAATATGTTTTCATTAACAATGGATTACATGACTACTTGTATATCAAACTGATCAGTCACAGTAACAAACTCAGAGGAAATCATCACCCCACCCCAGCTTGTAGCACTGTTTTGGTTTTGGTTCTGCTCTCGTGCAGCATGTTCATGTTCAGCCAGGGAGAAAAAGCTCTTAAAGCCGGCTGCTCGGTCCCAGACGGCAGACAGACAAAGTTACCATACAGCTGGAGAACATAGTCGAGCATTTTACACCTGGAGAGTCAGACCTTTCCAGAGAGGAGCTGGTGGAGACCAAACCGGAGTGTCAAGGAGAGCAAATTTTAGACTTTTATTCATCAGAGGGCCAAAAACTCAATATTTAGCATGATAATGTTCATCTGAATATGGGAATAAGCAGCTGCTTTATATATCAGTGTTTTCTTTCACAGTTTGGTCCTGCCATCCGCAAGTGAGAAGAAAATATAAAAGTATCCTAAAAATACTAATTTTACTGTGAGTATTTAAATTACATATTTTTTTTATTTTTATAATGATAAGGACGATACATTAATGTGATAATGTAAACAGCATTTCAGTGTATTTGATCAAGGCGGAGCTCATTTGAGGACGATCATGTTTTTAAAATGTAAGTGACAAAGTAGTGACCATAGCTGTGTGATGATATTATCCTGGTAATCATCAAAATATGCTGAAAATGCAAACTGGCACTAAAACATTTTGTTGGGAAACAAAGTCTTATTGTCTCACGAATAGGATATCATTTTCAGTGAAAAAAAAAAAAAAACATTTTTAAATGGAGTTATCAAAATTTTATCAATTTTAGATAAAGTACAGTACTTGAGTAAGTACTTGTACTTGCCACCACTGAGGATTGGATGTGTATGGTGAAGGCAGAATTGTCCAATTTAATTTCTAGGATACTGGTCTGAAGTCAGACCATGACCCCGTGTAATTGTCTCCTCAGACTCTGATTGGACCGACCGTTTCATATGCAGCAGTTCAGACTTAGTATGTAAAACTTTAATTAATCAAATTAGAGAACATTGTCTGTTGCCATTAATCTCTTCTCCTAGTGTGGCATGTTTCCCAATACTGAAACAGTGGGAAGAATGTGCTTCCTCTGTGTCCTGGTTGCTTGTTTCATTTGCAGTACATCCTAACTGGTTGGATTAAAGATGTGCCGTTGATTCATTCTAAGCCAAACCTTTGCTTTGTGAACACTTAAGGAACCCTTAAAGCTTCAAAGCCTCCCTCCACAACACAGAAGGGTCCTCAGACACAAATTTTTAGATCGCCGGTGTGTGGTCTTGCCTTCAATCCCGAATCACTGATTCATCACCCATCACCAACACCACCTCCTCTTCCTCCTCTTTGCCAGCACCTGCTCTCTCTGGCCCAGTCCTGGAGGATTTCAACACCACCTGAATCATGTTTTTTAGTTAAAACATCAATGGACCAAAGCTTAAAAACAATGCCGCTGTTCTTGAGCGTTCCTCTGATAAACCACGCCAGCATGCCGGAGCCCTCTGTTCCCACACAGAGTCAAGTGGAGGAGGAGCATGTGTGCAGAGTGAAGGTGTGGGTGGTTTGCTGGGTAGAGAGGGGAGTGTAGCTGGTAGGGGTCACAGTGGCTCAGTGTGCTGAATGACTAATGAAAGGTTTTCGGTGGTGCAGCGTGACTGCCTGGTCTCAACGGTGGGCTGGAGGAGGACACGCCTTGTCTGGCTTCTAGCACCCTCCCTGCCTGTCTCTGGTTGAAACCAGGAATTTAACAAGTTCTCCCAGAACATAGGGGCCGCAATCCTTCACTTAATAAGCTCATTATTTCACATTGTTTTTGTCCTTTGCTCCTCCTCGGCGGCGGTGGCGGGGAGACGGACGTTTGATGTGTTCCTCTGTTAGCGAGTTGTACGAGGGTCTTTGAGAGGGAAGGATGATAATGGATCCACTAATGATGTGGCCCTTGCTTATATGGATCCTTGTAGGGATGCCGGGTCGTCTGCATGAATATTCAGAGGCCTCATCTCCGGGATCGCGGGGGGGGATGCTGAAGGTGATTTTAGAGGTCAACAGAGGACGAGGCTCAGGGGCCGATCCTGTTTTAAATCAGCTTCCTTCATCAGCAAAACTACAGAGAAATACCTGAGAATCAAAGCAAAATGTATCAGAGGCTCTCTTTTGATCTACGCTTTGAGCAGTGGATTTGATTTTTGTGTGCGTTCACCCCGACCCGAGAGCATCTAAAAGAAGATACCAAAGCATAACAGGCCAGAGTTTGACATTTAATGTCTGGGGATAAAAACTATTTCAGCTTTATTGGTTGACTGTTTTCTTCCAATCTAATACAACTCCCAATTCCCCCTCAGTACATTATTATTACTGCAGTGAATCCTTTTTTTTGTGAAAGTCTGCAACTAACGATTATTTTCTGAATCCATCAATTAGCTGTCTGGTCTATAAAAAGTCAGAAAAAAAGTGAAAAATGTCGTGTTTTTCTAGGGGTGTGGCGGTATTCATGCTGGAATTTTCGGTATCAAAATAATACTATACCTTGGAGAGTAAAACACACATCTGGATACACTATAATACCTTATATAGTAGTATACAATGGAAGAAAAGTTATTGTATTATTTAGAAAATTAGCATGGCATCCCTATGTGGAATTACCAGGATTCATTTTCTGCATCTCACAGGACGAAACCTCTATCTTAACAATACATCACTGTTCCACCATGCAGCAGTTCAAATCAATAGCATAGTTATACTGAGTGGAATTGAGTGAGTGTGAAATTGCAATCAAACAGCAACTATTACGCTCACACAAATAGATGCTACAGAGATAAATTATGTTTACAACACCCCCCCCCGAATTCAGTTCACATTGTTATATTACTTGTTTCTGTTGTACTCCTATCATGGAAAAAATGATCCTCTCGTGAAATGGAATTTGGGCTCCCTACTTGAGAGAGTAATGCATTTTTCGGAGCCAGAATTCATTCACCATTTATGAGCAATTTTTAAGCCGAGATTTATTACATCGAATCGAGTCACGTCGAAGTCGCTTTCAAAACAACCTTAACAAAGACACCGTTGTCACAGAGTGCTGAACAGGACAACCCAGTGTCCTGTATGCTCGGTCCCATTTAACCTTGTCATATTTCCATTTCCTCTGCGGAACAAATTGCGTAAATAAATGTCAAATATTCAACTAAATACATGTATTGCATCAAGCGTGTCCTGAATTCTGTCTGTGCTTCAGCATACTGTCAAAATAAAGGTTTGAAATGTTACTTATCAAGGAGCATCATGGTTCAAGGATCCTTCACTGTCATTCTGCAACACAGGGATGCATAACTAAATGCTTTTGTAGTCAGGTCTATTGATGCTACACAACATAAATAAAAACATGACAAAAACAAAGCTAAAACAGTCGTGCAAGAAGAATGTGAACCGCAGATACAAAACCAGTTCTCTGTGCAGATAACATGACCAACATTTGAACGTTAAAATAATAATCTGTCCATTATCTTTGACATTTGAGCATCATTCATGTAAACAGCTCCTCTCGTCCCACTGGAGTCTGTCCTCTGTCCCGTGTTCGCCCATCAACTGACGTCTTATTTTATCCACTTTATTTTCCTGACATCAGAGAGCCAGGAGCATGCTGGGTCGTAAAGTAGCCTTAAGTCTCAGCTGGGTTAGCTTAGCTTCTCTCTCGGCTCTGCTCCCTCTCCTCCTGAAGCAGTCCACTCTGTTTTTCGGCAGCGTTGAGTCCAGGGTGGTCGGTTGTCGGGGTGGGGGGGGGGGGGACTTTACACAATTCCAACACTTTCTTCTCCATATGTCTGCCATATGCCCCAATAATAAACAACAAATTAAGACAAAAATGAAGCTGAATTCATGTGAGCTACCGTCTGCAGACTCTACATATGCAGCTATTGTAGGATTGACATCGACAGCCTTGACAAACTGTGACTAACCCATACCATAGCAACGGCCAGACAAAACACTTCACGGAAGGAACCAATTACACCTTTGGAGATTTTAATTACCACCGAAATAGACTTTTGAAGATCAATATAAGCTTGGATCCTGACCAGACGGTCGGGGCTACCAGGGGCTCGTGCCACTCCACCAGTCTGGAACAGCAGAAATAGACGTTGCCGTTGCGGACATGTTTCACTGGCGATGGCATCTGTGTGTTGTGATGAATAATTACATGTTTGGAGTGAGCTAATGTGAACCGATATCAAAAGATGCACATTCCACATGAGCTATCATTAGAGGATGGGAGATCAAATGGCACCCAAACAAGATTAGAAAATGTCACACGCGCCTCCTTAGCCGGCTCCCCTTTCCTTTTCCTCCACCTTTCCCTCCAGCGTCTCGTTCAGAGGAGCGACGATGAGAAAAGATTCAACACACAAAAGGCAGGCAGCAACAGCGGCTCTCTGGCGCATACTAATCTGAAACAACATTGCATCTGGGCAACGCATTTTATTCCGTCTCAACCGAGGCGTGTTTAAGTGCAAGAGAGGACTCTGCAGATCTCATCACTTAGGGAAGGTTGTGGCCTGCATCTACACCCCCCCCTCATGCAGGTTCCTATCACTTCTACCCACAAATTGGAAGTGACAGGCCACTCAAGCAGAGGTGTCTTCACTCCCCCCATCAGCAGCCATGCAGCCCCACTCAGAGCTGTCAGCCTGATTATGTATCATCGGGTTGGGGGGACCTAAGGAAAGGAGATGTCCAGCTGGAGACAGACCACTAAACATGTCGTCTGTCCGGCTGCCGCACATCTGCCAATACGCGTACCACCTGTCCCCAAGGCTGCCACAAAACCAATCTGTATGTCTCCATCACTCCCCCCCGCTGTCTTCTGGAAATCGGTCTCAAACTTCTGCATCTCGTTGCTGCTTTCTTTCCATCTTTCCTGCTAGTTTCCCCCCCCCCCTCTTTCTTGTGCTTTTGTATCTTCCCCGTTGCATCCTCAATGCTCGCTACTGGGAGCGCAACTCATTTACCAACTTTTCATGCTTGTGGCAGCTCATTACACAGATAGAGCTACCTGTCTTCCCTCTGTGGATTACTAGAGCAGTGGCAGTTTTCCCGCGGATCAAAAGTAGGCTACTAAGTGATAGGAAGCGTTCAATTATTTGAGCCTCTGATGCATCGGAGGTGCCTAACTCCCTTCTACAAGGATAGGAAAAAGTACAAGTTGTTTACCTAAGTGCTGATTTTCATGTCTCTTTTCACTTCTCTCTCTCTCCCCAGGTGTGAAGCTTGGAAGTACTCCACGGCAGTCCAGAGAGGTACATGTTTACTCCATTTCTCCCAAAACACAGATCAGCAGGTTGCTTCAAACTGTTATCTTTCACGAAAAAAAAAGAGAAAAGGGGATTGTCAGCCTTGTACCTCTCAGCGTGTCTGATAGTATCTGTGTAGAGAGGCCGACCTCACACTGAGCATTCAGCCAGTCAGACTTTACTGAGTAAACGGTCCCAGTCGATTCAGGCTTCGGTTCCTCAAGGTGTGATCACACATCGTTTTTTTTTTTCATCTGCAACAGTAGAAGCTTCCTTTCTTGAAATTATGTTTTCGCTTAGTTTGGATCCATTGTGGATGAATTTATAAATGAAAGTGACATTTTTAGACATTTTTTGCCTGAAGAACACAACATTAAACCACAATAAAATACGTAGCTACAAGGTTCAGATAGGTGAGATGAGAAGAGAGTTCAACATGATGCACCGATCGAAGGAAACCGGACAGTTTTCAGCTGATTGGCCAGAAAGTTTCAAACATTTGGAATAACCAAGTTAATCAGACACATATTATATTATATTATAATTCCTTCTTCAGACAGTGACCAGCTAACACTTCCTAACACTAGCTTTTATCAGCTTATAATTACTTAAAACAGCTAATGCCAAGATTTTGTTTTATCAAAGCAAATAAAGACAATCATTTGTGTCTCATGCAAATAACCACCTGAGAGCAATGGTTGGAATTTTTAACAGTTGACACAGCCTTTAGGCAGGTTGAAATAATCTTACAGGACGGTTGGGGAAAAAATGTATTTGGTATTATAGTTCTGAGGAACAATATTGGACTAAAAATTGCAATCTCTAAAGACAATCCCTAGACTAGGTTTATGTCAGACCTGCAGCACCGTAGTACTGTCTCTGCTGTGATGTGATCGTCGGCACCAATAAGAGACTTACGTCAGCGCCCACCCTGAAGAACGTCATGTCTGGTGTAAAGGTTGCTGCCCCGTGCTCACATCGCACATTAAACAGACAGGGAGGAACCACTTCCCCCGCCAGATGTCCCTATAGATGAAAGAATATGGCCATTTAAGTCAGGAGGGGGATGAGCCAAGATTCATGATGAGCTCATCACCTTGTCCGTTGTAAAATTTAAATTATACATCCAGTCCATTGGCTTTATGACGCCATTACAGCATTTAATTGAAATAAAATGTCAAAATGCATAATGGCCCCCGGGCATCATCTGATGGTAATCAGGCCGTAGATGATTCTAATTTACATTCCTCATTAGGTGTTTATAAGACATGTATTTGATAATACAGCTCACATTATTGATAGGTCATGGGTGGCATTAAGTAGTGGAACATGTGCGTGTAACCAAGTTAGAGGTGTGGTGAAACAGCACCACCAAGTGGCCTATGTGAGCACTGAATAAATGCTGCAGCTGTTCACCTTCACCTTGTGAAGTAAATGTTAATTCAATGTCTATCATCTGACACATATCTGCCACCGTCTCTTACAACCTGTGTTGTCATTGTTTTACAGACTCTTTCTACACAGGACAGAGAGAGAGCCAAATCTGACAATTATCCGGACCACCAAGAAACAGAAACCATCTTGTCCAGCCCGATCCCTCCGATGCAGTTCCCGCACTTTGAGGAGAGTAGAAAGACGGCCACCATTGGGTCTCGGGAGCAGAATAAACAGGCGCCCACCCCCGGGTCACTGGAGCAGGACATAACTTCCCTTCATGTCTCCAAAAGACAACGCAAACTGCTGAAGACAAGTCCCCCAATCCACCGCAAAATTAACAGCGATGCCTCATCCTCTTCCTCCTCGTCCTCGGTGTCGTCCCCTTCCGCCTCCTTCAACCTTGATAAGTGGAAAAAGCTTGCAGACATACAGACAGCACGCCGGACACTCATGAAGGAGATGTGCGCCAAGTACAAAAGCAGCATTTCCAAGACCATCACAGGTCATCTCGTAAGCAACCTCTTCGTGGAGGACAAGTACAAGTTGCTGTACTGCCAGGTGCCCAAGGCGGGCTGTTCCAACTGGAAGAGGACCCTGATGGTGCTGGCGGGCCTGGCACCCGATGCTCAGAGCATTAAACACAACACAGTCCATGACAGCCACCTTCTCAGGGAGCTCAACACCTTTGACCGGAAGGGAATGATGCACCGTCTGGAGACCTACACCAAAGTCATGTTTGTCCGAGAGCCCCTGGAGAGAATGGTGTCGGCTTACAGGGACAAGTTTGAAAATCCTAACGCGTACTACCACAACCTGTTTGGGAAACCCATCATCTCCAAGTACAGGGATAAACCCACCGCGGAAGCCCTGAGGACAGGTAACGGGGTCATGTTCAAGGAGTTTGTCCAGTACCTGCTGGATGTCCACCGGCCAGTGGGAATGGACATCCACTGGAACCAGGCGAACCAGCTCTGCCACCCTTGTCTCATAGACTACGACTTCATCGGTAAGTTCGAGAACATGGAGGAGGAGTCCAACTTTCTCCTGCGATTGACTGGGGCCCCACCCAACGTCAAGCTGCCAAGTTTTAAAGACAGGAACCCAGCTGACAAGAGGACCTCGACGGACATCACAGAAAAATACTTTTCCCAGGTCAGCGCGTTGGAGAGACAGCGAATCTATGACTTCTACTACACAGACTATTTGATGTTTAACTACACCAAGCCTTTCAAAGATTTATATTGACCGACTCCTATCATCTGTTGGATCACAAGTCACATTCCACGTAGACGTCACTACCATGACAGTAATCTTGACCTAAAGAGGCTAACTCACACGCCAACATGGACCTTTCCATACAAGCATCACAGTCATCAGACTAAACGTTCGCTGGATTCCACAAAAGCTGCTTTTTATGCATATATTTCTACCAGATCATCTCCATCTTCAGACAACTATGAGTTCTAACTGTTCATGTGGTATCAAATACTAAATATATTCCTGAAATGGACGTTATTTATTCAATTCTAGCACATGGTGAGATAGAATATTACAATTATAAATATTATGCTACTCAAAGAAAACTGTTTATTATTGTTCAACAGGCTTAAAATTGTGAGTCAAATAGAATTAGCAAATGCATTTTATTGTTTGAGTCAACATAAGTGCCATATGGGTGCAATTTAATATAGTTTTGAATCACATTCCCGATGTCCCTATGACCTGCCTTTAAAACAATGTCCATATTTATGAATATAGTTGCTTTAAAATCAAAGATCAAGTAATGATCACCGCCACGTACCGCAATCAGCATCAGTATACCTCTACGTATCAAAGCATACCTGTAAATGGGTTTTACTTAAAAATAAATTAAACAAAATGAAATGCTATAAATGTTCTAAAATCTTTCAGAAGCTGTGTGCACCTACCGTAGCATTTTTGTTTCTACTTCTAACGTTGTCGGCTGAGTTTGTGCTTTAGTCCAACGCATACGTGTGCTGTAGGTCCCCCAACCACTAGAGGTGTTTTACTTGGTGGCTGATGTTAAATGCAGGACATCCAGGTACTTGCAGGGTACAGATTTTTGCTGCCAATATCTTCTAATGCCTATCGGTGTTACAAACGTACTCATTACGTTTTAAAATAGATGTTTTCACTTTGTTTCACGACTCAAATATGATTTGGAGATTTTGAGAGGATGAGAAAAAGAGAAGAGCGTGCCCAAACTTCTCCACCTATCACACGAAACCCCCCCTGAACACTGTCATAAACGCCATACTCTCTGTATGTAGCACATCTATTCTACATCACCTTATAGGCTTTTTTTGTTCCTGACACGACTGTGTACAATTGTATAATGGGCATTCAGATGACTATATATTTTTCTATGTATTTCTAAAATATATATATTCAGTGCTTATGGTGACAGTATGTTTATTTCATTTTTTGATGTAATTTGTTGTTTCAGTAATAACAGTGTAGAGTTGTGTAACAGAAGAGTTTCTTTCCAAAACTAAATATCCACCAGCTGGAAAAAACACCAATCTAACTCTCAAGAAATGACTGTAAACATTTGCAGTTTCAGAAAACAATTGATTGATGAAGTGTGGCCACTGTGCTTCAGCGAAAGATTTTTATTTTCTTTCCATGAAAATGGATATATACATTTTTGGAAATTAGCTCTTTAATTACTTATATGATAATAGACCCTGTACAGATGAGCTGCATTCCACCTAATTACCCAACCTGGCTAATGACATTTGTACCCATAGCAACGCCACTGTGTGTGTGTGTACGTATGTGAGAGTGTGAGAGTGTGTGTGTGTGTGTGTGTGTGTGTGTGTGTGTGTGTGTGTGTGTGTGTGTGTGTGTGTGTGTGTGTGTGTGTGTGTGTGTGTGTGTGTGCATTAGTGAAAGCTGCTTAGATGTTTAACAATCTTTTTTTTCTGCATCTTTTGGAAACAAATGCACTGCTAAAAGACACAAATCAAAAGGTAGTTTCCTGTGCGTAGTATTATCCGACTGGTATATTCTCTACTACACTTCTCTCTAACTACCCAGCTGGCACTAAAGTCAGAAAGCTTTTTTTTTTAACAGTACTGCTACAGGTCAGATCACATGTGCACTCGTGGAAACTGCTCATTAAAATGGTTATTCTTAGTTCCTGAGCACTCAAACCTTTAAACCAGAGCTCTGTTACAATCCCGTTAGATTGAACATGTTAAGATACAAAAAGGACTTAATATCGAGGAGAAAAAAGTAAACACAACCATTCATCGGATAATCATGAAGGCAATATTGACTGAATGGAGACTGCAGCCAAAGTAAAGTCGGGTTTCTTCTTGCTTCACAAATCGCTGTACGGTGATGGAGCTGTAGCAAAGACTACATATTAGGAGGAGGACCAAAAAATTTGATACAAATAAATACACGTGGGGCTTAAATTTACACAGAAATACCTTGAATGAACAGATTATAAATTAAACTTAAATCAAGATAACATGTCTGGCTACGACCAAAGCAGGTAGCGGTATATTTTTTTATGACGGCACGATGCAAAGATGTACGTTATCATCTTGATGGAAACAACCTAAATACGACTATACAGTTATGGTATAGTCATACTGACAGTGTGTCTCTTTTAAATCAGCAGTCACTACTCAGCTATACGCTTTGCAGCTCACTGGAAATGTGTTTTATGTAACAAAATACTTCATCAAGAGATGCGTTTGCCTACGAGCAAGGGGGGGGGAAATGATATTTCAATCTATACACGCTATAATCAACTTTTCAAGACCTTTAACAATTTTGGTGGAAGTACCGTTTCACGGTGATGGTAACTGTATGAACTTTTGTCAGTATACTGTGTTGGCTTTTGCAAATCCAAAATCTAATCTTTGTTTAGGTTGTGGTTGGGTCCTATGTAGGTATAGCCAATATCTGGCCAAATCAGCTACTGCATTATGATGAGTATTACAGCACCCCGCTAATGACGTTTTCTCGGTATGTGGGTGTATGGACAGATTTATCAAATTGCGTAATTACAGTAACAAGTGAATGTATAACTGTTTATTGTTGGTGTACAAAATATGATCTTAAGCCCTTTTGCCTTATTTTACACTGCCAATCAAATGGTGTATTTCAGGAAGACATTCTTCAGGAGGTTATCGTTTCTGGCTGATGGGTGTCTACTAATAAATTGTCTTTAGAATTTTCACTGTATTCTCCTTTCTTTTTCTTGCAGTTGCATTGCCCAATGTGGATTCTGAACTTTGAAAAGTCAGTTCATGAGTCATCATTATTTTAATATATTTGTTCCGTTTATTCTTCATTATGTTTTTGAATGTTTCTGCAGACAGCATCTGCAGCCATGCTACTGAGGACAACATGCTGATGTCAGGTATAAGGTTAACCATGATCATCAGGGGTGTAACGGTACACAAAATTCATTGTTTAGTACGTACCTCAGTTATTGGGTCACGTTTGGTAAGTTTTGGGTACGGTAGAGGAAACAAAGAATTGCATTTATTTTGAAAATGATAAACATTCAACAGTTGCTCATTGGCAATAATTCTTACTTTAATAGTTAGAGCATAATTTCAATCAAAAATAAATTAATAACAGAATATCTAATGTAAATGTAACTTAATGCCCAACCGAACAACCTGTTCCGAAGATTTCTGGTACCAAGAGCATACACTTCTAATGATCGTCACATGCAGTATTTTTGTCCAAAGTATAGGAACATTTGACCTGATGAAGTTGCAATAGGAAAAGTCAGGGATCACCAAGTATATTACAATTCATCCCTAGGGGGTCATGACTTTCTGTACCAAATTTCATGGCAATCTATCCAAAGGTTGTCAAAACATTTAATATAAAGCCACAGATGTCAACTTTATGGTGTTGCAGGAATAAGAGTGGAAGACATTGTCTGGGAACCATGAATGTCTGTACCAATCAGTCCATCCATTGTCTACCACTTATCCTGTATTCAGGGTGGCGGGGGGGCTGGAGCCGATCCCAGCTGTCATTGGGCGAAGGCAGGGTACACCCTGGACAGGTCGCCGGTCCATAGAGACAGACAACCATTCACACTCACATTCACACCTACGGGACATTTAGAGTCACCAATTAACCTATCCCCATCCTGCATGTCTTTGGACTGTGGGAGGAAGCCGGAGAACCCGGAGAGAACCCACGCTTACACGGGGAGAACATGCAAACTCCACACAGAAGGAACCCAAACCCAACCCGGGAAGCTACCCACTACACCACCGTCCAGCCCTGTCGGTACCAATCCATCTAGTAAATTGAGATATTTCACAACATGTTGGCGAATGTACACAGCATCTGGCTGCGTTACATTCCAGCTGCACTCCGTCGCCGTTTCAACGTCCACTGGAAACGTTTCAGAAGTGGAGCGTCTGGTCCTCAGCAGCATCACTTTACTTTTCCTGTCTTTTACAGGCACAAATACCCGTTTGCAGCCCGTTTAAATGGGGCAACAGATGCTTTTTGGCCGTACTTGTATATGACACATTTTTGTTGCCGCAAACCTCCCCTGTGATCACTCATTTCAAACATCAATATAGTTGTTTATTTTGTCTGGTGATCACACAATAATGATGTTATCTGCAGCTGCAGCAGCTTGGTAATGCCTGCTGGTCAACACAGTATTTATGAGCTGCGAACAAATTTCACACTCGTTCTGTTATCGGAGAGCAGAGACAGAAAAATATGTAAATTAGACTAACTATATTGTGATTTTGGCTATCAGGAGGAACAGAATGGATAGGGAGATGCAGGAAACTACCAACACAAAAATCTGTGTCGCTGTGTATGTGGAAGACAAACTCAGAAAGAAATGGGGAAACTAGCCTGGTTGTCGCGCCGCCGCGCGTCTTTCTAATTACATATTTTTGTCTTTTACAGTCATACTTCAACAGTTATAAGACACAACTCAACTTCCTTGCAGATAATTGACAAGATAGACAGATAATGAATTGACAACAATTCAAACCTGTTGTCACTGTTCAGCTCTGGTCAAGCAAATCACTATCGCCTATATTATGGAAGTAAATCTGACATCAGATTTTGAAATTAAAAGGCATGAATATTTATGCAGTGAAAGTACATTTTCAGAATGTTTTGCCTCGGAATTTATCTCTTTTTTAAAAAAATTTCAACATAACAAATTCAGAAACGCAATACAATGTATACAATTCAATTCATTAAAATAATTAAATGTTGTGTGTGTTTCCCCGTTCAATATGATAACGCTGTCTGACACCACGCGGTCAAGGTCAGCCCTGACCTTCGTATGACATTCGACGGAGAAACACTGACAGACACCTGCTGCTCGAGGCAGAGCTTCAGTCTGACTGATTAAGATTGTTTTAACATTGACATTTTTAACGTTGAATTTGTGAACATTGAAAAATAGCGTTAAATTCAGAAGCAAAACATTCAGATACATAATTTCAATGCATAAATATTCAGTGCTAGAAATTCAATGGCTTTTTAATTTCAATATCCGATGACAGATTTACTTCTATCATATATTTTCAGAAAACATGTTTGCGAGCCATAGCTGGGATCGGCTCCAGCCCCCCCGCGACCCTGAATACAGGATAAGCGGTAGAAAATGGATGGATGGATGGATGGATGGATGGATGGATGGATGGATGGATGGATGTTTACGAGCCTGTTTAATTGAGGAAATGTGCCTCTTCAGGAGTGAAGTACTGTATGGGTAAGTTTTAAATACAAACAAATGTTAAAACAAATACTAAAACCCGTTTGTTGTTTGACTTGTGTTGGCCTGTGTATAATACCTTGCATGTAGGTGACCATCCCTATCTTGACATTTAACTCCATGGCAGCATTTATTCAGAGGGAATTCAATGAAATGTTATGAGCACATTCAAAATAAATCCTGTCAATTTTGGTGACTTGATCTTGACTGATCTTTTCTCTGGCACAATACAAGTACAATATTGTCTTGTACACAATATTTCAAAATATCTTTGGCAGATACCATTTTTGGTGAACATATTCATAATTTCTAAACTTTGAACCCTGTGAATTTTGATCAACTAGTGACTACAATGTTGGCTTTTTAAACAAGGTATCACAAATTGTAATAACTGGATTGCCATAATTTTTCACTGATAACAATTGTGCTAGTTCTACTTAAAATAATCAAGGCAACTTTTTGCATCAGATAATTATATAGATCAAGCAAGACCAGTCTTTGTAAGAACTACGTAATTATTTGAATGCAAGAAATACATTTAGCAAGTAGAGACAACTTAATTTTGCCAGTAAAGTCAACTTAATTTTACAAGAAAAGTTAAGTTCACCCTTTGCAGCTATAACAGCTTAAACTCTTTTGGGAAGGCTTTCCACAAGGTATAGGAGTGTGTTTATGGGAATATTTGACCATTCTTCCAGCAGCCTATTTGTGAGGTCACACACTGATGTTGGACAGGAAGGCCTGGCTCTCAGTCTCCACTCTAATTCATCCCAAAGGTGTTCTATCGGGTTGAGGTCAGGACTCTGTGCCGGACAGTCAAGTTCATCCACACCAAACTCTCATCTAGGTCTTTATGGACCTTGCTTTGTTTACTGGTGCACAGTCATGGATAGTGTATATTTTCTCCCAAATAAGGTTCCATGGTGGTCCACTGATAGGGGGTTGATGGTGGTCCTCCGGTAGGGGGTTGATTTAGTCTCTCCCTTAACAACATACAATCAGTAAATACTCTCAAGTTTTTAAGTGTCTCAAAAGGCGGTTGCCCAGTATACCATTTCTACTTCTGGCTATTGCATTCACGCCACAATAAATCATAAAAAAATAATGTAATTTCTGAAGATTATCTTGCTGAACAAACATGTAAGTATGAACGTTTCTTTGCCAAAGAGCATATTTTCTGCTATAATCCCAAATCCGATGGGATTATCCCATTGGCTCTTTGTCAAGGGAACCAATGTGATTCTAACTTCCTGAGTTAGGCTACAAAAATACATAATCTATGCAGCACTTAAACAGGGGAATCGCCCACACAGACTTTCCTCTTTCTATATCACTATATGGAGTCACCAGTGCTAATACACATTTACAACAAAAAAATCAAATATACTGAAAATGCATTAATTAATTAGAACAAAAAAATGATGTTGGTTCCACTAACAGCATGTTATCATTCAGCACAGACCTGCTATGGATGCATGCAGATATCCAGTACAGCCACAGCCAGCTTCTGTTGGCCACTGAGAAGCTTTACTGAATGGAATTTATAAAGCTACACAGAGCAGGTTTACTTGCAGACAGCCCCCAATTGGCAGCGAGAGGTAACTCTAAAATGTCATCATAAAAAAGGTAACATAAAGCATAAAAATTGTGAGATGAAAACATGGGTCAGTAGCAGTTATAGCCTGCCTATAGCTCATTCATTCTCAGTGAGTCCTTGTACAAATTATACCATAGAGATAGAGCAAAGTACTGTATTTAATGTTGACCAGCTTTCAAAAATGTGCTGTCTAGAAAATACTTTCAATTTCACCTTTCTCTTATGCTCTCACGGTGTGAGGGGTCACCAGTCTGTGATGTTCACCCCAGGTGGGATTTTGTGATGATTTTATTTTTGGGGGCACCAGGTTCCTTCAGTTTTCCCAAGACGGGCTTTGAAGAATCCCAGAGAACACCTTCTTTCATCCAGCTGTTGGTTTTGTATGAGAGAGAAACCAGTTCTGTTTCTAACAATTTAGTTTTATTGTCACAACAAAGACAGTGTTAACTACGACTGAAAACAACGTAGCGTTGTTACTGTCTGGATTCTTCGGTGTATGATTACTCATTGGTGCTTTTTGCTTTCATTCACTTGTTTACTTCCTGGGCAGGGATAATTTTTAAAGTTTTTTGCAATGGCTTTTAACCAAATTAAAAGGGAGTGTTAGAAAATGTAAAAGAGGCAATATGCTGGGAGTGGTGGACGTGGTGGACGCGGTGGACGCGGCGGTGCCACCTGTTGCAAAAAAGAAGAGACCTGCTGAAGTAACGGACAGCCACCCTCCTCCAAGTAAAAGGAAAGGAATTTCTTATTAATTTATTAATATACGAAGTATTACATTTGTTTTAAAGCTGTGTCAAAAAGCAAAAATATACATAATAATTGCCTAACAATAAAGCATATTTAAAATCACTATAAATGTGGACAAATCAGGATAAATTAAGCCATTTGCAAATATATAAGTAAGTGAATGGCGGTAATACTACGCGGTTAAGGCTCTTTAAATTGTCGCAGGAGACATTCCTTCACTGCTACAGCCCTATTCTACAGTACTAGAATATTAGTTGCCTAATTGAGCACAAATGAATTGGAATTTACTCAGATTGTAAAGACGAAAATCATTTTTTAAAGACTTAGAACATTTTTACCTACTAAACTAAACCATGGTTTCAAAATGAACTGCACTGACCTTTGAACTTTTAATTTTATTTTCAACCCATTACATTAATTTGTTGATACATACAAAAAAACAACAACAGCCACATGGGACGTTTTTTTAGCCCTTCAATCACACTGAGGTCTATCCACTCTGGGGTAGATTTACTAAGACTGGCGCAGTTTACGCTGCGTTTGTTATTGCGAGATCGCAAACAGCGCACGCAGTGCTTCCTCATTTTGCGTCGTATTTATCAAACCTGACAGCCACCGGGCAAACGGTGCATACTCAGCCCTCCAGAGTAATTAGAGCGCCTCTTAAAGAGCAATGAATGGGCCCACTTGTAACGGGGATCTTGAAACGACAAAAAGAAAGCGCTAAAAATCACATAAAGCGGCGAACCGCTAGAAATTTCTCATTTTGTATTCAATTTCGTTTCAAATTGGTGCTTTTATTCTCCCATATTACATATCCTGTTTTGTGATGGACACCGTATGGTGCCGTAACAATATTCAGTCATTTGTATGATTCTCACACGCTCTACCTTCATTAAAAAATAGATAATTTGTCACAGCAGCATTTTTGTCACACAAGCATTATGCCTTTCAAAACGACATTGTTTTAATAAGAACGAACAGAAGCCTGACTGCTTTTGTTGTTTGCTGGCATGTACGTGCATGTGTGTGTGCGTGTGTGTGTGTGTGTGCGGGCGTGTTGTTGACGCTTGTGTGGCAGATGAATATTACAGCACAAATTGATCACTCTGTAGAGTTAGAGATTTGATTAAACGCTCAAGGCCGATTTCCGCAACAGCTCGTGTATAAGTCATGAGAACACTTTGGGGGAAGTTAAAACTGTGAAGAAAACAAAAGCCATCCATTTACCTCATTAGTGTGCGTGGAAAATCTTGACATGCTTTGAAGAGAACGTGCTTGTGTAGCTAAATCAGCTTAAGGGCCCAAAGCAGACATTGAAGGCAGGCAACCAAACATCTTCTCAGAGTGATAAACAACCTCGTCTTGGTTGAGAGGACTGTAAAAAAAAAAACAGAAAAGGGGGGAAAAAATAGATACTTTGCTCTATTTTTCAAGTATTACTATTATAGGTTCCTCAGTTAATCTTCATGTTTGCCTTGGAGCCAGCATTAACATGGCCGATGACGGGTTTCTGCTGATTTTGACAACAGATTTCTATTGCGAACATTAACACGTGCACACGGAGTACAAAGACTCAGCTGCGCTCACGCCGTCTCCAAATGGCAAAGGCTGCATCAATGCCATTAGCAGAACAAAACTAATTTGACGGGTTGATTCCTCGGTTCATTGGGGCGACATTTGAGAGGCAGAAAATATTTCCTCAAGCGTCAAATGCAAAACTGCTCCGATTCACATGCATGCCAGGTTAATTTGCCCCCTTTCTGCGACACATTGCAGCATGCTACGGACGCGTCTCTCAGTGATATAAACCTCATTAAAAGGATTTGCAGGAGCTCCGTTATTAATCGAGCAACGCAAAATGACAAATGGGGAAATCATTTCTAACGGAGGAAAATCTCCCGTTGAGAACGTGCTTCCCGAACAATCTCGTCTGATAAACTGGCCTGGCCCCTTTTATTGACACGCTGCTCATGCTGGAAACAAGCACTTGTGCATCATTTGGCAGGATGGAGCCAGTGATTATATGAAGAGAATGGCTGTGGAGAAATAAAATCTCAATCTGTCATTATTTCATTCTCTCCTTGTGTGTTCCAGCAGGAGATTACAATGCCATAAATCACTTCCATTTGTACACTGTTTGTATATTTAGCTGCTCCAAAAGTGGACACGCTGGAGGTTCAGACAGAAACATAAATGTATTATTATTGTTTCTGGTGTCTCCGAGGCCAACCTTTTACAAACTGCATGTTCAGTGTGTTTCCACTGTTAATGGACACCACCAGGCCAAAGAATATATATTTTTAATGCCAAAAACAACACCAAATATCTACTCGCTGCCCTGCGTCCATTACGGGGCAAGTGTCTGTGGTTAGTTCACACAATAAGAGCAGGACAATCGAGTGTCCGTTATCCTAACTGCCAAAGTGTAATAATAATGATAATGTTGTTACAAACAGACTTGGCAGTGAGTGACACACCAACACACTAACAGATTTTATGTTTTGTGTTTGGATCTGAGTTAAGAGAAAATTCGGTTGAAACAGATCCTCGTTGTTCTCTGTGAAGTTCGCCGCGTGTGATGAAATGAAGCCCAGTGCATCGTACTCCACGCAGTTAACCCATCAGTCATAGTTTGGTTTAATGAAAACTCTTCTCCTGGTACTAACTCCTGGTGTTCTTCACCACTGCTTGGAAGAGGGAAATAATGAGGGTAGTTTACTTTATTGGTCATATGTAGGTTAACACGGGGTCGACGATACAATGATATGTATTGCACGAGAGAACAAGTCAGCTCAGCAAATCCCCAGCGCCAGCACCATTAGTCATAAGATAATGGGGTGACAAGAAACTAAATCAAATATGGCAATGTATACGTTTAGGAAAAATATAAGTGTTTGTGAAAGGAAATGAATGTATTGCATAAATGTAATGATTTATATATTATATAGTTTCTCATATGAAGCGTCTTTGAATATTCAAAAAGGTGCTAAATAAGTCCCACCAATATTATTATTATTATTGTTATTATTATTATTATTATTATTATTATTATTATTATTATATTGCATAGAGAGAATGGAATTAATTTTGTAAAAATAAAGCAGTGCATGTTTAGTACATGGAAGAAGAAGAGGACCCTGCATGAATGAACAACAGTATTGTACATAGGCTATATAGCACTCCGGGCTCATAGCAGCAGTCATGTTGATAGTGAATTACTATGTAAACGGTCAAAAACAATAAAATTAAAAAAAAAAAGGAACGGGCGAACCAGCTTTAAAAGTGATGCATTTTCTTCTCATTATTATCAACCAATGGGAAATACTGAGTGTATATAGGCTGAAAAGTGTTGCTGTGTATGGTCTCACACTGACACACTAGACATATTGTACATAACCACATGATGGCAGTACTGCATCTGAAATATTACAAACCCTGTTACTGGTTGTGCTTTGGGTAAAACAATGCTCCCCTTCCACGCACAAGGAGGTCTGTGTAGAACCCAATCTGCCGTCATGCTTCTGCTTCGACACTAAAACCCCCCATGAAAGCCACTGCAAGTCTTCTAATTAAGCTATGCGCTGGTATTGACATGAATTATGCAGCAGCTTTAATGAACTCAAATCAATAAACGCAGGATCTATAATGATGCCAGCCAAGGCTGCTGTGGGCAGAGCACTCCTTTAACCTTGGGGCCATATCTCTATATACCTGGCTGACACAGCTGCCGAGAATGGCAGAAACATTTGGGTTGATGAAATAATCCTCCGTTCTGCTTCTTTGATATTTATACCATCATGCCCCCCCCCCCAACCCTAATGACAACATATTGTGGATGTATTTTTAATGTAAAAACACATCAAGGGTTGAGGCAAACATCTGGGTGGTGATGCTGATGGACAGGAGGAAGGAGGTACGCAGAGTGTTAAGATCAGACGAGGAAATGCAAAGATAAATCCTGTAGATTCACCATTAAAACAATACAATTTGTGCTAACCAGTGATGTTACAGTTTAAGACCCACCTGTGTCCAAAATATCATCATGTCACCATTTTACCTCAAAGACATTTGTGTGAAATTGTCATAATAAGCATATGAATTTTTGAGTTGTGGCCTTTGACCACCAAATTCTAAATCCGTTCATTCTCGACTGCAAGTGGACCAAAACTTGAAAAAGCTTTCCTGAGAAATCAAAGAGAACGTGACGATTGATTGTGATAATTTCATCACAGATAATGTATCCATTTTAGAGATCAACAATAATCTTATATAAGATGATCATAGATCAGGCTTCGTAATGATATTCACGATTATCTCCATCATAAAATTTCACCACAATCAACTTTTTGCGAGTGTTTTTTATCACAATCCACAATGAAATCCTATAGAGAGACAAGTTAACTATGTGTATATCCAACTGAAAAACCTACTGTGTTTGGGAAGTAATAATAATAATAATAATAATAATAATAATAAAGCATTCTTTTTGATTGCCATTTCTTTCATTGGCATGAGAATGAGGTGCATGAGCATTTGCAGTTGGTTTGTGTTGCAGCGTTGGTCTAACAATGCAATCCAACACTGAGCGCAGTCTTCCAATGTTGAAAACAACATTGCCAACTCTCTTGGCGGAGCAAAAAAAATGTCAGACGACATCACACACAAGTTTGTAATTCAGTATGTTTCTCATGTCAAAGCGATGATCAGACGTGTTTGTATTAGGAGAGCAAATGCTCAGCGTGAATCATTTTGCCTCCAAAAAGCTTCAACAGCCAAGATGTTAAAATTGTCCTGCGTGGTCTGAAAAAAAGTTAATGTTGCTGTTTGCTTTTTAGTATTCACTAGGAGAGTGAGAAATCTACAACAACTTCTCTATTTGGCAACGGTGTCTGAAACTTAATGAGGAAAATAACGGATGGGAGAAAAGTTACTCTGCAGAGTGCACTGCAGTTCACCAGTCAGAGTACAGAAACCTTTAGCTAAATGTAAGAAGTTTAAAGCATTTTTGTTGCATTTCAATCATATTTTTCTATCCTCCGACGCATACTGTACAGTAGGGGTGTAACGGTACATGTATTTGTATTGAACCGTTTCGGTACGGGGTGCTCGGTTCGGAACGGAGGCGTACCGAACGAGTTTCCATACGGACATATTAAGTAGAGGACCGCATTTGTGGAGCGTGCTGCAGCCGCACATGCGCAGTTGCGCACACCGCGACACAATAAACAGCAGTAGTAGCGGACGTCATGGCTAATGCCGCTAGCGTTGGCAACAAGCCAGAGTTGGAGGACCCTCCCGCGACATTAAGGTCTCCCGTTTGGGAACACTTCGGCAAAGCGGTTTGCTGACATTGTTCATGTGAGGTCGGGTATGTTTCTGGCAACACGTCAAACCTGTTGACGCATTTGAAACGGCACCACCCCCACGTGAACATCGCTACAACGAGGAGTAAGACGAGCGTAGCGTGCGGGTCCACACCGCACCGACTGCCCGACTCGCGTCGGTAAATGAAGTCGGGCTACTTAATATGGCCGACTCGAATGGCGGATTACACATTTGAATCGGCTGAAATGAACGCCGACGTGGGCCGATTCGAGCGACCACACCAAGGAGACTCATGTCACGGACGCCGACTCTCAAAGACGCCGATTTTCGGTCCGGTTTGGACCCGCCTTTAGTGCAAACACAGCTCCCCACCGCATTTAAACAGCCTCTCCCTGCCCTGTTCAATTTTGCACATCAGATGGAGAAAAGATTTGTTTTTAAAAAAACAGTCTGAGCCTTATTCATGTTATTTAATCTGAGCAACAACTTGAAACTATTTAGTGTTGCAACTGTTCAATGTTGCACATCAGATGGAGAATTATTTTTAAAGAAACAGTCTGTTATTTTTATTTTTTAAATAAATATTTTAAATACTTGTATTTATATTTTTGAGCAGCATTCTAGCTCCAGTGCATGTTCCTACTGTTAAAAGCACAAAAGTAATAAACAACTAGCACATTTATATTTTGCATTTTGTTTTCTTACTGTACCGAAAATGAACCGAACCGTGACCTCAAAACCGAGGTACGTACCGAACCGAGATTTTTGTGTACCGTTACACCCCTACTGTACAGTAGAGGTGGGACGATATATAGTTCTATTTTGGATGGGGGTAAAAACACCCACAATAATGTAATAATCGTGGTGAATTTACATTATCGGAATCATCAGAAGGGTCGGCTCGAGTGATGATCAGGATTATATCGTAAAATCAAATTATTTTGGCCAGGACTATCGTGACCTGACATCCTATCTCGACAAATATATCTCCATACCTGCATTATAAGTAACACCAATAAATATTCATTATATGTCTAAAACCTCACAGTTGAACAGGCTTCCAATCACTTCAATTGACAATTTTTTTATTCTATAATATCTTTCTCAACAATAACAACAACACAGCTCTAGTGCCACAATCTCCTTCACCTACTCCCAACCATACAGCATTGCTTCTCAAACAGAAACAACAAATATGTCAGAGGAAAACACTTTGTGCTCTCCGTGAGCCAGCTGGGATCCCCCGTCGCTTTTAAACAGCTTGGGTTCTTTACCAATAAAAAAAGGTGCATCACACATCAGAGGACGCTTCAACCTCTCAAGTTTTATTCACTTTGGAGCAACTCTCAGAGATTCAACAATATTGAAAGCGCTTTCGAAATTCTCCTCTTATTTCCTCGTGGCTGGCAGCCCTCGCAAGCACACCTTTAAAAAAATGAAGGCAGCCACTGTTTCCGTCTACCGCACTCTTTCAAGGAGAGAGGCGAGCTTTCAATGAATCACCCGCTCCCGCTCCCGCCGTGTTCTGAACTGTGTCTTCCCTCCGTCAAGCAGTGTGAGTGATGGAAGTGACAGAGAAGACACCTGCCCTGAACCGCTGCTGACAGAGGGTTAGAAAAAAGGAGAGAAAGCGGAGGGAAGGAGGGAGGGAGGCGCACTGCCTGATGGGAGAAACGCACAACAAGGCAACAAACTTGCAGAGACTATCACTTATAGTGACAGGCCAGGAGGTGCCGTGCTATTAGCAGGCCGCGGGGTAGGCCCCGAGCGCGGCCCGTCCTACCTACGATGGATGGGCCTCTCTCCCGGGACTAAATTAATACTGGGAGTCTAGTGAATTGCTTTTGGAACAATGTCCTCCTAAGGAGCTAATCAGACAGGAGTTATCTCAAAGTGCCTGTAGGCTGGCTGGTGTGGCTGCAGCTCTGTGGCTGCCTGGCAGAAGGCAGGTGCACCACGCCGACTCGCAGCAGTTCATTCCTGTGCACGACACATGGGTGGTGTTCTTCATTAGACTCTGAGCCCCCCTGGCATTTTGTGCCCTTACCTATGCCACAGGTCGCCCCTGCAACTAGATCACACAGGTCAAACATAGTATTTGACTCTGAGCTAAAAGACATTTTTATTTTTCCATAATTGTTTGAAATTGTCTAAAGAAACTAAAACTAATTTCAACTATATAGAAATTCGGTTTTCACAGACTTTAACATGGTTGGAAACATGGCCAGTACACAAACCTGCATTTGAAATTGTAGCGGTGGACTTTCGGCTAAATGAGCTGCAGACGATGCATCTCCGGTGAGTGTTTATCCATGTCAGCAGTAACTTTTGATAAAATCTTTGCTTGGGTTGGCGCTGACATATCAATGTGGCATATGGACATGTCTACATTATGCATGCAAATATAGTCTAAACTAGCTAGAGAAAACAGCTTTTTCCAATCATACAAAATGCGTAAAAAGCGCACAGATAACCACACACACCATGAACATCTGGAGACGCACCAGCATAAGGACAAAGAGAAATCTTGGTGTAAACGCACCAGTAGAAAACTGTTCACTACAAGTGTGTAAAAGAGCACACACACAACGAGCACCTGGCGACGGCACACCAGTATAGAAAAAAAAACAGACAGATCTTGGTGTCAGCACACCAGTAGAAAACAGCGTATTCAGTCCTGCAAAATAAGGAAAAGTGCACCAATGACCACAGACACTGAGCTTCTGGTGAAAGCGCACCAGGATAGAGAAAACAGACAAACCTCAGCTACAGAGTACCAGTAGAAACAGGCTCATTCACTCCTACAAACGGTGTGAACGCGCACCCACACACAATGAGCATCTGGAGACATTGTACCAGGAAAAAAACAAAGCGGAGAGAAAATGTTGGCGTCAGCGCACCAGTAGAACACGTGAAATCAGAAAAAGCACAAAAGCACACACACAATGAGCGTCTGGCGATGGCCAAGTATTGGCGCACAATAGTCGAACATCAGACAGAATACACAAAGCCAATAAAACAGTAAACAATGTTAAAAAAACAAATAAAATAAAATAAATAAATGATAAAAGGGCTGCACCAAATGTAATTTCTTAAACACTCAAACTTCCATAGAGGATTTTGAAGGTAGCTTTGAATGTGCGTTGTCATATTTTATGTTATTTGGAACGAGGTGGAGACCCGCCTGGTTGAATAAATGAGATAGAGAGAGAGAGGGATGCATAACATGCAATGTTTTTTCGGTACAGCCCTAAAAAAAAATCAAATAAAAGGCAGAGACTTACTTTATTTGTAGTCCATGGGCCAAATCCTCCTCTTTAGGTGATCAATGGAAATAGTCAGTCCTGTTCCATCCTGTTGCGGCTGTAGGTCTCCATCCACTTCAACAGAAGCTTCAATGGTTTTTGTGGCCTCAGGTGCTGCAGTTCATTGACTATCAAAAAAGTAAGCAGTTGTACATCTGTACATCTGATGTCCCTTTGAGATTTCTCAAAGGGACATCTTTTTCTTCGCTTGTTGTTGTTGACATATGTCAACACTGATATTTGAGCCTCATTTACGATATCCATGGTCCCATCCACTTCCCCTCTGTGACTCCTGATAACCTCGGTTATGGCTTCGGTTAAATCATTCTTGACACAGCGAGAGGACCTTAAATGTGCAGTTTCCATCACATGCAACAGTTCAATATAATTTCTGTGTTTAGCAGTCACCGCTAGGCTTTTGTTGTTGTTGTTTTTCGCTTTTTTTCTGTTACCTTTGCATTGTGAGGACTCGGAGCCGCTGCTGCTCATCTTGGGCCGAATGTTTTCGAGACGATGTAGGAGTGGAAATGGGCCGTGGATATTTCATGCTTCGGCAAAGTTCTTGGCTCACAGTAGTAGCCTTGTTCGGGATGGTCTTGGCTTGACTTGACTTGACTTATCACGCCGACGAGAGCTGCAGGTGTCTGAGGGGGCGGGCTCTAAAAGAGACACGCCGTCAAGTCGGACAACAAAGTCAACGTGACTATGGCGGCTCGCGCGGCATTTGCGTTCTTGGTTACAGACGGAGTGGAACTACGGTGGCCCAAGTGTATATATATATAAATATATATATATACTGTATATATATATATATACATATATAAATTATTATATTATTATTATTATTATTATTATTATTATTATTATTATTATATTATTATTGTATTAACCAGACCTCACATCATATAAATAGGCCTACTCACAGCACAATGCACAGAGCTTTAGATCAAGCCATGAGATCAAAGTGACCAAAATAAAAAGGCAAATCATTTCACCACAAGGTGGCCAACGAGTGCGGACCTGAACACGCGTCATTGAACTTTTAACCAATAGGCACTGCCTCCTATGCATACCCTGACTGCACATCACCCTCAGACAGAGATTCACATGCGAGGTCCCTCTCGAAGGCCACGGCGCCCGGGTCCAACAGTTGTCAGGGAAGATGTTTCTCAGTACTGAGAGTGTATTTACTCAGTCATAGTCGACAGCGGCGGGGTTAGCTTCTTCCCACAACGTCGTTTGAATAACATTTAACGTTATGCCTATTTTCTTTTCACCAACAGTGTATTACTATTTACTCCCAAAATTCAGAGTGTGTCACTCGTAAAATATGAAGTATATCCCAACAACAGCTTTTATATGTAATATATCGGTTTGGTGAAGCAAAACAATAAGACCAAAGACACTAAAATGGTTGGTACGGCAAGGAAACTCGTCAGGTGATAAATCATTGTGTTTACAAGTGACCCTTTAACATTTCATACAATGGTAAAATAAAAAATATTGATGAGTGCATCTTGAACTATTGTATCATTTATGATTTTTATATGAATTATGTTTGGAGTTATGGCTTACATGTGTGTACTATACCCACACCACTGAATGGTAAAACAAATTCAAACAGAGACAAAGAAAAAGGAAGACACACAGCAACCAGAGGAAACTAGATTTATATTTCCACACAAACCGAAGAAGAGTCAAACTATCTCGGGGCTGACGGTGCTTTGCTAGTCGACTGCGCAGTGGCTTCACAGAAGTGGAGTAATGCTCCATATCAGAGGTACAAACTGACAGGATGAGGTCAGAGCTGAAACAGAGGGGAGAGCAACACTGAGACACACACACACACACACGAGTGAACCATAATGATGTGTGAGAGAATAAACTATCTGGTTGCGTGCACAATGGAAACCCACTGTTACTTATGGCCATTTAACACAAAGTGTTGGTGAAAGAAAGCAATGACTTCGGGGCTCGTATTTCTCAGTCTGCATCAGGCCAACCCGGGAGAGATTGGGGCCTCTGGCGAGCCCTGGCCCCGGCTCAGTCTTACCCTCTGGAGGACGGCAAACACATTCACACTGCGATTCAAAACAGATATATCATAGGTTAACAGGCCCATAACACCACATCAACAAACACTGAGATGTTGGCTCTGGTTCTTATGTGGAAGTGATACTACATCTAGGAAGGGCTGCTGTTTAGATCAAGTACAAAACAGCAGTGTTTCGCCAGTGATGGAAGACATATTCCCATTTTCTACTTAAAGAAATATAAAAAAAAACACAAGTTTATTCAGACAAAATAAAAATAAAATCAGCTAAATGCACTGAAACACATAGAAGTAAAAGTACCTGTTCTGTAGACAAATGGCCCCTGTTACTGCTATGTTTCTGTATACTGCATTCTTAGTCAGCTGCATTGCAGATGTAGCACTGTTGTAGCTGCTTGATAGGTAGTTTAATCTAGTCCTGAGATGGTTGATGGTTTAGGAAAGAAGGAAAATAGAGTCTCTTTGGTGGAACTACTCATAAACTTCTCCTGGGACAGTAACTAGACACTGCTTTTTATCAGGGTCATCAACCAAAAAGGTTGCAAACAACTAGTATCATCCTGAACAATATCTCATAAACCTCGTTACATTGAAATACTTACTTACATCACAAAAATCAGCTAAAGCTGTCAGATGAATTTAGTGGAGTCAAAATTAAAATCTTCCCCTCTGAAATGTAGCGGAGTTGAAACATTGAAGGAGCAATGTGGAGAATTGATGGAGATCTATGTGCAGAAATTAAATATAATATTCATGTAATCACCTGAAACTACAAACCTTGTGTAGCAGGTCATCTTCACAGAGTCCGCCATGCTGCACTGAAATGTTTCTAGCCCAGAATTGCAAACCAAACCACTGGCTCTGGAGAGAGACTTTCATGTGTTTTGTTACCTGAAGGCCACCGTAGGTTCTCCATAAGCTTAAAGGAAATCAGTGGAGGGGTATTAAGTTGGCTGTAATCTGCAACCTCACTGCTAGATGCCACTTGATATGACACACTGGTCCTTTAAGTGGAAATATTCAAATATAAGAGTTAAGTAGTTCTACTAAGTCACATGCTCCATTGTATTTACTGGTACTTTTAACCATTGAGCTTCAGATAATGCCGTGTTTTAATGACAATTAAGTGCAAATGAAAGCTCATAAGTGAAATATGCACTCACTTCTTTAATGTCTTGCTTTTGCTGAATCAAAGCTACAAAACTATTTGAAAGTCTATTATCCCTCCATGTGGTATGCGTTTAGAGATTATTTTACCACGCATTGTTCTGTTTCCTGTAAAAGAAGTAAAACTCAAAGGACATAATGACACGCAAAACTGCGTCATTCTTTGTGTGGCTGTAAAAAAAAAAAAAAAAAACCTCTACCGTTCAGTGTATGAAAACTGGATTTTGGGTGGGATTGCATGTTGTGACCATAAAATGTCATCAGCCAGCAGCCTCAGTCCCTATCAGCCAGTCTGCTGCACAGAGCACTCTCCTGTAGCCTTGGGCGCTGGCCACACTAGCTGGCACCCTTCCCCCCGTCGCCTCTCTCTTTCTCCCTCTCTCCCTCTGTCTGTCTCTCTTTTACCAGGGTGCAGTGACCCACCCCTCCCTCCCCTCCCTGTCACCCCGAGGCGCTCAGCTTCCATAGTGTCAGCGCGGAGGCCTCAGTGTTGACAAAGCAGCGGGCCTTCAGAAGACACATCAAACCCTGTCCCTCCTCGGTGCTGTTAGGGAGCTCAGCGCCACAACAAAAGGACAGGGACTCCCGTTTCAGTCCCAGGCCATTACTAGTCTCAACAACATGGCCTCAGACAGAAAAAAGGCCCCTGAGGACGCTGCACGTATCATGAGCTCCAAACACGGGATCGGCTCCAAACCGTTCAAGACGAGACCCGTGTTTTCCTGCCTGTTGCGATGACAGTGTTGTGATGGATAATTGTAAAATATAAAGCATAAGTCAAGGCTGCGGGTTGATGCCATCGTGACACATGCACTCTAATGAGGACTGTGGGTGCTCGGCAGTGCCAGGGACTTCCCCCAAAGGCATGTTGAGCGGGAGGAATGGTATGTGATGCATACCAGATGTGATTGGAGACATCACACTGTTCACGTTGTTACTGCTAAGCAAATAGTAGCAGCAACAAAAGCAAAAGACCATTTGTCCTCTGTTCACACATTCAAAGCATGATTCTGGATACGTGGAAGAGGTTTCAGCCCAAAGCGGAATAACACATTCTTTTTTTTTTTTACAATTTCAGAGAGTATTGCACTTAGAAGAAGTGCCTGGTAAGGAGGGTTTGGTGATACGACAACAGACACAAAGCAAAGCCGCCGTATTAAGTCCCCTCCCTGACTAGACAGAGACAAACTTAACTTAAATGTTCCATATAATAAACAATTACATTGTTATGTCTCCACTTTTTTTTATTATGAAGCAGGCAGCAAGTGTTATCCATAAATATAAAGACATCTCACACGTTTAAATGTAAGCATTGTAAAACGTGTCCCAGGTTTCTTCCTGTTGCAGAGTTTAGTTGTGTCCGAAATAAGACGGTCTGGTCTGCATTTCCTGTTTGTGTCTGTTTGTTGTTCCCGCTCCCACCCTTTGCCCCTCCCGTCGCCTAACAACCAGCTGCAGTTGACAAGAAAGAGCATAGAAGAGATAACTAACACTATCTGATTAAAATGGAGCCATATTTGATTCCTATTTGTTCCTATTATTATATATTATGGTGGAAGATATGTTTCAGAATATATTTCAGGCTGAGAGAGTTTTATTCCACAACATCTCCCGCTGCTGATCTACTCGTAAATGCCATGTTGATGAAAATGCAATCGTCAAAGGCACTCAGTGAATCTTGGGATAAGTTGGGCTGTGAAGGATCCATCAGTGGGATCCTCTCAATCCAGGAAAAGAAGCTACATTTGAAGGAGTCAGCCTTGCTACAGCCGCTGTGTCTTAAACCTGCATTATCTCTACTGGCCATCAGGGGGCGACTCGTCTGGTTGCAAAAATAAGCCTGATTGAATGGAAGTCTATGAGAAAATGACCCTACTCCTCTCCTGATTTATTATCTCAGTAAACATTGTAAACATGAGTTTATGTTCTCAATCTCTAGTTTCACGTCTTCTTCGATGTTCATTTAATAGATTTTGGTCCATTTAGAGTCAAATAGAGTTGGACCTTGAATTATGAAGCCTTTTTTGTTAATAGCTTCACATCAGAAGCCAGATGGACCCAGATCCTTTAAGGTTGCTGCTCTGCTGCTTGTGTTCGCCGAACTTGAGGTGTCAAAACCGTAGACCACAACCAATGGGTGAGGTCACGAAACGTCCACTTCTTATATACAGCCCATGTTAAAACAGAGCGTTTCAGACAGACAGGCGTTTCAGATACTGTATGTCTGTACAGTTTGAGAAAAATAAAATCTTTTTTAACATTAAAGTGCATTAAAATGTTCTAGGAGAAACCCTAAATACAAGTATAAGTATCTCCTTTCATTTCCTGGCTCTTTAGACTTTACATAGTTTAACCCCACACACAGAAATCGTCCTCCAAACATGAGAAAGGCCTCTTTCATGTGAAGGCCTTTCCTTCCAGGTACCAAGCAGTTACTTACAGCTTGTATTCTGTGATTAGAGCCTCAGACCACATGATGGCAGCAAAAGAGATTCTTTAGCCAAATCTCCACCACTGGCCCACACTTTGACTTTCTCAGACCAGAACAAAGATCAGATGTATTAAGGTGACTCTGAATGTGAGCTGGAAAAATGAATACAATCTATTTCAGTTAAATCTTGACCTCAGCACTCAGTTACACGTTGATTTAGCCTTTGCTTCATAAATGTGCAGAAGGCCAGAGGTTCCCAACATATGGGACTCTTCGAGGGAGGTTGAAGGTCGTTCATCTCAGAAGATGAGAGTGAAGAAACATTTCTGCAACTCCACATGCTGTTCATTTTGGATATTTAGTTATTCCTCTCACCTTTATTGTTTATCTCTTTGGTGAAATACTGAATGTTGTACCCCCTCAGGCCCAACGTTTATTAACTATATAGGAAAAGCATTTTTTTTTTAATGGCTCACAACATATTTATATATTTAAATCCTTGAGTTAAGCAAAAGTGAAAATACAAGTAAAAGTCCTGCATTGAAAATGTAACCAAAGTTCAAGAAAAAACGAAAAAATATCACCAGTTAAATGCTCTTAAAGAATAAATGTCAATATATATATATATATATATATATATATATATATATATATATATATATATATATATTGACATTTGATATACACATTATATATACATGGGCTCATTCAAACTATTTTTCATTTTTTAATGTTTTTTTGTGGACATTTTTATATTTTATTTATTTCTAAATATATAAATATTACAACATAATCAAATACATATAGTGAAGTCAAGAGTCCATCCATCCATCTATTATCTATTATCGCTTATCCTGTATTCAGGGTACCTCAAATCTGTAGTAAACTGTGACCTGTTCTGGTGCATGTTTTTAAGGTGTGAACGTCTGCTGTGTCGGGGGTTTAATGTGTAATAAATCACATGGTAATGCAGAGGAATCAAAGCGATAACTTGACAGCACCAGGGTCATTGCAGTTTAACCTCTAAAAGTGAGAATTGGCTCATAACAGCAACTCTCAGAAGTACACAGAAAGTACACACTCCCTTTGTGCTCAGCTTTTTCGGAAACTTAATTGCCGGCATTAAGCACTTGAGGGAATTCAGCGCTGTGCTTGTTCGGTGTTTGTGTGCAACACAACCCCGCACGGTCTATTAATAAACTGACACCCTCTCTCTCTCTCTCTCTCTCTCTGTCTCTCTCTCTCTCTCTGTCTCTGAAATAACGAACAATAAGTGTCGCTGCTGCACCTCAGACACACACCAACATCAAGCAGAATGTCAAATGGCTGGAAGAGCGCAGCGATTGACAGCAACCGGGCTCCACAAGGCATGCAGATTACTAAAAGCAAGTTCTGAATGTTCTTTTCAAACTTTCTCCACATGCCAGAGGGGGAAGCAGGAGTGTTGATCTGATGTGCAACGCTTGAAAGAGATTCTTGCAAATGCCCGCGTTTAGAAGGGTGGCTGTGACTGTATACTGCCTCGGCCTCGGTGCAGGTGACCGGGGTGACGTGGACTGGAGCCACAATCCCTAGACCCTTAAGGCAAGGTCATTGGGGTCAAGGATTTAACGAGTAGATGTCGCCATGAAACTTCCACAGTTGATTGCTTACATGAAGACCATTTTCTTTTTTGTGTTACAAGTTTTCTGACATTTTATATTTAAATATGCAAATTAGGCTTTGCATACACTTCCTTAACAGAAATCTGAACATTGGATAAAGCCATGTTTCATTTTGTTGACATATAGAGTCAAATATTTTTTACAGAGGGAAGTTCAGATATCTCTTTTTATCCCTCCATAAATTAGAAAATATTGATAGTTTTTTTGTATAAATCATGCTACGAATGATATATGAACAAACCCCTCCATGGAAACCTCCAGAATATAGAAAGACACTCAATGGAAAGTTTGCTGTATGCTACTGAAGAATATGTGTGGCTCAGAATATGAGGGGAAAAAGGAAATCATTTTGAGGAAAACAACCTTTAAAGATATGGATTGTAAAATTCCATACATTTTGAAGACACTTCGATAGATAGCACCTTGAAAGTTCCCCAGTTGATTACTAACAGTAATTATTATAGATAATTATGTTTTAAGTTTTCTGAAAATGTATGTTAAAATATGCAAATGAGGCATTATCTAATGATGATGAATTTAGGAGAAAAAAGTAATAAAATAAACACCTAAACATGAATTTTGGATGTTTTCGTTCCATTGGTCTGAAAGATGACATGTTATGGAAGCAACCCAAATTTCTAAATTGATCAGCGAAACAAAACTTCTGTTTTTCATACATGCTGCTCATATATATTACCATTTTTGTCGATATGGAATAAATGGTATCGAACACCGGTAACCATGTTACCGGTTGAGAACTAAACCTCTTACTCACCAATAATCTCATTACAGACGCAACGCATCCACATCCAGTGATCAGCACGTTGGTTTATGTTGCTGCTAACCAGCAGATGGTACTATGTCCCAACTCCACGCGATCCAGCATTACACATAGAAACAACAATGTATTGATCCGTTTGAGTGGGAACCCTGACCTGGTGGCACAATCTGTGTTTCCCCAAAAACCTAAACAACCCTGCTATTAAATTAAATTGTGTTTCTGAGGGATGAATATGGCAAAAATAATACCGAAGAGTGCAAAATGACTGTGTGTTTTCCTAAATGATCACTGATAATCAGTCGAAGTAAATGTGGTGAGGGAATATGTTTGAGGATTTAGATCGGTTGCCATCAGAGGCAGAGCTATACGCTGTTATTATCCGTTATATACCCTCCTCTGGTGAAAGAACAAAGCTACTATGGGGGACAGTGTTGTGTCACTTTAGGCAACACCACGAACAGCACCTGCTTTTTGAACCTACAGGCAGAGTTATTATTCTTATGGGTCATGCATTAATTCATACACTTCATTAACATATGATGTCTGAAGGAGACGTTGCAGTTTTGACTGATGTTTAGTTGTGTCTCTCATGCATGCAGTTTAATCTTTCTTATTGCGGCTGAAACAGATTTATCCCTAAATCTCTCTTACCTGTCGTTGTCTGTTGTTTATCAATCTACATTGTTTTGGTGTGAAGTTTTAGAGAGATATCCGTAGAGATGTTTGCCTTCTCTTGAAAATAACTGGGACTACATTTGAAAGACTCCACAGCGGTGTCTATTTCCAGAAATCAGGTTACCTACGTTAGACTGCAGATGATAAATGTATTTCTGATTTGGGGTCGTGAACTGTTCCTTTAAGTAACATCTATGTTGATTTGACTTCCTTAAGAAATCGTGGTGAAATTCAGTGGAACAATCCTTTAAGGAAACTGGAACAGAGCTGTTATCTCCTTCTGCAAACATCAATAATCTCATTACTTGGGTCAAATATTACGATCAGATCTGCATTGTTTTGTTTTTCCCTCCCTGAAAAGGAAAAAGGTGTTCCTTGAATCCCACTGGTGTCGGTGACAAAGTGTCCTTTCACCTGCCGATGCTGGTCAGGAGGCCATATTTGTTTGGATCTGCTGTCAAATCTCAAAAGGCTGCATGCAAATCCTCCAGATGACCTACTTCTTCCCTTCGACATAGACACTCCGCTAAAATCCATAAATTAAGGAAATTAACTGATGGGGCCCGGGGCCACTTTGTAAGCTATTTAAATCTTTAAATTTACAACATCCCTGCATACTTCATGTAATTGAACTAACTCCGGGCTTGTTTCCTTTAATGAGAAAAAAAAAATCAGTTTCCCCTCCGGTTTGTACCTCTGGAAACAACAAATCTGCGCCAGAGGGGGACGATGGGATCGCTCTGAGGCGCGCTGAGGTCTGTCTAATTACTGAAGACTTGGCCTGCTCCAAGGAAGAAGAGAGGCACTCTCACACTCTTATTAGTCCTGCTGTCAATTCACCAGCACGACTATTTTAGTTCCTGTTTTGCTGCTCGTCATTGTGAGCCTCATAAGAGACTCTGAAGCTGTCAAAGCAGATCTTTTGCGAGTATCACCAGATATCCGCCAAAAATAGGACAATTTCAAGTTCCACAGGATCAGTAAGAAGTCATGTTTTTTCATTTATAAGAAAGAAAAAAAAGAAAGTCAGACTGTAATTCGTGTGGACCAATAATACGTTCCTACACTGGTTGGCGCCAAATATCAAGAAACGAGTATCAGAGCTGTCTCGGGATGCTGGTACAGAGTAATTACTGGGCTCAATGTTGCATCAATTATTCACAGTTATTTACCCGCAAATAAACAAACATGCAAATAAATAAATAATCGTCTCCTCGGTGTGAGCACCTGCTTGACTTCGTGTCTCCCCTCGAGTCGGTGCGGAATTGACGCACCGCAGCACTTTTGTGTCTTTATATGTTGGGAAAAAAACAATAATAATTATCCAGAATCGTATCCCCCCCCCCCTAAAAAAAAAAGAAGGTCTGCAGGCTGACTGCTTTCACTGGTGAGTGAAGAGAGAGAGAGAGGGGGGGCAGATATCTCCATCTAAGCCCTGCGCTATAATTGAAATGGCGCATTTGGCTGCAGGCAGGTTGTGAGGGCGCTTTCTGCGGCAGCATGCATGCATGTCCATAGACGTCATTTGATTTTAATGGCCTGCAGGAAATCTGGCGTTACAACTCCAGACATTAAGGCAAGAGAGAGAGAGAGAGAGAGAGAGAGAGAGAGAGAGAGAGAGAGAGAGAGAGAGAGAGAGAGAGAGAGAGAGGGACACTGGGGGGAAATCACCGCATGAAAGATATTGGTTCAAGGGTATCTCTTCATTCTCAACATATTCTTTTTTTCCTTCCTACCGGGACTTTATCAACAAGTTCCTGCGCCTTTTTCCGTGCGTGTTGCCTGTGAGTGGAGGACTACGGCGGCTCGCCTGCCTGGCTTTAAACTTTAGATTGAGGCTGGGGATGGAGATGTATGCCTACTAGCTGGAAGTGCCCGGGGAACTATTACATCAGACGGAATGACAATGATTAAAATCTGCTTTTTGCTGCTCTAAATCCATTGAGCGACAGTTGCCTGTTCGGTTTTCCTTACCCCCCCTCTCCCCCTCGTCCCCCCCCTCCTCCATCTAAATCACAACTTCACACCATTAAGGGGGGAACGGTCTACTTTAGCCGCGGAAAAGGAATAGATAAGTTATTATATCTGTGCGGTTATAATTTCGGAAATAGTAGGGGGTGGGGGTGGGGGGGTATCACGTTTTCTTCCTTGAGAAAATTGCCTGGGCGAGAGAGTGGAGTTGAGCTAATTGTAGCCTAATCCCTGGCCCAGAGGCGCTCCGTCTGCCCGGAGCAAGAATTTTCTTTTTTAGCTCTGCTCTGTTATTTAGAGACGGATTATTGGCTTTCTTCTTCTCATAACAAACCACAGGGGCAGTTTCATTTAGGCACATACACACAAAAAAAACAAGACAAGAAGCTGAAATACGAAGCAGGATTCCAACAAGAGCGCACGGAGGGGCTTCTTCTTCTTTTCTTTTTTCTTTTTTTTTTCTCACGCGTATCCAAATAAGAGCAGAGAAGAGGAAGGAGATCATCTCATCTATGTTCAAGGTAAGGACGCTTCCTGTGCGCTTTGGTACAAAGAAGCCTGCTGAGGACAGGTCGAGCCAGCCTCGCATTATTCAGCCTTTAAAGCCACAGAGACTCTTCGCGAGCAGTCCGTCCCGACCACAGCCGCGAGTGTCGGTTAAAGGGCAGTTTTTTGTGGGATAACGCCGCGGAAAGACTTGGCTTCTCCGGCATATTAGGTCCGTGCCGGAGCTGGATGGCGCTGGTGTAGTTGGACCATAAACTCGGGGCGCGTTTTGGAGAAAATATTTGAGATTTTTTTGATTTTTTTTTTGGTGGGGGGGTGTGTGGGGGTTAAACGGACAGCAGCTGGGACTGACCGCCGGCGCGGATTTCCTCTGGACTCCCTACAATGTTTGAAACGGTATGGTGGCACATTTAATATTACAGAATCCAATGATTTTTTTCCTTTTTTTTTTACGCACAACAGGAAGAGCAGACTCGAGCTGAGAGCTTGTCCTTCTTTTCGCACAGACTTGGACACTTGACACGTGTGAGGGTTTTCTTTTATATCAAGCTGGTGATGAATAACACGTTGCATATTATTCTTTTTAATTGTACAGAGGGAATAAGACGCCATGTTGAGCATAGAATTAAAGGCAGAGCGCAGGCTTTAATGTGGTGCTATCGGGTTGCACCTTTATTCCAACGTGTCTGTCCCGTGGTTGTTTTATTTATTTATTACATTTGTATCGTGGGATTATTATTTTTTTTTGTCATAAATGTGAAATTGTCTACAGTGCTTGAACGGGGTCGGGAGGCAGAAAGCCAGCAGCAGCTCCGGGGGGAAAGTTGGTGATGCCTTTACAGCCGCTGGGATTTAGTGGAGGAATGTATCATATATGGTGTGTGTGTGTGTGTGTGTGTGTGTGTGTGTGTGTGTGTGTGTGTGTGTGTGTGTGTGTGTCGGGGGAGATTAGGCAATGTTGAAATGATTAAAATAGCTTTTGTATTTTTTGGAGAGTGCGATCTATTAATGGGTCTATTTCTTTCCATGTGTTCCTTCTGTGCCATATCGTAATTTAATTGTGAATTGATCGGTTGGTGGAGAGACAGACATACAGAGAGAGAGAGTTTAGAGGGGGGGGGGGGGGGGCGTGAGAGAGGGAGGGGTGTGGGGAGGGAGGGGAGAGAGAGAGAGAGAAAGAGAGAGAGAGAGCGGCGGTGGGGCAGCCCGGTACCCAAAACTTCTCAAGTCTTTCCAAGTCTCCCCCTCCTCCTTCCTGGGATTTGAAATGTAATCCCGTCCTCCTGTAATCGTATTAAAGGAACATGATACTGCTGTAATCCGGACAACACCCTGAGAAAAAATACCCAACAATGCTCCAGTCTCATTTCATGCCCTGCGGCGCATCTCTCCGAGCCGACGGGCTGATGTGGCCTCTGACTGCGGCCTTCGCTCCACCAGACCCGGCAGGGAAACAGAACGTACGTGCAACAACTAACCGCTCTATCCATCTGCTTCACCGGGGGGGTGACAAGGAGGGGAGAGCCTGAAACCCGGCTCCGTGGTCGCGCTGGGAGTCAGAAGTTTGTGCTGTAAAATTGCGTCGGGAGAGGTCTGAACCGCGACCTCTGGTCAGCGGTCGGTAGGACGGCGTGGAAACCGACGCGTGTTTACCCGAGACGGTCTGTCGCTACGTTTTTACACCTGGCTGTGATTTACGTCGCGTGTTTTTAGCAGCCGAGAGTCCTAGAAGTGGTTTACGCGCAGCTGCGGGCGAACCACTGACACGGACGCCTCCGCAGCTCTCCCAACGAGCGGCGGATCCAAGTCAGTCACTAGTATTTTATCAGCAGCTGAACGGCTGGTCTCAGGTCACCAACTTATTGAGCTGTGGATGGTGAGCTTTTTTTTATTTTTATTTTTTTATTTGAATATAATGTTTTTAATTATTGCTTGAACGCATGTGGACTTCACGGTCCGGCCCGTTAATGTGGACACTGGTGCGTTCGCGGGTAAAGTTGTCGAGGCGTCACTTTAACCTTCTTTTGTTTTGATGTGTGGGTGCGAAGAGAAGAAAGTTGCCCCCCTCCTCCCCTCCTCACCCTCCCCCCCCCCCCCTCCCGTCGCGTCCTCCTCGCGCTCACATTGGTGCTCGCTGCTCGCTGTGTCTGCGCGCATCACGTCTAACACATAAGGCGACCTTTAATTAGAATATTGCAGCAGCAGTTTGTTTTATTCCCCTGGAGGCTGACACCTAGCATCTCCCCTCTCTTTCTCTCCCTCTCTCTGTCTTTCTATCTGTCCATCTCCCCCCTCCCTCCCTCTCTCTTTAATAAGCATCCTCCTATCCTCGCCTCCGGTGCTGCATGAAAAGATGCAAACATACTTAATTAGAGCGGTGGCAATAATTTCCAGGCTAAATATGCGACCAGACAGACATGGAAGTGATCTGATAGCGTTCAGAAAGGATACGATCATCTCCCCGGTGTAGCTCCATCACTTTGTGCCTGTGTCGGGGTTGTTTTCCTAAGCGTTTGCCTCCACTCCCATGGCTTTTCTGTACACTTGCTTTCAGGAGGGAAGAAGCATGTCACGGCTGTCTCTGACCCGGTCCCCGGTCTCTCCCCTGGCCTCCCAGGGGATCCCTCTACCGGCTCAGCTGACCAAGGCGAACGCCCCGGTGCACATCGACGTCGGGGGACACATGTACACCAGCAGCCTGGCGACCCTCACCAAGTACCCGGACTCAAGGTAAGACACGTGCTGCTCGACTCAGTCTTATTCTACGGGCTTCACTTGTGATTATAATGGCAGTCGTTTCATAAATAAAGCTGCACGTGTGTCTATTTATCAGCTCGATTTTGCATTTTTAATTCCATTATTACCTTATCTCGCCTGGCTGTCCTTTATTCAGGGTTCGTGCTGTTTACAAGTCATTTAGCTGACTGACAACTTTCACACTGTACACTAGCAACCAGTTTAATAGGTTTCCAAAGGACCTTTGTTATTTTTCTAAACTCTCAAGGCTTTAAAACAATGAATTTCCTTGCTTTTGTTCGTTTTTAGTCGTGATTATTTTTTAATTGTTATATACCTGCAAGGCTTTCATTTATTAATGAATTCATTTATTTATTAATCTCCTCTCACACGGTTGCATTTGGAAATCCGGCTGCTGTGGTTTAGTTGCTTTCACATGATTTCTGATATTTAACGTGTACGCCATACATCCCCCTGTCTCTTGGTCAGTAGATGAGGGTGCTGCTAGGACTCATGGGAAAAAAGATTATGACGTAAACGTCCAGGTCTTCTTCACTATTTCAGAGCGAGCGTTTGCATCCAACACTTATCTTCAAGATATAAGTTACATAACAAGTTGTGTGGTTTTTATTCATATTTTATCAGACATCACTGTAGTTTTTTTTCATATCGCGCACACAAACTTTGAGATGTCAACACGTAGGAGAGTGGTTCTCCATCCGCTGAATATTCGTGTGGACAGGAAAAGAAGTCTCTCAGGCATCTGCTTCCCAGCAGACGGGGCTTTTTATTTTAGATTTTTGAAGCTCTTCATTGTGAGATTGAGTCGTGATGATTCAGATTGTGTAAGAGCGCGCTTGGTAATCCACCCTCCCACTTTATTCACGCTTTTAGCTCCGTCCACAAACAAGGTGACGTCTCCATAGAAACGTAACGATAGCGTAGCTCTACTCTTTTCACTGTAGGGGGGTTTTTGGCTCTTACTGTTTTAACTCCAACGTCATTCACTACATTATACAGTCTTCAGTCAGCTGACTGAATCCCATGTGGGCCAAGGTAAACATTCACCAGGTTGTTAGAAAATCAAACTTGGCTACAGGAAACAATCCCCCATAATCCCTCGGTAATAAAGTCTTGATATTCAGAGAGGCCGCTGACAGGAAATCCCTGACAACTCTCCTTTTATTCCTGACATGTAACATGAAAAATAAAGCTCATCCCAGACGAGGCTTTTTGACTGTTCTCGGAGATAAGCACTGTTACACTCTGGTATTGGGTCCATCCCGGGGCCACGGAGACAACAGGGTTATTTGGATCAAATCTCTCAGTGTTATTCTGAGCTTAATGACTCTGAAGCTGTTGGAGCAAAACTGTTTTTCATTTGCTATACGAGCGACATTTTTCAAAATGTTCTTGTTAATCAGTGTGTCATCATCAACATTAACTGTAATTATGACACCACATTGAAATTTACATTTCTAACCGATCTGCAGTTTGATTTCATCGATCGAGCAAAGCAACAATTTTAGGAACAAAACAAAATAACAAAAATGTTTCTGTCATAATCAGGAAATTGTACTCGAGAAGAACAGATTCACATCTGAGATGGAATCATCAACATTGTTCCACCAATCCAGTCCATCAGCAATAATCTTAAAGTTGAGCTAAAATGAAAAATGTCTTTTATCCCCTTTTGATCACATCCCCAGTCATATTCTTCACATATTTAATAATATATGGCATAAAAATGACACAAATCAATGTGTTTATAATAATTATATTAATATTTTTTCTTCTTGGAAAACAAAATATGACGCTTACATCATTACTATGATCTATGATGTATTACTACTATCATTACATTATTACATCAGCTAGCCAAACCAGCCAATTCCAACCAAATATCATGACATCATTCAACAATCAATCTGCAACTTAACGGAGTCAGAGAAGCAACCAAAGTCCTGTAAATAGCAGGCTGAATGTGAATGAGGTCATTTAACATGTGGTGAGAGACAACTTCAACATTTCTAGAAAACGTTCATACACATTTATTGCTTTCAGCTAAGCTAGTCTAAAGCTGCCTAACTCAGACATGGATGGACGTATCATCATGACGTCACCTGTTGGTTTGAGGACTACGGTTTAGAAGCCCAGAGTTTGACATTCTGGCCGTCGCCATCTTGGATGTTTTGCAACCAGTGAAAGGAGGTGACCATATTTGGACTGTAGAGGAGAGATGGGTCGATCTGATGAACACAAGCAGCAGAGCAGCAACTTTACTGGATCTGGATCCATCTGGCTTCTGGGGTGAAGCTGCTAGCAAAGTTAGCTTGATAATTCAAGGTCAACTTTACAGCTAAGTGTTGAAGTCATCGTAGTATAGCTTATGTATTGGTAGCATTGGTAGCTACCAAAGCCGTGGTCACAAAACCGTGGTCAGACTTCTTTTGACAACCAGAGGAGTCACCCCCTGGTGGCCAGTAGAGAGAATGCAGGTTTAAGGCACTTCGGAATTTGCTTCACTTTTCAGAACCGGAGGTTGACGCCTGATTAAAAAGCAGTTCAATTTTTTTCTTTTCAATTTGTATTTGTGCATTGTCATTGTGTTTCTTTCTTTCTGTACACGTTACAAAGAAGTGATTCATAGGGGGCGAGTGTAAATGGGGCACGGAATCATGTCGGAGCACCCAAACAGTGTTTTCACAGTGAGAGCAAAGACCGGATACCAGTGTGAGTGTTGGTTGGAGTGCTCTTTCCTCTCTCTCTCTCTCTCTCTCTCACACATAAGGGAGCCTTGCTCTCTCTCCCCCTCTATATTTCTCACTCTGGATCACACACACATGCATACACTCACTGTTTCTCTCCCAGCCTCCTCAGTGCACAGTTGGCCTCGGGGCTCCACTTTCCACTGGAGCCAGTGGAAGGAGGGGCCCTTTTTTGTGTGAATTAGGATAATGGCTGACAGCAGAAAGCAAAACAATTACACTGGCATAGCTGCATATGCTGCGTTCGGCCACGTCCGGTTGAGGAGCCGGCAAAACTGAAAGAAAAGAGAGAAAAGAAAAAAAAAATGTGTGACGACTAACAGAGCAGGGTTAAAGAGTTTAAAGTAGATGATTACTTTTAATAGATTGACCTCTAAATAATGCAGCATGCCGAGAGAAAGTTAGTCTAGTAACTAATGTGCGGTTATTCATCTTCCTCTGTGCGGGCCATATTAAGGGACAGGGGTCATGAAACATTGATGCACTCTCCGTGTAGAGACAGAGAGGACAGTCACTTGAACAGAAGCTGAGGAAATTAGGGAGAATGTTCCAGAGACGAGGAAACTATTTTGAAAGGACTTCTGGACATTTGGTTTCTCTTTGAGGATGATAGATCTGTAGCGGCTTCATGCTCTTTTAGCGCTCCTCTATAGTTGCCGGCTGAAGTCACCATAATTAACACGGCAAACAATTTCTCATAATTTACATTGGTTTTTGTTACATTTCCCCTCTGTTTCCTTGTTGGCCTGAAGTGTGTTTTTTTACATGGCACGAACACGTCGCTGTGATCTAAAGTTAAATGAGCTGTTTGATAAGACTTTTAGTTTGAATCACTTAACATGAAATAATAATGAGTGTTAATTGTGGCTCTTGCGCGAGAACAGTCAAGTCCCTGTTATTCGCTCCTCAACAACAGATAGCATTGTGAGAATCAGAGTCAGTGTCGGTCATTAGTGCATGTGAGTTTCTCACAATGAAAGATCCACATCATGGACACATGTAGGCAAATACTGTCCGTGATGACATTTATTCCCAGAGAACCAGAGTCATAATATTCAGCAAAACTAAAAATGTGCTCCTTGTTTTGAAACTTTTCGTCCCACACCCGATGGGAGAGCTTTCCGGGGACATTCAGTTCACAACGTTACAGCTTCTTTAAGCGAATCAGAGCCAGGAACGGTCCAACATCCCTGGGTGTGTTTGCCTCACTTCGCAGGAAGCTGCTGGGTGTCTCGTATTTATTAGACGTCCATTAGCGTTACACTTTCCCAGATAGCATCTGTTCTCGCAGAGTACCTGTGCCGCGTCGCCCTTCCCACCCTCCTGCAGACATCTCTGAGCCGCTGGCCGGGCTGCTGTGGCGAGGATCCTGCCAGATATTGGCCACCTACTGCCCTCGCTGCCTGCCCTCACTTGGCACCGCTGGGGTGGGAGATCTGAGCTGTTCCCGTCCTTGATAACCTCCCACACCCACCGCCTCCCTCCCTCCCTCCCTCCCTCCTTCCTCCTCACTCTTTCTCTCTGTGTTTCTAGTTCTGTCATATAGCTTTGCTCCCACTCTCTCCATCTATTCCTCTCGTATTCTGTTTGTCTCTCTGCCTCTTTTTCCCTCTTTACTTATGTTCTCTCTTCTGGTTTCTGGGTCTCGTTTGTCACGTCAATCGGCTTGTCTGTTTTGTGTATCTTCTGTTTAAGTTCTCTATGTACCCCCCCCCCCCCCCCCAACCCTACCTGTTAAAAACATCTACCCCCCTCCACTCCAATTCGGGGATTTAACTGAAAGCGAAAAAAAATGAGGAAACCAACAGAGAGAGGGAGAGAGAGAGAGGGGGGGAGGGAGGGAGCAGAAGAGAGGGAAAGAAAAAGAAAAACAGGCAGCATTTTAATTGCTTTTTAAAAAAGTGGAGATGAAAAACAGAGTTAGCCTGGAGGGGTATGGTGAAATTCTAGCTGGAAGAATTGCAAGACCATATGAGAAAGGAACACCTCGGGCAAAACAGGGAGATGAGTATTGGTTTTTTATAAAGCATTTTGCATCGATTTCCAGAGAGAAAGCGAGTAAGGGAGAAGGATGGAGACGGAGGGAGAGAAAGAAAGAGAGAAAGGATGGTGGGAGGGAGGGAGGAAGGGAGAACCATCTTTGCTCTGCTTCTTCACACAGTCAAGTCAAAGAGAATGACAAGGGGTGAATTGGACGCGATAGCTTGGGTGCTTTGAGCCGACACACATCGGGGTCAGGAGATACCTGATCCCACCGTTAAATATGAGCTCGTACACTTTCACAAAGTCAAGGCTTTGTAATTGTAAATTCAGTGAAATGAGTGTGAGTAAAGCCGGCCCTGCTGTTTGCTCACTGACATTCCCACCACGGCTCCCTTCCACCGTCTCCTAATAGAGTTCGACAGCGCCAGCGCTCAGGCAGCGCCGCGCTCACAAATAAGTTGACATCTTTTTTTCTCTCTACGATTTTCACTGTTGTACAACTTTTGTCAGCAGACCTAGACGCTGTGAGTGTGATTAAAGAGCTGATTAAATCAAAACGGTGACAATAACAGCAACGCATCGCTCCGCCAAGAGCTGTTTCTCACAAACACAACACGCTAGTTACTACTTATTCACACCGCAGAGGCATTCCAGGTTTCTCACCAAATCAGTGAAGTTGGAAAGTTCATACAAACGGCATCGTTTAATATTCTAGAGATGCTGAAAACCTGTGTTGAGGGATGTGGATATGTAGCGTATGTAAATGACCACATAGATGGAGTAGATTTGCCCAGATGAGGTTATTAGACCTGTGAGAGAGAGACCCTGCAGGAAAGCCACAAAGACAAGTTGGAATGAATATCTGTCCAAGGGTATCTGGAGGCACGGTGCCAACATGGTGTGATGAAAGTTTAAAGATAACAGCAATTTCCACCCTTTGCCTTGATGAGCCTCCGTCGCAGACTTCCACTAAACCCTGAATACTGCAGCACTCCAGTGGAGGGGCTTAAACGTGGGCCGCTACGGGCAGCAACAAGTGTCTATGACAGTATCTGCTAAAAGCTTTATCGAAGTGTAATTCCTTTTTAATCCATCATTGTGTTTCGCGTTATAATAGGAGCATGTTTTTGATTTCATTTGAAGTGATGTTATTTGGATTATTTTATTTTCTTGAAATGAAACTGACTCAGCCTGTGCAGATAATAGGAGAATATGTTCTGTGATGGCGTACGATGTATGAGCCATGTTTCCCTGACAACAAAAATACGTCAGTTTACGTTGTGGTGGTCCAATTTCAGCACAATATTAATTTGAGATTTGGATGAAATGACAGTTATGGATTGCTGCAAAATTACGATGGAGCATTTGCGTCATTATATTAAGTGATTTATGAAATGAGATTGTGTTTCGTATAAAGAAAATACAGAGCAGGCTGTGAATGACACACAGTACAGTAGGGTTGCAGCTGTACAAGGTCCATTCGTAACAAAGTCAAGTAAAATATCTTTTCCAGATGTCCTCCTCACATTAGTATGTGGCCCACCACCGTTTCCTACCTCCCCCCCCCTCTGACAGATGGAATAATAGAGCTGTAATGCCACATTCATGCTATTAATTTCTGTAAGTACAAGCAGCAAGCGTGTGTGTTGTTGTAATCTCTCCGCGGAAGGGACACTTCAAACAAGTCTGGAATGGAGGAAGTGTGCCTTAAGCCCCTTGTTTCAACCTGGGATGCTAATGCATTTCAAGCTTAGTGCTAATAAAATTGAAAAATAAATGGAGGGTAATTGTTTCATGCATTTGAAGGGAGCTGGCTCATTCCATTATGTGTGTTTGTGTGTGTGGCTGCCTGTGTGTGCGCGCGCGTGTGTGTGTGTATTTCAATTTTCAGAATCAGTCGTCTGTTCAATGGCACCGAGCCCATCGTGTTGGACAGCTTAAAGCAGCACTACTTCATAGATCGGGACGGCGAGATTTTCCGCTACATCCTCAGTTTCCTCAGGACCAGCAAACTGCTGCTTCCAGATGACTTCAAGGTAGGCACTCGCGCCGCAGCATGCACGGCCGTTTCTACGCGTCTGCATGCTGGGAAACAAGTGTCACTATGTTAATATGTGATTATTGATGTTGTTGCATGTTTTCCAAATAACACCTGACACCACACCAGAACCGACAGTCCCGTTTTCATGACGGAGACTCGTCGAAAACCTAAGCATTAATTAGGAAACTTATTTTAAATGGGAACTACAGAGCAGACTCGGTTGTAGTTTCCAGCTGTGGAGAGGAAAATGCTAACTGGCTAACCGGATGGCACACGGATGTGTGTGCCTAAGCCCTGAGCTGTTGGTTTTCACTCACAGTGGTTTCTGTAGAGGTGAGCTCAGGTGAAATAGTGATGGACCACAGTCAAGGACTCTCTAGCAGAGCTGTGGCGTGTTGGTGGCACGTTAATACAAAATAATAGGCTCTGTGTTTACATCTGTGCACACACTTAAATGGGCCTGTGCTAGATTACTGAGGCTGCACACACCTGGCACCTTGTTTACAAGTGAATGCATGTTATCATACAATATTAAATGACGCAACGCACATGGCATTAAAAAACACATTCTGTCATGGTTGGTGTGAAATAATGATTTAAGTGCTCTTAAGTTCACGGTAGATTTCATCCAACCCGATGCACACAGAAACTTGTGAGAAGCCGTCAAAGGCAACAGTTTGGAAAAGGGCAGGCACTTTAAAAAAATAAAACGGGGCAGGTGATTAGACAAAGACTTTTTTTCTTTGGAAAAAATCCTTAAGTTACGTTCTTTGCTCTTCTTTCAGTAAACAAAATAGTTAGTAGCTTTGCATTTAACTCCGCCTACCAGCCCTCGGTTCAGCCTCGGTCTTGGAAAAGGCAAATAAGTCTTTTAAAATCCAGCATGTGGTGTATTTTACACCTTTTATGACTGTAATAAGTGTTCGTAGTGGGAAGTTGATTTCAGGTGACAGACCAGGGAGCTGTGATTCCACTGTGTCACCATGATCTCCGTGTCATGACACCTAAACCCCCACCCAAAGCTGCCAGTCGCTCCTCGCAGGATTCTGATTGGTCCAAACCACTGTGGTTCAGACACAAACCCATTTCTTTTCTCATGATATCATGAGAATCCATCTGCCATGCACGGTAAAGATTTCCCAATTGTACAAGCTATGTTTAAGTCTTTTAAGTTTTAAATCATTGTCCCAGGTTAATATACATTTAATGCTGGCAGCTGTTAGAGTCGATTGTTTTATATGAAGATGATATGGGGAATGTGTTGCTTATTTATCAGACGTGGGGCAAACATGAGCATTTATTTTGAAGTCTTGTTTCTGTCCACATGCCAAATATAAATCCAATATTTACTCTCCTTCTGACTCTGATTTGGTCTCCACCACTTCATGAGAAACATGTCTGGATCTTTATCTACTAAATGCTCCACTTTGTTGCTCTTAATGTTTTCTGTGTGCCGCTCGGTTGGTTTATCAGCTGGGGTTGGTGACAGTGAACCCAAACAGTAAAACAAAAACAATCAACTGGAAGATGCTGAAGGTTGATCTGATTTAAGATTCCAGATGTGTATTGTCACACACAACATAGTTCACACTGAACAATGAAACTCTTATTTTGAAGTTTCCCTTCACACAGTGACCTCAAATAGAAAATCCGATAAAAAAATTATATAAATATACTAAAAAAGTAAAGGTATTAACGTATAAACATATGTACCAAAGGACAGTCCATGCAGTTTAGCAGCAATTGATATATATAGATAAAGATATGGATATAGTGCAAATATGAAGATATGGATAAAGTACAAATGAACATAGTGCATTGAGCAAATGTGCAAAAATACAGTTCACAGAGTTATTGGTTTGTGTGTGTGAGTCATTCAGCAGCCTGATGGCTTATGGGTAAAAACTGATGGGCAGCCACTGTCACATGACAGTGGGTTAAGCCAGTAATAGTATGAAAATACTGATGAGTAGAAGTTTTAAACTAAACCGGTTGTGTTATTAGCGAGTTAGTTAGTATCCGCTCAACCACATGTGTCAAAATTATTATATCTTCAGCCTCCAGCTCCTTCCTGTTAAAACTTTTTATTCAGTGATACTGTTTCCTAAGTGCATTCTGCTCTTCCGTTCTACTCCACCTTAACTTGCGTGACCTTTCCACCAGGCTGGCGCTTGTTCATCATTCTCTACCAGGGAAAAAGGCGAGGCCGAGCCATTCAGAGCCGAGGGCAAACTCTCCAGGCCTCACGCATAGTCTGAACGGGAGCCAAACCTCAGACAACAAAACATGGCATGAAAGCCCCGCATATTTTCAGCAAATGATGGCCTGACTCAGTGCCGATTAGTTTTTCCCTTCTTATTCATGCTTTTCCCTCCCTTCCTGTGAAGTCTTGACAGTCCAATCAGGCTTCACGGTTGAAGAGAATGCATCGGACTTCATTGTTTCGGCTCATTATGATCCCCCTCGCATAAGTCGGCGTTGATCTGCATACCTTTCAATTTGCCGGGGAAGAAAAAGGGAAGAAGAAAAAAAATAAAAATGCAAATAGTGCGAGGCGGAATTGAGCATGTCCTTATCCGAACACAATCAGGCTTGCCGTCGCCCGAGGGCTGGGTCTGTTCTGCTGCTGGCAGCCGCGGTGCTGTGTGTTTTGCTAAATCAATGTGAAAGTCTGAGCAGAATAGGAAAAGAAATTCTCTCAGCCTACATCAGTGGAACAAAATATTCACTATTAATATCCTCCCCCATCTCATTATTCCGACTACAATTAATCACAAGAGTGTAAGCAATGCTCAGTCATATCCAGGGCAAGGTTATAAACCGTTAAGAGCCAGTGCTTTTGTTTTTTTTTTAGTTGCATTTTAAATCAATAATGATTTGTTTCTGTAGGTATTAAATGCTAAAGAAATAATCGGAAAGAGCTTGTGTTTTCATTTGTTTTGCGGGGTGCTGTATATTAGATGAGAATGGGATGGATTTTTTTCCTCGCCGGCCTGTTTAATCAACAGCTTTTCACATACGGTAGGTCTTTATCAGCCCTCCGACTCCCTCGCAGTGACACTTTCCATCATTTTCTCCCTCTTCTTCGACTTTTCTCTGCCACCCCCTCTCTCTCTCTCTCCCGCCCTTCTGTCCTTCCCCGAGATGTTGCCTTGCCGGTGGGCGATCAGGTCGGATCATTATTCTGAAGCTCAAACGGGGCTGTCTGGACATGGGATTGGGGGATGAATCGCCACGCAGCGCTGGCAGCGTGTAGCAGCAGTCAGGACGGAGCTGTTGGCCCCCGTCTCCCTCTCATCCTCACCTCAGCGCTTAGGATTACTCTGTTGTTTTCTGCGCTGCTCAGGATGACTAAAGTGCCTCGCAGACAGACCCCTGTTAAAAACATATCCATCCATGGCTTCAGACCTGTGAAGGATGAGGAGCTACACTTTGATACAGAGAGCTGCCTGAAGGGGGGCGTCTCAGTATGACTTTTGTCAGCTGCAGCAAGAAGGCCAGGAGAGAAAACGACAGGGAGAAAGGGAGAGAAAAAAGGGGAAAAAAGAACCCCCCCCCTTCCTCCCTCGCCTCATTCGCATTCTGAAATCTTAAATATTAGACCGTCAGCTTAAGATGTGTTGCGTCAACGCCGGTCCAGATGGAGTTATATGTATACGGGTGTCGTTGGCACGCCTCAGATGAAGGCTCGGTTTAGATGACGGGGTAAACCAGCGAGGGAGAATGTTCAAGGCTAAAGAGTCTGACAGAAGCAGCGGGGTTAATGAATATGCTGTTTGCTGGCGTGCTCTGTTTCTGTACCCAGCAGAGGAGAAGAGGGAAGGGGGAAACTCTCTTTTAGATCAGGGCTCCCCGGCAGCAGACACCCACAGCCACCAATGATGCAGACTACATGAAACATATGTTGTTTCCACAGTCTCTCACTTCACAAGGGCGTTTAAGACATCATGAGCAACCTCTACCTGTTTCTACTGAGAGGGGAAGTCCCGCCCCTTGCTGTGTCCCCCATGGGACATTAGTTTAGGACAAAATATGCACGGTAGATAACTTTTTAATCCTGTCCGAACTGGAGCATGAATTACACGATATTTGTCATTTTAAAATCTAATCATACATGTCATGAAAGGTTTGTCGTAGTCTCGGGATGCGATGGAAAATACCCTCACAATAAGTTGGTCGTGGTTAATTTACTTTCTCGGGATAAGTGACTTGGAAAATCTGTCTAGCATGCTTTCGACAAATAGAGTCAGGTCTAAAAAATACAGGAATAAAACAAGAACAGACTCACACGATGCTGCTATTTTTAAAATGTATTTCTCCGTTATTAATGCAGGCGGTTCTTATTTAAGAATGATTGTTTTTCTCTACAAAAAAGATGTCATATCTGTGATGCAATAAGATATTTTTTCATAATGTAAGGTAAAGTCGCAACCGTGCGTTTTAGTGCCATTTTAGGAGTTTTAAGTATATTTTGATGTTTTATCTGGATAATATCGTGGATCCAAATTCTTCTTACTTAGTTCTAATTACGTAGTTTCACAATCTACTGCAACAGCTAGACTACAAAATGCAGCTTTCCTTAAATTATCTTTTAAATGGACAAACATGATATGTGTAATTAATTCATGCCACAATTCAGTTTTGTCTCCCACTGACTGCTGTGCATGTTTTTTCAAAATAAGGTACCATGATGGTTGACTCTGAACATCATGATGGAAGTTCATAAACTTCCAATCACTGCCAACAGTGTCAAGAAAAAATGAAGCTGTCAATCTTTGTTAAACACTAATCAGAACATAGATTTATTAATTACCTGTTGTTTAGCAAAAAGATGTGCAGCATTTACGTGCAACCTAATTAAATCTTGTTCTAATAGGAGCTTAACACCGGGTCACAAGCCTCATTAACATAAAACTCCCTCCATGTGAGGAATACATTAACGCGCTCCTCGGCTGATCATCGTCCTCATGTTCACTTGCACATATCTTTTTCCTCACCTCCCGTCTGCCTCCGACAGCGAACCTCCGCCTCCTTGTATTTTTCTATAGCGGTGAATGATAGTGCCATCTGGTCTTGTGGGAAATTAGAGGCAAGAGTGCAGGGGCAAATGGCCCCGAGCAAGCCCTGCCCAGGAGGCAGAGGCAGGCAATCTGCTGCAGACTGTCTGCACACAGGAATGCACCATCCCACTTCACTGGAGCCCTCCTGACGGCCTTTCTGGAGTCGGCTCACTGAAACATGCTAAAGGCTAACGCAGCTCTGCCAAGAGCTACTGCGGAGGAGAGCTGCAGCATGGCTCTGCTTTGTTTATTGAGAGCGTCGTCCTGCTGGTCAGAAGCCATCACCGATCTGTTTTATTCTTCCTTCCTTTCCGGAAGATGCCTTGCATGGTAAAAGTACAGACGTTGAACGCTGCTCCGTGTTCTCATTTCTGGCAATTAAATGTCCTTGAGTGGGTAACTTACCATGCAGGCTGTTCGTAGCTAAACCTAGTAATGTGTAAGTAATGTGTAATTATTTGTACGCCATGAAATCAATTCATATTTATATAAGTATGTAAGTGGGACAAACGCAGCATAGGGAGGAGGTCAGGGGGTACGGTCGGGTAGAATGCCAGACTTTTGTGCAGGAGACTGCCGTTTGTGTCCCGTAAGTAAATAAGTCACAAGGTTGAGTAATTAGTCGCATAACTGTAACGCCACGTCCGTGACGCCACGTCCGTAACGCCACGTAACTGTAACGCCACGTAACTGTAACGCCACGTAACTGTAACGTCACCTAACTGTAACGCCAAGTAACTGTAACGCCAAGCCTGTAAAGTCCGTAAAGCCACGTCCGTAAAGTCCGTAACGCCACGTCCGTAACGCCACGTCTGTAACGCCACGTCCGTAAAGTCCATAACACCACGTCCGTAACGCCACGTCCGTAACGCCACGTCCGTAACGCCACGTCTGTAACGCCACGTCCGTAAAGTCCATAACACCACGTCCGTAACGCCACGTCCGTAACGCCACGTCCGTAACGCCACGTCTGTAACGCCACGTCCGTAAAGTCCATAACACCACGTCCGTAACGCCACGTCTGTAACGCCACGTCCGTAAAGTCCATAACACCACGTCCGTAACGCCACGTCTGTAACGCCACGTCCGTAAAGTCCATAACACCACGTCCGTAACGCCATGTCCGTAACGCCACGTCCGTAACACCACGTCTGTAACGCCACGTCTGTAACGCCACGTCCGTAAAGTCCATAACACCACGTCCGTAACGCCACGTCCGTAATGCCACGTCCGTAATACCACGTCCATAATACCACATCCATAAAGCCACGTCCGTAAAGCCACGAAGCTGGAAGTTTACATTGAAAAGTCTGTATGCATGTAACAAGTGTAAATTAATAAGAGCAGTGGCATCAGACTGACACGTTTCATAATAATATTCAGGGATATTCTTGTACATTTGTTCCTTCATGCCCACACTGTTGGTGTTTCACTACTGTAGAAGGGTCAAAGTGCAGCTGCTGCCGGAGCAGCTCTCCTGGAGTAATTACTGGTTAAGTGTCTTGCTCAAGGGCACTTTGTCATTAGTTGCTGTGGGGAAGCCATCAGGATGCCCTCTAAATATATATCTTCCACCGTCATCTTAATGTTGCACAACTCTTCTATATGTGTCCTGACGACCTTGCTGATGAACTGTAACGTAGTGCGTTAGTCACACGTGTAGCCGAGAGGGCCGTCCACTCATCTGCACGCACATCTGCCTCCACAGGACTTCCACCTGCTGTACGAGGAGGCGCGCTACTACCAGCTGACGCCCATGATCAAGGAGCTGGAGCGCTGGAAGCAGGAGCGCGAGCAGCGACGGATGGCGCAGCCCTGCGACTGCCTGGTGGTCCGCGTCACACCAGACCTGGGCGAGAGGATCGCGCTGAGCGGCGAGAAGGTCCTCATCGAGGAGATCTTCCCCGAGACCGGAGACGTTATGTGTAACTCAGTCAACGCCGGCTGGAACCAGGACCCAACACACGTCATCCGCTTCCCCCTCAACGGCTACTGCAGGCTCAACTCTGTCCAGGTAACACACGGCCAGTACTACGGCCCATTACTACACTAGTATACTATTTCACAACAATACACATTTTCTGTTATATTTGTGAATGAAGCAACTCAGTGTTTCACAAGACTTATATTATGACCTGTTGGATATGCTAGTATTTTGGTTAGTGTGGTGTTCCTGATTAAAAGAGTGAATATTAAATAGCACTGAAAAGAAAATCAACTAATATGTTATGGGGAGAAACTACAGGTAAAAAAAAACAGTTTTTCATGCTGGTACATTTTTTGATTTTTCTTCCACTATGTCTTCTTTCAGACGAGTGGGGAAAAAAGCATCCAAAATACACATTAAAGTGTTTATTTTACTCCTTTGTCTAAAAGTAGTAATTCAAAAGAATCAGAAAACTTGTGATATAAAAAAAATATTACAATTACCTTTTCTCAAAAATAGTTTTTCTCAGACTCTGAAATCTCCACTTCAGTAGCACCAAACTTAACACTTTCATTCCTTTCTATATTCTGAAAGTTTTTACAGAGCGGTTTGTTCATGTATCATTCATAGCCTGATTTATAGAACTTTTATTTATAAAAACCTGACTAAAAACCTTTGACTCTAATATATCAACGAAATGAAACAAGAATTTTAAAACCAGCATTATGTCTTGGAAATGTGCCCAAATTAGCACAGATTTATGAGCTAATGCCTCATTTTCATATTTAAAAAAACATTTTCAGAAATCTTATATGACGAGAAGTACCAGTCTTACTGTAAGTAATCACCTGGCGACGTTTCATGGCTGTCTTTTAGTAAATCTAGAGCACCTTATTCACTTGTAGTTCTTCCCTTTGAGATTATAGGAATATTTTACTGTGACAGCAAACTATTAAACTACATTCAAGAAGTGGTCTGAGATGAAAATGTGCAAACACCACCATGTAGCCTTTAAAATCTCTGTTTTGAAGCATCATCCAAACAAAAGACAGCTGTGAAGTCTTTGATTAAGTCTCCAAACTTTACTAACAAATGCTCATTTCATCTCAATAAGCTTATTAAGCTTATCTCGGTGCTTGGTAGTGATTTTAAATGGTTCTCCTCTCGACTTCACAATGAAAACCTTGTTGCGTCTCTTTAAGTTTGCTTTGGCACCGTTGGTGTTTCGTGGGATACGTCTCGTTGCCTTTATTTATCCAGCAATGGATTTTGCTGAGCAAGCAAACCATTTTCTCTCCGCCACCCTTCAACACCTTCATACACACCTCACACCTGGCTGCCATTTCTACCGTACGGCCAGAGCTCCTCCGGCGTCGGTGAGCTTTTGCTGCCAGGCAGAGCGTCAGCTGAGGGAGAGGACACACTTGCATGTTCACTTTGCTAGCCAGTATTGAGGCGTTTTTCTTCGTCTGTGTGCGCGTTGCTTTAAGACGGTTGGCGTGATTTGTGGCTCTTTGTGCCGCGTTTTGCCACAGTGGAGATAACGGCTCGTTGTCGCTAACTGAGATAATAGCCGCTCTGATGGAGCGACAGTCAGTTTGTCAAGAGATTACCAGAGGTAATGGTAGGCGTGCAGAGTGTGTGTTGTTTCTCATCCTGTCTCACACAGCTTCCAAGTGGCTGTTGCATGATGGGAAACCCGATCCCGGCCTGTGTACAGTCACCGCTCGTTGCCCGGTCCGACTTAGATGTCCTGGTTTCACCGTAACGTTAAGAGAAACTTCAGAAAACTAGTTTTACAGTGGCGATACCCGGAGAGGTTTGTGAGAGGGAGAACGGGGGAACATAACAGCCTCACACCACGGGCTCGATATAACACACTCCGGTGCCCACAGCCATGAAGAGGCCGACACATAAGAGGAGCCTTCCCCCCCTCCAGCAGCCGGAGGGAGCCTCTCCCAGGCAGGCTAGCGCTGCTCCGACACCTCCACCTCCATCCCTCCCGCCACTGCGAGAGACCACCTCCAGGGAGAACGAGAGCCGAGCGAGCGGGACAAAGCGCGTGTGGACTGCGGCCATGTTTTTCCTGCGAGAAAAAAAAAAAAGCGAAGAGGAATGGAGAAGGGTGAAGGAGGGAGGGGGGGGGGGGGGTGATATGCATAATTTACGCTTTACTCCTTTTTAAGACACAGCTCCTTTTTTAAAAAGACTCCAATATAACACCGCTCCAGGCGATTGAAATACACGTATTGCATTTTTTAATACCATACTTACAATTTCTCAAACAGCCTAAACCGGTTTATACTTCTTTTATAGATTTTTAAATGACTTGCAATATAATTAATTGGCCGCATCAACTAACACAACATTTTCCCACTCTGTTTACCAGCGAGACTGGTTCTGGGATGTGAGCGCGTCTGACTAGCGCGGCCTGAAAAAGGAAGTCGTTTTTTTTTTTTATTGTTTAGGTTTTTATTGGGGCGGCTCCACTGAAGGCGAGGTGAGCTGAAAATCCTCTTTTCAGACAAAGTGCTCACAGAAAGAGGAGCTGGATCTTCAAGGTTTCCTGCAGCGACGCTCCCCTTTGTCTCGCAGTATGGCCTCGCTGCGCTAAGGTGCTGTCGGCATCAGGCTCTCTTTTTTTGTCTCTTGCTGGCTCCTTTAAGACACACACACACACACACACATATGCAGGCACAGTAGAGGGGCCCGGCTCATTGAGTCGATCTAGATGAGGACACAAGGAGCAGATGGAGGTGTTTTTCGGTGTAAGGGGAGATTTTTCTAAACAACTTACTCATTCTGTCCTCTCGCATTGTTGCGTGAAGGTATGAGAAGGTTAGGAAAATAATCCCCGTCTTACCCGCCAGACAATAAGCCTCTGATCTGGTTTCAGTCCTGGACCCCAACCCAGAGGAACACAACCACACCCTGCCCCGTAGAGGAAGAGATGCAGATGCAGATCTGTCTGGGGCAGAGAGTTTACGACGGGACTCGTTTTTTGAAGAGGGAAAGAGATGAGACAACTTTTTTAAATGTTCTCTTGTTTTTCCAAAATCATTATGTGTCACTGGCACGGAGGATTCAGATGATGTTATTGAAGGAAAGGTACTGTTGCTGTCTTGCCCCGGGGCTGGAAACGGCTAGATCTTGTGATACTTTGGTCACAATGAGATAACATGATGGTTCTCAATACTTTACTGTACTTTTCTGCAGTTTATTATTCGGCTTAGAATCTACTCAAAGATAAAGTAACACACCCTGAGGTCAGTAAATTAGGTTAGTCTTTGGAGTGAAACATTTCATCCAATTACACAAGCACTCTCTGTTTTAAAGCTTTCTTATACGTTATTATATCCCCATCTATTTACAGTAAGAAACGACTGTATGTATCCGTTTGAATATCTTGCGAGGAAATGGTCTTATGCTGTAAATTTAGCCCCTTGTTTAGTCCTTCGTCCCGTGTGTTCAGATGTGAGAGAGTCAGGATAAACAACTCCACCTTGGCAAGTGATTCTGCATGAAGTCATGACTGGAATTTAAGGGAATAATGCGAACCACCTGCGCTGTGATGTAGATCCAGCGGGGAGAAACAGAGAGCAGCAAAGGCACTTAACGGAGGGAAAACATTTAGCCAAAGAGCCACAGAGGTGTACACACACACACACACACACACACACACACACACACTGGCGGCCCAGAGCTGGAGCCGGGGCCTCGCTGCTCAATACATCACCATGATGAAGCACTCGGATCAGGCCGGAGCCAATCCGTCCTTCATCAATGTGACAGCGGCGCTAGAGAAGGTCCCCCTGTCCCCCCTGCTGCCCGGGCGGGGAACGCAACGCGCCGCAACACTCTCTTACATGTCACGCTGCCACTCCATCAATCCTGCGCCGGCTGGAACAGAGAAAGCACAGCTCATCAGAGCAGACAAGGCCACACAAAAACCTCAGCGAGATGTTAACAGTGCTGCTGCTGCTGCTGCTGACACAGACACAGCGCTGGGACGCCCAGGCCAGCGGATTAACCTGTACACGGCTTAACGTTGGACCGTGTTACCGGCTGACAGCTGCAGCAGTTGGTGCCAGAAACATGTTTGTGTTGGATGCAGCATCGTGAGGTTGTGTGAAGTAGGGCTTTTTTTAAGAGTGATTTGCTGCAGGAGATATGAGACACCTGCAGGAAAATAACTCAGAATGAACAATTAATCAGATGATTTACAAGTTCTTGGTTTAATGAGGAGAAATATATTCCATATAAAATTCAGTTTATTCACATAATTATTAAAACACTGAAAGAAATGCCATAAAATAATTTAGTTTAATAAAGTAGCAATTCTACTACTCTGAAGACTTTTATTGAGATCGTGCTTAAAATAGCATAAAACAAGAAACGTTTGGTTAGACAGAGGAGTGACATCCACAGAAACATTTCTGTCCACTTTACCAAATATGCCGGACTTAATTCGGGCAATCATTCATTTCCAGGTGACATTCAACCTTAGTTTCTATAGCAACGTATGCTGGGAAAGTAACCAGGGGCCTGCTTTAGACAGCAGGTTTAACTAACTATAAACCTTATCCTGAACTTTTGAGTTTTCACTTCCAGAACAGCTGTTTGTTCTCTCTGAGTTAAGCTTCAGGGTGGCGAACGTGGAAACATGTGGATAGCAGGATTCACCATGGCAACAGGTAAATAACAGGCAGAGCTTCCATTTCAATCCAGTGGAGGTGGAGATATTAATGTGGAATATATATGGACGGAGTCAGAGCAGAACATTTATAAAGAATAAAGTTTTATTCAATGCTGCGGACACTTCTTTAACGGATGATAAAGTGATGCTGAAGGCTATCATACACATATTTGTTCAGCATTAATCTGATGGGGATGAAATACAGGGTGCATCTGAAGGTGAAAATTATAGTTTGATTTAAAAAAATCAAAGATAATGAGCCGTGATTGATGACAATCTGATGCGGCAACATTTTGGTGATTTAAAGGTTAAAATACATTGGGTTTTAAATTGTAGGAATTGATTCAGAGTGGATTTATTTGAGCTATTTCAACAAACGGAGTCGTTTTAAAGTCACTGAAACGTTAAAAAAACAGGATAAGCAGCATATTTAAAGAAAAATATTTCAAACTCTGCACCACAATCCTGCTCACTCAGGAATATCAGCCTATAATATCAAATATTATAGGAAATCATCATCTGACAGTCTGTATGCAGTCACAATATTCCATATTTATATCACAAATTCAACTTCCACTTGCAAAACGAAGAGCGTTCAGCAGCTATCAGGCCGAGCTGAGGTTGATTTGACGCTGTGTAATATTTGAAGTCAAAAACCTCAAAGAAATGACTGACAACACATAAAAGTGTTTAACTTTGGATTTTCCAGTAACAAACCATTAGGCTATGAGCTAATTAATGTGCTTTGACAGGCTCTTTGATACCGACTGAATCAACGAGGAAATAAAACAGCGTGGCTCTCTCGCTGTGCTCTGCGAGAGGAAGGAGACGGAGAGAAACTCAGGGTTTGGTGAAGAAAACCTGCAAGCGAGCAGCCGAGGTTCACAGAGTCAGAGTTTCTTTTTCTGGAAGTGGAAACCCAGAGTTCCCCTTCATCTCAGGGTTAACTAACTGAGTTTTCTTTCTGGAAGAAGGCCTTGAAACAGTCAAAGGTGTCCAGAAACACAAGGCAAAGGCAGAGAAGAAACAAAATAAAGGTAAATCAGAGAAGTTGGGAAAGCAGGACTGCAACACCAAGAGAAACGGCTCAGACGAGGACAGGAAGCACACGGACTTAATGTAGACTGAAAGGAGGGTGATAACGAGGGACAGGTGACAGCTGTGTTGATGAGGGACAGGTGAAACCAATCAGGGCCAAACACACTGGCGGGAAAATACAGGGCAGGAAGTGACGGATCGTAAAAAAGAGGAGAGTGATACAAAATACAAAAAGTACTTATTCTCAGAATGTCCCAAGTGTTATTTAATGTTATATCATTGGAAGTCAAGTAAATATATTGGAGTAAAAAAGACAATATTTCTCTCTAAATTGGCATAGAATGGAAATACTCATTTTAAACGGACAGTCGACCCCAAAAGTGTTTATAAATCTAGATTGTTTTGCCTAATTTTGGATGAATCAGCCGTGGAGATGTCGGCCTTCTCAAATATAGCAGGACTATATTGCACTCAGCTTTTGGCGCCAAAAAAAAAAAAAAAGTTAATCAGGAATGTCTCTTTACAGAAATCACAACCCCTTTAATCAGGATAATACACAGAAGGGGATAAAATAGTTCCTTTTTGGGGCGGAGCCGTAACTTCACAGACACTTTAAATCAAAGTGTCCGCTTGTGTCGGTGAGCTCGGTCTCATCGGCTCCCCAAACACGGCTGCTTGATAAATGTCCCGCCGAAGCATTGAGAATACATCACGCTGTCAAAGCGTGTTTGTCGCTTGAGATCCCTCTAAAAAGCTGGCAGATGGCTCCGGGAATTAGACGGAGTCGGAGCTGCTCGGCAGCCAGATGCTGGCGTTAAGCGGAGGATGCGATGCAGAGACGGCGCGGTTAGCGCTCCTTGTCACATATTAAAGACGGTGCACGGTGAAACAAAAGCCACCCCCCTGAGTGCGGCGCCCATCGCATGCTGCGGCGTGTTTGTGTGTCATACGTGTCAGCCGGCGTGCCACGAGGAGCAAGAGTCTCCCAGCGCCTCCTGAGAGGTGTTGCGAGTACGGCGGCGGCCATCAATATTACATGGTGCTCCGGTTTCCAGCCCTGAGACTCCTCCACTTTGATTCCTGCCCCCGCCGCCGCCACCGCCGCCGTGTTGGAATTATACGGTGCTGGGATGTTAGAGGGGTGATGTATCCCCCCTTCATCCCCACAGCGCCCTCAGATTGAGTGGCAGCTCGGCGGGATGGTTAGATGCTGAAACGGTGCGTGTTTCGGGGGCAGATCCCAGTGCAGCCAAGTCGACCAGTGAGAATGCTTTATTATGTTTCTAATGCGCGGGGATCACCGGGGCTTTCCGCTCCGATCACAAGACAAGAAGAAGTGCTCAAGTTCAGGGTAGAACCAGCAAACTTCGCTCAAGTATTTTCAGATCCACTCTGTAGTCAGATTTCCTGTTATGAAAATAACAAAGCGACATACCTTAAACGCCTAAATACTGCAACTCTGGGAGGGAAGAGTACTTCAACCAGAGGTATGACCTCCTGACCTCTGATGCTAGTTTAGTGTCGTGATCGATGATCTGAGTTCATATCACTATCTCAGGTGATGGCAGGACAACTAGGCTGACCAACAAAAGACATCTCTGTTGGAGCCTCACCCTTCTAGAGCTGTTTTCATACTACAGTTTGAATTTCCTCACAGAGATGTTATTCTCCGTTTCCTGCCCAGCGACGACAGATGTGAATTAGCTTATGACTGACTCTGGTACGGCTAAGAAGCTGTGCACTATCCCCGTCCAATATCGGCACCAGTTCAACGTAGGCAGGGATCTGAAAGCCTGCAGTCACAAGCATGTTGTGCAGCTGAACTGAGCCACAAGGACATGTTTTGACTTTTTAAGAGGGCGCTTTACTCTGTGTTGTCAGCTGGGATTGATCTCAGGACATCGTCCCGTTGGACATTGAAACCTTTTGCTCGGATACATCTTAATTAATCAGCGTATTGTTTGTTCCCCCGTTGCACTAATCCACTGTGTCAAACCGAATGTGGAGGCTTTTTCTTTCATGGCTCCTTATAGTCATTACAGTACCCTTGAATCTATTACAACTATCTATAATAATATCCTTAAGTCTTTTGTGTTGCCATGCATTAATGATAAAAGTGTTTTCCGACTATCTTTATTGATCAGGCAATTCTCCTCTGTGACCAAATTCATTGCCGAACATGACAGTCCCACATGCGTTGAGATGATCGGGGGGGTGGTGGGTGGTGGGGGGGAATGCAATGTGATGCAATGATCAAAGAAGGCTATGTAATATAATTTCCATAATCGTTAGGCTCCTCCGTCGTCTGTCATGGATTTGGGAGTGTTTGATGCTTGGGCAGGTCTCTTAATTAGCCATCCTCACCATCAGCTGTCTGCCGCCCCTTCTGTCTCACAAATTACAGAGTTTGTCATCGTCGTATGGCCAGAGGACGAATGGAGGAGGGGGAGGATGGGGAGGATGGGAGGGGGGTAACTTTTCCAAGTGGTCCTTTCTGCTTACAAACAGCATGTTGGCCCACGTTGCTGTTTATTCAGGAAGTGGTGCGGGGGCGGGATTCAGGTCTGCTCAACAAGTTTGTGTGTGTCGTAATTTGCATCTGTTAGTTTGCATTCTGGCTCAGATGTCGTCCGTGCGTGTGATTCCTCTGCTCTTCTCTGTCTCACTAATCCCCGGTCGGGGCAGGGAGACGGTTCACCCCCGGACCTGCAGGCCTAAATGCCCCAATTTGATCCCCCCGACGGGGCCCACAGTCTTGTAATTAGAGAGGTCATTCTGCGCCATGAGTGCGTTGTGTGTGCATGTGGGCATCTGAAGAAACTGATCTATTTAGTGTGAACTTCTCTGGCTCTGTATCTGGCAGGAGGGGATAGCCCTCGGCGAGACCTTTCATTTCCATGCGCTGCACACTCCATTAAAAAGGACGGGGGAATAAGTAAATACACAGCACTCCTCGCACTGGGATTTAGATATACCCCCTTCAAAAAAAACACACAAAAAAAACAAGGATCACAGCCGATGAGGAGAGAAAAGGGATCTCGGAGTTCACATGTTTGCCTCTATCTACATGTGGACGAGTGTTTTGTATCCATGCCCCGGTCTCCAGGGCTAACATGCATCCTCGTTCTCTCCCTTCAACTCCAGACACTTTGTCCTCACGCAGATCACCCATATCTGCCGCTCATCATTCCCCGCACGTCGGCTTCTCCTCCGCTCACGGACCTCACTTCTCCCTCTCACCCCGGCCTCATTACTCAAATTAGGAGCTCCAGTAATCACGGTGCCAAGCCCGTTAACACACCTCGCTCACGCTCCGCTTTCCTCATCCCTTTGAGCTCCCGCCCTCGGTTCGGCAGCCAGTCCAGCACAAGCGGCGTGAATATTGCAGAGGTGGTGTGATGTCCGAGTGCCCTCTGGTTTCATCCCATCACTGCGTGTGATTGGAGGAGGGGAGGGAAGGTTAACGACACATGCCGTATATTGTGACTGATGGAGGGGATGGATGGATATCAAAACGTGATACCTGTCCAAGACTTAGTTATATTCCCTGCTGCCGAGTATTTATTGCCCCAGAAATCTGCAAAGTAATGAGATATCACTAAACTTTCACTAAGTCATCATTATTTTTAATGGAGGAATAAATAATACTCAATAAAAAATTGTGTGATTCTGCACACATCAAGCAGAAAAGTATTCATTAAGATACCAAGAAATGTGCTTTAATTTAGAGAAATTGTGAGACATTTTGGGAAATACTTGTTTTGCCAGCAGCATGCTTGCTTATATTAGCGCAAAGACGGAAATAGCGTTAGCTAGTTCCACCTACCAGCACTTCTACAGGTCATTAATTAACACATTGTAGCTTTTTTATTTCATTTTTTAGTAAGTGTAAAAAAAAAATTACTTTCTACTGGGCGTTTGCCAAGCTAACCAAGGTTAGCCAAGGTTTTTTTGTTGTTGTTGTCTTTGTGCGATGCTACATTAGCTGGCAGCTAGCAGTTGCTTCATATTTAGCAACAGACAGACCTGTATCTCTTTCAGATGAACTCCTCCACTCCTGTTATTAACGGCCTTCTCTTTATTCTCTCTTCTGTTCTTTCAGGTTCTGGAGCGTCTTTTCTTGAAAGGCTTCAGCGTGGCGGCGTCTTGCGGCGGCGGCGTGGACTCTTCCCAGTTCAGCGAGTATGTGTTGTGTCGCGAGGACCGGCGGAGTCTCTCCATCAACACGCCCATCAGGATAAAACAGGAACCCCTGGACTAGAGCATTCTGGGAGAGGGACTGTCAACCCTACCGAGACCCCTTCCATCGTCCCACCCCCACCCTGCCTACCCCAGCCCCCCCCTCCCTGCCCCAACAGGACCACAACCACCCTGACATACCGAAGTATTAGCAGATGCTTGTTGTCCTCGCCAGCTCTGCAGAACTCTAAGGGGAATGTAGTACCAAACAAAGAAGAAAAAAAAGCATCAGCAGCAAAAGTTTTTGATTATGTGAAATGACGCCCGTAGAATCGGGGACTGGGATGAAAACAAATAGACTGAACAGCAGATCACTTGAACCATTTTAGCACCGTGACTGGTTGATTTTCCCCTCTAATTGTTACAAAAAGGGTGTCCTGACCCTTTGGAGTGACTTAACTGCCCCCTCCTCCCAACCCCCCCACCCCCCATCCTGCTACCCCTCTGTCAGTGGTGTATCATCCGGTTGAGGCCCATGTCTGGTCTGCTGTGGGACAAGAAAGCTTTGGCAGACAGGAAGGATGACAGGAAGAGGACATAATCCCATCTCGCAAGTCTCCCAAAAGGCCCCAGTACCCCGCCCCCCCCCCCCCCCCCCCCCCGCCACGTCCCCCCAACCCCATCACACCTCACTTCACACAGGCCGCGGTACAGACGGCGAGGGCCTCGCTGAAAAACAGCATCGTTTGCCAAACTGATTGTTTATTACGATTTTCATTGTTGTTTCTAAAGTATGTTCTTCTTGCTCCTTTTGCTGTTCTTATCATGACATGGTGTAAACAATTATTATTAATAGGATTATTTTTAATGTCTCTCTTTTCCTTTCTACAATATGAAGGATGTACGAACGTTGTATTCATTAGGCTTTGAGAGCTTGTGAGGGAGCATTTCTTGGCAGTAGCTGCAGAAACTCAGATGTCTGCAGGCTATGTGGCTAAAGCGATCTGGCTGGCATTGCATTCAGAGCCGGGGAGAAAAAAAAAAAGTCCCATTGTTCAAACGGGGATGGAAGAGAACCTGGATCTTTCAAAAATGTTTATAGTCAAATGTGTAGCGCACATAAAAAAAAAGTGCTCTGGAATTCCTGCTTATTAGCTCTAAACATATCTGGGGTCTCTGATCGGATTCTCTCCTGTGTGCACAAACCTTCGCTCGTATTCAGCAGAACGTTTAAGAAATACGGTGAAATTCGACCTTCAGGTTGCACAAGCTCTATGTGTACGGCAGTTTGGTTGAGTTAGAATGTTAAAAGACTTGAGGACCAACGTGGACGTTTACCAGTATGTCTCGTGATCAGCAAGAGATGTACTCTAAATGCTTAATGTTACTTTGCACTTAAACATTTCCCGCGGAGCTGTTCCCACCAAACACTTGTTTGAACCCCTTTTTTCTCATGTTTTTACGAGATCAGAACATTAAAACGTAGTTACAAACAAAGTTACAACAGAACAAATACAGTAGGTACCGACGGAGACGAGGTGCCTATTTGGTTGATTGTACAAACATAAAGGTGTCATCTGTTTTTACAGTTTATAGCTAAAAAATAAAAAAAGACACAAGATGATATAAAAAGAAACTATGATAGGTAGCAACATTTGTTCCTTCGGGCCTCCAGTGTTGTTGAGAGAAGCTCACATACCTTCGGACAAAGTTGATTTCGATATTGTCACTTCTAAGCCAAGACGATTCCGATGGTTCTCCTTCTTCTGTGTGGCAGAACCCAACGTGAACTGTACTCCCGGCATCAGCGTCTTCTTCACAAAGGAGCGAGTGGGCGGCATTTACTCTGTCCTGCTCTCATTCTCTTGGTCTTATTCGCAACATTTCTGAATCAAAGACAGAAACAAGAAAGGGCCGAGTTTTCATGCTTTGTATTTGTGTGTAACTTACAGATGCTGTTTCTTCCATTCCAAAAGACTGATAAAAAGAAAAAAGAAGTTCATTTCTGATCTTGTGAGCTCTGGCATTTGTTTGAGTTAAACTGGGGTTGTTTTTTAAAAAAGCTAGTTGTTCATTAAAAATGGGCGGTAGTTCTGACCGTGTTGTCCAAATATCCGCTCTCCCCGGATGGCCGCTGATTAAACGAGGCCAATGAGTGGATAAAGATGAGCTGGGTGTAAGTGTAGCTCCCAGTCCAAGCACACTCCTCCCTGGGGGTCTCTCTCACAATCAAGCCCATCTTTGTTCTGACCTGCCAGTGGCCTGCGCCTTTGCATCCAGTCGCCTCAAAGGGAATGGTCAACCAGGCCTTTCATGTGCCGAGGCATGTTGGGCTCTTCACAGCGCTCCTCACCCCCCTCCGCCTCCCCGAGGGCTCCCAGCTTCAGCGGTGCCAGTAGAAACCCGGGGTTGCACCCCCCTGCTGCTGTGTCATCCCCATGCCCTGGTTTAAAAAAAAAAAAACACAGAAAACGCTGCACTACACTGTGGCTAGCTGGACCACACACTGCAACGGACCAAACTGATGAGTCAAATCTGAGCACACTCAGAACTTACTGTACAGCCGGGCGACTGCTGCTGATCTTTGATCCAGTTGATATGTGGTGTGGGAACACATCGAGTTAGTTCTCGAGGAAACAGAGCTGAAGGAAAAGTGTTGTACTAAAACCACACATCTGCAACAACTATACTTTTTCAGGGAGGAAGGACAGAAGGCATATTGTCTCGCTGATGTGGCATTTGGAAATCAGGGAATGGGCTTTTATCAGTTTTAAAGAGCTACGGGGTCGTGCACATAAGAATAAAAACATGAATGGTTGCTCGCATCGACACACAAGTTAGAAAAAGGAACAAAAATTGCAGTTTTGGGCTTCTGTCTGCAACGACCAAACCTTTCGACTCAGCGTAGAAGTGACAGGTTAACTACGAAGGTAGACAGACTCGACAGGACCGGGAACTCCATAGTCACACATGCCACCCTTTTCAGATGAAGTGCGGGTCAGTGTTTCAGCCAGCTCACATGGCATTCACTCCACCTCTGAGGCGGGTCAGTTGTACAGTTCTTGTATATTGAATTATCAGGATTTTACTGGACCCCTTTGTGTTTTTAAGAGACCTCTTAGTCCTCTTTCCAAAAAGAATGAAACGAAATTCAAAGCATTGCATTGTGTACATATGGATTAAAACATTTCAAAGGGTATAATAAGGTGCAAATGTATATTATTTAAAAGTGTTTAAAACAATTAGACTGTGGTATTAAAGGGCATGTGTTCATTTGCAGTGTCTCCATTTGACTTTTCTTGCATATTTGCGATAATAAAAAGGATGTACTGATGTATATCTGACATGTGTCTCATTGCTCTCATGTTCTTCCATTAACCTTGAAGGAAGCAATATACGATCAGAGCATTAATATTGCAGCAAACAACTATTAACTATGTGAAGATATAGTGGAGTAATGTCTGAGAAGAGAGTGAAGTTGCTGTCCCTCTGTGTGTGTTGTTTTTGTAGCGCATGGTCATGCATGTGAGCATGCCCTAATGGCTCTACAGCTGATAATGCTGTCCCGACCGACAGCGTTGTCGCGAAATCGTAGCACCCTACCTCCAGTTCCCCCCCAGGTAAACTGTTAGCATGCTAGCTACGAGCTTTGCTACTCGGGTGTCTTCATGTTGAGAGCCATTAAGAGGCAGATAGAAATGCTCACGCATCTCATATTACGCACCTTTAACAACCCTTCCAGTGAAGGAAAGATATACGGTGGTCAATAGAAGAGAGAAATAATTGTGTGATCTCATATAAATTGGACCATGAATTACACAAATAATGTTTGTCCATTTAAAAGATGGACGTCAAGAAAGTCACATTTAGTTTTGAAAAATTACATAAAATAAAAAATAATTGAATATAGACTTCACTGCATTGATGCAGAATCGTTCAACAAAGCACCTTGATGCATCATAGAACCGATTATTTCTCCCACCTCTACTAGCTAGCCAAGATAACGACCACAAATTTTACAATGAATTACAGTTTTTGGGTTTCTCACTTTAAAAGAACATTTTGCATGCCGAAAATAGTTGCAGTTTGCCTTATTTTGTTTTGTGTGAACTACACTTCTCTTCTTGTGCAATGTACGTCACCAACACAGCTAGTTACTTGGCTAGCTAGCTAGCTAACTTACCTATGAAGCTTGTACAAATATAACACTATCTATCAGATGTGTTTTATCCTGCAACTCTTTTGATCAGGCAGAAGTGTTAGAAGTAAAGGAGCAAAACAAGTGTTTCGTATGAGTAACGTTACATCCTGGTACGAAACGCATTGTAGCTTTCGAGAGAGACATCATTTATGGGGCCTTTAGTCTTTCTAACTATGATTTTTCCGGCTTAGACTTTCACGTAGTTTTACGACAACATGCAACTTTTTGTGACAAGCAAAATTATCTTTTAAATTGACAAACATCATTTGGGTAATTCATGGCACAACTCAACACAACTGTATAAAAAATTTCTGTACTAAGGTCCCATGGTGGTCGACCAGAAGGGGACTTAGCCTATATGGTCAGGTCACTATTCAGTATGTTGAGATCTGTGTCCTGATGAACTGATGAAACCTGATGGATCCCGTCGGCCTACTGAAACCAGGCACACGTGGGTCGTCTTCAGGGCTGAATACAGATCAGTAGTCTGCAGCTCCAGAGGGACTGAGGAATAGGCCAAGATCTTGAAAAAACCAATACACTCTGCTATATAACTCCAATATTTTGCACTGAGTTAAACAGTTTGGTCTTTTCAAAAATGCTTCTGCTTAATTAGCAGCAGAAACCTAGGGGGACTTTCATAGTTGAGCAGCAGCGCTTGACTCAGTTTGTACTTAGCATGTGCAATGTTAGAAATGGAAATGAAGCCGGCTGAATTAGTAGCTGACTTTAGTAAAATGGTCTTGCAAAAACATAGCATCTTACTTTTCCTTTTTAAAGAGTAAGGAATGTACAGAGGGAAACGTATCGCTTCAGTCATTTTAGAGTTGCATGTCCATTTTTTATGCTGTCAGAGGAAAACAAGAAGAAATGGACGAAGTCAGCATCTGCTCAGTTTAGTAAACAGCGTATTTATTCCTTTACAAAATAGGTACAAATACATAAGTATTGTTTTTTTCACACAAACAGGAAATTTTCAACATATGTACAAGAGTTTACCAAAAATAACGTGGTTCTAATAAACACATAGTTTTGTAAACAATATTTACAAATCACCCTTACATTGAAATGTTAATTCCCCGTCTGTTTACATCAGTAATATTGTCCTTTTATTTTGGCTAAAAAGCTGTAGTAGTAGTAGAAATGTCCTCCTGGGAAACCATAGAAATCACTAATAAAATCATTTGAAATTACCACAATAGATACTGTTGTGCTTGTTTTTAAAACATGGTACTTTTGGAGATACAATTTATGAAAATGTGTTAAGCATAAAAGCCAATCAAAAAAAGAAAGAAAAGAAAATATATTAATTGTTAGAAATAACTGTCTTTTGAAGAGAAATTGGCAAAAAAGAGTAATTTCTTTGCTATAATACAGTGACAGCCTTCAGTTGTCAAGTAAAATAGATATTAAAAAAAGTGCTGTCAAAATGTACTATGCACAACAATTGTTTCAAATGTCACCAATATTTAAATAAATTTCAATATGACAAGAAAAGCTGCATAGAGGCCAAGATATTTAGTTAAATAGAAAAAAAAACAAAAACAAAACACACAATTGACAACATTACATAATACAATGAATTTGTAAAAAAATCAAATCAAATAAAAACAAGGCGACAATGCAATACAACATGTAAAGAGCAGGTGTTTTGTCCCATTTCTCCCTTCAATCAGTAACACAAAGACAGAAACAAAATGAGGGAAACAAAGAAATTAATGTTAGGCTGGAATCAACTGCTTCCTTATATACTGCCCCCTACAGTTAAACATGACTTTACAGCTGTGATATTTAATCCCCCCCCAAACATCGTTATTGTGCAGATAGGACAGTGAGAAGAAACGATAGAGGAATGTCGGTTTAGCTTTTTCCCCGTAAACCGCCAACAGTACGAACCAAAAACGTCTTAACCAGCTACGTTTTGGAAGAAGTGAGCATGATAGTACTCAACGTACAAACAGTCAGAGAAATAATGTTCACATTATGTTTAAGTAAAAAAACAAAACAAAACAAAAAAAAACAATAATGACAAGGGTGACGGATCAGAAACTGTGTCATAGTGCGACCATGAGGATGACCTTTGCAGAAAGGTCACGGGGAAGAAATACTTGACAGAATAAACTGTCTAATTCAAATCACATGGTTTTACAAAACATCAGGTTTCATAATCTGGACACGGGGTTATTCCTTCTTCCTACAAACCTTAAATGTGATCAAAAACTACATGCTGTAAAATAATTCAATCAGAACTATTTACACGTACAGTAAGGAAACTGATCGTGATGCTGTTATTTGGAATCCTAATGTCTCAAGACGATGTCTCGGTATAGAAATCTTTTCACTACTTTCATTGAACTGTGTTCGACAAATAGCAGGCTGAGTCGAGGGGGTTTGAGGTGGTTCATTGAAGCTTTACTGCCAATGACGTCAAATAAATAGCTACCCGACATTACACGGAACGAGTTCTGGGTCAAATCCTGCGACACCAACACCACTTTGCTCCTTTAACAAATTCTACTCCCAACACAAAGAATTGGATATGGCCTTTAAACTCAATGACCTCACAACACACGGTGAATCTAAACGCAGAAGACACAGAACAACAGTTTTATTTTTGTATGTTTTTCTCTCTCTCTCTCTCGTCTCATTAAAAGCTACATCAAACGTCACTACAGTACATATGGAGACACAGAGCTGAAACATTAGACCTGATCTGAAGGCACGTGGCTGGGAAGGAAGAGGAGGAGGAGGAGGAGGGCGCTGAGAGGAGCAGAGGCTACTTGAGCAGGGCGCGGTAAAGGAGGAGCGAGTGGGCGGTCTCTCTCTCCTGCTCCATGTAGAAAATTAAGTCCCTGAGGTTGACGCGAGTGATGCGTTGCCGTGTGTACTGGCGCGATGAGGTGGACGGGGAGGAGGCGCCGGCCACGGAGCCCGCCGTGCTGCCTGAAACCTGGAGACAAGGGAGGGTTCAAGAGGTGAGACGGGGGACTTCACACCTAACATTTCTACATCAGGCCCATAGATTCCAAGGATTAATATTGGCTTAAAATAAAGAATCACAAACAGTTTGATTGCAGCAGAACATCCAGGCAGATATCACGATACAGAAATTGCATCATTAAAATGTCCAATGGAAAACACTTCAAACTGGCTGACTGACAAACAATACAACACAGCAGCAAAGATTTCTGCTTAATACAATGTGATAATGGCATCGTGCAAAGTTCATGTCACAATTCTCCTGGTCAAAGTGATATCATCAAAATATTCTTAAAACTCTTCAAATGACACTAAAAAACTGGTAGCCCTTTACATCTTGTTAAAATACAAATAACTTTATTGTGTCACACATAAGGCACTTCTTTATTCGTGAACATCGTTTTTAGAAACCTTTTTCAAGTTACTCGTTACGATATTCACCGTTATCCCGTTTATGGAAATTCACCACAATCACCCAATTGTTTTCATCAAAATTACATAATTTTTAGTCATCCATCGTGGTACCTAACAAAGTTACCCAAACCAGCAGAACAAAATCGAATGATTTGCCAGAAAATTACATTCATGTTCCCCAGAGGATGAACCTCAATGACCTTGGTGACCATTAACAGTGCGTTAAATTGCCCCAATTCTAACATACTATTTAGTATGCCAGGAAAATATTTAGCATGTCCCAATACGAAGCATTTCAAACACATTATGCCAAAAATATCAGGATGTACACAATGTTTTCTTGGCTGTTCTGACCCATAATCCTCTGTGCAGCGAATATATGAGCAAGAGGGTCAAAGTTCAAGGTGAAAGGTTATGACAATGTTAAAATTCAAACACACCACATGCAACGGTACCCAGTTTGTAAGTTTTAACACAGTCGAAATGGTTTTAAGGAATTGTCTGGGTGTGTTTGGATGAATTGTCATGACATTTTGGACAGACTTTCATGTTATATTATGATCTGTAATGAGTTTGGAGATCCCTTCACTTTTCATCTCGTGCCATCTTGATTTACGACCAAAGTAACTAAGTGTTACTTGTGTTAGCATTAGCAAGACTGCATAGCAAGTGTCGGTGGCAAAGAAATGGAGACGCGTTAGCACAGTCACGCACGTTAGCATTTAGCTCAAAGTACTGCTCTGTCTCGGTACAGCCTCACACGGCCTGTGGCATTAATATACAGTACGAGACGAGCTGTAAATAAAATGATTGTCCTCTTTATCAAAAGCATCAAATGACTGCTTCTGTGTTTAGGATACATTAGCTTTATAGATTGTGTGATTGTGTTTTGCCCTTTCTCTTTCAGGATATGTATCCTCACTTTGCCTTTAGTGAAAGAAACGAGCATTGTGGGATGATTTCCACGTTCAAACAAAGTCGCTGTTCAGAAGTGAGCAATATTTTGTTTCCCACCGCCTCGTAAATGAAGTAATTGTTGAATGGCTAACACATTGACAGTATCAAGAGTAAGGAATGTCGTGGCTTCGAACAAAGTATACACCTCCAATTAAGAAAAATAATCCCTCTTGCAGAGCGTGAATGAGATCAAACAGATGCACTAATTACGTCCAGATCTTGAGGTGCAGCACTGGAGATGTTTTTTTCTTCAACTAGCTGAACATGAGGTGAAGAAAAACACTGGTGACGCACTTTGATGGCAAAGGGGACTATTGTTTCTATCTACGCGTGTCCTATGGCTCTTTACATCGGCGTGGAGATGAACCGATTTGCATCCAAGCTGACGTCCCACTCTGAAATGGAGCCCCTTGTTGTTTGCATTTGATCCAGGAAAAATGAGAAGGACCGAAAAGGGAGTGTATACAGAGCCCGATACAAATCAAGGGATGCATTTACATTTGGAAATGAGAAACACTGGGAAATAAATCCAGCAAGTGCCCACTTGAACCCAGGCAGAGAGAAATAAGACAGACGTTTCAGTCAGGAACACCCTCTCACAATTACATTGATTGCACCGCTCTGTAAACACACAGTACAGACAGGCCTTAATTGCAAACATATGATGGGTATGGATTTACAAGAAGCAAACCAAAGTCCCTCCAGCACCGCCCCTCGTCTTTTTGTCTTTGTGCACACTGTATGACGGTGTTTTGTCTCAAATTTCCCTCAGTACACTCTCTGACCCCCGGATGAAGGACGCTGAGTGAGGCTAGCTCGGACAGCTGATTGGCACAACTATATGCACAATATATATATTTTGTTCACTGCACACATCATCACGGATACTCTTGTTGGCGTATGATGTTAATACGGATGTTTTTTACAACTTTTTGTGGGTTTAATAAGTTTGTGGATTTGGATGTGAAAGTTTGGTTGAGCCCCTCCCTAACCGCGACTGTTTTACTTATGTTGGCCGAACCAAGTAAAACTGAGGCTTCTCTTACATACAGCTGCTACTTGTGTTAGCATTAGCAAGACTGTATAGCAAGTGCCGGTGAAAAAAACGTCCAAACCCCTCAGCTCAGCCAAGGAGGTTAGCAGAAGGCTAAGCTAAACTATTAGCAACATTTTTCTCTCCATCTTTGAAAACGTGTGATATTGTATCTCACTAGACTCTCCAACCATAGCTTATCATCTCAAATGTATGCAATATCGATTCTGGCAACAACACAGCAAGACGACTTTTTCGATGACTAACTATAACGGACAGCTCTTCGTTTTTTGCCTCCAGTCTTTTCCATTGTTTGGCCTCCATGTATAGTGTCTATAGTCTGTCAGGTGTAGCTACTCCCACCTACCATTCCAGTCAGAGCTCGGAGGAAATGTCAGGTATATATATCGTTAAAAAACAATATTTTTTTCATTATTTTTTAATTTCCTGTAACCTTAATTATGGAAATGCTATCTACTAACTAGAACCAGGAGATGGTTGTTTTGAACTCATTCTGATTCCAGATTTTGTGTTTAGCAATGACACACTAACATATGTTATTAACAGTAAACATATTTAATATGTGTTGTGGATGCGTGAAGATCGTCCTGGGCACACCAGACCCTTACTATAGGGAGCCATCCCAGCCTAATCAGGTCAATCAGGGCTGACCACTTGTGAAAGATGGGCCTGCCTACTGCCATGCCAATTACTGCCACTCACAAGCAAGGCCAGCGACAGGGCCACAGATTTTACCAATCAAAGCCATCCATCCACCTGGACGGATGGGCAGTAGTAGCCACAGGCAGTCGGTGCTAGGGTGGTGCCGTCGCCTCCGTGGTTGATGGTGGGGAGAGGAAAGACTGAGTAGAGCCAGATATCGCTGCTCAGGTAGTGTGCCACAGCTCCCAGAATGCTTCATTCCCTTCGGGGACAAGGGGGCGGCCTTGAGTGATCCAAATACAGACAGAAAGGTCAGCGCTCGTCCAGGAATTCACTCAACGCAGCCTCTCCTCTCTCCCCTTGGTCTTTATATGCCCTCCACATGCCAGCAACCCAAACACGGGCATGTTGTTGTCGGTTTCTATGGCGACCGATCCCTCTCGCCAGCACACGCAGGAAACCGTGTTGTGGAGGAGGGAGCGGGGATGGGAGGGGTAAACACCGATGCTAAACAAAGCAGATGGCTGAGTGTCAGTTAAAAGGGAAAGGGAGACATCAACAACCATGCTTTCCCTGTCGCCAGCAATTACACAGTAATTGTGTCTGAAATCCAATGAAAAACAAAATGGCAGGCTTTGTAAGGTCACAGTGGACGAAAAGACAAAGTGAGAAGATGAGGGGAAAAAGCAGGAGAGCAGAGAGAAAGGGAGAGAGAGACTGAGTCTCAGAATCAGCTTGGCCAAGAAAGATCCATGAGGCAAAAAACAGCATCTGTCATTTTATCTGTGATGGGCGCTCAGAGGCATTATGTCATATGACATATCCATCGTACAGAACGCGCAGGGATACTTCGATACATCTCTTCAGACATTTGACTTGTTTGGAGCAGGGGACAGAGGGAAAAACAGAAAGCCAGAGAGCACAGTTGAGAAGACGTGAGGAGAGGAGAGGAGTCGGTCCGTAACGAGGCCTTTTTGCCGGCTCTGGTCTTCAACACATTCTGTTGACACACATGACAACGCGGCGATGGGTCGGACACATTACACTATGTCATGCACAAAGAGAGAGAGTGTGGCTGGGTAGCTGACAATTAGGAGGATAGACAAAGGAAAAACAGAACGTGACAAACTTCACGGATGCCTATTCTGACAATCTTTAATAAGGTTTACTGTAAATGATGGAACTTGCCAGAGCATGAAGTGAGCCAGCACTCCCTTTATTCACACGCTGGCGTCCAGTGTCAGATCAGCCATTATTCTTTTGAATCTCTACAGTGAATAAAGGGCTACTAGGGGACACTGGGTTTGGGGATCCGCCCCCAAGGAAATGCCCAAAAAGCTTAAAGTACAGCTGAAATGAAAAATGCTTTTTGAATTATTTTAGATCCCCATATTGTGCACCTATTACTGAAGAATTCCTCCTTTTTTAAATAGCAAATCCATCCATTAATCAATCTGCAACTTTTAGAGCTGGAGAGGGTTGTGAGCCGTCAGATTCTTCCCAAAGTTCTGCCTGTTTCACTCAGAAATACGTCACCTTACGAAAGGTAGATTCTTTAAAATAAAAATAAATAAATAAATAAAACAAACTTTTAAATAATGAATCAATAAATAAATCTGATTTTTTTGACAAATAAATAAATTTAAAAAAGGACGATTATGACAAACAGTTCAATAATTATTGTACAAATAGGATGTGCATATGATATAGATAAATCACTGCTCTCACCTCCAGTGGAAACAAACAACAAAAGGGTAAAGGCCAAAGAGTCAAATGTACTTTCTAACATCATCCAGAAGTATAACCTCCTGACCCCTGACAGCGTTGTGTGTGTTGCTGATGCTAGTTTAGATCAATGATCTGAGTTCATATCACTGTGCTCAGATAATGGCAGGACAACGATGACTGCTCTGCAGCACAGATCTGCTGAGTTTTTCTCTCTTAGAGCAACAAACTTTTGGAGCTCAGTGCAAAGTTACATAAGCGAGTGCTGCAGCCTTCGTGATTTTAAATTCAAGATGAAGTCATGGCTAAAATCAACCCAATCATGTATCCATCACACATGAACGCAAACACTTTCCGGTGTCTTAATATTGTAAAATCTAAATAATTTTTCTGTACTGTGATTATTAACTGATTTGTAATTTCTGTTTTTATACTACTAAACTATATTTTATTATGTTGTGATTCGGTTTCTTGCCCAGGGACTACATATTTAAATGAGTTTATAGTGAACTCTGGTACAGCTAAGAAGTTGTGTCAAATAAATTAAATAAATTAATACTGCGTACCGGTGAATACCGCCGCATTTAAACACTGGAATTTCCCAATATTTAGGGATTATTTACCAATGCAATACAAAGAATACTACAAACTACAAAGCCAGAATGAACTACAAAAAATGTTACTCTCCTCCTTAATTTCCTCAAAACCGCTTGGACGTGTAGTTTCTAGTAAACAGGAGTGTATTTGTTGGGGAATACTTTCACTAATGGATTCATGCACATTTTTTAGCAGTTTAAGCGTGTCCTTAATCAGAACTGCAGATCCCATGATGCCTTGGGATCCATAAAGGCTTGTTCCCATACACATGGATGAACAAAGAGAAAGAAACAGCTGTAAAAGTAGAAGAGGGAGTGTATTTTGTGTTATTGGAATGACTGGGGCGCCATGTTTGGACACCTCATCCACCGTTTAATACGTCTATATTGAGACTACATTTGAATTCATTGACAGAAAGTCAAAGTCAGGAGGTCACACTTTCATGTTCTCGCATGACCAGCAACATTCACCTCAAGCTTGACAGGATTTAATTCCCGTTTTGCTAAATTTACTTTTGATTAATAATGTATGTTTTCACCTCTCTCTCACTCTCTCACTCTCTCCGTACTTTTGACTCTGTCTCCAATTGTGCAATGGCAGCAGCGATGCTTGTAGGTGTGTTGAGGAATTTACATTCAGTCCTTTATTGTTTGAGAAGGGAAAAGGAGGCTGGGTGAAGGGGGCAGGAGCGCTGGTGGGGTTCTTGCTGATCTGTGGCTTTGAACCCTGAGTGGCACCTGTGCCTTCATGCCGGAGCCAATATTGGATTTGGCCCAGGTCACACCTCAGGGCGGTGGGTTAATGGCCCACTTTGCCAGGCACACAGAGCTGCTCGGCCCTGCACAGGCCAACCTGCTGCCTCAGCACTCCTCACAGTGGAAGGTGCAGACAGGCTGCACGGTAAGAGAACACACACACACACACGCACACACACACATTGCATGTACCGGTATATGATGACACCCTGGCTAACACACTGTGTTAACAGAAACTTGGGGTGGGGGGGGGGGGCATTGCTCAACATTGGTGTTAAAGGATAAAGACTGGCCCCATGTTGGTTGAGAAATAGATAAGCTGTTCATGATGCAACATTACTCTTTTGTTGTTATTACTTTGATGCTGAAAAATCTGTTTAAACTCTGATGTCTACGCTCCAGGCGAGGAGGCCATATATAGCACAACAGAGACAGACTGTTGACAAGCTAAACAAAGAAGTGAAGCAAAAGCTGAACCAGGTGCTTCTTCTTCTTCTTCTTCTTCTTCTTCTTCTTCTTCTTCTTCTTCTTCTAAAGTTTAAGCCTGCGTGGAAATGAGCTGCAGCCACTAATCAGTTACTTGATGCTGGCCACCGTGATATGATGGTCCTGTTGTATTTGCTCCTGCGATTGACCCTTTGCTAAGCCCCGCCCACCGCTGCAACTCACACTGCCCACACTGTCACTAACTGCACTCCCTGCATAAATATCACAGTCAGAAGGGGCGAATATATGCATCTGAAGGATATAGCCAAGATGTCAAAATGAACAGGTTGGAAGATAATCATAGAAGCTAAAAATCACAGTGTAACAGTGAACCTCCACATCACCTGGAGATCCACAGGAGACAATGAAACTAAGGAGCAACACTTCCTGTAAAGCTGGGTAGGTCTTTTTTCACTGTTATACACTCGGCTATACCTTCAGTACCTTAATCCCAGAAGTCTGAAAATACATTTGTTCAATTTTTAATCATTTAGGGTATTTTTATTGGGGGGGACAATTCATGTTCAGGACGTCTTCTTCCAACCTCTTCGGGTAACAAGTCTCACTCTTACCCAGCGATGAACCAGGGCTAGCTCCAAATCCACAAAAACAACAATATCATGAGAGTTTGTGGAGCAGAGTCCAAAGTTGTCGGACCCTAGTTGGAGCTGGTGGATGCTACGCGATGATTGGCCAGACTGCATTCGAGGGCGGGACTTAGCGAAGGGTTAGCTGGCTGTAAGGACCCTTAAAGGGGCTCGGAGGTACTTGGGTTCTCCCGATGGGACTGACAAACCAGTTCACGTGGTGGCTTACTGAAGGTCTCACTCAACAACTGGCTGTTTGGCTAACCGGCCGTGGGCCTGGCTGACTCACTGACTGGCTGACTCATTTGCCGACTGAAGGACGGACCGACTGACTGGTTGACTGACTTTGTGCCAGGAAGCAAAGCTTTCCCACATGTTCTCCTCTACGCCACATTTCAGATGGGGAACGCTGCCTCGTCCCTTCACAGTGTTTACAGTGTGGAGCCCAGCCGTGGGAGTGCAGCCCCGCTTCATCTCCACGCTCGGCCCCGAAACACCTCTCCTACGGCCGCCATTAATCAGCAACAGAGACTTTCTCTCCCTCGCTCTCCCTCTCTCACCGCTCCTTTTTTCCCTCCCTCGCTCCTCTACGCCCACAGACATGCTGGATGAGGCCATTTTGAAAGAGTTAACAGATGTCGGCTGATTTGCCCCGGGCTTTCTGACATTGCCTGAGTGATGTATTTGATGTGGAGTTTATTCAGCTCTAATAAACGTATAAAGAATTAGAATAATAATTCACAGATGTACATACCCAGATTATATGCTGGAGCCTCTCTTTGAAGCAGACAAGGCAGCTAAGATTAACAGGACCAGGGGAAAGGATGAAAAGGGGTTTTGGTTCAGCTTGCTGATAATCAGAGAGGTCAGGACGCACTAATGCCGCAGCTTTACGTCCATGCACCGACACACAGACGGCCTTTGTTCCCATCTCAGGATCCCGTTCTGTGCAAGACAAGAGGCTGCCATTGTCACTGTGCTTTCTTAAAAAAAGCAACCTGTTTCTCTTGTATCATACGTGCTTTTGTTAATTTGTCATTTTGTGAAACAGTAGAAAGGATCAAATGAAACGTACAAAGGGAGCGGAGTGAGGTCTAGCATTCTGATCATGGCAACGACAAAAAAAAAAAAAAAGAGAGAGGAAAAAAACAGAGGGAATTACTTCCAAAACAAACAACTTCCATTTGCTTCACAGCTAAAGAACAACAAATCTCAAAAATGGCCAGTTGCAGAGCATCTTAATACCCACATAAACCATAAAAACAGCTACACAGCTCCATGGCAATGCATAGCAACCGTGCAGAATTTCAGTCAAGGAGAAAGAAGGCAAAAAAACACCTTATTACTTCTAACTCCTGCAAGCCATTTTGGTCTCCAAAGGTTTTAGAGCGCCGCAGGCCATGTGTCTGCAGTGTTTCGGGAAATGACTTGCCTTCGCACGAACACTGCTATGTTCTGCAGCACTGCTGCCCCCAGCATCCCCGCTCAATTTCTGTTTAACCCCTTCCTGCCTTCCCTCACACTGACTCACTGCAACAGAGAGCTCACACCCCGCACAATGCTGTCACATTGTTCAGCCTCCCACAAACCGAGGCAAAGCACACCAGCTTTTTCCTTTTTCTTTTTTCTTTTTACACGAACCAACACATTAACTCCACGTCTAATTTGGCTACTTAAGCATGTGATGGCTCTTAACAAACGCGGCGCAGGAGAGGCGTTAAGGTTACGCAGGGCAGAGAAAGATGGAGCAAAAAAAAAAAAGAAAAAAAAGAAAGGGGAAAAAAGAAGCCCCTTCGCCGTTTCACTTGATCTACTACGATGTTGCGACACAGTTTGCACACTTGAGTGTGTATCAACGGTGGATTAAATCTGCAAACTCGTTGACACAACACATAATTAAAACATCTTGCTCGAGGTCAGGAATTTTCTAATTAGTAGTGTACTGACAAAGCTGCAATTCCATCGCCCTGAGTTTCAAAGTCCACAGGTTACTGCTAAGATGAAAGCCGACCCTGGAGCACTATTCTGCAGGGCTGCTCACACAATTCCTCAGAAGACAGTCACAGGGTCACCGAGCTAAACAGTGCGCTGCACCCGGAACCTCGCTTCCAAACAAAGAACTTCAAACTTTCCTGCCTGGAAACCCCCCTCCTCTTCTCTCTCTCTCTCCCTCTCTTTTTTCTTCTCAACCTGAGAGAAACAAAAGATTGCGTGAATGCAACCAGATGAAGAAACCATAACATTGTTTTTAATCTGTTTAATTAAAATGCTCTAAGCCTGGCTAGCTGAACAACTTGTAAAATATTACAAAGGCTTTTTTTCCCTTCTTTTTTCGTCTTTGCAGCTTCAGTTGGCAACACCCTATAGGATTAACAACATTTGTTCACATATTGGTTATTATTATTTGTGAACTGAATAAAAGTCAGCAGCTAATATGACAGCAATAACACCGGTGATGCTTTTGTTGTTGTTGGGCTTCGTGAATCTGCTTCATTTGTTTGAAGATCCAATCCATAATCCGCCAAACGATGTGTTCAATGTCTTCCCTCTCTGGTGTTTTCTATGGGGGAGAGCAGAAGCCACGAGCAGCCTGATAACCTGGACAATTAACGCAGGCCAAGTGTCTTTGGCTACATAAAGTATCGCAAGTAGAACTTTTTCAACATTAAATATTCAAAGCGTTTCATATATAAAATGAACCCAATTAGAGTTAAAATAGGAGAAGTGTAATGAGTCTCAAGTCAGAATGCTTGTCTTCAGAACTATTTCACTAATGAGCCCTTGTTGGTTTTGCACACTTTACTTTCAATGGTGTGGCACTGTCATTTCTGCCGGTTTTTAATTTTTAATTCAAGTTGAATGAGAGGGTGGTGACTGAGTTAATAATCAAGGCACCGGGGTGTTTTGCAGCCGATGGATAGCTGGGAGAAGAAGTTGCCAAATGAGGCTTTGTGGTCCGCCCTTTGATGTCTTTGCGAAACGTTCCAAATAGGAACAACCAGTTAACAAAAGCCTATCAGTTCAGAGCGGTATCGAACATAAATGACCACACTAAGGGGAACGCATCCTGCAAATGGCCTAATTAGGGAGAAAGAGGAGGCTAGCGCCGTGCGCGCGGCACTGAATAACACAGAATCCGAGCGCTAGCAGACACTGACTTGAGGATGAGACGAGAGACCAAAAGGCGGCACGGCGGATCCCGCCGCTCCGCAGACTTGTGCTGTGTGCCGAACTGTCAGCCCTCACACGAATCCTCGTATGAGCAGTGACACATTTCACTTACAAGAAAAGGAAACGCACCAAGGGGCCACAGCAGATATGCAGATGGAGGAGATAAGGAAGCACATTTGCAGCGGAAGGTTTCGCACTACGAATTGGTCCTTGATCTCAAATTGACATAAATGGGGCCATTTTTGACATCATTTAGCCATCACAGGCTCCGTTCCGGCGCCGCCGTCGCTGGTCCCCGTGCACCTGATGTGACGCCTGCTAAGTAGAAGAGGCAGGGAAAACGGCTGTCTGAAGAGCAGGTCTGATTAAAATCCAGCCTCTTCTGGGGAAAGAGCAGAGTTTCATGTTTTATATAGATGGCCCAGAAAGACGAACTGAAACTTTACTTGGAAGGATTTCCTTTTCTTTTTTTTCTTTTTTTAATAGAGTGAACATTTGTGACCCCCAGTGTCACTCATCCAACAAGCTGTTAGCAAGTCGGAAATGTCCTTTTATCATTTTGGGTATTTGGATATGGTAACTCTACACGTTAGTAGTCAGTGATAATACACTACTTTTACTACTATAGGTAGTTCTGCTGATTAATATGAAGGCATGAAGTCTGATAATTGGTACATTTGGCACTGCAATGTCAAATTTGAAATCATATAATACACTGCTGATTAGTAGGGAGATTGTGTGTGTGTGTGTGTGTGTGTGTGTGTAGGGGCGGGGGTAATAATGGCAGGCAGCATCACAAAATTTGGACTCAGCTAAAGAGTTCCTCATTACAGTTTTTCTGGCATTTTCCTGGAGGCCTCATTCCTCCCATCAGGTTCCTGTTCCACAGGCCCAGAAGGCTTCCTTCCTACCTGCACAGCATTTTGGCAACCTGCTTTATTATACCACATACAACAGCATCATTCTCCAAGCAGCTGTGTGTGTGTGTCTCTGTGTGTGTGTGTGTATAGAACGCTTATCTACATATTGACTTGGTTTAAATCCACACCCTTGTCTGCCATAATAATTACACATCTTGTAAGAGGAAGTACTCAATTCTTCCTGCACCTGAGGACTCGCCCGCCGGCGCCCAGCAAACACACCTCCGGCGCCGCCTGGTATCCAAACAGCTTCAGCATTCACCCGCGGCCATTGCCTTTTTCCGTGTTGCAATGGCGCCGTCGTGTTCAGACTCCAGCTGAACAGAAAGCGCCAACGCCAGCACGGTTAAACGTGTTTCTACGCATCGCAGGAACAAAGCGGTTTGCGATAAGTCCGACAGGTAATAAAAACAGCAGGGGCCTGTTTTATAGTCGTCAACGAGTCGGACCACACACACACACACACACACACAAGGCAGGAGTGTGTGGTGATGCTGGCCAGCCCAGGAGGTATGTTTACATGGTGTGACTCTCTGGACCTTGTTGCAATGCGATCGTATAAAAATGGCTCCAAAAAAAAAGGGGCTCAGGCGGGTCTTTTTCCAGCCAAACCACGTCTATCGCTCAGAGCCGCCCCGACATGTAATCAGAACGCCGAAGAGGGTGATATCCAGCTATTCACAACTCTCCCCAAGTTCTATCAGTGGAGGGCGTTCATTAGTCCAAAAAATACATAATTTATGCAATCTAAAAAATACATGTGGTCATGAATCAAAATGGGAATGAGAGACACAGAAACATTGAGGTTCTCTGGTGATGCCAATTCTTTGTTTCGGGATAAAAGTGGATCGAGGTTTAGAGCTGGGCGACCGCGACGTTTAGGCACACTGAGCACCGGCAACGTCAAAGCTCACCAATTGTACTAAATATACAGTCGGTCATTATATATATCGCGGACGTGTATATAAAGATGGAGACATTAGATGGGAATGACAACGCAACTAGACAGACAAGCAGGCATCTACTATAGCCTTCATCCTCTCTCCTCCATGCAGGACTGATAACGTTCATGTGCACGGTGATGTCTGAATTCTGCTGAGATTATTTGTCAAAAATGCCTGAATTTCACAGTTAATTGGCCTCCCTAATTAGCACAGGATGTCTAATTCCCATTGCAGTCAGTGTGCTAAATGGTTAGGCTTTAGCAAGCGGATGACGTTTGAGAGGAGAAGAGAGAGAGAGAGAGAGAGAGAGAGAGAGAGAGAGAGAGAGAGAGAGAGAGGCCCCAGCGCGGGCCGAGCTACACTGTACATTACACACTCAATGATCGATTCTTAATCTTAATTAGGGAGACGACAAACAAGCAAGGGGACGTAATGAACTGTGTGCCGTGTCAAACAGCTGGCTGGTTATATTTATTGAGATATATGTTCAATTTAATGATGTGGGCAATTAAACAGGAGACCCCTCTGTAATCTCTGAGGGACATAGAGGAGCCAGGGAGCCGGGCACCGGGGCCACGGACCGAACCGGAAAGCAGCTGACAAATATTTGTCATGCCCAGAGTGCTGAGGCAGCCATCAGTGGCTCAGGAAGACCTGGTGCTCAGGAATGAAGATATCAAGACAAGTTTCACTCCCCCGTGTGCTTCAATCCCAGCCGTTCATGCGGTTGTGGTTTACTCTGCTCTGATGCTGTAATAAGACACGTTTCAGGCATTCTCTGCTTTGCTGGGACCTCGTCCCGCTTAATGATCTCAGATGGTACGCAAAAACAATACAGAAACATAACAGAAGATATCTGAAAGTGGGCACAGTCTTTATTATCGGCGCCTTTCCTTTTTTTTCCCTTCCACGGCCATCCATTTCTAACTTTTTTTTCTAAATTGGTCAAATGGAAAGCAGCGAAATGCGAGGGGGAAAAAAATTAAGCCGAGCCGAAAAGTGCGACTTGGATTTAATATTTTATAATTGCCAAGGGACATTCTAAGATCAATGAATTTTTGCCCGGGACGCACATCAGAAAGAGATGTACTTCAGTCTTTTTAGGGAACATTGGTCTATTTAATTCCAGTGTCTGATGCATGTGAAATATGCCTTCCATGGCCTCCTTCTTCTTCCCCAGGCACTGCTGCAGGCAGACATTACCACTTTTAATGGGCCGCCATGAGAAGAGGCAAGCCAGCCAATAACCCATCCTCGCTAATGGATCGCCTTGTTTGTTCTCTTCCACCATTTTCAGAAGCTAATTTTAGATGCTCTGTTTTTCCGTTACAACACAAACTAGAGGGCAGCGTATTGCGACAATATTTTAGCACAGAACAATGAACTAAATGGTGCTTGGACGAAGGGAGCGGTTGGAACTGTGTTATGTGCACTTCATTTACATGGACCATCTCTGTCGGGTTAAGTAGCCGGTGGTTGGTCCAGGTTATGAGGGGTACTTCAAGTGTAACTGGAAGACAGAACAGGTCTCTCCCAGCGGGGGACCAAGAGAAAGAGGCGCTTCTGGACCTCGTAGTAAAAAGCTTAGAGTGGAATAAAGGAGGTCGTTAACAGCAGTTGTTTTTAGGGCTGGGAATGATCAACTCACTGTACAGTCAGTGATATGTGGACTGGTCATAATCTGAATTGGACCTCAACGATCCAAAAAGTAAAAAAAAATCTTAATAAATATACATTTGAAATTAAAATTCTTGCTAAGCAGTTATCAGCTGTTGCGATATGGAGAGTGTATATATTTTTGGTAAACACCACCAACACATAATCACTCAACTGATGTTTGAAATAGTCACTACATTGGTTGAATGGGTAAAGTTTGCACTGTTTTTTGGAAAGCACCATCGTATTCACTACCAGTGACGTTCCTACACGTATTATTAGAAGTCATCAAGGTTACTCATGAAGAGAATCAACCACTGCAAAAGTATGTGTTTTTCAAAGAAACTAATTGCTAGAGGAAATCAGAAAATGGAAAGATGGTGTTAGTGTTGAGTTGAAACAGCAGAAAGTGATAAACCTCCACAATGAAACTCAAACTATTCTCAATGTTGTATTTAAGTCATTTATTTAGCTCATGATGTTCCTAAATTGACAACTTTTTGCAACGTCCCGTTTTCAATTGAGTGGGCCTCAAAATAATGATTAAAAACCATTAAAAACAGCATTATGTATTTGTTATTCATTTAAAATCTCTCAATTGAGTTTCATATTTAAATAATGAATATGAATATCTCCCGTTTATTAATGTCCAACAAAAGTTCTCTCAGCCATGTTGCTGACAGAAAGTCCCCCCATTATTTAATAGTGAGTGTAAAGCAGAAAGCTGCTTCTTACTGGATACATAATGTACACCTCCACAATGAAAAGTCCTGAATCAGACTCTGGAAACTCAAACTAATCTCCATGTTGGCATTTATGCCATGTAGTTGTAGTATTTTGCCTACTCTGTACATATTACCACCTCCCCTCCGCCCTCGTTGGCACCCCCCACCCCCTCCCCTCCCGCCAGCACCCAATGAAAGATCTGTTCCTGCTTGCTTTCCTCAGGCTCAAACCTTGACAGCTGACAATGAAGCTGACATATAACTTATAGTCAAAGGCAAACCAACTTAAACACACAACGACAAGAAGATGCGCTGCTTTGTGGAAACGCCGCCGTGCTGCTCTGAGATCAGGATTAAATCCAACAAGATCGCACAAGGTCCAAAAAAAGAACATAAGAACGCAAGTCACACGAAGACACAGGAGTTTGGGAAGTGAGCCATAACAGGAAGAAGTCTCCGGGCTCTCCGGGGCTCCACCACGTAACTCCGTGTTGACGACTTCATTAGCAGCGCCCGCGCTCTAAAACTCTCCAGTCGTTCCACAACACCATCATCACATGTTGGGAATCTGGAGGCCCAGAGTCTCCATCTCCTCCGGGGTGGAGGCACAGTGGCAGAGCAGCGGTGCAGGCGTGATTCTGTGCCGATCCCTGTGAGTGGTGGAGGCGTAGGATGAGGAGAGTGGGTTTGCACAGTGCGCTAGAGCACAGCATGGGGCCCAGGATGTTAGGCTGTCCCCACGTCCCTGGCCAGCAGGCTAGCTAGAGAGCCAGCCATTATCGGCTCGCCTCCGTAGCAGCGAGGCGGCGAGGGGGGGGGTGAATAAAGGCAGCAAATTTCATTCTTCAGAAATTTAATTATATCAAGATTAACAAGGGAGGTAATTAATTTCTTTTAGATGGGTATCTTTAAAATGCCTGGGGCTCAACTTTGTTGTCAAAACTGTATATTTAACCATTATTTCAGGGCAAAGTTTTGAAGGCAGAAACGAGCGGGATCACTACTTTACGTATACATGGATGTATAGGAGGTTCTTATCTACACGGGGAGATTACAGAGTTAATGTGTGCATTTACATGCATATATCAATACGGTCCATTTAGGAATTTTCAAAAAAGGATTGTTAAAAATGGGTTGAATCAACTATATTTAGCATAATTTACGTGTACAGCCTGTTGTGGGGACGTCTTAGTCAGAGCTCTGTGCTGATTCCCACCGTGTGTTTCAGTGGAGGTGCAAACTGTTTTCTCTCTTCGGGGCGACTCGAGATTTATTGTCATGACGCAGATTGATTTATTAATTTCGATGGAGCACCGTCAGCTGAATACAATCATCAATATCCTCTGATGCATGTGAATCCTATATTTTTGTCCTCTCTCCTTCACTGAGAACATCTAATTACCGTCTTACTTCTTTAAGTGTGACTAACTAGAAGATGTAACCTAAATGAGTGGTGGAACGTGGACGGACCATGTGTGTGTTTGTGTGCGTTTCTGATCTTGGAAGCTCTCGAAGCCCCTTTTCATGAATGAATACATTAAAGCCTGTGATGCTGAGTCAAGTTGACAGTTACCATATATTCAAGAGCTAAAGGACAATCACGGCTGCTACATTATCTCCTCTGTTCTACCGCTCGATCCATTTTTCAATTCATGTGTAGAGAGCAAGATACCAGCGTGTCAGGAAGTAAATTATTCTTTTTTTTTTACGCCTGCTTTGCAAGAAACACAATGAAAAAAACATCGACACGCACATAAACCGACTGGTTGGGAGAACGGAGACAGTGGAGGCTTTTCAGAGACTCTCTTAAAACACAAACACGCTGAACTCACGTTCAGCCTCGTCTCGGTCCATTCCATCATGTCCATGAGGATTTTAATTTCAATTAACTGTGGGAGTGGTTGTTGTGTGTGGATCTCAACAACAACAGTTTAAGCTGCCCATTATTTTTAATAGAAAAATGTGGTTTCGCAAACATGGCTCTGTGGACCACGATGTCGGTTGCTATGTCTACCACTGTGGACCAGACGGACTTATTACAACAACTGCTGGACGGACTACAGTAACACGTTGTAGAGAAATGAATTGTCCACGGAGGATGAATCCTGATGGCTTTGGTGCTCTGCCCACACTTTCTTCTAGCGCCAATAACAGTCGACATTTTGGTTTCAGAATATAATAATTGGTATTTGACCGATTAATGAAAGGCATGTCAGAAAATCAGACATACATTTTGTACAAACTATGTTTTATCAAGCTTAAAATTGTCATGATGTTCCTAAATTGACAGTTCCTGTAATGTTCATATGACAATTGAGTCGTTCTTGTCCTCAAAATAATGATGAATATCTATATATCTGTAATTTATATAACAGACAAAACATCCCTCTCAAAGTAAAGAATGGTTTGTCCCAAAAGGAAGTGACCAGCATAGCATGATTTCTCTTTCCATTCTTAATACATCCTGATGAGTGCCCTCTCACAAATATCTTACCTGTAAAAGCACATTGTGAGGAAGTACATGAATTGGTCATCAACTATGTTGTTATGGTTTACAATCTCTTTTATGGTTCTAATTAAAATGCTAACATGATCAAGACAATGACGTGTTGTTAGCCATGATAGGCCTAGCATTGAAATGATGGGCTAAAATAGGAAAATTATAAAATATGCTAACTTTCCACTAACATTTAAGCTTTGTAATAATGAAGGAATACTATTCGTGGTAACAAGTCAATAGAAGTTGATGTTATTGGCAGTTTTAGCTTTGATTTACCTCTTTATTGATCTGGTATTTCCCATGCCTTGACCTTATTCAAAGCTCTTACTTCAACAGAGTCTCATCTTTTCCAGCCCTGCCTGAGCTGCCACTGTTTGAGCTTTGAGTTGGCTGATGTTTCGTACACCTGCATGCCTTATTGCTCCAATAAGTTCATAGTGTGTAATTCATAAAGTTACACTGTGTGTCGGAGCTGCAGTAAATGAAGATCATATGTAATACATGTATTTTAATGTGTCACAATTGTTATGTTCAGGTCATATTAGGTTCATTCTATGACTTCTGTGTTTAGTATTTCTATACAGAACTCAATGGATAAATGTAGCACTAAAGCACCGATGTAGTTATCTTTTTATGCTAATGCTAAAGCTGCATTTCTAAATGCTTTAATCCACAGATCATAGTGCAGTGACCACTGGTGGGAGCCACAATGCCCTGCGTTGTGCAGGGGAAGTGAGAGTTGGCAAAGTGCACAGTGCGAAAGCTCTAAGAACACATGGCATCTGGCCAAGGAGCCCCTGTAACCATAGAGAGGACTCGACTCCGTCTCCTTTGTGTCCTCGCTGGGAACACGGAAATGCCCTGAGACGTAAAGTCAAGCTAATATTACAATCTTCCTGACATTATGAAACCAATAGCAGCCTCCCTGTGCCCCCTTTAATCATATTTACATAGTTTGCAGTGAAGGGGAATCTCACAGGAATGCTTATGCATCCGACTTCAAATCCCACCATGCATCGCTTCAGAGGCGGAGTAAACAAATAAATAAAATCAATGCATTCAACGGATTTAAGAGAAACCTCCAGATTGTTAAGAGCAACATGAAAACTACAAAAAAAGGACAAGATAGTCGTCCGTTCCACTGGAAATTCCCACTGTGTGGATGTTTTGGACTGGAGGACTAAGAGCAAGGAGGCATGTTGTGGCAGTAAAAACAGGAGTACTGTATACTCTCACATTACTGCCACTTCTCCTTCTGCACCAACAAGCAGACATGACTCTTTTTTTTAACCAAACATTATCCCCAGCAGATCGTTAGCAGAGGAGGGAAAAAGATGAGAAGGAAGAAGAGGAGGAGGAGCGAGTGGTTTCCTCCACGCTGTCCCTTCTACTAGCATTCAGTTGGCCAGTCTCTCTCTTAACCAAACAGCCTGGTTGGTCCTAGTCCTCTGAGTCCTAACACCCCCCTCCAGCTCCAGGACCCTCGCGCTCCACTCGTTTCCTGTTTGTCTGGTTGAAGACCTGGCCGTTTTTACTCCCAGGCGGCACACTAGGAGGGACGCAGGAGAAGGAGAAGGAGCGAGGCACGAGAGGGGAAGGACAGAGGGGAGGTTGGCGGGGGAGAAGGCAAAGGGAGAGACACTGAACACTCCCGAGTTGGGATTGATTTACTTCATTAACCGAGATTACAAGTTTAACTTACAAACCAGAGGTCAAAATTTCTCATTAACAAGGGGACCGTGGAGAACCTCGGGGCTTGGAGACCACTCTTATTACTGACTACACATTTCAATCTGTCTTTGATGTTCCATGTCTGCCTTTCTACCCCCTCTTTCCCCCTCCTATTTTTTGGCAGCGAGGTTGATTTTAATTGTAGCTATAGAACAGAGCATAGTTTGCCTGTAAGCCAGCCTCCACATCTGTAGTGAGTGCAGCTTTAGTGATATTGGGTGCAGTCCATAGCTCGGGGCTAATTTTAATGGTTCCCCCCCCCTCCACCCCCCTCCCTCCTTCATTGGAGACTCAGATTGTTTTCCACGTGATTCCTGTTAATTTAGCTGGAGGAAAGGGCATCAGTTTTCCTTGTGCTTTTCCCCCCTCTCTCCCCATGCCTCTCACTCTATTGCCTCACTCCTTCTTTCTGATCTACAGCCTCAAAGAAAAGAAGGTGAAATGAATTCAAATGGAAAAATAGACTGTGCTCACTATTAAATCGCTTGCCTACCTTTGTCCCTTCTGCGTAGCGCCTGGTCGAGGCAGATAGGAGGAGCGGCAGTGTGGCTGTACGAACTGGGGCAATTTAGCAGATATTATTGCTGCTACGTCAACAAACAAAGCTCTTCGCTTTGATGTGATAAATGGCCTGAGTGCCGGGATGATAACTCTGAGCTCATAAATGTGTCAAGGATGTTTCGGAGCTGCGAGCCTGTTTAACACTGCGGGACATGGTGTGTTCCGAGGCGCATTTTTTACATGGCGGGAACCTTCAATGCCAAACCTCAGATGTAGTGGAGGAGCGTCGCAGGCAACGCAGGCAACGCAGAGGCCGAGCAGTTTAGTGGAGACGCAACCGGACGGGAGGGGAGGGGCCGAGAAAATCGATGAGGGGAAATGAAACAGCAAAGTGTTCACAATACTGTTAAATGTGTGAAAGGACAGAGTTTAGAGGGCGTGATGGAATAGACATTGTGAATAAAGCTCTGTGTGACAGATTGTCCTCTGTCTCCAATTCAATGAACTCCATTTTTATCTCTTCTGTGTGCAATAAACTGATGTGGCAGTAGAGGTAGCAGGTATACAGCATCTATCTACGTAGACGCTGTGACCACCTCAAAACTAAACCATCTTTTAGTGGCGGCAGCATTGTATAGATGCAAATATACATTCAAAGAATTAAAGGAAAACCTGAACGCTTTGTGTACATTTTCTACAGAGTTGAGATTTTTAATCAGGCTTTATGGTATAAGTTTTGAGGGCATTAGAGCCTTTCTTCCACCCTCCTTCATCTGCCCTCTGTCACTGCACTTCCTCCCTCCACCTTCCTCACCCTTGACTTTTGTGCTGAACTTCAAAAAGCCAGTGTGTGTGTGTGTGTGTGCTGATTGGAGGGTTTGCCTGCGCGGCCCCTGCCTGTGCAGTGACCCACCGCTGGGGCCACAGCAGGCCCTCTTCCAGCCAGCAGCCCCAGCCATTGGCTCCTTGGAACTAATCCACCCTGCGGAGCCCTGTAAGGCCCCCTTTGTTCCCTCCTGCAGACTAGATCAGGCTGGAGACAGACACTCCAGTCTTGACTGGCTATCAGTTTCGCAGCCCGTGGCGATCCAACATCCAGGCACAGGCCCAAGCCCGGCCAAGCCACCATCAAATTAAAGGTGGGAGAATGGGGGCCTGGAGGAGGGGGGGAAGGGAGCAAAATTGTGTCGCCTGAATTCCGTCACAGTCCGAACACGGTGGAAAGGTGGTCCGACGAGGAAAAAAGAACAAGCGGAAGGGAAGGAATATAGAAGAGGAGGATTTCAACAGGAGCTCTGCCTCTCAGTGAGCAGAGCAGGATCTCAACAAGGCCATTATCTGGCTCCTAATTTGAGCTCTGGCACAGCACTGAAGGGCTGCCTTTGTCTGGGATTAATGCGGAAAGCTCAGGATGCGATGTCAGAGGGAAATAATCAGCATGGGCCCTTCATAACGTTGGCTGCTTGTGCTCCTGGCCAGGGCCCCCCGGCTCATTTCTGTGGAGATGAAATCTATGACAAGCCCCTCAGTGAAGCTAAGAGCAGGCAACAGTCCAGTAACACCCACAGGCCTCCAGGCATCCTGTGACCCCCTTAGAAAAGTCACATTCACTTTGCTCTGGAGAAGGGAAAGAGAACGCTGCGGGCGCTTCCAGCCCATGTGAAATGAAGAAATGTGAGGAGGTGAAAACGAAGTGAAAATAAGTTAAGATTCCTCCTCCGCCCCCTCCACAATCACTCCAGAGGAGGGGCACACTGACTTCACTTCATTATGCCCCTCTAATTAAAAATGAACAGGACAATTTAAAAAAGGGATACAATAGAGGGGGGAAAAAAAGCTCCAGCATTATGTATATTCATGTTTATGTTGTGTAACTGCATTTGGGAAAGCAGTTTGAGGAAGCTGCTTTTTTTTTTTTTTAAAGCAGCAGAAGGTCGTGGGCTAATACCCATCAGGGTAAAACATTCTGAAAGAGGTTGGCGCTGCACTCAAGGACCAGAAGTAATGCTTTTATTTTGTTATTTATGCTTTTTTTTCCCTACTGGGTGCATTACTATGCTTCTCTGCAGCATATTGCTGCCAAGCGAAGGATGCGAAGATGCAACTCGATAAGCAGGTTATTAAAATGACCAATTGACATTCAAAATTCAGGCCCATTTTAGATTCATCATATTTACCGATGCATATGTGGAATTTCAATCTTTCTCCTGCCGCCCGGAGGAAAAATGTGGCTGACTTCATGTATGGCACTGTGCTGGAGATACACGATACTCAAGTCACTGCTTTCCCTCAAACAGGAGACGGCTCTTTATAAGACCACGGGTCGGCTTAATGAAGAACAGGCCGGCACAGATACGATCATCTCCGTCACATTCGCCAACTTAAACAGTGTGAGAATGGGTTATTAGTTATTAGATCACATTCCTACACTTGACAACGTGACCCCGTCCACAAAACAGACCCTGGTGCCTCCAGAAAGCTTTCGGCTCGTGACTCCAGTCGGACATTTTGGATTTGTTCATCTTCATCCACTTTGTAGACGAATAAACATGAGATCAACGATTCAGAGGGCCGCACGCTGGGTCGCCAACCCCACCGGTGCACTTCGAGGCTCCATCACTAGGCAACCTGAGCTGTGGATACGCACAGCCGGCTCCAATCCGTGGGAACAACGACGGCAACCTGGAAGTGAATCCTCACTTGGAGATCGGCGATCTTTGTAAACACGAACGGATAAACCTGAGCTAAAATTAAGGCGATATGTAAGTTGTTATCAATAATTTCACTTGGTCACTGGGACAGTCCCATTGATATTGGAGAATGATAGTAACCCCACGTGAACTTCAACTACTGTAGATTCTTAGAATTGTAATTCCAGCAGCAGCTCATCTACTTTTCCTGTGCTGGTATCTATTATTACTTATTGTATATCTTAGTCAAGTCTGTTTATCTTTCGTTCTGCTAATCGACACATTCAGGTGATGTCGTAAATGAAATGTTTGAAGTTTATTCTCACTTACATTTTGACACAAATCATTGTCCACCAAACTTGATTAACTCGGCTAACCGGACTAAGCTAGCTAGCATGCTACAGCTGACAAAAACTGGTGCGCAGCCAAAACTTCCAGGATTTCTGTTCTGTGTGTATGAGTCGTAGACGTAAACAGCTGATTGGGTCCCAACAGGACTATACACCTATTATCATAGTCATGGTGACTATGTCCACTTTGTATATAAGTCTATGCTCTGAACCTGTCTGTTGTTCAGCTTCTGATTTGAACAACTACTTTGGCACAGGCTCAATCAACCAAGCAGTGACCAGTTATTTATCTATTTACCACTGATGCTGGAGGACAATAACATATATATAGGGTCGCCCATAAAGTTGGAATTATTTGCAAATGTCTAGTGCCAAACAAATGCCATGAATTAATGAATTTCACCTGGGAAATCGTGACTCATGTCCACCACCAGTAAACATTAGAGTATTTAACATGTCAAACACTCAGGGTTTTTTCTGAACAGCCAGCCAAAGGGAAAACCTCTGCAGAGGTTAAGGGTCATACTCCCTCAAAGTTTAATTTGTATTTCCATTTGTCTTCTCATGTATTCTGACATTGTGACTTCATTTCAAATAAATGATTAACCTTGAAGAAATTAAGCACTTCTATTGTGTGTTCACCTCTAAAATATCGAGCCTGCTTTTTTACTGCACTGTAAAAAAAAAAAACTGGCATCCACATAGAATTCTTGGTTGATCAAAGGAATTCAAATGAACTTGGAAGGCATTTATATAGGAACGCCCCACAGAGCGGACGGTGAAGTGATCACATCTTCCACCTGCATGTTATTCTGAGAGAAGATCAAATGAGTTGAAGGCTAAGACAACAACATAGTATAGATATTATAATATGACAAAGAAATACATCCATCAGGATTCCCCATCTACTCCTTTTCACTACAATCTGAAAATCTCCACATCTGTCGACCAATCAGCTCAGAGCTTGAAGTGTTAAATTGTGTGTAACTGAAGCAGTATATAAACATATAGTGTCTGTAATGTACAAAGCTGACCATTGGTCTGGGTGTTAAAATGATGACAGGCTGGCTGCACCGAGGCTCTGAGCTTGTTTCTGAATGGGATGGCTGCAACAAGATGTGCTGCTGAACACTGATATATCATGACAATAGCTATTAGGCAGATAAACGAAACAGGCAGGACAGCAGAGTAGGTAAACAAGAGTAGTTCCACATGAAGTCAGCTAAATGACCAGAGTGGGCAACATCTGAAAGCAGACTCTGTATCCCGGGCAGCCAATCTGACCGTGGGTTTGCCTCATTACCAACTGTAACACCACCGTGTGTGGAGACTGTTGATGAATGTTCCCGGGAGCAACGTCCATCACTGTGCTTACGTTAATAATGTCAGGAACTCTTTCTGACAAGCGAAAACCTTCACCTACAAACACGGAGCGCTCGGTGTAAAGGGACAATGTTGCTGCTTAATACAAAGGAAAATGATGCCATGATGCTCTTTTTCATGACTAATCCAGTATTTCTGATTAATGACCTTCAGTCATTGCGAGGGGATCCAACAGGTTGAAGGCGGCTCGTGGATAGCCTTGACCTTGTGTTGACCTCGCTCCTTAGTACTGGCTTCACCCTCTCGCCATGAGGGGAGGAAAGGGGAGGACAGGGGAGGACAGTCAACCTGGGCAGACTCTCCAGAGTGGGAGGGGCTTGCAGACAATTTGGCGACCCTCCCGATCCGTCTTGGATCACGGAGCCCGTCTCATAACCATATTTGATGGCTGTGTGACTATTTTGCTTTCATAGCTATACAACCAGTGAGTTTTATCTTTTTTTTTAAATCAAGTTTTAGGCTGAAAATTCCTGTATTTTTTTCATTGCCCCAGCCAGTATCAGCCAATTACAACCAATAAAATCATGACTTCCATCCATCAATCAATCTGCAACTTTTAACGACACAGAGCCGGAGAAGGTCGTGAGCTCATCTTTTCAACAATCGCATCAAATTCCTCCCAACGTTTTTGTCCCGCCTGTCTGTCCTGTTTCTTTTGGACATTCATTACACTACAGAAGCCAGATTCTCTACAGATACAGATGGACTTGTTTATGAGATTCAGGAGAATATCCTGCATTATTAACCAAAACGTCTTTCAAAGTGTCTCGCTTCAGACGAGAGAAACCTTCAACCTCTCAGCAGCTGGAGTTGGAAACAACTGCTTTACCTGCAGTAATGGATTTCTACTTCTTATTCCCCGTCTCAGAGAAATATATTCAGTGACTCATTTTTTTTTGCATATGTAGCAATCCTCCATGTTTGAACTTACTACACAGTCAGGGATGACAAGGCCATGGAAATTAGCATAGAAAGCTGTCTACACAAAAAATACGCTGCAAGATGGAAAAAAAAGCGGAGGAACACATCACTTTGGATTACAGCGTTCTTTGGAGGAAGCCTAGTTGGTGGACTGTCATTGTGTTTAGTGTTACGGTGTCAGCAGAACAGCTGAGTCACATAGAGTGATGGTTAGTGAGGCCAATATGTCGCCATCATAAATGCACTGAAAACATGTGGATATAAAAAATGGAAAAAAGATATAGCTATCAAGTGGGTGTAATTCTTCTTACCTCGGTCCCCGATGGGGTTGTCCCTGGTGAATCCACTTTACGTTTTTTGCGGGGTCCGATGGCGGCTAGTGCTGTAAGGTTGGCGTCACGCTGCCTCATCTGTGCCAGTTCCTGTTGTTGCATCTGGTGAAGACGACACAAAGATTAGAATGTAAGCCTCTGCACTATATGTGGCGTGGTGTTACAGGTGTGACTAGGGCTGCATGATATTTATATATATATATATATATATACAACTAATCCAATGTTTCCTATTCATCACCACAGTCTAGTGGTCTAAAGATCCGTATACACAGCTCTGGAAAAAATTAAGAGAAAACTCCACTCCATCAAGATGCATGAAAGCTGTGAAAGATTAGAAATCAGGGTTATTCCACCAACTATTGATTTCTGAACTCTTCACATTAGTATTGTCTTGTTTAAAAATAATTCTGAACTTTTTTTTCTTTGCATTATTCAAGATAATTTTTGTTATTTTGACCTGTTGTCATTTTCTGAAAATTAATGCTGTAAATACCAATACTTTTATTTGGATTTTACTTGAACACGTACCTATTAATAGTAAAACCAGAGAAAGTGATACTTTTGCAGTGGTCTCTTCATTTTCTCCAGAGCTGTATTTGTTCTCAACGAGTGGGATCCATGCCTGCCTGGGGGATTCAACTCAGCGTTGGAGGATCTTCATTTCCTCCATGTTCAGCCGCTAGCTGCTCGGCTTGTTAAGGTGGCTCCATAGACAGTATATAAGAAGTGGATGTCGTCATCACGACTTATTGTTTTCTGGACTCTGGTTTTGAAGCCTTGAGTTTAGGCCGTCGCCATCTTGGAATTTCTGCATCCACTGAACGGAAGTGACTATATTTGGATTGAGGCGGATCTCAAGCAGCAACCTTTCTGCTTCTACATCCATCTTAAGCTTCATAACTCAAGGTCAACTTTACTAAGTGTTGAAGTCATCGTAGTAGCTACTCGCTTCGGTAGCGTGGTAGCGACTGTATCGAGGCTACAATAGTGACAGGTGGCTACCACGCCTACCGTCGCTACCAAAGCAACGTCACGATGACTGCATCTACTTCTTATAAACAGTTTATGGGATCCACATAAATCTACAAATCTCCACAAGAGTAGCATCAAACGTTGCTATGCTAAAATACACGGCTGCAAAGGAGCCAGATATCCTTCTATCTGTCCATCCATGTATTGTGTAAGCTCTCCCGAGCCAAACAAAATGGAAGCCTGTTGTCAGCCATTAAGAGAGCTCCTGTCAAAGATCGAGTGTGTGTGTGTGTGTGTGTGTGTGTGTGTGTGTGTGTGTGCAGTCACATGGTCCCATTGTGATTTTTGCAGTTTTTGATATATAAGGGGGAGGCTGTAGGGAGGCATTGCCCAAGGTAATGTCATGTCTAGCCGCAGGGCCGAGGGGAAACCCAGCGTCGCTGGGAGCTGCCCTTTCTATTGGGTGGATGTGTGAGGGCCTGAGGCCGTGGCACAGAGGGTGTCAGCACTCCCTCCACCACGCAAACACAGCACACACGCACACACACTTTCCTATCAATCTTGGCCACAGCACAGGGAATGCCTACCCACCAGCTTGCCTGCGTGCCTGCCCGCTGGGGGGGAGAGAGGCTCGGGTTGAAACGAACAGGGACAATCAATGTGTGCTTTCATGTCTTTCATGTTCTTTTATGTTATCTCTCGGCATGTGTGCGCCGGGCGCTGCTGTTTGTGTGAGGCACGTATGTTGTCTGATCAGGGGGGGGGGGGGTGGGGGGGAAATTTCATGTTACTTTCAGATGGCGCTCTGTAAAAGGTTGCTTTGGTGTATAAAGTCTGATCTAAAATGTGCATGCAGCTGCCTCTGATTTTCTTTTTCCCCTAAAAGCCCACTGGCGAGGCATGCCCTTTAGGGTGTTGCCACTTCACATTTAGCACGGCGGAACTGTTGAAAGATTCAAACACACTGACACAAACACAAAGTAGGGGAAATAATAGCAGCGGCTGAATAACTTAAACCACATTTATTTGTCCACTTTTTAAAGTGCATGTTGGTGGTGAAAATAAATTTGGTTGAGACAAATCCATGAAGTATATGAGTCAGTGTTGACCCCCCCCATACACACACACACACACACACACACACCCCGGTCCACATGGCAAATGTAGCATTACTGTTATCAATGCTAACCTTATTAGGCTTTGCCACAAACAACACACAAATCTCTCCAGGTCTGACCTTAAAGAATCCCGCTGCAGAGTGATAGAGCAGAGAGAGAGAGAGAGAGAGAGAGAGAGAGAGAGAGAGAGAGAGAGAGAGAGAGAGAGAGAGAGAGAGAGAGAGAGAGAGAGAGAGAGAGAGGTCCGCTATCTCACTGATGGCACCAGGATGCCGGCATCTCCGCCTGGCAGTTGGCACCAGGCATGGGCTCCCAGCGCCCACAGCAACTGCCTGCGTTTTCAGATTTATGACTGTATGATAAATGAAGACTTCATTTTACCATCTGCAACCCTCCAGTCTGCGTTTCCAGTCAGTAAAACGGCCGCCATGACACTGGGAGACTGATTTCTGATTTCAATCTGGTGCCATGGCGCTGAGTCTCTACCTTCCTTTAATGACTGCCAACTGATACGAGCCAGATTTGGGCCAGGCTTTGATAGATTTGTTTTCCCTTAGGAGCTGCTTTGAGTATCGTTTAATTCAAGCCTGAGACACACACAGGTGTACAAGTGCTGTGCAGCGGTAGCTAAGAAGGAAGGAAACTGCAGTCAACTGTCCTGAACTTTACATGGTTTGTTGAAATTTAGTTCACATTCTAGAATATTATTTTCTTGGTGTTAAGCAACTCTGCTCGGCATCGTTTTGATAGAAAAAATAAATAATCAAAACTGTGACCTACAAGCACAAGAATATCCCTCTACCTTCCAGACTACCAAGTCGACATCGGTAAGCCGTAGGTACAATCCATGCCCCAAACCTGCAAAGGTCACTACAGAGATTCATCCCAGCCTGGAAGAATAAGCAGCTGGCAGAGTGCATACATTTGCCAGGTCCGATCAATGGTACCGCATAAATATCTGCCGTTCCAAAGTCACTTAAATCGCGGTGTTTCCAGTCCGCCTGTATGCCCTTTTAAAGCAGGGAACTGGAACTTGTAAAGTCAAATTATTAGCAAAGGTCAGGAGATGTAGAACATTTTCAAAATGCCCGACAGAATCAATCTGCAGCTTTGTTAGAAACCGGTCTCAGTCGTTCCAGGTGATGACGATCTGGTCAGTGTGGAAATTAGAAATATGTACAATTCTGGGGAAACAATTGTCGTGTTGCACAATGCTAAGCCAAGTGTGTAGGAGCTAACAGTGTGATGGTGCAAACACGAGCGCTCTGAATCTGACGGTCTGTCAGTCATCCACTGTTTAATGAGAGTAAAAAAACATAACATGAAATTCCCCAAAAGCCAATTGAAAAATAAGACAAATCTTCTTTTATGAAGCTGAATTAAATGCGCTAGAAAAATACAGATCCAGGAGATGAAATTACATGTATTCATCAGATTGCTGGTGTCATGGAGTTATGTCCTGGAAGATTCTTCCCAAATCATATTTGAATAAGACTAAGACCTCGAGTTGGAGGGCACTGGATGTTAATATTTATCGGTTGTCAGCGTAGACGGCTGGTTTGCAAGCTTAAGTACAGCTGGTGTGAAAACACTAAAATGAAAGCTACATAATGTTATATAATATCAGCATGCTTTTATTTTGTTAGTACAACTACATGACAACAACAATTTGTTGTAATATTATTATAACAAATATATTTAATAGAGAAAATGTGCATTCATTTGTTTTATATTTTTAAAATCTAACTTTAAGCTCTGCACCATTTATAGACTAGTAAAAATGTCCATCAAGACTAAAATGAGAAACAACAGAGAAAAAAGAGAAGTATGTTCCTCTATGATGCAAAAATGTCCAAAAGACGGCAAGAACCTCTGATACGCTCAGAGCCGTGATGGCCAACCTGCCATTCTCCATCTCTGCTGTTTTTAACAAAGGCTTTTCTCTCTCCATCTTCCCTCCCGCCTCCCGGCCTGAGGGTCCGCTCGCGGCCCCCCAGACGCTTACAGACAGATGTCCTTGCTAGAGCAGAACACGCTCTGCTTGACGTCACACGCAGCTACAGGGCTGCGAAGGAAGCTACATGGCTCTCTGCACTGCAAAGAGCACAGTATAAAAGCCAGACCATGGGTTTGGAGCTGGTCTGTCTCCCCCACCCTCCCCCCTAGAAAGCTCTGGTCCAACAGCACACAGCAGGGAGCCTCTCAGTGTATAGACATAACATATGTCACTTTTTCCTCAATGCTTCCCCCCCTAAAGAGCCTCAGTAGATTGCATACATTTTAATCATGGGCGGCTGGCTCCAGCTTCAATCAAATCTCTTATCCTTTTGTAAACCTTTGCACTGTGAGGCTGTAGGTTGAGCGTTAGCAGAGGTTGGTGGTCACTGTAGCATGTTGACAAGGAAGATGCTGCATCTTAATGAGCAACTAAAACATTTTAAATTATTTTAAAGCAACTTGGCTATGGTTAATAGTATGGAGAGGTCTCAGGCAGCAACCTCTGGTTCCGAAAAGTGAAGCCAAAGCGTAAAGCATAAAGGGCTTTAAACCTGCATTCTCTCTCCTGTCCATCAGGGGGCTACTCCTCTGGAGTCTGGAGCAAAAAGAAGTCTGATTAACTCTACTAGTGTAGTCTCTCTCTCTCTCTCTCTCTCTCTCTCTCTCTCTCTCTCTCTATATATATATATATATATATATATATATATATATATATATGTATATAGCAGATGCTATGAGCACCCAGGTGTCTGTAGCCAATGACATACTTTGCATATGACCCGAACAGCCATTCGATACTTATGTGTATATGAACCCTAATTTAGGGTAAACCTAGTAGTTTTGCTGCCTAACCCCAATTTAAAACTGATGATAATAATAATAATTCCCTTTAAATCAAAAATGTATTTTAATTTAAAAAACAACAACTAATAAGTCAACTTAGTGTAAATATAGGCAGGATTCGAACCCCGGTCTCCTGGGTTAAAGTAAACCACAACCTACACCATACATTGTCCCTTATTATACTACAACTATTACTATTACATCTTTCCGCAAGAAAGGGCTTTTTGCCAGAAAGCCTTTCGGCTAGCTAACTAGCTAAGAAACAGATTCTACTTGCCATGCGACTATTCTCACCTGGCTGCAAATAAACACTCAGAAAAAAGAAAATATACATTATGGGCTGCATGTAGACTGTTCACATAGAATGAGCAGACGAAAACATGTACGTCATGCAAGCCCTGGAGTTAAACAGAGAGATTTTTTTATTTTTTATTATTTCAACCATCGTTTCATCTAAAAAAGATATACTAAAAGAAAAAGTTTGTGTGTACGCACGAGTTAAGATCAAATCTGTGTACAAATAGTTCACGAGTGTGAGGCCAAGTGCACTTTGTCAGATGAAAGGGAAGATATCCTCCCGACTTCAGTACCAATTTCAAGTGCCGGTCTCCAGAACACACCTTGTTGTGTGCAAGACTCCCCCCCCCCCCCCGCCTCACACCAGAGTGTGTGGAGGCTTTTCGTACGTGCACGTCTGTAATGCATGGATCCCATTCACCTGACGCCCACATGGCCGACATTACGGGAACATCTGGGAGCTGCATCTCCAGGCCTTTCTTCATGTGAAGTGCCTGGCAGTTAGTTTGCTGCAGGGAGAAGGGCCATTTGCAGGAACCAATCAGGTTTCACTTCTCCATCTGTACTCAGACGCTACAAAGAGACGAGTTCAGCCCTGACCTGCTAATGTAGAAAAGTCTTTGTGTTGAAACTAAACAGAGGCATTCATGACTTCATCAGCAGAACACAATAACTACATTATTATACACATGTGCATGTGTTGTGCTGCGAGCTGTCATGTCTAATTACCCTTATAGGTATTGAATATATACAGTATATATTTATACAACATATAGGGTCGTATGCATAGATTCAGGACACGCCTTGACCATATTTAGAAGATGCAACACTTACAACTATTTTATTACCCATCTTCTTGACAATAGATCCATTCATGTGCAAAAAAATATAAATAATATAGAAATTCTGTTTCATCATCTTTTTCCACACACATAAATCCCCTTAAATATTCAAGCAAATCTGTTTGTGATTATATTATTTTACCTATGGAGATGAATTCAAAATACATGCATGGGCTAATAGCCTTGGCTCTGCGTTTCCTCTGAAGCTGAGTTCTATGTCAGAAGTGTTTCCAGGGCCAAGGACCAATTATTCAGAGCCCTCAGCTGTCCCCGGAGCTAAGGTCATTACGGGAGTGTCACTATCCGACCCTCTTCATCTACAACTTATTTGCAGGAATTAAACCGCACACAGAGGGTGAAATACACGGATCAATTCAAAGGGTCTAAAAGGCTCGTTGCCTTTCCGTCGGAGCGAGTAGTATTTTTATAAATAATAACATTTGCACTACATATTTTGCCGAGGAGCAGTGTTTAATGAAGAAGCCAGAAGTCAGTGTTAAGCAGATTCTGACGGCCTTACACTGGCAGAGTGGTGATCATTAAAAATACTGCTTATCTAAGGGAAAATTTCCTACTTTAAATGTTCTCTCACTTTGTCTCATTCTATGCCGGCGTGCTTCGTCTAGCAGTCTTCTCTCTCCCCCGTCTCTCTCTCTCTTTTTTTTTTTACATTTAGATTCGCAGCTCGTCACCTTCTATTGATCACGCCTAATTTGCATCTAGGAAAAGATGAGAACTCAGATATTCACACTCCGAGAGAGGACGATCTCAATGATTTATTCATTTCCAAATCAAAAAAAAAAAAAAGGAGTGAAAGGTAGATGAGAAGGGGAATCTTCATAGGCAGCAGGCGACTAGTAGGCTCTGAGGCTGGGCTCCTCTTCCCCACACCGCCCCCAGGCACATGGTGTGCAAGTCCTCCTAATTAACAAGGTGAATCATGCTGCTGCTCTCTAATTAGCCAACATGACAATCTAATGGAAACATGCAGGCCGAGCTGGCACAGTTAGCATCACCTCACAAAGACCGACGGTACCGTCCTTCCCTTGTGAATTCCACAAAAATGACACCTCGGGTTTTAGATGGAGAAGAAGACAAAAAAAGGTGGAGCAGAGAGGTTCAGGGAAGTGTGTGTTTTGTGGAGAGGTCAGCAGGGAGAAGTTAGCTCCTTTTTTCCCCTCCTCCTCTCCCATCTTTTCTGTTTGTTGCCTAATTGAAACGTGTCCTGCCTCCCTCTCACTTATATCCCAGGCACAGGAGGCTGGCACCTCGCCACCAGCGTAGCTCTGCATGCCCAATTCCCCCGTCGCTCGAGTCCCAAGGAGTGCTCTGGCGCACAAAGAGAAAAGTGAACCTACAGGCTTGTACAGCGAGGAGACGAGTCGCTATCTCCCTCTGAGGCACAAAAAAAAAAATCTTTTTTTTGTTTTGTTTTCCTTCTCATTACAGCACTTTGTAATATTCGAAAACACACAGGAACACCAAAGGTACTTTTAAAAGCCTGCTTCTATTTTTTCCTTTTCTTGTAACATGTCTTGAGGTGAGGAAGAAAACTGAAGTTGAGACTAACGGCAACAAAGCAACAAATAAAAAAATAGGGTTACAGTGTACTATTTAGTAGCCCAGCACATCTTCGGGACCTACAAAACAGACGTTTCTTTACGTGATAATTAAATTCTTCACTTGGACCTCGTACGATCTTAAATCAAAACCTGCTCTGCGAACACGTAACCCAATTTGTGAAAAAGAAACCGGTTCAAAAAGACTGAGTGCAACGAGCTGTTTCACTGCCGGTTTCCACGGGCCGACCGCGAACGCGTCTGCTCCGTTCATATGAAGGTGTTTTGTATCAGCTGGGCGAGAAAACAAGAATATAACAACTATGAATTGGGATGTGCAAAACAGCAGGAATTCTCTTTGAAAGCCAGCACAGGCAGGGAGAGAGCATGGAGGAGGGTAGCAGGCTTTCGCCCTGAGGCATGGCTGATGGGGGGGAGAGTGCCTCTTTGAGCAGAGCAGTTTGTGTAGGGCCAGAGGATGAAAGCCTATGAACTCGCAGATATTACTGGCCTAATAAAAACCAAGGGGCTGCTACATTGTCCTCTGACACACGAGAGCCTCTCCTCTCTGGAGAAGTGTGAGGCTTCGGCTGACGGGGCTTTCAGCGTGGGCGGTTTCCAATCTCTCCGTGACCTGGTCACTTGTGGAGGATGCCGGGCCAATCAAGAAACATGTACGTGTGCATTAAGGCCTGGCGCATACTGGCTCCAGCAAAGGGTTGCGATCTAAGTGCCGTGCACAACATAAACGTCTTTATTTTGCGAGCAATAAGGGCTAAATACGCTCCGTTTGCCCAGGGTTGCGCATATGTCACGTGAGCATTATTCTAATTCGACTCATAGGCTCTAACATATATGTTCTTAAAGTGCAGCAAGGCGGGATGTATAACTGCAGGCTTTTAATTGGAGCCGCGCACGGTTCAAAGTTGAGCTGGGGCGGAATTAATTCAGCCGAGGTTCAAGACATTTCAAGCAATGCTGGTGCGTCAAAGCGGGCAAAACAAATCTCTCAATGCCTGAAGAATAAAAAATATTTGAGGAAAATTATTCTTCCAAAAAACCTTTGAGTTTCCCATTAGACTTTGGTTTTTCTCAGGAATGACTCTGCAAGTGCCTCGCTGCGAGGGCGAAAACCAGAAAAGAGCAATAGTTTATGCTTGTCGGGTCCTTGACCAACTCATATTCACAATAAACACAGTAGTTTAGGATACAGTCTTCTTGGTTTGCCTCAGCAGCTGAATAGGCCCTACCGGGAGCTTTTGGCCACATTTTGGCCAGGTGTAGGGGCCAATTTGTCTTCCCCCTCTGCCTTCGTCTCTCTACGCCATCCACTCCTCTTCTCCAGTTCACTCGTTTCCTGTGTCCAGTTGCGCCTGCAGACGTGGTTGCGATGATGAATCTGTGGCTGCAGTGTGTCTGTGTGTCTGACATCGTGATGTATCTCCACTGGCCTTAACTCCCTCTCTATCTCTCTCTGCCTCCTCGTCCTCCCCCCCCCCCCCCCCCCCCCCCAAGTCTCCTTTTCTCTCCATCTCTTTGTCCCCCTCCCTCTCTCTCTCTTTCATTCTCTCACTCTCAATGATTAGGCATGGCCTGGCCTCCTGCCTCAGTGATGGAACAGACAGACCACACAGACTCACCATCATCACCAACAACAAAAAAACAGGAACTGAGCGCCACGATTTGCCCATTGATTTTCACTGGGGGCATTTTTTGAAATAGCCCATCTGACCTTTCGGCCAAATGGTTGTGAATGGAGGAAAAAGGGGCGCTAGAGCGCTCTGCCTCTCTCTCATGCAAAGCCTCTGCCAGCGTCTGTCTGAGCAGCCTGCTGTGCTGGTGACCAGGTTGTGGGATAAACTACTGGTGCAAATACAGGGACGCAATTGGAGGCGTGGCTATACTGTAGGTCAATTGATATCTGACTGCATTGGTAGGGTGGTAGCAACGGTAGTGAGTCCGTCGTAGCAACCATTGTAGCCCGCCCTAACGTATACCCTGCTTCATCGTCTATTTGACTCTACATGGACCATAATTGACTAAATGAACATCATGCTGTATTGAAGAAGACTTGAAACTAGAGATTGAGACCATAAACTCATGTTTACAATGTTTACTGAGGTAATAAATTAAGTGAGAAGTAGGGACATTTTCTCATAGACTTCTATACAATCAGACTTCTTTTTGCAGCCAGAGGAGTCGCCCCCTGATGGCCAGTAGGGAGAATGCAAGTTTAAGGCACTTCAGCTTGAGCTTCACTTTTCAGAACAGGAGGTTGTTGCCTGGTTTTAGCCCACGTTTTCTAATCCTGTCACCAGAATAATGTGTGGAAGTTTATTTCCTTTAGCTGAGAAATCATTTCTACCCAAATTGTGAGCCCCCTCCTCCGTGACCTCCACTGGCTCCCTGTTGCAGCACGCATCCAATTCAAGACGATGGCACTGGCCTTCAAGGCCACCAATGGAACGGCACCCATCTACCTTCAAACACTGGTCAAACCTCATGCCCCGATGCGAGCACTTCCCTCCTCTACTTCAGCTGGCCGGCTGGTACCACCATCGCTGAAATCAAACAAATGTCGCTCAGCAAAGTCCGGACTCTTCTCTGTTCTGGCGCCTCAGTGGTGGAACGAACTCCTGACCAATGACAGGACAGCAGAGTCACTGCCATCTTCAGAAAAAGGCACAAGACTCACCTGTTCAGACTTCACCTCGACTCTACATAGCATGACCCACTAACACCCCCCAAAAAAACACCATGTTCTTACCTATAGCACTCTGATCATAGCACTGTTGTTCTTAAGGTATGTTTGCTGAACAGCTACTACTTTACTCAGACGAGGACCGAACACTTGTTTCTATTTTCCGCTCTTACTTTATCGGCAATGATATGTTGTGGTTTCTTTCTTTTGACAAATGTACTTATTGTGAGTGGCTTTGGACAAAAGCATCTGCTAAATGCCCTAAATGTAAATGTAAAATGTAAATTTCTGAAAATAGTGAATAGTAAATATTTAAAACGTGATTTAAAATTTCCGATATTGTAATTAAGGTTTTATTGTGAAACCAGGTCTAGAAGACAGACCATGGAATCAAAGGTCTCGTCCCTTTGGGATCATGAATCTGCCGTGTGACCTTCAGTTGCTTGTAATATTGCGAGGTGTGCTGTGTCCTCAGATTTAGCCCGAGGGTGGCACAAGAAGAAAGCTCATGGTAATCTGCCTATTCCATTATTGTCTTCAAGTGAACATTTTGGCCTGCACTGAAGGGGGACGACAAAAACATTGGGATTTACAGTTTGATTTACACAAACATCAAAGTTCCACCAAATCAATCTACTTGAATCTTGTATTTTTTTACTAATCTACCCATATTGTTAGCAAAAGTAAAAATGTATATTTCTGTTACGCTATACGGATTAAAGAGAGACTGCATCATTCATGAAGGATCCCTTTTTCTTCCCACTACTTCCTATAAATTACGGATCTATGGATGGAGATGCTGCAAGTTGTACCTAAAGGCAAATAGGTGATTTTGGGCAATGCAAATTAAATTGACTTGACTTGACTGGGCATACAACATGAGCTTGACCGTTTGTAGCTGAGACCAAACGACACACAGCACCTGCCTTTTTAAAAAAAAACAAATGGTGTGCCGGCTCAGTTTACATGCCGACACTTGGTTCAAGTACATAACGCGCTGTAATTCCATCGCTCCAAAATGATGATTGTTTGGTGGAGGTGGTGATTTTGTGTGTGTGTGTGTGTGTGTGATCAGCGAGAGGCTGGCTCCTCTGCCCGTCGTCGCCTGGAAGAGTGGCTCGGGCTCATTATCCTGATGAAATTTGCACAGATGTGTGAGCTGCCGACAGACTCTGCAGTGACACAAACAGCCAACTCAGGTGATGGAAACTGGAGAGGCACGGGGGCTGAGAAACGACGGCCATTAAGAGAAAAAAGAAAGAGGTGAGGGAGGGGTGCTGTGTGTGTGTGTGTGTGTGTGTGTAGGTGGGTGGCGTTAGGAGTCCTCCTCGCCTCTATCTAGCGGCAGAAAGCATTACATAAAGTAAGGATTTCCAAACCACCTCCTTAAAATTCCAAATGAAAATGAAAATGAGCATACGGGCATGCGGCGTCTCCTCACGCGGCGCTAATCTGGCCGCATCCAGATGACGAGCGGACTGCCACTTAACAGGGAGGAGATCCGCTTTGATCACATGGCCCCTGGGGCAAACCTATCGCGCTGCCTATTACACTGCTTCATTTGCATATGTGGGGCTTATGGGTAGGCTGAGATGTAGTGCGAATGTTCTAAACTGCAGCAGGGCTCGCTGTTGCAAGAGGGAAAATGTCCGGGAGAGATGCAGAGGAAAAGACGGAGCGCTGCCAGTCGCCGGGGGTTACAGAAGTCCACTTGTCACTTGAAGGTCACAAGGTCAACACAACAGACTGCCTGAGTAAACCCTTAAAGTTGGACATACTTCAAACCACAATACCGAGTCGCCCCTGAGCAAGGCATTCACAGCGGGAATGTAAATGGCTGAGTGGCCGACATTAACAGACAGTGGTTGTGAAAATGGTGCTTTGCGAGTACAAATTCAGGTGTTCAGGAGAGTAAAGTGCTCCGTAAAGTTTACCCGGTTGAATAAAAGGCTTTTTTGAGAAGAGCAACTTAGAAGAAACCACATCCTTTAAGTTCTCCAACAACAACAACAGGTGAGTAGCGCTTGTTTTATGTATGGAAGCTCAAGACAATCCTCTTGATCTCTGTTACCACGCCAACGACTGAAAGCACCCGGTGAAGTTATTCTGGAGTAAACAAAGTAAAAAAAAAATAAAACAACCAAAACAAACGCAAACTTCCGCGGTGACAGAACTATTGCGTCTGCGTAAACAACATTAAGCAACCGCTGAAAGAAGAGTGGTCTACTTTCTGGGGTCCGCTGGGAATGGTACCATACACAGAACCTGCACTTAAAATAAGGAGGACACAGCGGCGTGCTGCCAACAGAAGGGCCCCTGCATCAGTAAAACACTTCTCAATTTGCAACACTATGCGTCGTGCCTCGGCCTATTACTTGGAGAGGGAAATAACTCTCTTTATTCCTTTGTAGCAGTAAAAGTTAATGTAGAGCATGAATTGGTGCATCCGAAACCCTCATTCTCTTGCTTTGCTTTTTCCCCCACACATCTTACTGAATTGTTGTTGACTATTTTACCAAGACACTTAAAAAAAACTCTCTTTCAAGTCATAATGTAGTAACTAGAGATAGTAGAGATATTATTATTGGCGTCTTCTTTTTTTTGTACATTTAAATGGCATTAACGGATAAGAAAATGCAGAATAAACCCACAAAGACTTGATTCTTCAGCAGTTAGTCTCAATTCAAACGGTGCATGATGAAGAGGCTGAAATAGATGAAGAAAGGAAAAAGAAGGGTGGGGGGGGGGGGTTGGAGGAAGTGGAGGCTGTCTTTGGTGAGCAGAAAATAATTTTCCACACACGGGCATCAATCGGCGCGAATAATTCCTCAAACTTTTTTAAGTCCGACTTTAAATGGCATTACATATGTAGCGAGGCATGAAAAATTAATACGCTGGAGTCGGGGAAATGTCAAGGGTAATGATCTCCGCAGCAGCTTACCTCCTTAGCTTTCTGTTTCAGTCGAGCTTGCTCTGGGTCCTCTTGCCTGGAGCGACTCTGTGGAGTAAAAAAAAAAAGAAGGGGAGGAGAGGGGAATGGGGGGGTGAAAACACAGGTTAACAGCTGTTTTAAGGAGCCCACCACCCTCCCCTCTCCCCGCTACTCATCTGTTGCTGCTGCAGCAAAAAATAGTGCAAAACGGGAACAGGATACAGAGGTGTCAAGGACATCGTATTTGAATTCAGAGAAGTGCAATGGATGGCCCCCCGGGGGGTGGTGGCCTTTAAACCCGCTCCAAATCCATCCCTAAATAAGCCGCTGGAGGGGGATTCTAATCAAAAGAGGTTATTAAAAAATCTGCAGGAGCCAGCACACACACACACACACACACACACACACACACACGAGCACAGGGCAAAGGATGTTGGTGAGTATCAGTGGCAGTGCTTGTGTGTCACCGTGAGCCAGTATGGCTATCCGTCCCTGTCTGTGTGTGTGTGTGTGTGTGTGTGTGTGTGTGTGCGTCCCTGGCGTAACAACACAGCACTTCTATTTTAATCAGCAGCCAAGATGGGTGAATGTGCTTGTCCCTGGGAATCCTTCACCACGCAGCCAAATGTACGGCTGACCACTGCAGGCAACACGGCACATCATGGTACGACGCGCTAACTGCTGCTACTTTTTTGTGTGTTTCTTTTAATCTATCTGGACATAATCTGTGTTCTCTGTTTAGCTCAGGTCCATGAAAGAAACAACTTTTACATTCTCTTAACGTCAAATGTTATAGAGCATGTAGTTCTTTGTCACATAAAAAAAAGCATATCACGTAAATTTAATATACAATATAAGAGCATTGATATCTATTTTCCATGTATCCTTCCAATACTAAATCAACCAGAGTGATGGCCTGCCCTCCTCCCACCTCTCCTCCCTTCCTCTCCTCCTCCTCTCGGCTTATAGAAGCTCCTCGCAGCCTCCCTGCTAATTGGCTTTAAATATATCAGGCGGTTCACGTACTAGTCGGTATCTCAACTATCACTAATGTGTTTGCCCCGCGGCCGGCCGGAGCACCCCTCCAGACTTGAGTCATCCTCTAAAAGGACAGAGTAGAGGAAGGGGGAGCTGTGAGGAGAGGAGGAGGAGGGCCGGGATGGGGTGGGGTTATTTGAGCGGGTTTCTTGTTCAAGAGGTCAAATTAGTAGGCAATCAAGCAGGAGGGAGGCTGGCGGGGGAGGAAGGGTGGCGGAGGAGTGGGAGGGGTTGGTACAGATGGACTGTTTACAAAGGGCAGCGGTGCCACTGGCATGCTTTACATCTCCTCTGTCAGCTGCCCTGGTTTCCTCACTTACAGCAGCGAGCAGAGGGGAGAAGAGCTCTCTGAAATAACACGGACTGAACTCCAAACTCCCGCATATGATCATCCGTGATGTTGATCATATTCCAGGAGTGATTTTGGTTTTTATTTTTTTTATTTTTTACCTCGACAAGTTTTGTCTACTTTTGCTTCGCCACTCTGCTTTCTATCGTTGCCCAGATGATTTCTGAAAGTCCCCAAAGAGTTTTACTTGTTTCTTTTAGCTGTGGGTTGTATGTGCAAAGAGTCAAGTTAATATTCTGTCAATACGTTCTCCCAAATGGGTGAAACTTATATTCCTATAATTCCTCATACAGTAGTCGCTGCCACATTTATTTAACATTGTGTTTTTTTTCTCATTTGCTTTACACATGACTGCAGGTTAAAACCATAAATATGAACCGAATTATCCAATAACCAACATCGAGCTTCACTTTACACCTGTTTTTAAATGGGACCGCAGTCGTGTTGTATGTCGGGGAAAAAGAGAGATGAGACACTTATGCAATGTGTCTTCTGGCTGCGTAGCATTATGGAGCTTTGAGCTTTATGATCTATTCAGCGGAGGATTTATCCCTGTATACCGGTTGGTTTTAAATGGAGAGTGCGATTAAAAAACGATATCAAAACGTGACATTTACAGTTTGACAGTTATAATTGGTAGTAAGAAAAATATCACACTGACAAAACAAGAATAGAAAAGGATAATGAGGAAGTTTCTAAACAGCGTTGAGGGTGGAAAAGAGATTTTTATACAACGCAATAACAGGCGGTGTGTCGGTTTAATATATTGTACAATCATTTGCTCTCCAAACTTCTGCTTGAACTGAAACGCCATGGCAACAGGCGCTAAAAAAACCACAGACACGGCTCAGAAGTGAAGTCGAACTATCCTCAACGATGCTCCTGCAATCCAAGAAGCCCCGAGGAGAAGCCCTTCCAACGAGGACTTACAAAAGTTCTTCACTAAACCCGTTAATGAATTGAACTGTTTGCAGTAATAAAAAAAACTAAGAAAAAAAACGCTGTTTAAGCACATAGACCTGGGCACTGACAGAGGACATAAAAGCGTCACTATTCATTTTTTTAACAACGCACTTCACAGTGTCGTTTTCCTGCTGAGGCAGTGTCTTTTTTCACAACCAGGATCGAGGCTATCTGGCTTCTGCTAAGAGGGGAAAAAAAAAAACACAGACAGGTCATGAGGTTTGGTGGCCAGTGTTCATCAACTAGAGGATTTTCTAATATCCTGCATGGCAGGACCGGAGCGTAATAATGCAATTAAGACGGTGAGGTGTGCTGCAATGAGAATCTTTACTGTGGGACATTTGCTCCATTCAAAATTAATTAAATTAACCTAGCTTTCTGCTAATGGGGCACCGCGAGGCATTTTCATTTGCAAAAGAATCTCTCTCTCTCTTTTTTTTTATTGGTTAGTGGTGATCTTTCCAAATTTAAAGAACTTTTTTTGACTGATAAACAAATGTGTCTACGTGCACAGACCTGGGATCAGAGCAGTGGACGGGTGACAACGCCGGGCGGAAATTAGTCGTTTTAATACTTTCCTGCAAAGTTAGTGCAGGTATTTCTTTTGGGTGTGTTTTATTGTGGTATTGTGGTAAACGTGACACCTTCACTCTAAATCAGAGGTCATCTACGTTTTTCAGTCCGAGGACCCCCTATTATATATCGTATGAAATCGTGTTGCTTATTAAACCGGGTCAATAATAATTAATAAATATAAAATGCTAAATTTAAATTTAAATGCTAAGCCATTAAAATAATAATTGTTGACAGATGCATATATTTATAGAACATATTGTAACTCTATAGTCTACAATTTCACATTAACACAACAATTAACATATATATTAATAATATTTTCTTATTCGATGTTGCATGTGTGTTAATGTGTATTTTGGGACATCATTTTGGAAGAATTTGGGAAGATCTCTGCCCTAAATGCAACTATTTACAGTGTTTTACAAAAGCACAAAAGCTCACTTATGTCCTTGAATAAAAATACATTAACTAATATATACCGGTATACGTCTTCTTAAAGTATTTTGCGTTGATATAAACCATACCACAAACCACATGACTTCACATTACCACTAACCGCTTTTGGAACGTTTCTATGCAACTGTAGAGACTGTGACCCTCCTCATAACGTCATATAACACAGTGAACATTGTACATTATAAAGAGTTACTACTTTTTCCACCTTTATAGCCTCACACAACAGCTAATCAAGATGCTAAGGTGTGCTGATTATTATTGGATATGAGCCTTGCTCTATTCCAGGTGGTTTAAATGATTCCCCTGCCTTGGCAGTAAAGCGGGTTTTAGCAACTGGTTGCTGTTGAAATGTTGGCCGGCGATTAGATCGCCTGTAGTAAGGATTGAGTTTGAAAACGGTTTGTGTTGCAGTTGAGATGAAGTGCACACCACTCCGCCAAAAGCCAGGAACAACACTTGTACAGAAACTATTTTTTTTAAATATTGCAATCAGAGATAGAAAATGAAACCCTGACACGTCTTAAAGTCGAGCTGAAATGGTAACACAACAAAAAATGCATTTTTAACCCCTTTAGATCACGTCCCCCACACATAATTATTTCTTGGTATAACAAAATCCAATATGTTTGCGTGTTTATGTGCTTCCATCAGCAAGAACAGACCTGTTTCCACATATAATATCATGGCATCCATCCATCAATCAATCTGCAACTTTTAGCAGCACAGAGATGGAGAAGGTCACAACCTCAACTTTCCAACCATCCAATTCCTCCCAACGTTACGACCCGCCTGTCTGACCTGTTTCACTCAGAAATACGTCACAGTACGGACGATAGATACTCTTGTAATGCCGTTTCAGCTCGACTTAAAAGTTGTGATCAACTTCATATTACTGTAGTTTATTACCGACCTCTACATCCAGCCGCGCAGCCATTTTTTTAGTTGTTGTTTGTTGTAACTTTAAACAAAGCAACTATCTCTGTTCCTGATTACTGATTCAGTTTATTCCAAGCTACGCGTAACAACAGGCAGAATCTTCAAAAACAGCCCTGAGCAAAGTGCATCAGGCAAAACAGCTGAGGAGCCTGAGGAGCCGGGGTGCGGTATCGACCATGCGATCAAATGTGGATTCAAGGAGACGTGGAGCTCCTGATGTTGCTCTGCTGTTGGATGAGGAGGGGGGAAAAAAGGGTTTGGGATTCTTGACATATTAAAATCATAGTTCATCGATATTAAAAGCCGTGAATGCAAACCTTTCGTTTGCCATTGTCTTGCTTGATGTGATTGGCTGCCTGGGTGTGACATTAAGGGGCGGTTAGCGGCGTATTCTGTAGGAAAACAATGGTTTTGCAGGCGGCCCTCACCGCTTTTGTAAAAATGCACCAGGGCAACATGTAGTTGTGTCTGTACGGTATACTGATAGATAGCTGGACAGAACTAAAACATGCCCTGACACTGAGAAATCTGTACTCTTTTTTTTTTTTTTTTTAAACTGATGCTCTGTTTCACCTGAGCTGTCAAGGCATTTGATAGAGGGATATTGTGCGGGTTGTACATGGGGGTGTGTGGGTGAGTGTGTGCCCCCCTCTCCCCCCCCCTTTGCTGTGTCCGGTGGAGGAAGAGCCAGGACAGAGGGGCCCTCGGGCCAGGAGCCTGGGAGGACGCAGGGAGGTCACTTCATCCACTGGTGTCACACTCTAATTCATCTGTCAGAGGTTGCTCAGGAGCAACACACACACACACACACGAGTACATAAACAGACACTGTTGCACGGGGACATAACAACCCTCTCTATCAGACACACACGCAGTAGGACGGTGACGCTGACTTACTTTAGCGGCTTTCAACAGGATCTCTCTCTCCTGCTCGTCCTTCCTCTGCTTCTCCATTCTCTCCAGCTGCTCGAAGAAGCGGAGCTGAGAGCGAACGTCCGCCGACTGCTCGTAGCACTCATCATCCTGGAAGGAGATAGAGAGAAAATCACTGCGACGAGTCCCTTTAAGTGGCTCCGTCTGAGGCTTTGGGCACACGTGTCTGAGGTTCAGGGGCGGCCCTCAACCCATCAACGCACCCTAAATCATCTCACACTGTAAATAAAAAAGTATGCAGACGAATCATTGTCTGAAATCAAAGAACAGGAACAGCAACGTAGTAATTACCGTGATAAATAATGGGGTCTCTCAACATTTGCAAATAAAAAGTGCTGTTCACCAGATGAATAATTAGATCTGATAAGATTGTAGAGCTACAGTTAACTAATGATTATTTTCATTATGAAGTAATCATTAAAAAAAGGTTCTGTTTGATTAATCATGATTTAAAATAATATAGAACAGATAAAAGCAGCAATTACCAACATTGAGAAGGTGAAACAAGCAATTTAGCCATTTTGCTTAAAAAAAATAAAGCAGACAAATAATCGATAAAAAAAATTGCTGCTGATCAACTTTTTGCCAATTGACTGATGGAATAATTAACTAATCAGTTCAGCACTACTCCACACTGATAATCTAGAAAAACAGGGTAGAAAGAGTAAATTGCCAAAAAGTTTGAATATGTGCATGATCAGAATAAAACAACTTAATGTGAGCAGAGCAGACAGCCACAAAGTACTTTGTATTTATTAATACATTAATATGTAATTTGAACGGCAGAGTAAAACGCTCCTTTAGTTCTTACCTTTCACAATAAAAGCCCTAGACATTTATGCGGCATCGCTGCTGACCAGGGGAAGTTAAATTATAACAAAGTATCTTATAATGTATATTTATTATAAGAATGTCTGTATTTATTATGGATGGTCCACCAGCTGTCACTGATCTGGGAGTTTTAACTGTGCGTCTGAAAAGCATTTTTTCATTTTGCCAATGAGCTCACTATATAGTAAGTCCTATACATAGACCTCCCTGGATAGTGAGTAGGGAAGAGTGAATGAGTGAGTGGTATCGGTACAACATTATACAAATATTAAAATAAGCGCCTTTATCATTAATTGCACAATCGCTAACTTTTATACTATTTAAAGACGATGCTTCTCTTTTCATACGGCGCATCACCTCCCACTTGGGAAATGGAAAGGCAAGTGGAAAAACAACTTTTGTAGGCCATGAAAAGTTAATAGGATAATTGCATATTTCACATGTCTGTGTGTCTGTATGTTCTCCTCTTGAACTTGATTCCTATATGACTGTGTGTGTGTGACTGTGTGTGTGTGTGTGTCAGGTCTGTGTTTGAGTGTGTTTCCATGAGTGGATGACAGAAGCTGGGTGGCACAGAGCACAAAGACACATCAGAGGAGGCTCATCGCCAGCACCCCCCCTCTCATCCAGCCTCACTCCTCTTTGTTGCAACGCTGAGCCTGCACTCTTGCCGTAGCTCCTGCCGCTGCTGCCGAAGCCCGGCTGCTCTTTAAGGCCGCTTTGTCTTTTGGTCTTTTCTCTTTTTTTTTCCGCTGATGTCAACAGAGTGGCTTCACAGAGCTCCGTGCGTCTCTCTCACACACCTCATTTACAAAACCACAAAAAAGGAAACGAACGAATAGAAGAAGAAGAAGAAGAAGCACCAAACAAGATGGGGACAGCGATGCTCTTCCTCCCTCCTCCTGTTCCTCCCATCTTGGTGTCAGGAAAAACACATTTTCAAAGTTTCCCCCCAACCACGCTAAGATTTCGGCTCGTAGTGAAGATGGATTTGTGCTTTAATGTACACCAATTAAATGTGGTTATATAGTTGCATTCAAGGGCTACAGGAGATAAAGTCACCGATAAATGAGAAAAGTATGCGGGAACGCAGACGAGCACTTAGAAGTTGTTTTGTACCTCAAGTTTGGGCTGACGCTGGAGCTCTCCTGTTTATCAACTTAAAGGTAAAAAAAAAAATACGTCTCATATTAACTTTTATGTGTTTACGTTAGTGGTACACTTGGATTTCTGTCTGTGAGTTCATGCGTGAGACAGATAAAAGTGTGTCTGTGTGCATGGCACCCCACGTCAGTGTGGGAATGTTGGAGCGTATACAAGCCCACACGAGTCGGTTTGTGTGTTTAAATGTGTGTGTGTCCCGATGAAGTTTCTTTCCCAACTCTGTGAAAGTGAATATTATGTACGTTGCCATATATATTTATACATATCCATCAGTGGATTTACCTATGGCATGTTGCCAGTTTGGAGAAACTATAGACCGCAGCAAAGCGATGTACCGCTATGGACACCAGCTTAGTTTACATCCTAAAGTCATAGATTAACAAACAAACTCTGCAATCCATTCAGCAGACCAGCAACTCCCGTCTTCTGAAAGGTAAAATTGCTGTTTTTGTCAATGGGGGATTTGAATCTATCCGCTTCAGTTCCCCTTCAGTTCCCCGTTGGGGAAGGACTTTGAATTCAAGGTAAAGCGGTCTAAAATATTCTAAATATAACGTACAATTAAGCTAATAGTCATCTTTTTCACTCCATGGACAACAACAGTTACTTTACCTTGTAGACACGCGAGTACATACAATTCTGAACCAACCAATTCAGTTATTAACTTAAGACAGCTAACGTTGATTCAGCTTTTATTCATAATCTTATTAATTAGCTAACTTAGTAACCTGCTTTTTATATTATATTTACCGATGCTCTTGAAATATTTAATCATAATTGGTCAACACATTTTTGGACAAAAAAATTTGAATGTGGCTTTCTCAGGGATCATTTTCCAGTATTTTGCTTTTTGCACACCAATGGAGGCTGCTGGCCTAGTTTTAGGTCTTCCTCAAAGACACTTGTAGGTAGGAAGATTCAGGGATCGAACACCAACTCTCCAATTAATGAGCCACAGGCGCCCGAAGTAGTACATGCAGCAGAGAGGAAGGGATGCTGATTGGCTACAGTGAGTGCAAGGCCATTAATGGAGGGTAAGGAGATTTCTATAAAATACTGTATCATTTTCAACGTAATCCTGCTCAACTTTTACTCCAAATTATAGGCTTAATATTAAGCTGTATGTTAGGTGTTAGGGATAAAATTTAAAATCCATGTTCAAGGCACCTTGTAGTACCCCATTACACCACACCGCACTCCCAGAATGCACGGTAACTTATGGTTCCTGGAGTCACCCAAAGAAGGATGGGAATCAGATCCTTTGGCTATCAAGCTCCCCTCCTGTGAAACCAGCACCCTCTCCACATATAAGAGTACGCTTATGTCTTTCCTTTTTGATCATGCTTAAACATAGGGCTGGCTCACGCTTGTCTTGGACCAGCTCTTAGTTAAGCTGTGATAGGCCTAGACTGCTAGACTGCACTGTTGCTCGCCCTGCGGTTTCTTTTAAAGGAGTTGTTCCTCATCTAATGCAGGATCCAGGACCAGAGGATGCCGTATGCTGTAGATTTTAAAGCCCTCTGAGGCAAATTTGTGATGTCGGGCTACATAAATACAATTTTATTGAATAGTAGACTAATAAGCTTTAAAATATGTGGCAGGGAATGTGAAAGACGACTTGTCGGCGCACAATGAGTTGAATGGCTCATCACACCTCTGCTTTGTGGGTGTGTGTGTTTGGGTTCTTCTTACCTTACAGGAGTCCAGTCGGTGCTGTGCGATGGTAGAAACCTTTTCTACCACGGTTCGAAGTCGTGACTGTGTGGCGTGTGAGATGAATGTGACCGTCTCCATGGGGACCTCTGTGACTCCAAACTTCTTAGCTGTAAAGGACACACACATACACTTTGATGAAGCTCTTTACATCAGTGTAATATTCATATGAATTCGACACCTCCTCCTCAAACAACAGGTACAGTTAGTACTTTTGCGTCTCATAATTGAAACAAAAATTCTCGAATGCGCCTCGCTGATTCTGTCGCAATTAAAATGTTGATCCTTCACTTTACCATTCGGGAATTGTATTAACACAGACGTTATTCATTTAATTTACTAAAGGGATGAACGGGAAGAAAGTGATTGTTTTTGCTCGTTTCGCCATTTCAAGAAAAACAACAGCTAAGCAGGTAGGAGGTAATTGTTTCACTCCCAACACACAACCATTCATTGCAAGACACCCCAACAATCACAACTTGTATTCTCCACTCATACACACACATACACGTCTACTGTACTCTCTCTCTCTCTCTCTCTCTCTCTCTCTCACACACACACACACACACACACACACAGACAAACTGTCTGGATTAGCACGTGCAATTAACTGCCAGAAATAGGACTCATCACACAGAAAAGTTAATTTGTTTCACAGTCTTAGTGCAAATTCCAGAGTGGCTTTACTTGCTAAGCTCCTTCAAGTGTGTAAACGACATTGACCATCTCTTTTTCGCAGGAGAAGGATAATTTAGTTTCCTTGGAGCAAAACTCATCTGAAGTCATAACAAAGGAGAGGAGGACAGACTTTGGTGGGGTTACTATCGGTTTCCAACTTCCTTTTAAATTATTCCATTACCATAATTTTCTCTCTGGCACCCTTTTAAGTAAACCACACCAATTATTTAAATCAGCTGAACAATACATATACTGCTCACCCGCCCAAGCTTTGAAATGGATAGAGGGAGCCCTGTTAGCCTTATAATTGCAGTGGCAATACATGTGGCAATGTCACAAGGTCAAAGAAAAACACTAATAGGCTCCTGCTTCCTGAAAAATAAGATCTTTCAGGGACATTAATATTTCAGAGAAAGTTAAAGAGACTTAAAACGAGAGACACGTTACTGTGAGCAAAAACAAAATAACATGAACTTGTATTCGTACAAATCACTATTATTCACAGAGGGGAAAAAGGGCCTGAAAACAGACTAATGAACTCACAGCTTCAATGTTTTGTTTAATGTCTACAGGACAGAACAGATAACAGGAATAATCTGCACCAAACAGATGGTGTCTATTGTGAAAGTAGAGGGACTCAGAAAACAGGATAGCAAAATTTCATTTTAGACAGGTATTCTACATGTATCTATTATTGTATTCATAAATTAAGCTCCTTTTCTGGATCTAATACTTTGTTTTACCCATTTTAAGCACTAAATGAAATGTGTATTTTTAAAAGGATTTGAATGAAAAAGAATTTGACTTCAACTTCTCAGCTTTAGAGTCATTTATCTCTGAAAATGAGACTGAAACTTGTAGCTGAGTCTTGTCTGCGAATTTTTACCAGCAACACCTGGGTTTTATGTTGTTTATTTAAAAAGTGAACTGAAAAAAAACATGAAAAAATTGAGGAAATGATTGCAACATCTTCAGTTGGGTGGAAATTTGCATCCATGCCAGCGGCATGGCGATAGGGATTCCAATGTCAGACAGTCTGTGTGTGCATGAAGTACTAAGTTGTTTCATTTGCTATCTATTAGCTAGCTATCTTGCTATATCGGTACGATATATCAAGTAGGAGCTATGTAAACAATGAATTATAAGGTTCATCATAGATCATGTATGTATTTTTCGATGATTCCGTGTCATGCTGCTCTCTTGTTTGATATCACTACTGTCTGCTCATCACTTTCAACACAACATGCGGCATCAAGCAATCCAACAGAGAGAGACACACACAATCTGCATGGAGGCCTGCTAACTTGAATATTTATTTAGTATAGAACCGAATGGTATCCATAGCAACAAGGGTCCCCCTGAAAAGTAGTTGGCAGTGAACATGGAAAAGGTCCTGAATGACCCAACTATACCGGTTTATGCCCACCTGCAAATATGTGATTCTTTCTTTCGTCTTCCCACGAACACAAAACAACCCAAGATCCTCCTGAGAAACCTGAAATCAGGGCAGCTGCACCTGAACCTTTTCTGGGAGACAGCAAGGAGCTCAGACTTGCATGTGCTGATCTTCATCCTGATCACGATAAGATCAGAATAATTAGTATTGGACATCAGGAGTCAGGATCCAGTGAAGGACCACTCCATCCACAAATAGGTTTCATCATCTCCTTTCAAGGACCCAAGAAAAAGTCTTCCTTGATTCCTCGTCCAGTCCCCTCTTTTCAAAAATAGGGAGCAGCAACCTTTTGCCAATGCAAGGGCAATATTCCTGACACCGATGCAACATTCAAGACATGTTTAGCCTGACAGCTTAACAATATCCAGAGACTTTTGATACATTTACTATGTTTTATGTAAGGGTTTTAAGCATACATTGATTTATCTTGACTTGCCAACAGGAACTGCATATAAGATTACAAAAAAGGACAAAACAGGAAAAGACCAAGACAAATGCAGTAGAGGCAGTCAAGGGGGGAAATTAACATTAGAAAGTCAATAGTTTAGTCCTATAGAGAGGCTAGGTCATGCTCCTTCCAGTGTTATTTCAGAAAATATATATATGGTGGTCACTGGCACGAGACAAATTATTGTTTGATCCTGTAAAATTGTAGGATGTACATATGGTGCTTGTCAATTTAAAAGATAATGATTTCCTCAAGTAAGTCTCTGTTTTTTGTAGGTTTGTTGTCGTATCACTTAGTTTTCTGTGAAACCGTCCAGTGAACTACATCTCGTGTGATACGTCACCCACACAGCCGAAAGCTTGGCTAGCTAGCGAGCTAGCTGCCTTAGCTATGTTCCATCACAGGTGCAATGTTATCTTAACTGGTGTGTTTCATCCAGAGACTCTTTTTTTATCAGAGAGTGTGAGTAACGTTATTCCTTATTACGTATTCAATCGTATAGTTTTTACGGAAAAAATGTGACGTGTAAAATGATCTTTTAAATTGATAAACATCACATGTGTAACTGTTGGCATAATAACCATCGTAGCCTAGTTAAGTTAGCTAGCTAGCAAGCCGTGTTAACGGCTGTGTTGGTGACGTACATTGCGTGAGACGAGACATTATGAAAACTAAATGATAATAAGACAAACCTGCAAAAAAATCATCTTTTAAATTGACAAACATTATATACGTAATTCAGATAACATCAGTGGCAAAGTCAGACTTACTGTAAGTGACTGCATCACATGCTTTTTAGATACTGTAGTTTAATAGCTGCACTGGTAATTAAAATATCATTAAAGTACTGCTTAACCGTTAAACACGGCATGTTTGTGTTGAGCAGTGTTTTCCCCCCAGTAGCAGGTCGTGCTAGCTTCATGGCAAAACTGACATGATGAGAGCGCGGCGTGGGGCACTTGCTTTGTTTTGAAAGTGAATCATGTTCAAGTTGCGGGGAATTATGCTTGAGAACACACAGCATCCATCGGAATGACACATTTTTTTCACGTCGATGCCATCCTCTCACTTCAGCCATTAGATCAAGATGTGTTTTAGTATTATATACTGAATTAATAACCTATGCAGAAATACTTCATGGTCGTGTTTCCAGGTCTTAGAATTTGATTATTTTCTTCATAGATATGAGTGTGTGTGTGTGTGTGTGTGTGTGTGTGTGTGTGTGTGTGTGTGTGTGTGTGTGTGTGTGTGTGTGTGTGTGTGTGTGTGCGTGTGTGTGTGTGCGTGTGTGTGTGTGTGTGGACCTTAAAAGTATCAGTGGACCATCATTACTTTGAGGAGTGTTTCTAGAGAGCTCCAGCTGTGCTTGTGTTCTGATTCCTAAGATTGGGAGGGGTGGAGTGCTGTTTTGTAGCTTCAGAAATGCAACTGCCCCCCCCCCCCCCCCCCCCCCCCCCATACGCAGCTCAAGGGCCAGCCTGAAGAGTTATGAGGGGACGGAGAGAGTGAGAGAGAGAGAGGGGGGGTTATGAGAGAGGAGGGCGACACAAGTGTTTGTTCGGAGGGGACGAATAAGAGAGGAGAGGAAAACGAGAGACATGAGGAAATAAAAGAAAGAGGCAAATAACATCCTTTCCTGGAGTCAGTACAAACAATAAATAGACACATAGAAATAAAAAGGGGGGAGAATGAGGAATCAGTTCTTCACTGTTTAAAAATAAAACTATATGGGGACCCGTATTTGTGGGGGTGCGACCTGAGGTGAAGTTTTAGCAGGATGCTCCAGTACATGAGAAGGCAGAGCAGAGTCCAACTCGCTTGTACAGAGAGGTGCAGCCGAGGCTTTGTGATTGAGCGGAGCTGGCAGGCCGGGGGAGCCTCCCTCGGACTGCTGTCAGCTGAGAACGCGGCGAGGCCAATCACTGACACAACAAAGCTGCATAAGTGCCACTTCCCCAGCAGGGGGCGCCCTAGCCTCCTGCCCCGTATCACACTGCGTGCCCCCCCCTGAGGAAAGATTTATATTTTTAAACAACCCCTCTGCCCCGAGGTGACGGCTTAACAACCATGCCAAGAGTCCACGTAAGGAAACATGACCTGCGGGGCTCCGCGCTCCACTACAGATACTTTAATTGAGATGAAACACGATGAGGGCGCTAGACTCCCCGTCACGTGGAATTATGCTGTGTGTTTTTTGATCTGACGCACAGGAGCAAGATGCTAGGCTCGGTTTTATTTCGAGTAATAAGGCTCATTACACGTTTTCACAGGTTTCACTGTGCAGCGAGAGCCCGAAGTATATTCCGAGCAATAAAATTGACTGCCGGTAGCGAAAAAGGGGTAATGAAGACACCATCGCTCTCGTGTGATGCTGCAAACCAACCGAGATCTCTCCGCCTGTATCGATTAGCAAACGCAATGCCGTGTGCCTTCAGAGTGTCGAGATGCACTAAAAAGAGAGAAAGAATCAAAATCTGGCTGCCAAGTCTTATTCCTCTAAACTCTGTTCCTTTAGTCCAGAGGACAATCTGACAGCCAGCCTTCAAAAGACAAACCCATAAAGTATTTATGTGTGTGCCTGGGGTCCAGTGAGTTCAGACAGCCACTGAAGAATTCATTAAAGGAGGTGAAAGAATTGTTAAGTGCATCAAATTTAAACCGAGGCCAAACAAGAAAAGGCTCAGACTGAACCACTGAAGGAGAGAATATCAAAACTGTCTTTAGTGATGACACTATAAATACAGAAACAACATGTTCCCGACGTAAAAGACAACAGTTAGTGATTTCATCACTGCTGCAGCCTGGGCTTTCAGCTTTGGATGGTTGCTTTGAGGGTGGGGGGGGTGGGGGTGCAGATTTTCTGCTGCTATAACAACCACTTTATTTCAGAGAGGCTTGCGTTCTCTAACCGCAACTTAAGACTGAAATGTTTGGTTTACCTGTTTCCAGGATCCGTCGATGGAGCAGTCCCGGGTGGAGGAAGGCCTCGTCTTTGCACGAGCGGATCTGCGTTCCCACTAGTTCGGAGTTGGTGGCGAGTATTCTTGCGCTCTCCTCGTTCAGGTTCACGCCGGCCATGGAGGCCACGTCGTTGATATCGTCGTCATCCCTGCAACATGAGGGATGAAAACACAACTTATACTTAATAATCATGTCTGGAAGGCGATGAACTGGTGGTGAAGATTCAATGATGTTGGCAGATATTGATTCATTTTACATGTTTTGTCGCAGTTTATATCCATGTCCATCCAAAATGTCACCAATATATCATTTTATCCTATTAGACATTTGTATGTCATTGTCATAATTAGCATATGAGTTATTGAATTGTGAGGTCACAGTGACCTTTCACCACCATATTTGTGCCAAATTTGGAAAGAAATTCCCTTCAGGCCTTCCTGAGATACCACATCCATGAGAATGGGACGGATGTGAGGTCACAGCGACCTTGACCTTTGACCAACACATTCTAACGAGGTCATCCTCGAGTCCAGATGGATGTATGGATGGATTGGACGACCTGGAAACTGGCCACGGCTCTCGCCAGCGCAAAGGCATGAAAAAGAGATTGCACTTTGGTAAATTTGATCTGATTGGGTTTACCCATTTGATGATGCAGAAGAAACTCTAAAATAGATGTAGAGTGGAGGTACGAGGTGGTTCAGGGTGAACTAAAGTCAGTGCAAGTCGCACAGTTATTAGGACGCCCCGATGGCTCAGGGGAAAGGCTCATTTGGGAAGCTGTCTTTAGGGATCTTGTCCTTATGGCAGCATTAGTGACTCCTACTGGTTGGTGTGTCTACACTGTCTCCTTCTGTCTACAGCCTCCCCAGTTAGAAGAAACAGGCTGTAGGCTGTAGTTCAGGAGGAAATATTCACAATATAATATAATGCTAAAGAGGAAATGTTACTGCATCCACTATAGGATTCAGTTAAGGCGTGGAGGACTCGTAAAAAAACCTTTAATTTCAGTATTCATGTCTTAACATTATCGAAATATATTCCTGCTCTTATCCATGAATATTTCCTCGAATGGCAACATGCATTTGTTTTGTTACAGGGCTATGCTTTGGTCATAATGGCACAGAGTTCTCATTGTATTTGTATTTGTGTCGGCACTCTGTGAGGCAGGGAGACGGAGAGCGTTTGGACGGCGTTGAGCTCGGTAAGGATGCTCCTGAGGATTGGCACGCGGCCGCGATCAATCTGCCCATACACCGATGTCAGCTAACTCTGTCTGCACAAGGCTTTGCCGCTCTTTGCTTTGTATTTTCTTCATTCCTCGCAGGCATAATGCTGACTTCACATCGTTTGCATGTTGTTTCACATTAGCCGAGACATAGAAGAAGTTATACACGCAAGAATCAGTGTTTGGGTCGTTGCATTTGACAGAAAACTAGGTCCTTGCATCCTTCACAGGCCGGAACTTTCTTTGTAAGTTGTCACCAGGACACATTCCCCGACAATTATTGTACTTGGCAGGTAATGATTCAGATTCTGGCCTGAATTAGCTGAGCGGCGGCGTGTTGTGCTTACAGGAGTGGCCCAGAGCGAGCGGAGGATTTCTCTGAGTAGCTTTGACGGAGGAAACAAAGAACCACAGAACACACACAGAGCGGCCTCTCGCCACTCACTGGCTCGCCTCCACAGTCATTTACGTTCACGCCAAGCGACAGAGCTCGTGCGTGAGCGTGGGCACACGCCGTCAGCCAACTCCACCCCACGAGGCCCTCCTGCACCTCGGTGCGGCCACGGAGAGCCGATATGAAACTTGACACCACGGCGGGAGGTTGACAAAGACGATTAGAGCATCTCCCTGGACCTCACACACCTCTACCTTCTCTCCTCTCTGCCTCCTCGGCTCCGGTCTAATTAGGAATTTACAGAGAGGATCTACATAACAACACGAGCATGGATACACAGGATTATCCCCTGAGCTGCACCTCAGAACGTGCACCTTCCTTAATCGCGTCCTCTTGGATAACTTGGCCCGTCGTCTACAGAAACGCGCCTGAGGCCATGTTCACTGAGGTAAAGAAGAACCGCCGACCACAGCCTCAAACTATACACTGCTGTCAAATGCACTATAATAATGGATGAAAATGCTTTATAACATATCTCTGCTGAGGTTGACAACACAACAAGTTATCTAAAATATGTAGTGTGACTTTTACATCAGTCAGAAATGAATTAAATACTTTTTTTTTTAACTTGCTATTCATTTTTTCCCTGTCAGATATGACCTGGTCAGACAGATTATCCACCCTGAGGGTTGTGAATTGAATCCTGAAGCGGAACTGAAATTAAAAATTCCTTTTTAACCTGTTTAGATCGCCTCCCCGGTCATATTGTTCACATATTTAACAAAATTATATATATATATATAATATTTTTGTATCAAAATGCTTCTGCAAAATCATTTTCTTCCTGGAAAACAAAATAGGACACATGCTTACATCAGCTAGTTCCAACCAATTACAACCAATAATATCATGACATCCGTCCATCAATCAATCTGTAACTTTAAGTCAGAGAAGGTCGTGAGCTCATCTTTTGAACAATCAAATTACCCCCAACGTTATGTCCCGCCTGTCTATCGTGTTTCACTCTTGTAATGCCATTTCAGCTTGACTTTATTTTTTCCTTAATTGAGAAAGATCAACTTAATTGATCGACTACATCTACATCACAAGCACAAATGTCTATTAACTTAATTAACCCTCGTGGCCTCCTCAAATTTACTACGCACACTTACAAACTGCTATAAAATCATCATACATCAATATTTTTTCTACTTTTTTTTTCATAAATATCTTCAACAACTTCCACCTTGCTCAAAACTACCAAACATTCAATCATTTTCCGAATTTTAACCCTTTAAATGCCAGTTTAATTATTTTCATTTTTTAACACAAACAAACACAAAAAATGAGTTATTTTCCATAATAATAAATAGGAGGTGGATGGGGCTTAAAAAAAAAATCAGGAAAAATGGCCAAAAATGCCCGAGGAGGGCATGAGGGTTAAGATGTGTATTTCCTGCTGTGTTTATATAGAAATAGCTCAAATGAAATATGGAGTCATAATAATAATAAGAGAAGTTGTTCATATTGCGTTACATACAAAACAGGACAGGGAGGTTACACCAGCAACCGTGTTTATCTTTCTAGGATTTCTGGCTGTTTGGGATTCACTGGGGTTGAAATCCAGGGAGGACGCCAGAGACAGGTTTGACATTAAAAGGAGGGAATGAGATATGAAATGCAAACTATCCCCGACTACACCTCCGTGCTAATAAAGCAGAGCTGTAATTAGCTTCCACGGAAGCTAAAGAGCAGCCTCTCCGTTATTGGTTCGGGTCGGCCCGGGGACATCGGAGCCGGCGGTCACATGAATACATATGCATGTCGTTTCCATATCAAGCTTGTGTTTCAGAGGGCACGCCATAGGTGGGAGAAGTGCATTGCCATTTAGAGGTTGTGTGTTTGAGTGTGGATAGATGGTGGGGAGGCGGGGGCACCAACATCCCCAACCCCACCCGCACCCCCACCCCTGTGGATAAAGGTCCCTGTGCCCAGGCGGGGGGCCCCGATTCATCCCTTCGACTAACATGCAGGCTTGTTGCACCCACACTGAGAGACATGGACCAGCCAGGGCTTTACTGGGCAGCCGAGGGGATGTGGCTTTATGACCCGATGGATGACAGCACTGGTGGCACAAGATGGGCCAGTAAAACAGGCAACAACCACGGCTAGATGTTTAATAAGTATCTGTTATTAATTCAACAGAACCCACCCACACTCAAACGGCAATTATTCCAAGCTGTGTGTGACGAAAATGACGTTATGATGAAGGTGTACGCCAAAAAAACGTTGGTTTGATGTGGCCGTCAATAGAAGAAATATATATTTGCATTCCAGACTTTCCTATGCTTTGGAGTGCCACCGTTTTCTTCATGGATGTTTGGAGCGATTTCACATGATCTAATCTAGTCTTGTGGCTGCCGTGTTTCCAAGTCTCTGCATCAACAAGTTTGGGGAGGTGACTTTTAAGTTCTAATTGAGTGCAATTTATTTGCGAAGCCTTTTTCTTTCTTTTAGCAAAATAGCCACGTCACATAGTTATTTACAGAGCAACAAAGTATGTAACCGCAAAGGCAGAATGAACTCACTTTGCTGGTAAATGATGGAAAAAAGGGGGGACTGGCGGACTTTTAAATCCACTGGCAAGGATGACTGGTGAACAAAAATGTTTGTTCCTTGCGTGTGTCTTTGTCTAACGCAGCTATGCGAGTGTTTGTGCGCGCGGATGTGTGTCCACCATGCAGGACAGGGTTGGATTGTTGGGGCTCGGAGGTTGGCAGAGGGCTGAGGGCCTCGGCTGGCTCGCCTGTGATTACAGCGGATGTTGAGTGTTTACAGAGAGATGAGGAGGGATGGGGAGGATGGGGGGGGGGGGGGGCACAGAGACAGCTGCTTTCACTCTGTACTGTAAACTACACACACACACACACACACACACACACACACACACTGACACAAGCACTTACACAGAAGGCTGTAGCTGAACTGGAAACCCCACAAGCCCTGCAGTGTGTATGTGTGTGTTTGTGCTACAGCTGGCCCGCTGGGACCAGTGGCTCAGAGTGACAGCCATACACACATCAGTCCCCGACTAACAGCTGACAGGCTGGTGGATGCTGACTGACCACCAGGCCGGCCGCTCTCACCAGAGTACTTTCTCTTCCTCGCGATCACATTTCATCTCTTACGATAAGCCTTTGTTGAATACATTTTGATTTGATTGTACTAAATGTGAAGCACTGAAGATAAAAACGCACTCTGGACATTCGAAAAAAGCAAATACGAAATTCTGTTTTTTACAGGAAACACAGCCAGCCATCCTCTGTTCACAGGTCAAGTCATTATGTTCATGTTGCAGGTTTCTGGTGTGAAGACACGATGCGGATGGTGCTGGAGAGCCTCGTAACACACTGGGGCTCTGCTCCGACGTGTTTATGTCCTCAGGTCAGGAAAAAAACACATCAAACAATAAACACCGAAGGAGACGGAGACCTGGTAACCCACGAAGGTCCAGCTGAAACCGTAATAAGTAGTGAAGAAGCGCAAACTGTTTGCAGTGCAAAGTAGGAATACAGATAGTAGAGATTAATATGTATTCCAACAGAAATGCTGACTGCAGAGAGATGACGATGATGTCAACTCATTCAACGTTAAAATCAATATCAGCCTCAGCAAAATTATATTTGACTTCAATTAAAAATTGGGACTCGAGGAAGTTGGCGTTGGAGGAAAACAAGCCACCTGCATGTAGAGACAAACACATTGATTTGGAGATCAGCTTGTTGAACACTTAAGTACAAACCGCGCAATTATGACCTGGAAAATATGCTCCGAAACAGTGACGCGCTCCTTGCGTGACAGTGGTGCTGTGTTTTATCGGGCTAATGTTGAAACCAGTGTGTGTGCTTGTGTGTGTGTGTGGAGAGCCACTGTGAACACTGCGGGGGGAAAAAAGGTCGACAGTAACAAGCGAGCCTGACAGCTTAATTACCAACGCAGCTAAAGATTTATTGGTTTATCAATCAGAGCCTCGGGCGCTGCCTTTCCCCTCAGGAGACGGGAGCCATTACCATGAACCCGTTGGCCCATGTGACCCAGACTCTTGTTGCCCCGGCTCGGTCACACCAGGGCAAAACCCGAGCCCCGGCCCCTACCGCCGCATGCATGCACACATTTCATACGCACACAGAAACAACAGTCTCAGATCTTTAGGATGCACACATGCGTTCATGTGCACCCGAGCAGAGACACAAACACAGAGAAACAGAGGAATATATGCAAACACACACACAGCCACACAAACATTCGCACATATATGCAAACACAAAGACTCACACAGAACAGGAACCACAAAGGCCAGCATGTGGGCGATGAACCTTTTATGTTTTTTGAGACAAAAGCCCAGCTGAAGCAGAGACGGGGAGAGAGAGCCAAGCTGCGGGCTAAATACCGTATGTTTGACTTAACCGAAAGGTATTTCCAGAACCGCATCCAGAAATTCCAGCCATCTGGACACAATTACCTTATTTCTAAATTAAGACGTAGCTCGTTTGTAATTCTGTCTATGAGCTGTGACACTGACACAAGGAGGGCGACCGTGAGGGTGATCCATTGGCTGGCTGGTGTTGTTGCTATGTGGTGGGCGCAGACAGAGAGGACCACCGATCAACCAGCCAGGCAGCCAGGTGGCCGGGCATGCAACTGGGATAAACACTCGCAGGCCTTAGCTGAGAGTGTAGCCTGTAGTCACACGGAGACATCTTAGTGAAATGCTGCCCCCATGTGACTGCTGCCGGGAACAACAGCCGGTCTCCCGGCGGAGGGGAGCTGTACCTGAAAGAACCTCCTCCGGGGTCGTTGAGCTTGTTTTTCTGATTCCCAGAGATCTGAACAGCCAGGCCCACGGGACTTTTGCCTGCTTGGATGATGCCTCCCTTCCCCATTGAGCCTGTTAAAAAAAAAAGAAATGAGACAAAGACGAAAACACTCAACAAAACAAGAAAGGAGTAATGTTATCATTGAAATGTCCCCTTCTATCCACGTCAAATATCCTCCCGTCTAACGACTACCTTCAACTGTCTCTGTCATCCTCCGGGGAGGAGGAGGGGGGGGATGTTAGCGGTACTGTCGCTCTCCCCAGGTTGGTGCGGAGAGCGTCACTCTGTCAATATCACTGCGCTTCACCGACTCTCCTTACACTCCTAAACCGCATCCTGCTCCGAGACACGTTTTTCCAGAGAGGCACAAGGACTGCCAGAGTGAATTTAAACTTGATTTTAACAGGCATGTTCCTCGCCAAGAGGCACAGAAAAGTATTTTTAGAACTATCCCCGCATTCCAATTTATGGGCATAAAACAACCTACAGATCTTTCACTGCAGGCAATCTTGGGGAAGGGGGCAGATCAAATTTGTATGCACCTACGATCACACACACACACACACGGGCAGGAACACAGGTACAAACACACATAACACACACACCACCTGAGAGCACGCGGCTCTCTATGGGGAGCGTTACGCCCGGCTGCTGTTGGGGCGATATTTGTGGGCTTCTGTGGGAAGAGTGTTTGTGAATCAGTGTGAGTAAGCAGCAGCGCAAATGTTTGAGAAGGCTTCATAACCAGACAGGAGGGGGGGGGGGGGAAATCACCTGTTCTCTCTATGGCTCCTGCCTGTTTACACATCTTACAGCCTGCTGAGAGAACAGTTATGGTTTCACTGATGGCTATCTTTGGTTAAACCTATTTCCTTGGCTCTTTATCGAACCAGAAGGTCAGGCCGAGTTTGACAATGGTGGAATATCTGGCCCGAGCGTGCAGCCTTTTACTGGGAGACAACAGAAGTGTGTCAGACTGAACCTCGAACCCGACCAGAACTTAGTCCTTTTGTCCTGAACTGAACTTGAAGTCTTAGCACTATTTCAAAATAGCTTTTTTCTGAGGGAGACATGAACAAAAGAACGCCTGATGTAACAAGATAACTGTGAATGTGAGTGAATTCAGGAGAATCCATATCAGATGCAGATGGAGGAGTCCTGCAGTCCTACCTTGCGTTCTGACGGACTGTGTGATCACCACGGGCATCCGGACCTGGCCACCGACACACCCCGCTGGCTTGATACCCTGAAGAATCAATCCAAATAGAGATTATGTAGTTTATTGCCGTGTTTCATAGAATGGTACAATTCATAAAATGAGGGGGGGTTAAAAAGTATAAAACGAATGCCCACTGGACCACTTCCCCAAGAAGAACTGTTTGGTTCTTTGTTTCCCCTTCAAACGATCCACAAGCTGGTTGAGCGTTTTGTGTACTGATTTATATTCTACTGTAAGATATTAAAAAATATCTGCAGTAATAAAGCAGGACGGAGGCAGAATAGATGAATTTACAATGGCTATTCCTACACAATCAGAATGGGGAGATCAATGTAAATGCACAAGATGGATTTCTGTCACTGAACATGACCTACATTTGCCTTTCTGCAATTCCACATAAGACAAGTCAAGACTGCAGTGAAGAAGTAGTTTAGAAGAAGGAGATGTAGTGGTAGAAGAAGAAGAAGTAGAAGAAGAAGAAGAAGAAGAAGGAGGAGGAGGAGGGGGAGGGAGGGAGGGTGCTAGGCTATTAGAGTCACTTCCTTCCTTGGTAGCAGCCACAGGCCCGGCCTCGGGCTCAGCCATCCATTCCTACCAGTTTGCTTCTTGCTGCATATTTTTTTGCCTTGTTTTCCATTCCCTGACACATGCTATATTACTGTTCAAGCTACTGAAAAAAAAGACAGACGCCATTTCTCCCAGAGATCCACTGCAGGGGCTTACGAGAGTGGGAGGGAAAGGGGGGGGGAAATACATTCAGCACAGGCAGAGATAGCTAGCACCTCTGGCCAGCCGGCGACACAGTTAAGAGAGGAGGGGGGGGGCAGGTAGAAAGTTTGGCAGTAAGAGGTTAAAAGGGAAGACATGGAAGCTGAACCTTTTTCTACATTTAAACCAAGTTAATATTACATTAAAATAACCTTGTTTGTTTGAAGTAATCATACTAATAATTCAAAATGTATGTGTCAAGAACACATGCATTTGACTTACGCAACAGGCAACACTACAAAACATGTTGGCACACATACAGTGGACCGACTGCAGTTTATCTATGTCAAATTAAAATTGCTGCACACGTATTTTATAGCCTATGAGGTTGGATTCAAATATATTTAGCTTTGTTGTTTCTCAGGAGTTGTCATATTGTTATAATACCAGAGATCGTATACATAACTATTCCCTATTAATATACATACAACCCCATGCATTTGTACATCCATACGCATTGTTTCAGTGAAGAATAAACCACTATATAGTGATGTGGCCTAGTTACTCTCCATTCGTTCTCCACCATTTCATCAAGTCCGTTCACCAAATATATAATTTGCCCTGAGGGCGTTTGAGGTCCAGCTAATTTCATCAGCACTAGTGGTATCATTTAAAAAAAAACGAAAAAACTCTAAATACAAAATGCCAATTTAATGAGTCCTACTATAGAGATATCTTGTAGTAAAAACAAGCTGTAATCACATTAAACCCGCACCATGTCATGCCATCTCCACATTTTGAAAACCACTATGCTACACTCCACCAGACATCTATTACACTTACGATGTAAGACATGTTACCCATACTACTGTGGTGCGGGAGGATTCTTTTAGCCTAATTCAACTAGCTGTCTGGTTTCAGACTGTTGATGTGCCAGGGGCGATCATTTACTAATGTTTTGTGTGATAGCTTATGTTGGTGTTTTCTGCATCTGTGTGCGTGTGTGTGTGTGTGTGTGTGTGTGTGTGTGTGTGAGAGAGAGAGAGAGAGATGGAGAGAGACCAGAGGCATGTTCTGGACATAGACTGCGGCCGCCACATTGCTTTAAAATTGACCCGGGGCTGACCTAGTTACCTCGCTTCACCCTTCAACGGTTAACGGGTAGAGGGAGGGAGATGTGAGAGAGAGCGATGCGGGGGTAGATACAGTGAGAGAAACTGTTGGAAAGAGATGGAGGAAGAGCAAGAGGATGGAAAAGAGGAGAAGAGAGAGAGAGAGAGAGAGAGAAGAAAAAACTAGTGAGGAAAACGGTGAGAGAAAACCAAATGTAGAAGAGAGAGATAGAACCCTCTAGCTCGGCTGTCCCTGTGCCTGAACCCGGACGACCCGAGTGTGACCTCGCTTGACCCATCCGTGTGTGTGTGTGTGCACATACACAGCATACACCCATCGTAACTCAGCGCTGAGAGTTAAGTGAGGCTGCCGCTGTCCAGTGCTGGACCCTGCAGGTTACACAGGAAACCTGCATGCGAGGTTAAAAGCCTCACCAAACAGATCTTTAACTGGCAGAGAGCGCACCATCATCCTGGTCGGAAAATCAACTTCTAACTCACGTAATAAGTATAATATAAATAGAGTGAAATAAAAAACTCACAAATCAATCAGTCAGTTAAAGAAAAGTAACATTGTAAGAGCCGTTATACGATACTGTAAGCGGAGGAGACGCAGGGCAGGCATGGAGTATTAAGTGCAGTCTGTTTTTCAACCGGAGGACAGTGGTTTGTCTCAGACAGCATCCTAATAAAGTGCCTCCAAAGCATCAACGTGTAAGACTTTGACTTTGTTAGCTTATTCTCAGTCTACAGAAGATGTGGCTTCTGTCTCGTTCCCTCTCTGACACTAAAATAAGTCCAAGACTAGGGCTGCAGCTTTTGTTTTTGCTTATTTTTATTCTTATTATTACTTGATATATTCTGGATAGATGATTATAGAACATTGAATCAGAAAAGTTTAATAATAAAAGCAAATCTTTCCCAAATAATGCGGAAATTAAATCAATTTAAATGGTTTTCACAATTAATGCATGGGCATTATTATGACATTTTCTTTTTTTAATCATACTTCATTGTATAATAGTTTAAAAAGTGATTGGCCTGATTGGAAATCAATACACTGTGTTTACATAACACCTTGCCTAAATAAAAAGAGCTGTGAATGTGTCAGTTAAACACAGGTTTGCACTTTCCCTGATTGAGCTGCTGAACAGCTGATATACTCCAACATCCCAGGTAGAACAATGAACCCATAAAACAAACCTTAATCAATAATCAATCAAATACACTGAAACTTTGGACTGAAATAAATAATTAAGCAGACACAAAACCACCAAGGAGAAGGGAGGAAGGCCTTTTTACAGTGTGTTCTCATTGAAGTCCATACCTGGATATATTTCATGAAGACAGACACTGTGGAGTTTGTATGTTCTTCCTGTGTCTGCATGGGTTTACCTGATATTTTACTAAGATAACTCTGCGAATCTTGACGTTACTCTCCTGATACTTCTCATTTCTTTTCCTGAAACTCCTGAAAAAGTGTGATTCCTCAGCGAGTGTGTGAGCTGGGTGTGACTCTGACTCGCTGGTGGCTGTGTGACCTTCAGCCACGGCACTGGTCATTCACACAGCACCGCACATCTCATTGCAAAATTTCAAATAAATAAACATATATATTTAATTTGCTGTATTTTGAAAGTAAATTTCGATACAAATTGTATATGTAAGCAATGTGTCTGCACTTGAGTCTGATCCATCTGCGCGGCTCCATACATACCATGCCAGCTGCATGTCCAAGCGTCCCAGCGGGCAGCGCGCTGGCACCCGTAGTGATGCTGACGCTGTTCGGGTGGTGTACGCGGACAGCTGGCCCAGCCGCCGCGGCAGGAGGGGGGCCGCCGGGTGCTGGTTTGACTCCATGCTGCGGGGGCGGGGTCACGGTGTGCTGACTACTCAGCAAAGACAGCCTGAGGGCCGGCAGACTCTTCTGTTGACGGGCAGAGAGAGAGAGGCCAGAGTTGAGAGTCCAAGAGCACGGCAGACATGCGTGAGAAAATACCATACACCGCTGCAGAAACAAACACTGCTCATTTAGCATAATCACAAAAACATGGTTACGGGCTGAAGAAAACACCTGCTGAGATATCTCACATGTGGTTTACACTGTAGCGTCGAAAGGAAACAAGTAATCTGATTTCATGATAACCAACCTACAGTATGCCTCTGTAAGCCACACATGAAGCATGGCCGCGAGCTATTTCTGATAACCCACAGTCACTGCTGACCCGGGGAGCTGACGCTGCCCCATACAGACTATTTCAGGCAGATCTTTTGACGTAAGCGACCTAACGTTGCATGACAACATGTGTTTGTGGCCGGGTCGGCCGCCTTGATGTGACGCTCATCACGGTTGGCTGGAGAAACCTGCTGGCTACTGGCAGGGACGGCTGTGGGGGGCCACTGTCACACACAGTCAGAAGTCAGGCCAGAGGGGTGAGTGAGTGTGTGTGTGTGTGTGTGTGTGTATCATTCTACTGTCAGGCCTGGCCGTCACTGGCTTCAGTGCCAGGGAGAGGCCTTCTTTAGGGGGTCAGTTTAGGAACGTACATGAGAGCGGCAGCTTGAGGAGCCACGTTAGGGGACGATTTAAGGGGCAGGTGAGGGGGCTGTTGAGGAAATGTCATTAAGAGCTACGAGGCCCAGTCAACTGTGGATGTAGGGCCCCAGTAAAAAAGGGCCACTTTATGAGACAGGTGTTAAAAGTTGAGATGTCATTTAAGGAGAACTGTAGGGAAAGGCCAATTAATGTCACACGTTTAGAGGAAGTTGAGCAGTTTAGGGGAGGTTTAGGGTCTTAGTCAGCGGAGGAGGCATTTTCAAGGTGAAAGGTTAAAGTTTGCAAGCAAGGACCACACCTTGAGAAAGGGCACCAGGTAAGGCTGCGGCGACGACTTGAGCTCCGTCTGCAGTCGGCTGGTGAACTCCTCCGGTTCGATCTTGGCATCCTGTTAGGTGGAGGGGTAAAGTATACACACGGCTTCGTGAGAAGAGCCCAGACAGTAAAGTGAAGCACAGCACGGTGACTTGAGCACGACGAGATGACATCTCATCACCGGGGCTGACGATCAAACACTCAACTCCCATCCTGGCACCTCGGGGTGCAGCTCATGAATGTGTAACCGTGTAGAAGATGAAAATTCATGACGGAGAAAGAGTTTCATGCTGCCATCTACAGGATCAAACTATTCAATACAACAAGAGCCTGCTGACTTACGTCCTACATATATTTTAAATTGCAAAAAGAGTAAAATCACATGTAGAAAAGAAGCCACCGTCACGAAACTTTCAAACCCGTACTGATCTTCTCTGAGTGACCATGATCACCACCATGATCACTGTTGGTTTATGGGGTCTTGAAGCTCACCAGCAGGTCCTGAACCAGAGACTTGACGTTCTTGGAGGTCTCCGGGGACGGAGAGTTGTGAGATGCGAGCTTGATAAGCGTGGCCAGGAAATTCTTGCACTTCTTGACATTCTCTTGCATCTCCTGCAGAAAACAAGAAAACAATCAGAAACCTTGTGTGCACATTTTTTTTTTTTAAAAGAACTGGCAGCTCGAGCTAGAAATTGCTGGCTGTCTCAGACACCTTAGATCCTTGGATCAAGGATCATACTTCTTAAGTGTTAATCAACATTTAAAGGAAGGATCTTCTTTTGTTATTAAGACTATAAGGATTAGTAGATGTTGGGTCAAATCCCTGCTTTTCTTTGATTAATTCTAATAGTAAGGAATGAAAAGACTTGGACTGATGAAGATGCTGACACAAATCAGAGCATACTGCACGCTGCCCAGTCATCTTTGCAGCCAAATGAGACATGGCACCTGTCCACTCAAAGTGCCAGTGGCAACAAACTGCAGCCGTTACAGGCTCTGGATCTACGTGGACGTGAGAGTCTGAATGTGTGTAGCGTTCGCGGTGGCTCTGCGTCTGCATGTCCTTGGGTGGGAGTTGCAGTTGTGTGAATGTTGTGAGTGTGAACGCGCGTGGGCATGTGTGAGACTCTTGGTGCATGGCCAGCTGTGTGCGGCGTTGAGGGCTGCGGGTCCGGGGGGGGGACCGAGCTTGTGACACACAGCCAGCCCGCTGGCAGCTGTGACAGCGCCTCCGCCCTCGAGGGTGGAGTGTGGGCGGCGGTGGAGGGGAGGGGGGGGACGGACCTGGGACACGATAGGACCTCCGGGGTTCGCGTTGATGCCCGTCTGCGGAGGCTGCACCGGCTGGGAGGCGGCCTGGGCCTGGACCGGGGCCTGGGGGGCCACGGCCACGGGGGTCTGCTGCGGAGCCGTCACTGCCACGGCCGGCGCCACGGGGCCCTTCTGGAAGAGCAAAGGAAGAGACAGAGAGATAAACAGGACGTGACGCCTCGCTCGCAGCAAGGCCACGGAGAACAGGAGGCGGGCGCCGCGGCGCTCCTGTCACATCTGGTGTCCTGACTTCGGTGGACATCGCTTAACAGACAAGGAGGAGGGAGGGGAGGTGGTGACAAGCTAGGGGCCGGGAAATACACGAGGCCATCAAAGCTTTTCTTAATCATCACCTACCTGATAGCAAACTAGAGCCGTCACCGGTCGTTCCGAACATCATCCACCTATCGTGTACCTGGTATAAATACACGAAGCTAATAAATAAATAACAGACGAGGTGCCATCAGCGCTCTCTCTCCCGCTAAAGCCCTCATCACCTCTTTTGAATCTCTCAGGGCCAGTTCACACTTGGCAAGAAAATGCATCTTATGTGATACAGCAGACAGCTCTAAATACAGGTGTGAATGGAGCCAAAAACGTTTTAGGGTCGGATCACTCAAGCCATACACGGATGAGGTCGAGGTCACACGTACATCCAGATATGTGATGGGGTGACTTGGAAAATCTGAAAAATACATTTTTTAAAATGTATTAATCCTTTAGGCAGCGAGACCTGATGAGTTTATTTGATTGTTTTTCACTAAAAAGGATGTTTGTCTTCGTCTGTGACGCAATCAAATATTAAGATGTAAAGTGATTTCAGTATGTTTAAGCATATGTTGATGATCATCAGGGTAATATTGTGAGTTGCACTTATTTTTGGCAGAATAGTCGTGACATGGAACTACAGGTTTTCTTCTCAGCTCTAAGTTTCTCCTCAAATATTCAGGGAGATTGAATTGAAGGCTGAAAAATGGGCAAGTAAGGAGGGTTGTCTCACTGGGCGGAGTGCAGGACAGGAGGAGGAGGAAGAGGAGGAAGAGGAGGAGGTCTGCAGGGCAGGGCTGGATGGAGTGGGAGAGGGAGACGGTACCATCTTGGCCGGGGTCAAAGCACACTGCCTGGTGGTCTGAGAGGTCACGGGGGACTGCAGGGAAGAAAGAGAGCAAGACAAACATGGAGCGTAAAGGTCTCGACGAAAGTGGGGGTGAGAAAGAGATGAATGAATACGAGGCACACCGAGAGACACAGCGACGGTGAGTCGGTGTCGCTTTCAAAGGCGAGAAGGAAGAGTGAAGCGGAAGTGAACGGAGGGCAGGGAGAAGAGCGGGACGGCGTGAGAAGGAGAGGAAAAGAGCAGTGGCGTGCCTCGCAGACAGATGAGGGAAAGGTCACGATGGCAGGAAGGAATGAAGGAGGTGGCAGCATGTTGGCGATGTTGAAGGGTGAAACAGAGACGGGCGTGTTTGGTCAGGTCACAGTGGGTCACGGCGAGGGTCCACAGAGACAACCACATCAATGACATTTCACTAATACAGGCACTGATGGAGGGATGGTTTCACGTTGTGACTTGCTTTCTTTATATAAGCGTAAAAATGAAGGGGAGGTAAATCATTGTAAATGATTAGATGACACAAAAGGGGCTTATTTTTGGAGAAACGCTGCAGCTAACGCAGTGAAATAGCTGACAGATAAACTGCCGTTTTTCATCATTTAGCATGCAAACTGCTATGAAACAAACTAGTGTTAGTTCACTGACTCCTGAGGCCGTTAACCACAGATAATGACAAAGGTGTTGACTCTTCGCCTTGATTTAAGTCATTTGAGGCGAGACGCTACAAGCAAACACATTGTTGAGATTGTAGACATTTTGGGCTTTTTTTTCTTCCACCACATGTCTCTTCATTTATTTTCTCATTTAATATACAGAATTCACCAAATATTAGTATTAGTTTTTAGCCCCATAAAAACTTTGGCTCTAATATGTCAACAAAATGAAACAGGAATTTTGAACCTGGCTTTATCCAACATTCACATTTCTGTTCTGGAGATGTTTTTACCACAAAAAAATCCCTGATTAGGATATTTAAACATACATTATCAGACATTTGGTCATACAAAAAGCCAGGAAGTGGATTTAGTGCTGACTTCACCCCCTCTCCCCTGTTATTAACCTGCTGTGTGTGTGAGACTTCTTTGCTTTCTTATCAATACAACCAGTAAAATGATGAATACATGTTTTTTACTATAGAGCAGAACATTGTTTAGAGATCTGGCCTCCTGATTTAGATCTCAAAGTTCATCAAATTGTTTATAATGTATGAAATTTGAGGTGAAAAAAATCTGTATTTTTAAAATAATATAAATAATAAGTAATATAAATTGCAGGAAACAACAATATTGCAATGTCAGTTTTGTTCCAATATCGTGCAGCTATAGTGCCAACTGCCAGAACACCATGGTGTTCATCACACACACACACACACACACACACACACACGCACACACACACACACACACACACACACACACACGCACACACACACACACACACACACACACACACACACACACACACACACACACACACAATAAACTCCACTTTTCCTGCACACAAATGAAAACACACCACTGTGCCAACGAGGAGGGAAAGAAGAAGCAGGATGGGAGAGAGGAGGAGGGAGTCCCCCCCCCCCCCCCCCAACTAAAAGTTTAGTGTGATCCAAGAGAACGTGGGGGGAAGTGGGTGTACGAGGGGTGAGGGGAGAGGGGTGCTGGTAAGAGCCACGGGGTGCATCCCACCGCCAGCTACGCCTCGCTCTCTCCATCTCACACGCACAGACAGACGCGCACACAAACACACTCAAGAACCAAAGCCTTGTTAGCTTTTTAAAATAATCAGGCAGTTGGATGATGAATGATTTAACAGGTATGGAAGGAAGGAAGCTCAGGATGCCTTCCGTTTCTCCCCTCAGGGTCACGGGAAGAGTGACAGGCCGACGGAGGGGTTGAGCTCTGGGAATAAACACCATTCCCTTTCATTTCCCCGCCACTGCTTTTCCTGTCGAGACGGCGACGCCGCGGCCCGCTCGTTTGTCATCAGCGTGACTGTGAAAGGCGATGACAATCTGCGAACTGTCTTTTGTGAGGCGTTCACATCGGGATGGATGCAGGTACGGGTGCAGAGGCAGGAGGGGGGGCTGTTTGTGTGACTGATGCGGACTCCTGTGTGTGAAGCCGGCAGGCTACTCTGGGACTGTATGGGAGTGATTTTTAGCATTTACAGGAAGTTATTTATACTACAAACGTATGAGGGCTTTCCATCAATAAGGAAATATTACTCTTAGTTTTGAAACATGGACTCTGACAACTCAGCCTATATAGTGGCAATACTGAGAAGGCAGCTTAATACTGCCAATGCATTGTGGGTATACCAAACACCAGTACCTGCACTAACGAAGTACATACTGCTATATCTTAGGCCACATTATTTTAATCTTTGTTTCCTTTTAGTACTCATGTTGATAACACTCATAATAGTAGTTTAAAATAGGATTGACACACGTCTTACTGTAACCCTGAGCAGAGACTGCTAGAGGAGCAGGAAACAGCTGAATTCATCAGTGAAAGCAGAAATAGAAACAAAGAGGAAAATTTAGCTGAATAAAAAAAAAAGACAGTGAAATGCTGCCCTCTAGTGTACGTGTTTTGTTCTCGCAGTTGGTGATATGATGTACAGGAGACCTCAAATGAATCAAACATCTTTAGCTGGCCTCTTTTTTGCATCATTGAGAGACCTGATCAAAGAGTGTGTAGTAATCAATTAGTTCCTAACTTTTGAGATCACACTGAGCATTCGGCCTTGAAATGAAAAACAAGTTTCTCTCTCAAGCAGTTTGTGTTTTAATCAATAAGTCAATTAAATAACTGATTCAATGTTTTCAAAATGTTTTAAGCATTGTTTTTCATAATTTTTGATCACAAACTAAATATATGCATGAATAATGACTCAGTATTTGGGTTTTGGATCACACAATACAAGCAGCTGGAATATGTTCATTTGGGCTTTGGAAAAATTATCTTTTTCTGTCATTTTAGGGACCAATAAAATATGAAGTGGAGTAACTGATAACGAAAATAATATTTGTTGCAGGTGGACATAATCACGTAAACTTGATTCACAAAGAAAACGTGAGACACAAACTATTCCAGCGATCTCATTATTAACGCCAATTAAGTGCCAAAGTAGTGGATTCAGCAGCAAAAGCTCCGGTTTCTACGTGAATGATGTATCCACAGGTGATAATAAGCAAATTCCAATTAATGATTCAGTGGCTCGTTAAATTTTGATGAGAGGACCCCGCGGAGTCATTAAGGAGCCCTGAGACATTACTTCATCTATTAATCTCAGTTTAATCTATACGTAAAATAATCAAGAATATCCATCTATTATAATAATTACACCGTTAAACATATTAATCACATCCCAATTAGGTGGCGTGGAGCTCAGCTGTTCACCTAATGAGGTGCGGCCCACCCAGTGTCAACGGCATGAGTCCGCACATAATTAGATCAAAGTTTCTCCAATTGAAATCAGTCAATATCATTTTGACAAAGTTCACCAGCCGTGGTTTGACTGACAGAAATTCTGTAGCGCTCAAATGACTGAAAACATACAGGAAACATGCCTGAACAATGTTACATTTCAGGCATGATTACCCCGTACTGTCTTGTCTTGGTTTTGAAATTTCCTGTTTTATTTTGAAGGAGTAACTCCCCTCTCGTTTCAGGTCACTTGCCCTTCCTCATGTGTCCCTGATTCCTGATTGTCTCCACCTGTTGCCCATTATCCCTCTGTGTATTTAAGTCTGCGTCTCCCCTTGTCTTGTGCCAGTGCATCTCCTTGTCAGATCCTCCAGCCACGATCCATAGCCGTGCAACTGAATCTCTGTCACGTTTGTGTTTTTGCGTTCTTTTGTTCAAGTGTATTTAATTTCATAGCCTTGTTGTTTTTCCTGCCTGTTGAGTGATCTTTTGTTTGTACCTTTTTTTATTCAGAATAGTGTGGTTTAAGTTTATAGCCAAGTTGTGTTTTTTTTCACTCAAATAAAAGCCTGTTTAAGCTGCCTCTGCCCTGCATCTGAGTCCTCCTCCTTGTCCAAGCCTGACACTTATCCTGTATTCAGGGTCGCGGGGGGGCTGGAGCCGATCCCAGCCATCATTGTGCGACGGCGGGGTTCACCCTGGACAGGACGCCAGTCTATCACAGGGCTGACATGTAGAGACAGACAACCATTCATGCTCACATTCACACTTACGGGACATTTAGAGTCACCAATTAACCTATCCCCATCCTGCATGTCTTTGGACTGTGGGAGGAAGCCGGAGAACCCGGAGAGAACCCACGCTTACACGGGGAGAACATGCAAACTCCACACAGAAGGAACCCGACCCCGACCCCGACCCGGGAATCAAAATTAAATCGCTACGTTTCTTAAACTGGTTGATATGTAAAATATACGGCTGTGTTTACAAATCCGTACTGAACGATTAAGTTTGCCTTCACCAGCAGACTATATACTTCAACAATAGGCTTGTTTGTGATGAGCGACGCCTGCTCTTCACCAGCAAACCCCCCACAATGCATACCGGTCAGATTGGTGTCTGACTTGACCCCGACTTGCTCTGATGTCATGGGACGATATGAAAATATCATGCCATGATTATCCTGCTGAAAAAATCAAAATAAATATAAACTCTTAAATGGCACTAAAACATACTGGAATAACTTTACATTTAGTTAAGAAACTATTTTTAGTGCATCAAAGATAAGACACAACTTTTCTTAGTGAACATCCTTTCAGTGATAAACGTATATAAAAGATAAATACCTTTTTTAAATGTATAGTTCTTTATTTGTTCTATTTTTCACTTTTCTACCATGACAGCGAACTACAATCAACGATGATATTAACCACGATAATGGAAATTCACCATTGATTATTGTGAGTGTTTTGTAGCCCGATGTGCTGTTATAAAACCCTATATCAACCTATAAAACCTGATCAAAGAGCTGATGTTTGACAACAAGCATATATTTAGTAGAAAATACAAATGTTCTGTGTAATTTTATATATTGATGTGCAGTGAAGGTTTAATCTGTTACCAAATAATAAAAAATAATCATAAATATTATTTATATAGCACTTATCAACACTAGCAGTTACAATGTGCTTTAAAAGACGGACATAAAAACAACAAGGATACAATAAAATGACAGATACACACACTTGTGTGTGTGTTTGGTCCAAGCTACTATCGCATGAAACCTGTTTATTAAACACTTTCAACACTTTCACATATTTCATACCTCTTGATTTATTTTAAGGAAAATAGAAATGTAATATTTTAGTGTTAAATATGCCATCATTTGCTATGTTTTTATCCAACTGTTAATGATTGTAACGTCTGAAGAACAGCTGTGTGTTGGGGCAGTTGAGCATGTAAGCTCATGTCACACACTCAGCTACTCTAATATACATCTGGGCATTTCTCACATACACAAAATCCACATACCGTGCAGTTGGAAAGCACTACACTTTGCACTTTGTATGAATAGTATATTAAGCTAAATATCCTGGGATGTTCCTCTTAAAAGAAAATACTTTTTCTATTGACCAAACAAGGAAATACTCATGTATTACTGATTAATAATTGATCCTTTAATTGTGCAGGTTACACCAAAATAACTAGTCTGTATGCGTCTGGTCTAATATACAGCTGCTGGAGTTAATTTGTCAAGTCAATACTGTATAAAATGCCTAAATGTATGTAGTGTTGACAAGAAATGAATATCAATCCCTGCTTTTGATTTTACTCTCATTAAAGATGGAAAATCACTGTTAGGTGTTGTCATTTTTTGTTGTTCATATTCACAACAAGTGTAACAGACCGGAGATCAACTCATTAATGGACACGTACAGGAAATATATGAATTTGCTAATTTTGGGTGTTCACCTTTGACACCAGCCTCATTCACAAATATTACAACGTATCCACCGACATGCAGCAAAGAAACAATGCACATGGCAGCTCTGCTCTTCTGACACAACTTACTCTCTCCTAACTGTCCATTTTTATTAGCCTCCAGTTGTCAATCAAATTCATTGTATATCTAATTAAGGAAACAGGCACAAATCAGATTATCTGTTCCATTATATTTGCCAGTAATGCCTTGTGTCCTATTAAATGCCAAAACCAGGTCATGTGTATCTCATAGCTCCGTAACCTGTCTAACCTTCTTGTTCTTGTCACGCTGTAAACAAACAACATGCTGCTGCGTACGGATGGGACGATATCGGATTTTATCGCAGATCTTGGTAAAAAAGAATCACAATAAGTTGATCGTGGTGAATTTCCATTATCGGATAATCATAATTATCGCCACAAGTGACTTGAAAAAGCTGTCTAGTCATAATCATGGTAGGTAAGTGAAAAATGATCTTAATTAAAAACAAAATACAGGATACAAAGATACATTTTTTTATTGATAAATCCTTTATTTATGCACGGAGACCTTATGAATTATTCTATTCAAGATTAGATTTAAGATGTGTCTTATCTGTAATGCAATTAAAATCCTTGTTTCTAAACCAAATGTAAAGTCATACCAGTATGTTATTTTATGAGTTTAAACATGATTTGATATTTTGATCAGGATAATATTGTGAATCATAAATATTTCGCCAGGATAATCCTGACTTGAAGTGTTCATATCACCCAATGCCTCGTGCTGTGTGCATACTAGTGATATTCTACAGGTGGCAGCTACCGTGCGGCGTTCTGTGGCGGAGTCTCACCTGAGGAGTCGTCACTCTGAAGGACGTTCCTGTCGTCGGGGTGGCGGGTCGTGGAGAGATGTTGTTCTGGGCCTGAGCCTGAGCTTGAGCCTGAGCCTGAGCCTGAGCTTGAGCCAAAGCCTGCTGAGGAACCATCACTAGCTGTCCCAGCTCTGTGCGTACCAACACCATCCCTGGAGAAATCACAGCAAACATTCACTTCAGGAAACACCATAACATCACCCCCACTGAAGGGAATTTAAACCGCATGTCACTCAGTGGGCAAATAATATAAATCCCTTTACGAGAAAGTTACATCGCTTTACTGTAATGGAGCCTTTAAAAGCAGGAAAATACACTTATGCCATACTACGAAATCTACGATAGACGATATCTAGTCTCATATGACAACATCCATGTGACATTGATACATTGGTATGGTCCTATGGGAGGTTTGCATTCTAAAACGCTGGCAGGTTAAATAACGAAATACTCTACAAACAAGCAGCCGATGCAGTAGATGCAGATTCTGACACCTCTCGTTCAAATGTTTAACCACTGCTCATAATCGATGCTTCAGAAATATCCAACTGCAGTAAACCACAGCAGAAGTGCTTTGTTTGTGCTAGATTACCTGCAAAAAAGCAAATCTTTCTTATGTATCAGGAGAGTCCATCGTGTGTTATTGCTTATCTCACCGCACCACAACACTGCTTATCATGCAACTGCCTCAAATTAACATTTCACAAAAAAGACCTAGCTGGTTATCACGCTAATGCACGAATGAGCGGGTAAGGATTGGGGAGTTGAAGTTGAAAATCATGAAGTAACTCTGATTGTAACCAGTGCGATGCTTGTGAGGTACGACCCATATCAGGTCAGGACAAAATGTTTTATTACACATTTGTTTAACTTTGCAGGATTTCCATGAAGTAAATAAAGGAGGTGAGGTCAATAGAAAGGTTAATCGTGTGTTCTGTTAATTATTTTGGTTTATATGTGACTGAGCCAGTTGACTCAGAGCAGCATTCAAGAAAAAACAGCTGGGGGGGCAAACAAACCCTCCTGACCACTGTCCACAGTTATTACCCTAAATGACCAGAAAGGAGATTCATAGAGGTCGGCTACCTGAGATAGATGGATGATTGGACGAGGCGGGAGTGGGAGGGGCCGAGGCGGGATGACGAGGAGCAGGGGAGACGAGGGGATTGGATGGAGGGTACGAGCCAATAGGAGCCTTCCGGAGCAATGGCTCCCATTGGTCAATTTCTATGCAAGCCTACAGCTGATAGACTGCATGGATTTTTTTATTCCAAATTGTAGACCATAGCTTTAAAGTGACGTTTACATAACTGACATTAAGAGATCCTTCTAATTTATATTTTTGGAAAATACTAATAAGAAAAATACATTGCTGACATTTTATTAAGAGCACATAGTGTGTGAATCCTATATTTCTATGTGATTTTATTGGAAAGCACCACGTCCTCTCCTGACTGTGAACCCATAAAATCATTTGCCTTGGGATTCAAGTGTAACAGCAGCATGGCCGCATTACACACTTTTTACAAGTTTGATCCCTGATGTCAACTTAAGCAACATTGCTGAAATGCGCAGATTCATTGAATTTCATAGTTTTCGCTGCAGTTTCGTCTCCTTTCTTATGATTTATTTTTGCAATTCTGATATTTATGTTGTGTCAGGATGCTTGGTGTAAATGTAATACTGTGCATGGCTCGGCTGTCACGTCGGGGGCTGGGTGAAGTGTTTAATTCCCGAAGGGGCCACCCTTCCTAAAACTCACAGTGATTAAAAGGATGCAGTGCATTAAATGGCAGGTTTTATCCTTAGGAACAGGCAGCACATGCCACATGTACACATGATGACATGGAAAGCTCCCCCAACACATGGACACATATTGGAAGAGAAGAGGATGTCACACACACACACACACACACACACACACACAGTCCTCATACTGATGACAGTCAAACAAACATGATCACACTGACAACCAAAGCAAGGAGCCGGGGTCAGGGTCCCTTCCTGCTGCTCTCCTCTCCCTCCTGCAAACCTTACCCGGTGGGATGGTAAACCCTGGGGGCAGCTGAATGGTCGTCTGCTGCTGAGGCGGTCTGACAATCAGCTGGGGGGCTACAATCCTCTGAGGTGGTGTAAGTCCAGGACGGGGTTGAGACTGTGCAGAGGTGGCTGTCGTGGAGGGGGCTGGAGGCCGGACCATGCTGACAGTGGTGGTCACCGGTGCGGTTTGAACAGGTCCACATGCAGGACTTGCTGCCTGCCCTGTGACACCGGCAGCAGCTGTAGCAGAGCTCAAAGGCTGGGTGACTGTTGCTGTGGTGGTGGTGGTGGTGCTTGTGGCAGCTGCTGCTGTAGTTGTGGTTGTTGGTGTGACAACAGAGGGCGCTGATGAAACAGTGTTTATTACAGAGTTGACACTACCAGACTGGCTTGACATTACAATTTTGGACTGACAATCGTCTGCTTTGGAAGCCCCGGTGCTGTGGTCCCCCTGTGGAGGCGAGGGGGTGATGGTGGGTCCTATGCGAGCTCCCTGTTGGACCAAGGCCGTCACGCTAGTCCCGTTGCCGTTCTGGGCTATGCTCGCTACGATGTGACTCGGGAGCCTGTGCAGAGCGATGGTGGGAGTCCCCCGGTCGAGCGCGATAGCCGACTGACCGACGGGCAGGCTTGACAGCGTGTACGTCGAGGTGTTAATAGAGGACGTGGCCGGCCGAGTGGAGTTCGGTGTAGTTGCGTTGCCCTCCGCCGAGCCGACGTCGTCCGCCGCCGCCGTGCTGCTGTTCCTCCGCGTCGCTACGGCTGCACCGTTCAAACTCTTGATCCGAGCCGAAGCGCTCCTCCGCGGCGTGGTGACGCGTCTCCTCGGCGGGTTCGCCTCCGCCGACGTCTCACACGTGCCCGGGCTCACCTTAGACCCCCGGCCGGACGCGGTGCTGATGCTGGCCGGCGTGGATGCCAAAGTTGACACGCCAGACGCGGTCAGTGTTGTGATGGATGCTCCATGTGATTGCGAGCCGCTGCTAGTGGCGTTCACGCAGGCAGCCGAGGCGGTGGAGGGCTCGCCGAACAGAGCGGTGCAGCCCAGAGAAGGAGACGTGACAGTCGTATCCGGGCTAACGTCTTTAGAGTTGATCTCCGGGCGCATCTCGGGTTTATTACGCCGTCCTTGTTGTTGTTGTTCTAGTGTTGTTGTGCCCACTGGAGCTGGTAGCGTTTTTCCTAAGTGATGGTTAGCGGGGGCCACTGAGCCAGCGCCTCCGTTTTCGTCTGCTTTACCTGCCGGGTTGCTTTGGCCAGCAAGCTGTGACTCCAACGAGCCCACTAAGTCGCTCACAGCTTTTTCGTCCACCTCTGAAAAGAGCATATCTTCCAGGGGGTCGGAGGCGCCCGCCATCTCTGATCACAGATAGCTGTCTTATTTTTTTTTTTATTTTTTTTTGTACAGTGCGCCTGCGTGTTACTAGGCATTGTGGGAATGAATCTGACGTCATTAAATGAGGGGGCATCCTAGTTTTATTTCATGTTTTTTCTCCGAGTATAATGTTATAATGAAGAGAGGTTGCAATACTGTTACATAACGATCCCAGACTTGGGTGTGTGGCACACGTGACGTCATCTAAGCGTCTACTTTACAGGATGTGAAATAAAAACCGTGCAATTTGATGTGTTAAAAAAACTAGCCCTGCGGTATATACATTTTCTACATTAAAAAAAATGTGTCTTTAAGCAATATGGGGGCAGGGTGGGGAGAGAGGCAGACACGTGTAATATCGCGATATGATAGCATGGCCAAATCTCAAACCTGTTTTAAGCACCCTATGATTAATTGACTAATTGTCTTCGTTAAAAAATAATGTTAAACGTGACCAAAGGTACATGCGTAGCTTTTACGTGACTGAGTTCACCATGTTTTCGTCAAATCACTCTTCAACATTTACGAGAAGGGGGTAGCAGCGGGAGTAGGAGGAGGGAACTCTGCGGAATGAGACGCAGCCCTTCTCCCAGCATGCTTCGCGGCGGGCGAAGGAAAATGAAAACGGCCATGTCGCGCTACAAGTCACTTCTGAAATGAGCACGGCTTTACTCGCGGCGTTACCGAACATTTCGTGTGATGTGGTGTTAAAACTACGGCTCTGAAAGTAGTACATCGGATCTCTCGTTTGACAGATACACATTCCGCGGAAATACGAGCGTTATTAACAGCAGAGGACAAACATGAGCGGAGGAGGGACGCCGTACATTGGCAGCAAAATTAGCCTAATCTCCAAGGCCGAGATTCGCTATGAAGGAATTTTGTACACGATTGATACGGAAAACTCGACTGTAGCTCTTGCTAAAGGTAAGTTAAGTAAGCACGGGGTGGCTTACAGTACGGAAGTGGCTTATAGCAGGGCTTACAAGAGTGTTATGCGATGGACAACGGAGATTGATTTCAGCGCAGTTAGCTTGCGTTAGCTTTGTAGCCAACTAATAGCTAAGTGGTGCTGTAGTTAACGCTCTGCGTCCTTTGTTTACCTTGTGTTTGGGGCTACCGTTAAATACGTGGCCGCTATTCCTCAGTATCAAGCGGAATAACGCCTGATAGTTAGTAAATGTTGTTGCTGTCAACCATCTCTTAATAACTTTGTATTAAGGCGTTATTAGCTGAGTTATATTTGAGTCTTCTGAACGTGTGTTAGCGTTGAGTGAACTCTGATACAACGACCACTCAATTTTATACACTGACGTGGAGCACGTCCCCTACAAACCTGCTACTTAACCTGTCAATTTGATTAATACATTGTATTGCTGGATGACTATTTGATAGCTGGTCATAAAGGAAAATATATTTATGTTAATAATAATTTTAATTTAAAGTTATATTTTTCTGTTAAACTGTAAACATTCCCATGAAGAGTTGGCTATCATACATTTTAAAAATGAAATGGTGCATCAGTATTCAAAGTGTTTTAAGGAAGCATGCAGTTTCGCTCCTGCAATAGGTTTTAAATGTGGACACGCTCAGTGCAAGGATCCACACAGGAAGCACATATCTACTAAGCCTCAATAAATAGATGAGTAGTTTTGAGTTCTCCTGTGAACTTTCCCAACAGTTCGCTCATTTGGCACTGAAGACCGGCCCACCGACAGGCCTGTTCCACCTCGGGAGGAAGTGTTTGAATACATCATCTTCAGAGGGAGTGACATAAAAGACCTTACAGTTTGTGAGCCACCCAAAGCCACTAGCAGCCTGCCTCAGGACCCTGCTATAGTTCAAGTAAGTTGATTCGTATGCATTCTTGTTCTATAAAACTGCGGTATGTATGGCAGTTTGTCACGTCTTATGTATATTTTCTATAGTGTCTAAGTCGACGGAAAGATTAAGGGCATTTTAATGTCAATTCTTTGGGGTTCATGTATTGTGCATCCTGGTTCAATGTTATGGTTTACTGAGATATTTGGGCAGAAGAGTCATTATCATTGTCCATGAACTCTCCCAAGGTTCACGGTCATTAATCAAATCTTAAAGTCAAACTCAAATGGCATTTCAATAGTATCTAGATTCTATATCATGATGCATTTCTGAGAGAAACGGGATGTTCTAGGCAGGTCATGATATCTGGAGGAATTTGGTTTGATTTTGAGAAGATTAGCTCATAATCTTGCATAGGTCCGTGCCCATAAAAGTTGCAGTTTGTGGATGTCATGTTATTATTGGTTGAAATTGCTTGGTACTTGCTGATCTACGCACATGTAATATTTAGTTTTCCCAAAAGTCAAAAAATGTTTTTTGATGTCAAAATCTGAAGGCATTTTTTGTTTTGGTAATTGTTTTGACATATCTTGTTAAATATGTGCACAATATGAACGGGGGTGGGATTTAAAAGAGTTAAAATGGCGTTTTTAATATCAACCCAACTTTAAAAGCTATGCAAAGAAATGTACAAATGGGGCTAATATGGGTAAACGTACCACTACAGTTATCACCTGTAGATTAGATTTGATTTATCTTTTTTAGGAAGATTGCTGCCTTAAATAACAGAAAATTCTGTCAAGCAAATTAAGACCGTACATTGTGGCTTCTCATTATTAAGATATGAGAACTCCAAACTACAATATTTCAATTTGAGAATTTGACCAAATGCTATTATAACATGGAATCAAGTCACACATGCTCAGGCTCAAAAATGCCTTTGACATGGCACATTTTGACACATCACAGCAGGACACGGTCATGCCCAGGTGTATCTAATAACATTAATTAGGGCTCATGTCACTGAAGCCTCCCATTAAACCAGCGTGCCAGGCCTTTGATGTTAAGGATTACACTGGAGCTTTTCAGGTTATGATGGAACAAATCATACCTAGAAATTTTATGAATAAGAAAAATAGGAAATTGTTTAGGAACATAGCCGGTCACAGTTTAGCACACATTGCATTTAAAGTTAAATTCACTTTGCACTAACAACAACAAAGTTCTACAACTGAGCTTAGACTCTGTTGGACCAAATAAATACAAATAGCATTGACACTGAGGACTTCACGTATCTATTCAAGTTGTCATTTTTCTGAGATGTAAGCCGCCTCATTGAATATAAATAACCACCCCTCCAGTTCCATGTGTCAAAGTGTGTTAAATTAACTACCTTCCCATTTGCAGCTGGTACTTTTTAGTGATATCATTTCTGCTTTCACGGTTTCAATAATCAAACTGTCTTGCGTCTTGTCTGTTAGGCTCAATGAATGCACTAGCTTTTCTCCATGACTAATAGCTGTAGAAATAGTGTTGCGTAGCTTTGTTCAGCATTTGCAACTGTGATAGTAACAGTCACAACTTCTTCTTAGCAACCACAAAGCATGGTAAATGAGATGGGATCTGTGCTTGTGTAAAATTATTTTCGCTCCATAATGAAACAGACAAAGGGAAACACTGTTATTCCATGTGTACCCCACGTGAATGTATGTGATAGTACAGTTTCTGACACTCGTTATCAGGGTTTTTCAGTTGACTGTGTATTTGTTTTTCTAGTCGTCGCTTGGAACCAGCAATGCTCCAGCAGGACCATCATTCCAGTCGGCTGGCTCCTATGCTCCTCTCAGCAAGGTATCTGTGCCACCATACAGCCAGTTTGGTGTTGCACCCCTTGCAGCTCAGCAGTTTGGATCTGCTGCAGCAGGAGGTAAGGAGTAGTTCTTGTTCATTCACTGTATGGGTTTAAAGCACGCACCACAAATAGGAGCTGTCAAGATGGATCCTGTTCCCACATGCTGATATTTTTTTACTTTCGTGACAAAAAGTAATACATTTCAAGTTGTTTTAAACCACTTTGAGAACCCATGACCATGTAGATACACGTAAAGGTTAGAAACTGCAAAATAGTTTTTCGTATTTACTGCCAATATTTGCCTAATCATATAACGACCACAGAAACAACATTTTTCAAACAAGCCGTGTAAGGAAAGCATCTCCAGTCTCAGGCAGATTTGGATAAACACCTGATTCCTGCTGATTTGAACACAGCGCAGCTGCATGTTGTCTTTTTTGTTTCCTGCTCTTCACCTGAATCACCTCCATCCATCCCAGTTCAACCACTGATGAGTAGCTGAACTGGGATTCATGGAGGCGATTATACAATACATTCCTAATATACTGTTCCTCTGAGGATATTTTAAAGTGCTTCAAGGAGACATTTGTGGAAGGGTTGTATTACTTAATATCTAAATTGCATTTCTCTCATTTCATCAGACTATTTGATTGCTTTGCAAAGACATTAAGCTAACATTGGTGTTATGAATATTAGATATCGGTGTTGTATTTTGCCTCGTTTGCATCAAAATGTCACATCAGCTGCTGCAGATGATCCCTGCATTTAAGAAAATCGTATAGTTTGAATCTCACCTTGCTGTTTTCTGCAGGGCGCACCAGTCCCCAGCTGGAGTCTTTAACAAAACGTCCCACCCAGGCAGTGCAGGCCCCACCATCAGCTGCCCCAACACCACCTGCTCCTGTAGGTCAGAGGAGTCAGATGGGCGTGGCAGCTCCCAGACCCACCAGCACCACCACTAGCATTCAGAAGCCCCCAGACCTCCTCGAGCAGAGAAGGGGTAGGGATACTCCTCATGGTTAATTTCCACAAAGATAAGCCATTGTGTGTCTGTGTGTAGTGCGTTGTTACAACTTTACCGTGAGTTAACTTTGTGTGTTTTGCTGTTCAGCTCCGGAGGTACAGAAGGTGTTACAGCCAGATCATGAGCACAGCGCTCTTGAAAACCGAGATCCTAACAAGCGTCATGCAGGTAAATAGTTTTGCCCCTTTTACTTAGTAAAACCCATTAACACACTTAATTACATTCATCAAAGTATTATTGCTAAGTAATTTGTTTTATTATTTTATTTATTTGTGTTCACATGGTGACTGTTTTATTCAACCCTCTGAGACATCGACAACATAGACCGGGGGTGTCGGGTCATAAATACATTGTGCTTTAGTATAAAACTAGCGTAACAACGTCCCAATATATACATGTATCTTGTTTGAACGTTGCTGGATTTTAGATTTCCCCTATTATTTGCCAGCTGCTGCTCAGTCCAACCGCCGTGGCCGTGGGAGAGGATACCGCAGCCGGGGCAAGATAAACATGCGTAGGGATGGCGCCGTGACGTTTGAAGAAGACTTTGACTTTGAGACTGCCAACGCCCAGTTCAACAAAGATGAGATTGACAAAGAGCTCCAGAACAAGCTCAAACTGAAAGGTACGACTTCAACACACATCCGATGGGACAATGACTAGAAACTTTCCAGAACATAAACATTTATTTCTTCAGACTTTTCTCATGATACGAGGTGCTACAAGGTGAAAAAAATCAGGCACTGCATTTATAGTTCATCCGTTCCGTTGGCCTGATGGTTTAAAGGCCAGATGCCCTGGGTTGAGATGCTGCATGTCATCCAAAATGTGGGAGTGAATCATCAATTCATTCACTCAGTATGACAGGTGCAATTATTGGTATTTTTAAAGCACATGCAATGGTTTGAATTATTTATTCTATCACCAGTTTTGCCTGAGAAAAATAAATATACTGTTGAATATTTGTGATAATTCTCTGAGATGGACCCAAATTTACTGAAGTTTAGTCATTTTTGATGTCACCATGCAGCAATACAAATCCCATCATCATGTTTCAAAAAAGATTTCCAGCCTGGGTGGTTTCCTTATTGTTATTAGGTTACTCAGCCCTTCAGGTTTCTAATGTTTAAAGCTGTCATCCAATTATTATCCGATTATAGATGACAAGACTGAAAAGCCACTGAATGGAGAAGAAGCTGCAGAGTCAGAACTTCCAGCCAATGAGGGGACCAATGAGGAGGATGAGGCTGCCATAAACACATACTATGACAAGTCCAAGTCCTTCTTTGATAACCTGTCTGCTGATGATTTAAGGTACGTCAATATGTCCACAGTTCAATTGTAGGACTCATTGTGCTTTTTCATTTTTTTAAAAAAGTGAGATATTGGTGTCTTTTTTTAATTATAATGCAGGGCTAAGTGCTTTATAAATACTGTGAAAATACTGAAATGCTCAATCCTGCCAGAAATCCACGCAGCCAGTTTATAACTAAAGTCAGAATGCCTTCCCGTTACGGCTGTATTCATGCTAAAGGCCTTTATAATGGCACTGCTTCAAAAAAAGGGGTCTGTGCACAAGTATTTTTGCCAGACTGCACTGCCTTTTTTCTTCTTTATTGAAACAAGTCAGTGAGCTCTGTTTGACAGTGCTGTTGTCTGTCTGATTGGTGTCTGTGTGAAATATTCTCTAATCTCACTATATCATAATCACACTATAAACATAAACCCTAATTAATTTATTAAACATAGGAATTGAACTGCATTTATTTTACTGAAATACTTTTTGTTTTTATCTTTTTCAGTAAAGGGGGTGAAAGAGGTTATTCGAGGTAAGTTACATATTTTCTTAGCCGTGTTGAAGGGGGCGCCTCAGGTGATAGTAATATGCCAATATTTAGTTTGTACACTGATATCAAACAGAGAGTCTAAATGACTAGTTCAGCCTGTAGGAAGATTGCTCCTGATGGGTCTTTTTGTGTCAGGGAACGGAGAACAACCTGGGCAGAAGAGCGACGAATGAACTCTGAGACATTCGGCATCCCTCTGAGGCACAATCGAGGAAGAGGAGGTTTCCGTGGCAGAGGCTTCATGGGGCCCCGTGGAGGCAGAGGGCGACAGCTGAGCAGAGGTTCTTTCGGGCCACCCAGGGGTCCCCCGCCTGGGTTCCGGGGCGGATACAGAGGCGGCAGAGGTGGCCGGGATTTCTCCGATTTTGAATACAGGGTAAATTCGACTGCTTTATGAGCTTTTTTTTATTTGTTGTTAAAGTCCATTAAGCAACAAAATGTTACAATTTAAGAGTAACTAATCATAATGTAATCAGCACTTGTAAGAAAAGTCCAAAACAATGCATTTTCTGCTCAGTGTAACAACTTGTTACAATACACTGATACGTTATTTTTCCAGTTATGTAAGTCGATCCACACAGCAAATTATAATAGATGATAATTGACATAGCTGAATCTCACTTTGGCCACCAGATGGCTCCCCTGATGCATGGAAGCTATTTTTTATTTATTTATTTCTCAATTGCTTTGGCACATTTCCCAAATGATAATGAATATTTTCAAAACAACATGTGTAAACCTTCAAACCACTGGGCACCGGCTCACAACAGACTGCAAATGCACCTCAGCCTTTGAGAATGATATGTCTTTGAAGGAATGAGCCAAAGCAATTGAGAGACTGTAAGAGGTCAAGATTGAAATTGAATGCACAATTTATAACATCCAGGAGTTGTGTGTCAGACTTTATGATTCATAGTTTAGAGTTTTACAATGTCATTGAGTCAGTTATGTTGTTTCTTTGGATAGATCTGAATATGAAAAGGTTTAATATTATGAAAGGTTTGACACATTTCAACGTTAATTCTAATAGAACAGCCTGCTCATCGATGGTGGTAGTACAAATATCTGTTATTACAAATAATTAATGTGCTTTTAACACTTTTTAGAAGTGTTCCACAGCATGGAGCATAGTAGCAAAGCTGAAATGTGACTTTCACTTCTCAGAGGCATTTTTCCATTCATCATAACTTGTCACAAAGAACAATTTATGGCCGTTCTAAACTTGACATTTTTTCTTCTTCCTTTTTTTTAACATTTTTACAGAAGGACAACAAGGTGGCTGGATAATACCACAATGACGGACCCTCAAAGAATTGTAGCCCCTCGTCACAAAATGATTCCTGTTAAAGATATTCTTTTGTTGTCAACATTCGACAGAACGAATGAAGACGTCCTCTCAGTCACCAGCAAGAGTCGACTGCTGGAGATCAGGGGGTGAGAGTGCAGCTCCCTTTTCTCCACCTCGAGAATTAGGATTCGTGTGTTTTAATGCCCACTCATTTAGTTTGATAAACGGCCACGAGATGGACGAGAACATGTGTAAATACCTTGCATTGGAGTAAGTCCGTATTTTTGCATCAGTCAAGTTCATTTCTTACTGAAGTCGTTTGATATTCAAAGCTGTATGCAGAAAAAGCCCACTGATACTGTGAGTGGATCACAGTTCATGTGATCGATAGCTTTATTTTCTATTTTCCTTGTTTTTGATCCCATGATTTATGTCAAATTGCCAGTTGCACCATCATTTTCTCTGCTCAGATTTCTTAGTTTCTTTCTGCCATGTGTTCAGTATTGTTATCCAGTTTTTAGACATTTAGATTTTTTTTTTTCTGGACATTTATTCATTTTCTATGAAGTAGTGAGATTAAAGCCAGCTGAAAGAAACGGAATCTCAACTGCATATTATAATGAATGTATCATCTTAGCTTACCTTCTACTTAGTGTCCCCCAGCAAAGTGTGGCTCGCCAAACAGACTCACTCGTAGTTAACTCAGTATTTAGAATTGTGTAGATCATACTCACATTTGATAAATTATGTTTCTGCTTTATGTTTGTGGCTGGAACCATATGCTCGTTAATGGTGGCAATCAATAGAGAGCAGCCATTTGGTCCATGTATGAGGTTTACAGCATTAGCTTTAGAAGGATCTTTTTGTTGACTGTAGATTTCCTTTCCCAGTCTGTTTTTTTTTTATATAGTTGACTAAACAAAGAGCATTCCCATGATTTGTGTCTGAGGAGCATCTACTACTATTAATGCCTTCAAAAAATCTTTAGGAAAGAAAAGCCTGGTGTGTATTCAGTTAAAACCTGCAGTCCGAATGACCTCGAACAAGTAAGATTTGGATAGTAATGAAAAAAAGCTCTGCTATTTAGCCAAAAATAATATGTAAGCATTTGGTTGAGGTAAAATAGTTGGCCTATAAGTGCATGTTTTCTCATTGGAGTCTGAGCCACCTGTTAAAGCATGCTCTCTTTTGTTATCAGTGTTAGCGTTGGGAGATTGGAAGAAAGTATTGGCAATTGGCCGAGTACATCGCCGGTAGTTTTTCCTTTTTGGTGCCGCACAAATACACCCGGATATATCAGAAATCTTCAGTTGCTGGGTCGACACTGACCGGTGCGAACATTTTAACATGTTGCCCAATCCTAATCAGCATCTTCTCCATCGTCTTACAGTTGTCATTTACGTTATGTTTCCTCACGGCAAAACTGCTAGCAGTGTTGCAAGGGGTGTTTACTGAAAATGGGAATTCTTGTATTTCATTGAGGGACGTCTCAAAACGCATTTCTCAGCCCTCTGGCTTGTTTGTAGCTCCTCTTGGATTGTTGTCAATGGGATTGTTCTCTGGAGTGAATTCATTTTTTTATCTACTTGTGAACAAAGGGATTTGACCTGGATTTGGCGGGGCGGGGGGATTTTTTTTAATTTTTTTTTTTTTTTGCTCTGATTTGTAAGTACTTTAGGGAGTGCCTTCAGGGTGGTATTTTTTTTTTTTTTTTTTAACACAGCTCTCCCTTTAACTTAAAAATGGACAAACGTTTTGATAGCACTACAAGGTGAGGCTAGATCTTTCTCAGTAGCTGTGGGTGTTTAGAACGAAGCAACCCAGGTGATAACGTGCTGGATGTTGCACAGGTTGCTGATCACTGCATGATAGCCTTAGGAATCATCACTTCATGGGCTTTTCGCAATAACCAGCAAGATTGAATTTGAGACTAAAGGTATTACTGAATTATCACAAATTGACATGTTTTTCATGAGTTTGTTACTCCTTCCAGTCGCTCGAATTGTAAACGAGGAATTGTTTTAATGAGAATATCAGCAAAATTGAGTTTTTACATAAAAATAAAGAGTTGTACAATATCTACGTGTTATGTTTTATTTTGGTAATCCACCTGAATGTATCTCCGGGTCCCCTTCAAATGAACACACTTGTAGTTGGTTTACAGGAGAAACGCAACGCAACATCCTACAGTTTTTTATTTTATTTATCGATGAATCGATTGTCAGTGCTATCGATTCAACTAAAAAGATCTGCGAGAATAAATAAATAGAATTAATCGTTTTGGCTTCACCAATAATCTATATAAATGCGTTTAATCGTATGAATCGTGATTCTTAATTATGATCAATGTTTTAATAGGTTTAAGACACCGTCTCCCCTGCCAGCATACTGGAACATTTTAAAAAATAACAGCAATGTTTAATTACATGTAATATAATTACATTTTTGTATTGAGCATAAAAATATTATGCAGGACTACTTCTTTATAAAATAAATACGTTAAATAAGTAATTCTGTGGTCCGTTTATGTTTTCACCTTTCAGAAGAATACAGATAGTCTAACTCGCATTATTGCATGTTTATTTCATGAATATAGAATTTTGGTTACAAGTTACTGAATCAAATAAAAAAAAAAATGGTCCTTGAATCGAATCGCCAACTACTGTATCGTTAATCGAATCGCTGTGAAGCCAAAGATTCACACCCCTATTGGGAACATTTACTTCCAACTTTAAATCACTGTTGGTGCAGCTTCGTGACCGTCACCGTGGCGGTAGGTCAACATCATTTGACTGACCGATGGTGCAACTTGATCACTCAGTGACTTACTCAGCCACAGAGCCACTTATAGGACTGGCCCTCTACGGTCCAGACAAGAGGTTCACGACATTGTATATTGAAAAAGTAATAAAAACTCAGTATATTATGTCAAATAAAGTCATGAAAAAGTCTTGGTTGAACACTTAAGTATGTTTAAAGTCTAATATCGTATGTCAAAAAAGTAATTTAGAAGCCACAGTGCAGTGTGTCATTAATTTATAGTATAGTCAAAAAGGTGAAAGTATACCTTCTTGGGGGGAAAGCCTTAAAAATGTTAAAGTGCTTGAATTGTCCAGCAGTATTCATCATTCAAACCACTAATAATGTATTGAGCATTAAGAAAACAAAACTCTTGTTATGGTGTTTTCTTGGACACCCAGATGTTTCCAGGGGTTAACAGGGGAGTCCAGAAGCCTGAGCTGGTTCGGGTTTCTGTGGACCGACTCCGTAGTGTTCATGGTCGTTATGGAGGACCGGAAGTAGAAACGTTATTTCATGACGAGGCAGAATATGATTGATGTCCTGTCACAGTGTCCTGAACAAGTAATGACGAAACAATACAAGAAAATTAACATACATTTGACAAATAAGAGAAAAAAATGCTCTGTGTCTTTCGGACTTGCTCAAGCACACGCACGCACGCACGCACGCGCATCACTAATTGTCATGGATACAGAACTATGACCTTTCAAAGCAGGTATAAAAGCGCTGTCCACCATTTTGAGTTCCCTTTCTGCACTTGAACTAGACACGACTTGGAAAGACTGAGAGAGTTGGACCAAACTGTGGACAGTTTCAAACGCTTGAGGACGACTAACGACGACACATCACACATCTTATTGTTAAACCAAAGTAGTAGTAGTAGATAGTCAACGAGCTACTGTTTGGAGGAAGAGACCGCTGACGACGACGACGATGGCCCACTGGGATCCGTGGATCCTGGAGGATCCCCTGGACCTAGTTTCTGACCTCGGCCGTGACGGTAAGACAACTTTTCTATTTATTTTAGTGTTATACTTGTTGATTCATAGCCTAAAAACCTTAAACATCGCCCCGAGTCCAGAAATCAGTGAAACTTTTGGAGTTTGAAGGTGAAACCAAACACTCGATCGACGGTTTCTCCTGTAAAATGATTATTTGTAATATTATTAATACGGCGGGAGAACCGTGTAGTGTTGTAGTTGGAAGTGTGGCGTCAAAACTTCCACATCTTACATAGAGATTTGTGAAAAAAGATGCGCCAGGTTCATATTTCATAAAATGCCCCAAAGTATTATTATTAGTCGTGGTCACCATGGAAACGATGGGAATGTTCGGGCCGGACGTCACGACGTCAGGACGCGGCGTACAGGTGCAGTGGAGCCGGGCTCGATTCGACCCTGAGTGCCTTTGTTGGGATGTTGAAGCTGCACTTCTTCTCCAAACATCTGCTCTTCTTCAACACATTCACTCCGGGTTGAACACGAGCCGCCTCCACGAGGACACCGTATCCTGCACGCGCTGCGACCTGCAAATGATAAACGGGCTAGTGATGATGAGTTTTGGGCTGAAGAGGGCGCTGTGGTCATTTTGGATGAAAGAAGCTACGTTTCACTGCGTGATGACGCACAGGCGACGTCTAAAACATCCACTAACACATTGATCGGAAACCACTGATCGATTCGTCCGCACAAACTCAAGTCCTCACTATTCTTTGGTGCAGAATACATGTCTTTGAGCAAACTTATCAATATTGATGATTATAATAATATTTATAGTATTATTGAGGTTATTACATTGCTATAACAACAACATTAATGTTTCCACTATTTTTTATTATTATTATCATTAATAATAATAACAACACATATTATCGTTGCAGTCATGTTATTGTATTATATTTAATATTATAGTTATTAATATTGGTATATTTTATATTGGGTTATTATAATAATGTATAGATAATGTTAATACAAACAGCTAAAATAATAGTTATTACAATTATTTATTATTATTGGTTTAATTAATCTTAATGCTGTTTTCATCTCTGTTCAGTAACTGAAGAATAAACAGCCTCATATTTTCAATCATTTAATATCCGATCACAAAAATGTATTGATTTTTAAACTCTTTTCAAGCCACATATTGAATATACTTATACTATGTATATATGTGAAGTCAAAACGTTTTTTTTTTTGTTTGTTTTTTGTTTTTTACAATTTTAACATATTTAATAATGCTAATAGTAAATGAATTGTCACATGACAGCTGCATTAATTGATCCTCCTTCACCCAGACAGAACAGCACTGTGTGTGTTAAAAGCCCCGTGTGTTGGTGGCTTTGTGACAGACGTAGTGCAGCAATAGTTGGTATATAGATCATGCTGTCTTCTTCTTCTAATTTAAACCGGATTATTGCTTTGTTTAAATCGATGAAAAATCCTCATATTTTGAATTTTCTTCCCCCTCAGTTGGTGCCTTCGGCGACGTCGGCTGCCCTGGACGTGGTGGACGTGGTGGACGTGAGTATGGTCTCGTGGATGAGGTAAGTCAGGCTGGGGAGGGTTTTGGAGACTTCTCCGAAGATGAGGACAGCGAGCAGGAGGACTTTCAGGACCAGGGATGGACGAGCGAAGATTCTGGCTACGGCTCTGAGGATTCTGATGAAGAGGATGAAGACGAGGATGATGATTTCAGACTTCAGCAGTTCACTCCTCTTAGCGTCTGGAAGGGATTTCGTAAGGAGATGTTTCCCGATGGCCTTCGCTCTTGTCCTTCCGTCTCCCTCCCTTCTGGTGTGAGCCGAACTGAAGAAGATCCATCCTTGGTTCCTCAGAGCCCAGAAGATTCCGCTCCCTCCACCTCAGGCTGCTGCTCGTCCACGAAGAGAAGCAGAGAAGAGGACGGCCAGGTAAGTGTGAAGAGGCAGAGGATCTCTGTGGACAGCGATGAAGAGGAAGATGACTTCAGACCTCAGCAGGACCTTCCTCTCAGCCTCTTGCAGGCATTTCAGGACTTGATGTCCCAACCTCTTGGATTGGGCGTTCGTGAAGAAGATCCATCCTTGGTTCCTCAGGGTGCAGAAGATTCCGCTCCCTCCACCTCTGGCTGCAGCTCGTCCACGAAGAGAAGCAGAGAAGAGGATGGGCAGGTAAGTGTGAAGAGGAAGAGGATCTTCTAGGTCTACCACTTCCTGGCTGAGTTGCTGTGGTTCCTCATCGCTTCCACTTTGTTATTATCCTACTGACAGTGGACTGTGGAACATTCAGGAGCGAGGACATTTCTTGACTGGACTTGTTGCACATCCTATCACAGTCCCACGCTGGAATTCACTGAGCTCCCGAGAGGAAACAGAAACAGTCTGCATGCCTAGGTGTTGCTTTTACACACCTGTGGCCATGGAAGTGATTGGAACACCTGCTTTCATGGCAATATAGCGTCTCTTTTTTATTTGTCTTTTTAAAATGTACCTTCTGAGTCGTAAGGAAGTTCACAATGAATGGTTATTGTTGTTATTGTGTTAAGATATATATGATAAGTTAAGATATATAAGATAAGTTAAGATGTATAAGATAAGTTAAGATGTATAAGATAAGTTAAGATATATAAGATAAGTTAAGATATATAAGATAAGTTAAGATGTATAAGATAAGTTAAGATATATAAGATAAGTTAAGATGTATAAGATAAGTTAAGATGTATAAGATAAGTTAAGATATATAAGATAAGTAAAGATGTATAAGATAAGTTAAGATATATAAGATAAGTTAAGATGTATAAGATAAGTTAAGATATATAAGATAAGTTAAGATATATAAGATAAGTTAAGATGTATAAGATAAGTTAAGATATATAAGATAAGTTAAGATGTATAAGATAAGTTAAGATGTATAAGATAAGTTAAGATATATAAGATAAGTTAAGATGTATAAGATAAGTTAAGATATATAAGATAAGTTAAGATGTATAAGATAAGTTAAGATATATAAGATAAGTTAAGATATATAAGATAAGTTAAGATGTATAAGATAAGTTAAGATATATAAGATAAGTTAAGATATATAAGATAAGTTAAGATGTATACGATAAGTTAAGATATATAAGATAAGTTAAGATGTATAAGATAAGTTAAGATGTATAAGATAAGTTAAGATATATAAGATAAGTTAAGATGTATAAGATAAGTTAAGATATATAAGATAAGTTAAGATGTATAAGATAAGTTAAGATATATAAGATAAGTTAAGATAGATAAGATAAGATAAGATATATAAGATAAGTTCTTCATGTCTCTTTATGTTGATTGTGATGAATACGGTAAAGCCCGTTGGATAAAAGCACTATATAAGTGAAGACCACTTTGGTAAATGGTCCTCATTTATATAGTGCTTTTATCAATTAGTGTGAGGTGTATTGTGTAAAGTATTGACTGTGTTTAAATTGTAGATGGCGATAAGACAAAGGTAAGTTAACATTTAATTACAGCAGTAACACAAGTCTCCTGAAAGTCTAATTTACAAGTGATTCAAAGATTGTTTGTTTTACTCACTCTCTGTCTTTTTATTTTTTTAAGTTAGGTGTTGGTGGCTGTTCCTGACGGAGGTACGGTCATAATTACTAACATGAAGAAAAGTCTCCAAGTCTCTTTTACTTAGGTATTGATGGCAGCAGCAGACCTTCAGGATGATACACACTGCACCAGCCTCCCATCAAGAAGAGACCATGTGGAGGACGACCGGACCAGATGAGGAGGATGGAGGACTACAGGACCAGACGAGAAGGATGGAGGACTACAGGACCAGACGAGAAGGATGGAGGACTACAGGACCAGATGAGAAGGAGGGAGGACTACAGGACCAGACGAGAAGGATGGGGGACTACAGGACCAGTGGGCTGAGTGAGTAATCTCCTACAGAGACGAATCTATGTAATCTCCTAAAACTGCAGTACCAGTAATGACATGAAGTTAACTTTAGATGTGTGGATTGTATTTATTATAGGAGCCTTCTAGAAAAAGTATTCCATTGTTTATAATATAATTTCAGGAGCAGACCTGCAGGATTATACAAACTGCACCAGCCTCCCTACCAGACGAGACCATGTGGAAGACCTAGGCTCAGCTTCAAGGACCAGATGAGAAGGATGGAGGACTACCGGACCAGACGAGGAGGATGGAGGACTACAGGACCAGATGAGGAGGATGGAGGACTACTGGACCAGACGAGAAGGATGGAGGACTACAGGACCAGATGAGAAGGATGGAGGACTACAGGCCCAGTGGGCTGAGTGAGTAATCTCCTACAGAGACTAATCTATGTAATCTCCTAAAACTAAAGTACCAGTAATGACATGTAGTTAACTTTACATCAGTATTGTATTTATTATAGGAGCCTTCTAGAATAGTATTCCATTGTTTATAATATAATTTCATAATTAGTGGTCATATTCAACACTAGCTAGCAACCATGTAAATGTAGTATAGTTGAGTTCATGGGTTTTCATCTCTGGTGGTTCTGGTTCATAGGTCAGGACTCCTCTATGGTTTGGCTCTCCTGGGCAGCTGAGAATGGACGTCAACCAAGACATCAACCAATGAAGACCCAGCACCAAAGCAGACCCTGAACTGCTCCCCTACCTTAGTGAGCCCGAGACCCAGTGTGTGCCATTCCAACCTCCCTGCCCCTCGCCCATCCCCCGACACCACCCGCCTCTGACACCACCCGCCTCACCCACCAGCCAAAGGGTGAGGAGGCTCCCGACCAGCACAGAGGATTGTTTTTGTTTTGTTTTGTTGTTTTTGTTGGGAATCTCCTCACACACACACACAGGAAGCTATTTATGATTATTTATAGTTTATATATTACTTTATATATATCTGTGTAAATCTGTATACATCATCTTTTCTTTTCTTTTTTTTTTTTTCCAACAGTTTTTATGAAGCTCCTCACACACACACACACACACACACACACACACACACACACACACACACAGGAAGCTATTTATGATTATTTATTTTTATTTTTTTTATGGTTTATATATTTCTTTATATATGTCTGTGTAAATCTGTATACATCATATCAATCTGTACAGCATGCCTGCTTTGTTTTTTGTCACCATATATTATTGTACAGCTACTGTGTGTGCCTGTTATTGCCCTCTGGGACAAATAAATCTTTTTGAATTTATTTGAAAACCTCTTTGCATCTCTGATCAGAAATTAAAGAGACCATTTGTATGCATTATTGAACAATCTATAACAAATGCATATTCATATACAGAGTATGTTAAAACAAGTTGTGTCAAATATTCATGAAATAGACGTTGTATAGTATGTGGGGGAAACAAATCACAGAATATTATATCTCACAAAGTCATAGCATATTGGAAAAAGTGTTAGTATAGTATGATGATAAAGGTAATACAAAAAATCATAGTATATTTAGTCAAGAAATGTTATAGAAGGGTCAAAGTATAATATGGCTTTAAAAATCAATGGTGTAAAATGTGAAAAAATAATTATATTGCAGGACAACAAAGTCGTGATATAGTTTGTTGAAACAAGTTTTATAAGAGTCATTACATAGTATTCCATTAAAAAGTGATATTAAAGTATGTCAAATAAATTCATAAAGTCATTGTATTGTGTCTAAAAAAAGTTTAGTTATTAATTTAGTTTAGGTTTAGTTATTAAGTATAGAATTTTGAAATAATTCATGAAGAGTATTATATTCAAAGTATATGTCAAAAAAGGTCATACAAGTTCTATGTCAAAGAATTAAGGTTAAAGGAGTCATCACCAGGAAATCGCAATTTCTCTTGTTAAAACATGCATATCTGTGTTTGACCTCAGTTGAAACTTGCCTGAAAGGCTGGAGTTTGAAAGTGGCGCCGTTTTTTCGCTTCTGCTCTTTTTCCGAACAGGAATAGCACACAAGGGTGTGCATTCCTAAAGCACGAGATTTTGATTCTGCGCCTTCGGTGACGTCACCGTGGCGGCTACTTGCATAAGCCCACCCCTCTTTCACCACCCAACCCCGCCCCGTCCGCTACCTGAAATCGCCGAAGCGCCGCCATTATGTTTTGGAGTCTGCATGCAGGCAAGCCCCCCCGGCTCTGTCCTTCCTGCGGCGAATCAACGCGCGCCTCATTACATATTATACAATGCACATCCGGACCAGTCAAAACCTCGCGCGTAATCTCGCGTGATAAAATCGCGGTACGAAAAAGGGTCAGAACAAGCTCAATGTTTGATTAAATTTTTTTTTTTTTTTTCTAATAAGTTTTACGAATTGATCCAAAGCGATCCAAGGGGGGCTGGATACGTATAAAACCAGGTTATGACTCCTTTAAAAAGAAATAGTCAAATAAAATTGGAAGAGTTGGTATAAAAATCTGGGTATAAATGTGGAAAACAGTCCAAAGAAGCCACAGTGTTGTTTATTAAAAAAAAAGGTAGGTGGACAATTAAAAACATCAGAATCCAGGCACTACAAAACATTTAAAAAGTGATGGTGTAGTCTGTCAAAAGAGTGATCATATATAAACTAGAGGCAAGCCTAGTAAAGCCAGACCAGCACATACCAGTGGAGATATGTGTGGATGAATTAGGATTAATGTACACGACTATCTGTGTATCGTATGTCTAACATAGCAGCACTGCATGCTCTTTATGACATCACACCCTTTGGTCACTTGGACAATAGGAAGGAAACGTTTATAATGGCTGTTATGCAGGTTTTTCCTCTGTGGCTCCCTCTAGTGGATGGACCTACATAGTCCTGCTGGAATTAATTAATTATTTCATATTCTAAAACAAAACAGCAGCACAGGCTTTTAGGAACTGAATTCTGTTTTGTAATTATAGCATATTTACACAGATATATACCACTGTAAAATATTATGGTTTAAACAAGGGAAAGGATTACTGAATGAATGCACTGAATAGTTTACAGGTGTTCATAAATCAAGTTCATGAAGTAGTTCAGAGTTGCAAATTCAAAAAGTGAGCGGGGGTTTCATTACCACAAGTGCAAGGCAGGAAAGAGGATAACATGACTTCAGATTCAAAGCAGAAACAGAAATCTGGGCCTAAAATTAACTGTGGCACTGAAATGATATCTCATACAATAAAGTCAGAAGAAGCATGGTTATGGACTGTTTTGATATCAATCAATAGAATATCTGATGATAATTTCTGTGCTGCTCATAATCACAACATCCACACAACGCAGAGTCTCCGGGTGTAGAAAGGCGCCATCTTACACGGGCTGGGTTACACAAACAGACAAACATACACGTACATACGCACAACAATAAAAGACATTTTCCACATAGGGAAGATAGACAAAAATGATGTACAATATATAATATACTAATTATGCATATATCTATGATATATTCATATATAAACATGGGCTTGAAGGAGGGACTTACATACAATATGCCTTTGAGTATAAACCATGTACAATATGGGCATGGTATGTACAGTAGGGCAGCAGTGTACAGTGCAAGAATGAGCCAAAGCAATTGAGAGACTGTAAGAGGTCAAGGTTGACATTTAACGTCAGTAATTGTCATGGAAACAGAAGAACTAAGAAGCAGCGCTCATAGTTTTCTGTCGAATCTCATCTTCATTAACACTCCAGTCCAGTTGGTGGCGGTAATGCACCTGTGCTGGTTTGCCAACCGCCAATAAACACCGAAGAAGAAGAAGAAGAAAAAGAAGACAAACAAACACAATACGCGACAAGGCAACTGCAAATACTCAAATATGTCGATTGTCTTTGTGCCAAAGAAACTACGAGGAAAGGCGAAAATTAACCAAGAAACAATACAGAGGGTAAGACAGCAGCAAATTACATTTACCGAAGCGCAAACCCACGTTAGCTGTTTCATGGCGCGAGCTTTACCAGTTAGCCGCTAGCAAACGTTAGTTACGTCACTAGTTTATCCGTCCATTCCCTCGTTATTTTACTGTTTTGTTTGAGACAAATTGCTTTATCTTTTGTTCCGTCTGTCCCAGTTGTTGGATGAAAACGACCAGCTAATTCGATGCATCGCTGAATACATGCAGAAAGGACGAGCAGTGGAGTGTGTCCAGTAAGTCATCCCTCAGTGTCCTTCCTAATCAGCAAGTCTGGACACTGCATGTGTGCGTCTATTATTTAATGGTTATTTTCAGCCGCTATTCTTCTTTTCCAACAGATACCAACAGATCCTGCATCGCAATATTGTCTATTTGGCAACCATAGCTGATGCCAGCCCAGACAACGTGCCTCCCTCCTTACAAAATGTAAGGACAAACTGCACAATTCATCAGGAACTACTGCTGCAATAACATATATGGTAGTGTTTTCATGGATTAGTTGCTTGTTCCTAATACTGTGTTTGTTCCTGTTTCTAGTCTACATCGAATGAAACTTCAGCCTCAAAACCAAGTGTGAATGATGGTGGAACATGACGTCACAAGAACACACATCAGGATCACTGGTGCTCCTACTGAATATATTATTTTGGAAATTCTGTGAATTCAAAATGTAATTTTTGTTGTATGAATTGTACATAAATAACATTTCTATACTTTTCCAAGTTGTCACATTTTCTGAAATCCCAGGAGTGTGAAACAGTTTGACCATAAAGGGTGAAAAAAGGAGAAATTCTCAGCAAAAGCAACTACAAAGACAGCATCTCGAATTGCTAATTATTTTTATTCATTTTTTGCATTGCTGGTACACTTGGAAAGATTCAGTTGCCAGCTCAAGAGAACAATAAGCAACATAAGCCAAGCACTCCCCCTTAATATCTTCTATCAGGGCAACATGTTTTTTTATTTTTTTTTATTATTTTGTAGAAGCCACTAGTAAACCATTTGACACAGCCGAGAAGCTAACAGTTACAGTCCAAGGTCTGTAATGATGTCTTTAAAAAAGGCTGAAACAGTTAGGGAGATAACACAGACAAAAAGCAACAAACTCTATATCTTGATTGTGCAAAGCACATTAACTATAAAAAGATATATATTTATATGTATATACAGCAAACAACTCTCTGTAAACATGTTAAGTATGTTAGTTTTCTGAAAACATGGTGTCATTTCATAAATACAGGCAACATTGGCATCCGCAAACATCACAAGAAGATAACATTCTGGGCTTGTAAATACAGCCCATTGCCATAGAAACCGGAGGAACAAGGGCACCAAAACACCCTCATTACACAATGTTTTAGTTGTTTAGCATAGCATATTTGGTAACCTTTAGATAGATGGTATAGTTCAACTCTGTAGGAAAAAAAATGTGCTTTTTCACATATTGGGAGGTGGAAAATAATGTTTTATGTAATATGCCTACAAGAATACTAACATACAGTAATGGTATAACATGTAAGAAAATACAAAAATAAGATTAATACTGTCAATAATTGTACAAGAAAAATATTGTATTATTACACAGAAGAAAAGTTAGGTTCATAGGAGTTAGTGTCAATCTGGAGTTAACTGCCAATTAAGAGAGGAGGAAATGAATGCGCGTCTGGGTGTGAAGATGTTCCCCGATGCTCTCATCCAATAGGTTTGAAACCGTTTATCAATAATCTCAGACTACCTCTTATCTCTTCAGCACCATTCATCTTCTGAACAATGCTTTGGTTGGGAATAATATTCTGCAAGTGCTATCAATACCAACATGGCACATAGTTACTGCTATAATTCTTAACTCTGGTCAGTTGTTGAAAAAGTAGTGTATTTCTCTCAAATTACACCTCTGCAGTGACTTACTATATTTATGCTGAGCCTGCTCAAAGCCTCTTAATAAAAAGAACTAAATATTTATATTTCAACTTCAGTATATTACAAGCTATGAAACAGTAGATGGTAGCTGTATTCTGAGTTATCTTGCGTAAGATTTGGCAGTTACAGCTATGTAGACACAGTATATTTATTATGGGCAAAATGAGAGCATTTCAAGCCCCTGCCCCGTTGTAGTCCCCTCATTTATGCGCACGTTCAGCTGCAGAAGCAAGTGGGTGGCGGTCGTGCACGTCTCCAGCTCTTGTCTGAGGAGACGTCGGCTCGACAGAAAGAGAAACGACCACTGGACTAACTGCTGCCAGCCTGACGCATGCATCTGTCGTAGGTAAAACATGGCAGTTCTAAAAACTTCAAAATACCTCTCCTTTTCAAATGGGGATGTTTGACATGGAAAAATATAGATACAAAAATGTTAAGCCAGTGTGTATACTTTAATTTGCCTGTTGAGGCTTTGATATCTTCCAATTCAGTGGGCGAGGACTGTAATGGCTGCGGCTTGGCCCACTCGGTGGCTCATCTAACAGAGCTACAGGCCCTTCACCACGGACTCGTTCCACAGACTTCAGTACTGGTGAAGGTAGGAGGGCCTGTGCTCGTGTTTGAGAGGAAAGGATTTAAAGCCCTTGGTCATGGGTTTGTGTTGCTGCTGCTGCTGTTGTTGTTGTTGTTGCTGCTGTTGTTGTTGTTGCTGCTGCTGGGTGAAGGGAAAACCAGAGGAGATGGCAGCGGAGGGGGAGCAGTCGCTGGCAGTGGACCACACGGGAGACTGCAGCATCTGCATAGAGTCGCTCCACTGGGAGGAAGGAGGGATGTTCATCTGGTACAAGGAAGAGCTGGGATGGGGCATGGTGTTGTTGTGGGTCGAGTGCTGCCATGGTGCTTTGGGAGGCCAGGTTTTAGTTTTGCTGTCCTGTGGAACACAGCGGACGGCAATCAGCAAAGTTGAAACGGTTAATAACAAAGCAAGACGGGACAACAAGATCCCATCGTTCCTTTGAATGTAGGGAAAAAATGTTTTAATCACAATGCCAAACAATTTCTCACTGTTTGGCATTGTTTTTCACACAAATACTTTAAAAGTGTCAACACTGGTGCTCCTCATTCTCTACCTGGTTATCATCACTGAGGTGATGGAGTGGCGGTGAGGGCAGGGTGCACACCTCCGGCTCCCCACAGCTGTGTTTTCTGAGAACAGACATTGAACCGTATTAGCAGCACTCACATGATGTACAGCTGGAGTAACTTCACTTTAAATCTATCTAGAAAACTACTATAAAACTATCACTATGAACAGTATGTTGGGGTGTGGAACATTAACCAAAGACCAGTTTGAATGTTGCCTTCGGGAGTAAAGCTGGCTGACTGAAAGTGACGAGACAAATTTAAAGTTTTGGGACTTACCTCCTTTGTTTAACTGCAGCTACAAGGTCTGGCCCAGAAAACATGGAGAACAGACTGTCACCATTGGCTGAGGACGTCTCGTCGCTGGAGCTGGCAGAGTCCCCCTGGTTGGCTGACCAGCTGCTGTTTACGGCCTCCCTGAAGACAACCAGAGGAGGTGTTAGCGCTGTTATCGTATCTGAAGGTATCGCAGGTCCAAATTTATTTGATGATGATGTCTAAACATCTGTGATGTATGACAATGTTTGAAAGTTTGCTCTTCTTTGGGTTTTGGTGATTGGTTGGGTACGTCTTGCCGTAGACTGTGATTCACTATTTATCCACATACAGCAGGTTCTATAGCATCTGTTGGTCTTATGTCATGGCAAGCGCTGTATTTAAGTAGCTAAAAAGTCCTATCATTTTCATAAAGTACATCAATATTGCAGGATGCCACTGCAGTAATGATTCCATGGTTACATCTTCTTCCTTTCCGAGATGAATCTCTAAGCAGGAATGTGTTGTCTCACACTTCCAGTCTGAATTAAATGACAGTTATGATTAACATGGTAAATGCCTCACACATCCGATGACGTCTGCCACATTAATAATTTAGTCAGGACATTGCTCAACACTATTATGAGGAACCTAAGCTTTAAATAACCCTCCAAAACTTCAGCACTGTGCTGCCCAAAACAAATCTTGAATCATGGAATACGTGTGTCTCAGCGTATAACCTACCCTGTTTATCAAACATTTATTTTTAAAAGGCAAGAATGATACACACTGTACTGGGAACTGCTACATCTTCAAGGCTAAAGCCATTTTCTCGTAGAAACTCCCCAAAGAGTCCAGAGAATCAGGTCTGGACATTGTCCTGAGTTGTCCTTTCACACATGTATCACACAGCAGGAAACTGTTCATGTCAGACACGCTCTCAGCTACTGGAAATACCCTGTTTAGTTGAGGCGCCTGGTTAGAGCAAGAAGAAGGACATGATGCAAAAAACACAGCAGTCACATAGCCGGCTCGCTAATTGTTAAATTAAATTCAAGGCTCTTGCCGTTCCTTGAATTTCAGCGTCGGCCCTTACTGGCAGAAGTTCAGGAATCTTGTCATCTCTCCACTTAGACATTTGCATTGCTGTTTTGGTGTAAATGACCCCTTCTTCACCCTGGGATGTTTGTTTTCTTCGAGATGAAAACATTACCAACACGCCCACTGACTCACTGTGATTTCTCTAGACACTAACAACTCTACTCACACATGAGCTCAACTGGGCATTACACAGACTCTTGGGAGTACTAGGGAGCTGGGAGGATAAAGTGCATTAATGTCCGATCCTTATGTTTCAGTCATTTGTGTCTTCACATTTACTTCCTCTCTAATGTCTATAGATTATTACTGGGTTGCAGTGCATGTCTGTCTGAAAACTACTCAGTATTGATTTGTGTCTTCTACATTTAAAAAGGTGACACCAGGGAAAGACTTTCATCAATATATACCTATATTGAAAGTTTCATATGCTCATGGCAACTTGATGCTGTCTGTATCAGGAATCTGTTTGTAGTCACATTTTAAAATGTCAGTCTGACTCATTCAATTTTAAAAATAGAAAATATGTTTTCCCTGCATATCAATGAATCGGTGATAAGGAAATGTCATGCAGACCTACCCCTCACTGTAGTACTCTGGGTGGGACCAGGTCCTGTGCTGCTCTTCAGGCATTGGCCAGTTGCTGCGCGTGTTGCTGGGGCGACGGATATGCTGCACCTGCCGTTTCTGCTGCATGGCCTGACTGACGCCGGCAACGTAACGTGCAAACTCCGGGTCGGAGCCAACTGCGCATGGAAAAAGGGGGATAAACACATCCATGAGTTTCTGACACCCTCAGCGTTTCTCTTTGGCTCCCTGGAGCTCAATCCGTTTAGCCAGACTGTCGACCGTAGCAGAAAAATCACAATAGCTGTAAGTCAACTCTGCACAATAGACCTCGGCTGCAATCAAAAGAGTCTGCTGCTCTGTAAATAGCAACTGACAGACTAAATTCAGCAGAAATGGTCAACTCGCAGTGAACAGCTGCTCACACAGTCTGACCCACATTGATTATGTTACTCAGATCAGGGTCCAACATGGTCTGAAATCTGCTGGAATAGTTACATGATAGCTTCATACATTTAAAAACATATCTGCCATACTGAATGCACTGAAGTAAGTAATACAAGTAGTAATAAGTCATACAAAAATACTAAACAAATCTTTCTATTTAGTCCGGCCTTGACACACTCCTTATTATTTCTTAATTTGTATCTCGACACCCCTTCAGAGTGCTGAGCTGTTGCTTGTGTGTATGGTAATCTTTGTATCATTGTCCCTTCATGTTGTTGTCAACTGATGCCTGCAAACAACGTTCTGTTATTGGACAATAAACATTTGAATTTATGAGTAACTGTGCAGTAAGCTGGATACCTACTGCAAGCATTTTAATGGTTATACTTGGACTGTATAGACACTAATTATTCTGGACACTTAATTCCCTGTTTGACCATTAGTCTCTTAGTATAATACCCAACTAATAATTGCATCGTCATGAAACCGCTGCTAAGCTGCTTTTCTGAAGGTTTTTTTTTAAATAATGAAACAGTGTTGTCAGCGAAGCTTCAGACCTCCCAGGAGTATGGGAGGTTGAGATCATTGAGATCAACTCTCTTTATGAGAAAGGAGATCACAGGCTGCAACTTTATAAAAATGGTGCTGCTGGGAACCTTGACATCTTTCTTATTTTGCCTAAATAAATACAGACTACAGTTATGTTTTAAGCAACACTTCATCACTGAAAAATAAACACATTTGTAGAATAGCAGCAGATTGATTTAAACCCACTTTAAAGGAAAACACCACCGCATTTCCATACTGAACTATGTTCTGCTCTGATGTTAGACGAGGTGATACATACCTCCCTCTCCTCTGTGCGTGCACTCAATGGCTCTTGCGCGGACTCCGCGCAGCGCTAATTTGCTAGCATGTAGCTTGTCCTTAGGATCCAAAGGGGGGTGAAGTTAGAAGCGACCAAGCACTTCCACGTTGTCCCTATTTAAATACGGTTACGTGAGTAGTTACACGACCCAAGTTTGGTTACACAAAATGAAACATGCCAATTTTTCTAAGCGGATAACGAGGATAACTAGATAGTATGGCGGAATAACAACTGGAAGCACTTCGACGTCGGCGCAGTAATATCATCACTCAAAACATGACGGGACTATATACCTTCTGCTTGTTTTCACAACCCTGTACGATGCACGTTATAACCATGATGTTTGATTGTTCACAAACTATCTTACTACAACCTGATGCTTCCTCAACTGTGCACAAACTACTACAGGTAGTGCAGGCGACGGCGTGCAGGTCACGTAGGTTCTATTGACGGAAGTAAGAGGGGGAGCGGAGTGATGATATTACTGCGCCGACGTCGAAGTGCTTCCAGTTGTTATTCCGCCATACTATATAGTTATCCTTGTTATCCGCTTAGAAAAATTAGCATGTTTCATTTTGTGTAACCAAACTTGGGTCGTGTAACTACTCACGTAACCGTATTTAAATAGGGACAACGTGGAAGTGCTTGGTCGCTTCTAACTTCACCCCCCTTTGGATCCTAAGGAATATACTGGGACAAGCTACATGCTAGCAAATTAGCGCTGCGCCGAGTGCGCGCAAGAGCCATTGAGTGCACGCACAGAGGAGAGGGAGGTATGTATCACCTCGTCTAACACCAGAGCAGAACATAGTTCAGTATGGAAATGCGGTGGTGTTTTCCTTTAAGGATTTAATCCTCCTACACATAAAAAAGGTTCAGATTCTTTACCTTAATTTGGATTATTTATTTATTTGTCTGACAGACAAATAAACACATTTATATTCCATATTTTTGGGTGCAAAGAGTACCCCTCATGGACATATAAAAAGGAATGTGGATCTCACCTGCTGGGTCGAAAGGCAGTGTGTCTCCCAGGACTCCAAACACTCCTTCACTTTGGTCCCTGTTGGGCCAAGTGTTGTTGCGGGGCCCCTGTGGCTTCTGACCCAGCATCTCTGACATGACACTGTCCATGTAGGTGCTGACCAGGCCCAAACTGTAAAGATCTGAGCTCAGATCTGGCAGTCCAGGAGAGCCCCACTGCCCAATTGGACCCAGGGGCGACAGCCCTGCTGGGGGGCCTTGCTGTTGCCCAGAGGTGCCGAGCCACTTGCTTGCCGCTCTTTGCTGCGAGAGGACCTGGGGTGGGGTCTGCGGAGGAGGAAGCTGAGGAGGAGGTGGCTGCTGCTGGCTGATGGGCTGCAGCAGGTGTTGGTAGTACTGCAGGGCCTGTGGGGAGGGCTGTTGAGGTGGAGGAGGAGGCTGCTGCTGCTGCTGGGGCTGCTGTTGTTGCTGCGGAGGAGGTGGCTGTGGTTGTGGCTGAGGCGACTGCTTCTGCACTGATGGTGGAGGTTGGGGCTGAGGTTGGGGCTGGGTCAGGGTCTGAGCTTGGGGCTGGGTCAGGGTCTGAGCTTGGGGCTGTAGGGCACTGTGAGAGATAGATTGGGAGGTTGGCGGAGGTCCACTCGGGGGCTTCAGCTCAGCAGGGTTCGCAGATGCCACAGAGTTCCTCCTCTTGACCAGGGGCGAAGCCTGCTGCGATTTCCCCATGTTGAATCCTGAGAGGAAATCAATGACATCCTGCATCTCTTGGTCAGTCGGCAGGTTCATCCCCTGGTCCTCGGACAGTAAACCGTTGGCCAGCTGGCTCTGCAGGGCAGAGTCGGGGGTGCAGGACAGGCTGCTCATCTGCAGGATGCTCTGTAGCCTCCCGTCACTGTGGACTAGGCTCTTGGCCTTATCCTCAGAGCTACTGGTCGTCAGCATGCTGCGAGATGGGGTGCTAGGGATGGAGTAACTGCCTCCACTATTAGAGCTGGATGAGACCTTCTTGGTGAACTTGGAAGTCAGCTTGGATATTGTCTTGGGCAAACCACTGGAGGTCTTGGAGCTGGTGCCTGGAGGCAGATCTGCCTGGCCGGCATAATCGGGGCTCTCCCGCTGCAGCTGGAGCTGAATAGTCGGCAAGGCTTGCTCTCTTTTGGAGGGAAGACAAACCCAATTACTCAATTTCTTAAATTCAAAGTACTTTTAGCACTCTGGTGCTTATATTTATGTCATGAAGAAATAACTGATTTTAAACAATATTATTATTAGCAGACTGTTATTAGTTAGTTAGTTATTTATAATGTCTTAACAGGTAGAAACAGGATGAAAAAGTACAGTAATCTAGGGTTTATTACTGTGGGATCTCAATGTCACACTCTTTCTAATGGACTTAATAAAGTGTCAAAGTACACGGAGTAGGATACAAGCAGCCCAGCAGTTTTGACAGATTAATCAGGTAAAATCCCAGCTCTCATGCACACATTACCAAATGATTGTCATAAAGGGCTTATACAGGTAAACTGTAAGAATGCTTGCTGAACAGTTCAGCAACTGCATTTAATAGTTCATTTAATTCACAAAATGCTGTGTTTGGATTATTCGCCTTCACACCACAAACAAATTGCTTCCAAGCGGACTGAAGCGGTGGCGAGACCGACCTTTTCAAGCGACCTCTATACCGTTGTTTGGTTCCTACCAGGGTTTGATGGACAGCAGCCCAAATGGACCAACACTAACTGAGCAAACGCACCAAACAGGCGAGGTGTGAAATCACCCTAAATCTCAACAAACGACATACACATCACCTGTATACAAAAGGCAGCTGATGAAGCTACTTGTTAGAAATCAAGCGGTTACAGTATTTAACGTTCACTCACTTTCTCTCCTTCCATTTGTTGATGTCAAACACTGCTGTGTAGAGCACGTCTACAAGACCAAGTGTCTTCTCCGGATCCAAGCTCCGCTGGAGCAAGGACATAGTGGCTGGGTCCTCCTTCAGACACCTGAACATGGACACACACATGCACGCACAAAGTGACGAGAAAGGAACTACAAATCCACACAATGCCTCGCATACAACAATCCAGGGGTTTGCTATAGCGATTAATACGGAGGTTTATGAAGAAAAGAGGAGGTATTCACTTTTCACAAATAACGCCGACTTGCAAGATCCCCTTACAACACTACTCCAAGAGTTACTCTCAAGTCCTCTCCATGAATGTGTAAACCGTATAAATATGTCAGTAATTAAGGCATAGACACATCACAACTGTATCTATATTGCTTTATATTGTCTAGTGAATGAAACGTAGGTTTAAATGTAAGGCTAGAAGAATTTCAATTTCCCGGTAACATTATAATTTACACCATTTTACCCGGTGCAAACTACAATGGCATCTGGATTTTGTAGTATGAAAATCCAAGATGCTTACACTTCTGTTGCAGCTGTAATAGAGTCTTGAGCACCGACTGTAAAATTCTGCACGGAGCATATAGCACCATGCTCCCACAACATGAAAGGACCTCGGTTTAATAATATACTGCTGAAGTATGGTTAATGCAAATGTAGTATATAGTATATAACAAAAAATACTGAACAGCTGTGTGTACTCAGTCTATTAATTTCAGTATTAACCAGATTCCTCTTCATTGTTGTGATCCTGACAGTGTCTGCTCTCTTTCACCTTCCATCTCTGTCTGCATGCATATAATTTACATAAGTAACGTATCTGTTCACTCTGCTACACTTGGATTCTGCCGACATGATCAACTATCAGTGTGTAACTGTACCTAGACAGCATTCCAACTTTTGTTTATACATTTCATATTTCCCCATTTAAAATTACAATTTGAACTGTGATTATTTTTAAACTGCCAATAGTTGGAAGAAATGTCCATACGGAGACATTTCAGTCGTTCTCCTTTTTAGTGTTTTGATGAGCTTACCATGTAGAGGGAACCTGCACCACCACCTTGGAACCCTCGAGAGTGATCTGGGGAGCATAGGCCTCCTTGTTCTCAATCTGAGCTGTATCAACAACCACCTGTTGGGACGCACAAACACACCCGCATCAGCATCTCCAGACTGAAAGGCTTTATTCACAGCCATCTATTTCATGATAGCAAATCCTGCTTTTGCAGGAAATCTGCAACTTTCTAGCATGCTGTTTGCTAACTAATTTACACAACTTAAACAATTGAGGGATCAATTTCTTGCAGTGTACTACAACTTAACAAAACAGATTGTTTTTGTCATTTACATTATGTAAACCAGTCACACTGAAGAGTTTTACTGGCCACGGTACATGGAAAAACTTGGCAAAAAGTCAAAGGTGTTTCATTGGTGTCTGGCAAGCAGAGAGAGACAGTTCAAGCAGAGTTGACCAAGCAGAGAGAGATAGTTCGAGGTGAGTCAACCAGTGACACCCAACAGGCTAGCCTTCCTGTCTGCTGCAAGTCAAATCAAGTTGGAAAGTTCTTTGAAAGTGGCCTTGGCTCCTCGAGACCCAGTCAGCTGGGTCACAAAGAGGGAGGGAAAGTGGGAGGTGTCCATTTCCTGTATTGAAGGAAGTTACCCTATTGTTATTAAAAAAGCAGGTGTATCCTCAGAATACACACAAACAGTCCGTCAGCCATGACGGCCACATACGACGAGGTTATTGGGGGCAAGAAGGAGGAGGGAAAAAAATGCAGCCAAACGGACAAGGTCAACTTCTGCACTGGAACTTGGAAAGCCATGACTAGTAGGAAAAAGGGAGGAGTCGCTATTGAATAATACTGCCAGGAACGACAGCAGAACAGATAAGGTGATTCTTATTGTAAATGTAAAAGAAAGACAAAAGGGAGGAGAAGGACTGTGTGGGAGGAGGTATGACTTGAGCATGACAGTGAGTATTTATATGCAGGCATTTTAAAAAGTGTGGGGAAGACACTGTGTGTGTCCATGCACACTGCTCTGTGATCTACAGTATCTAGAGTGGAGTGGCTATAGGATCAGATAAGCAGCTAATGCAAAGCACTCATCCATCATCCAGGGACTGTTTTACAGTTAGCACGGGGCTGGCAGCGCCGGACGGGAACACTACCCTCCACTTGACACACAAAACAGGGCAGACCACACAGAGGAAATAAACACCGGAGAATAAACACACGGGTGTTACTGTGTAGAGAGTCCTATCAACAGGAGGAGGATTCTGTTTGCAAAACCCGCCTAGGCGAGCCCATCCCTCACCCAGATGCTGCAGGAATGTTTCTTCCCCTTTGTGTGTCTCTGGTGTTTGTTTACACCTCTCCGCTGCCTCAATGCAGGCAGACAGAGCTCCTCATCTCCATTACAAATCTGACAAACAATGGGGTGCAAGTTGCCAAATCCACAGACGCACAAAAGGAGAAGACTCCGTAACTTAAGTAGAAGTGAGAGTGAGGTACAACAGGCCTGTTCACGTCAGCACGTCACCTCCTTTCCGTCACGCTGCAGTATCAACTACTACACTGTGGTGATGGATGAGAACAATAAACCCAATGAGGATCCAATAAAGTTCCTACAAAACTGGATATCTTAGTATAACTTGCACAAAAACAAAGTTACTCTCTTATGAGAGTACAAGAACAGACAGAAACTAAGAGTCATCGTTTGTGACTCACTGTTATGTTCGTTTGAAGTGGTTCTGGTTAAGAGCATTAGTCAAAATGCCCAAAATTTAAACTGTAATTAAAAAATATAAAACATCCATTTATATCCAGTATAAAGGCATTGCAAAAGAAATCAGAACAGATCACAAGATTACTGGTTTAATCCCCAGAGTGTCCATATTCTCAGGAATACAGCTGTACTTGGAAACCCCGGTCTTTAACATGTCTACTCACCAGACCAGCCTGGGCAAACAGCAGCTGGACAGCTGTCTTGCAGGCTCCTCTCCAACTGGATGGGCAGACTTGGTTGAGAACCTCTGTGACGGGAGAGTCGTCCCTGGGGGTCACTCCGTTCTGGCCCAGCACCTCCTTAATGAGCTGCAGCATCGTGTGCTGAGGAGACAAAACACAGTGGGCTGTCAACAAAGCAGTCGCAATCACTGTTTAATGATGATACACTACAGATCTGACCAAAAAAAAAGATCACATATCTGTTGAGGTTATCACACAGGACACAGTGGTGACTTTGAGAGTGACACAGAACAGAATCGTGAGAGAAACATGGTGGACACTTGACTCCTTTTTTTGTAACATACAGGGCAACTTTAACTTTTTGGGAGGACACAATCAGTCGAATCAAGGACCCATACCATTTTCAGTTTGAGATTTTCCGCCGCTGACTCATTGAAGGACACCCCTTTGAGGAAATGTGAGCCGATCTGTACGGGGATGGTGGGCAACTCGCACTGGATGGGCTGGGAGGTGGTCTGCATCCTGCCCGCCTGCTGGGCCTCCGCCTCACTGCAGCAGCTCTGCACACACACATACCAGCAGGCAAACATACACACAACAGTGCAAAACACAAAAACAATATTGACACATGATGGAAACACAGTAATTGTTCTTTCAACATTATAATTGTTAAAACAGCAACAAGGGAAGCAACATTGTATGTGGGAAATATGTCAAATTTAAAGAATCCATAAATCCAACATTGTATTTTCCAATTGCATCATTGAAGATTATATCTCCCTGCTTATCAGTCTATCATACAAGCTATCAAACTGACTTTTTGAGAGAGAACCCACCTGTAAGGCCATCTCCACAGCTTTGGGGTTAAGATGAAAGCCAGCCTTCAGTGCATACTCACTATGGCCCAGGCTCTCTAGTGCTGCTTTGTAGGCCTGGAGAGGGAAAGAAAACACAACCAGTTCTCAGTCCAGTTCAACCCGTTTTTTTACATCAAAATGATACTTTTGGATAATATGGTAACTATAGTTCCCTGCCCTGATCTTTGGGCGATACTATACCTGTAAAGCATTGTCAATCTTCATGTTGAGCTCCTTCAGTGGGTGCTCAGGGATGGTGGTGGTGTTGGAGCAGAAGAGCTGCTGAACCTGGATGCCTGCCAGGCAGCCGTCCCGGCCCCTCTCTCTCAGCCTCGCCATAGCCTGAGGACAGAGCAAAGTACTGAGTGACAGCCGGAACATCTACACTGCTACAGCACAATCAACAAACAAGAAACATTTACAAATGAGTGGAAAGTGCAAAAACTGTTGACCTGCATTTAAAAAAGGACGGATAGAATACACTTTAAATAAAGGGTGTTTTTTAAAACACAGTGTGAGTCAAATTACTTTTGACTATTGCAAAACAATAGACATTTTGAAAGAACAGAAGTTGAGCACTGGGAGGCACACATTTTTTCATGATACAAAGCATGTGTGCAGCTTCTGAAAGAGAGTCCTGCTTGCCTCCCCTCTCTAAACACCCACCCAGCATATTCTACCAGGGTCTATCTAGGCCTATCCCCCTCCAGGGCGTGCGATCTGCATGCCAGGGTTTAACAGATCAATCAACCCACTATTCTCTTTGCCTCTCTTTATACAACAAAGCTCAAAATGGGCCAGAGGGACTGATTAGCCCAGGGATTAGTCAGGTCCTCTTACAAACTGCCTCCCTTATATGGACTGGCTAGTAGGGAGGTACACAACATAAAACTGCAGGTTCATAGACGAACTGAAGTCCAAAAAAGAGGAAATGTGAAATTGAGGCTGGATATGATAAACAGCTGGCATTTCTCAGGAATTTTTTTTAACAAGTCAGCTTTTCACCTCACACAGACAGGCCCCATATTTCCAAGGCCCATAGCAGGAAGAGTCCTGGGGCACCCTGTGGCTGCATACCTGAGCTGCACCTTTCCATGAGCGGGAGGCTTCTTCCAGCTCTGTGAGGGGCCCGAGGTCAGCGCTTTGGGAGCGGGCGCTGGCGCAACGCTCCTGGGCCTGGGCAAGGGCCTCTGCCAGGCAGGACTGAGCCACGGGCTGGACCTTCTGCAGAGCCTGTGATAGAAACTGGAAATGGACCTGCATCACCGTGAGGAAGCACCGACCCAGCACCTGAAAGCAGATGACAGAAACTACTGTTACATCATCCATCATTAACATGCTGGAATACCCAAGTCAGGGTGTTTGAGACAACAAACAACATGGATGTCTGCAGGCTAAGAAACTAACACGTATGTCCACATACCTCGGTGGTTAGTTTACACACTGAATAACCAAATTCTTGTGCTACTTAACAAACACAATAATGTGTTTTTCTACAACAAAATAACGACTGGGTGCTCCAACAAGGTATTCCTATTTTCAGGCCCATTCCATTAAAAAAGGCCCAGCAACTATGAAACAAAAAAAAACAAACAAACAAAACATTATGAACTCAAAACTAACTTGAGAACAGAGAATAGCTCAATAGGAAAAGTGCAGTCATGTTGTTGATAATTGATAAATACAAGAAACTAAAGCCTATAGATCATAGAGGAAAAGTAAGCCACCACATCACCTGGTCATCTTGGAAACAATAAATGCAGAAAAAGAATGCCAACTTCCCGCAGTGTATCCTAAAGAAGATCACAAAATCGCACGAACGCAAGCCTACAATGAGATCAAATGCGACTCAAAGAATTCCAAAGTCGTCTACAACAACAAAGTGAGGAAAAAGATGAGGACATGGCTACAGCACAAGATAATGGATAACACATGTGATTAACTGTGCAGTATCCCAAAGTCATGGAAAATATGAGAAAGTGGTGCCGAGCCAAGCCGACGATGGGCCCCTCTCAGGCCCAAACAAGGCAAATCATGAATCAATCAACATGTATCCTTGTATTTTCTGAGAACACCTTCACTAACAGTGCACTGGATCTAGAAGAGCGTTCTTCCTGAGGTCTAGACCTCTTCTAGGGAAAGGGAGTGTGTGGAAGTTATAATAACCAGATGGTCATGTTGTTCCACTGATCTCTGGAAGAGACTTTTCTGGCTCTTCCCTTTAACAAAATAATTCTACTGAAGCAGGAAAGGCACAACTGTCTTAACCTCTGGATCCCTGAGAACTTGTCACTTACATATACGTTGGTACTCTACAAAATACGTATGGTGTATAATAGTTTTGAAATCATTTCATTCTGCATCTCCTTTGCACACTTTTAAGTTTGCTAGCTAAAATATGTCAGACCTTTAAAAAGCATGAAACCATCAGCAAGAACGTACATTACATTGCTCCATACTCTTCAGCAAAAACTCCATATCACTAATCGTCAGAAAAAACAAAAGTGGATTCATTGCTAGACAAAGGCTTTTCATGTACACAGCCAACAAAAATAATTCCAACAATAACTCCATCAAATGTTTCACTGTGATTAGATGAAGCACATATTGTAAATATGGCCACGATTCACGGAGCAACCAACAACTGTGTTTAAAAAAAAGGTGATTTAACAGCTAAAGATTAAGGGCTTGTGTTTCCAGTGTGAGTGTTGTCCAACTGCAGCAGCCATGAAGGTCTCTCTAGTCGTGGGGACCTCTCTGTCTACATCTGGTCTTCGCTCTGTGGTTTAAACTTACAAGCTCGGCAAACTGCCTCTAAACAAACCGTGACATTTTCATGCATATTTGGCAGTGGAGTCACACTGAATAGCCAAGGAGCCGGGCTCTGATTTGAGAGGGGGGGGGGGGGGAGAGACTTGTTTGGGGGCTCTTGGTAAAAAAAAGGGGGCAAAAGAAAGAGGAGAAGGACATGTGAGCTAGGGAACACAGGGGGAAAAGCTTCACATACCACAACTCCCCTAACTCAGAAATGCATTTGCCTCTTTTTTTGAAGACCTCATAATACATCCAGCTGCCAAACAGCATTCCTCGACTCATGTAGACAAAAGAAAATCCCTTTTACAGTCACAAATACATCACATCATACAGGACAAGCCGAACTAGCACAAAGTATTACAAGATAAGTCTAAGTTTCTAAGTTTAATCTGTGTGTGCACAAAAGTTATACCAAAACAAAACATTGGAGAAAATAGTGCAGATATGTATTCATAAGCGATGCTCTACATGAGCGAACGCAACCGTAAATCACAGATGACTCATCGCAAAATCCCCCAGCCTGTTGCAGATTACTATAGATGCACACAGATAATGTTTTCATCACTTGATCTTCATCAGCTTAAACCAATAACTTTCACTTCCTATTGTTGATACACTTCCTCTTTCCAGCACCTTATTCATTCTTAGTAATAACTTCCCACTTTGGTAAACACTGCCCTGCAACCATGGAAATTATTCTAATATTACATTTACTGTCACATGAATACATATATCTTTTTGGGATTAAAAGAACCCACTTAGTGTGCCATTTAACCCCACTATATTTCTGTGGCACATTGTACATCACTCAGCTAATATAGTATTGTGTATCTTTGTATTGTGTTTAACACAGGTTAACACAACTAACACTCAAATAAGACCATTGCAAAGTAAAGTATTAATATATTTCCTGCTCTGCTTTAACAAATGTGCCCTTTATGCCCGGGGCCAGACAGAAAGTGTGAGTGCCAAGCCATGCGGTGTAAACTTTCACAGACTTGGGCTTCCTCTAATATTCATATGTGCATAACCAAGACCACAGAGAGTCAGATTTACTGACTGCGGTGCAAAAGTGTTTCCTGTTTAGGGCTCAGCCACATCCACCGAGGTCCTGCAGCTCCTCTAGTGTCTTTGCCGCAGCCATGTACCCGACCCCTGCTACATGCTACAAGGATTATGGATTACAGGTAGTGTTTCACCTACACTGAACCACCTGTAGCACGTTGCTACAGATCTGTCACAGGGCAGGTGCCACAGAATCTGATATAATGGTTGGATTCTTCTCTGTCTTATGTCTTAAATACATGAATAACTCAAAATTGGACTAGATGAGTAAAATGAAGGAGCCTGAATGTAAGTAAGCAAAACTTAATGACTGTTGGTGGTTAAGATATTAGGCCAGAGGAGAAAATGTGTGTAAAATGTGTAAGTGGCCTTGGTTTAGTCAATATTTACATGTCAATTGTAAAAGTATATTTATTTACCCATTTCCCATGGTGTTTGTATAATGCCCTGTAGTATTTTGTATACAAGTAAAAAGGAGTGTCAGTCTGAAACTGTTCAGCACATTTTGTTATCTTAACATCTTAAACTTTCCACTCAAATATGCAACAAATAGAAATAATTGACGAATGACAATTAGGCCTGACTATTATTTCAAATGCTGTCATTACTGAATACAAATCCAACTACTTATCTAAAGTCTACTTATCTAGATCGGCCACACAGGAAGATCCACAGGCACACACCTGTGTATGTAATGGAGGATAAATAAGCAGATGTAGTAATCATAAGGAAGGACGGGGTGATGGGTGTGGTCTGCAGCTGAAAATACAGCTACTTGATGCTGGAACAACAAAAAACTGTCTCCTAGGGCATTACAATTACAGCCAAATTGCCAATTGTAATTAGTCTGATAAATACTGTAATTGGGAGTTTCCGTCACAATTATAATTTCATGAGTATAACTTCTAAAAAGCAAGAGCGGTCAAGCAGGTGCCCATTTCAGACTGATGCTGTGACCTGAAACGAACCCGGGTTTGAGGTTTGACGGCAGTGAAATGCCTTATTCAGTCACAGGTGTGTTTATATCTCTCCGTGACTTTTAAAGACGGCTAACTCTCTCACATTTAGCCCTTCAGCAAATTCATCACTGTGGAACGCTGGTGTGGTATTGACAGTGACAAAAGATGACTTTTCTTCTCACATCCTCAGTGTTTTTCACACCTCACCCTAAGATCCTGACTCCAGCTTAACACTGGACGTGAGAATCCTATTTGAGCCAGGAAACAATGATTCATGGAGTTAGCCTTCTGACGGAGGGCAGCTAAGCATCTTAGCACTACAGCTGGAAGACGAGTCACGAGTAAATTAATGTGATAAAGGGTTAGGGTGGAGCTGAACCACAGCGCCTTGGGTTGTCAGCTTGACTAATTCATTCTAGGAGTGCAAACAGCAGACTTGAATGTCAGTACATTTTTGTTTAGTAGGCAGATAAAATCATAAGAGTCTATTTACTTTGTGAACAAAATGTGACATAACCCAGTGTATAAATAAGTTCAACACGTGGAGATGGCGTGCATTTCCGTGTGATCACCTACCTCAACATCCTGCAGGCTGAAGTCATTCTGGTCTTTGAAGTTGGCAGCCCCGGCGCTCAGCTCCATTAGCATCTTGGCGATTTCAGGCTTTATTGCTGCAGTCAGCCTGCTGGCCGCCTCCATGACGTGTTCCTGCACGTCCTTCAATTGCATAGCTGCTTTGGAATAGTGAGAGTTCCTGAACACACTGCTGAACAGGTCGGTGAGGAAGGCGCTGGCCCGGCAGAACACGTTGAGGGCATCCAAATATTTGGAGATGCCTTGCTGGATATCTGCAACCGCGGTGGTGGCGCCAGAAGGAGGCGGGTGGCAGCTGCCAGGCATGCCCACCCCGGTGCCCATGGGCGAAGAGGCTGAACAAGAGGAGGCCAGGGAGGCGCTCAAGGTCCGGCTCAGCTCAGGCATCTGGTACTGCTGGTGCTGCTGCACTTTCTGCTTGGACCCGCCGAGCAAAAAGCGACGCTTGTAGTCCATTTTACTTTCCTGTGCACTACAACAATACATAAGTGGTGCAACAGCACTGGAAGCTGCTGCGTTTAGTTCGTTTTCCCCCCCGCAAAGTGCTCTTGTCCTCTTTGCAAAAACACTAAACCCAGTCCTCAGACCCGACTCTTCAAGTTACGTAAAAAGAAAGCTCAAAGATTCCACCTGCCAGAGGCTCATCTCAGTGTGCCATGTGGAGAGGCAGCACAGAACCAGGTGAAGTTGGAGGGCGATCAAAATGACTGGCAGGCTGAGTGAACTGGTTACATGCAGCCCTGCTGCAGATACGTCAGGCCCAGCTTAAAAAAACCAGCATAGACACACCTACAGATTCTCTGTTTTCACCGTCAAAACGATCATAACATGGGAGGAAAAGTCAAAAGCACTCCTTCATTTACTTAAATACTACAGTTTTCAAGTGCATTAACTCTCCTTTAGAATGGGGAAATTGACTTCTTCATACAGTATATAGAGTTTATACACATATGTATGTACATATAAACCTACACCACCCTGCACTCATATGTAGAAAATCCTTTTAAAAGATGAAAGCAAAAATGAATCCAAGGAAAATCAAACACTGGTCAACAGCATGGCAGGAAAATGACGGTAATAAAAAAAGAAAGAAAGCGAGTAAATAAACGCTGGAATCACTAGTTGGTAGAGGGTCTATGGGAGGTGAAGGGTAGACAGATCCAGTCTGTCTCAAACCCTCTCCACAAAGCAGGACTCTGCAGGCAGTGAGCGAGTGGCCAGCGGATAGCTCTGTCTGCCCGTCTGAAGTCTCCAGCAGCTTCCTGGTTTCTCCCCTTTATGCTGGCTGAGGTAGATATTACTCACCGCGGAAACAAGTGTGCTTCCAGATCTCGCTGCTCTCTGCGGATGCAGATTAGAGCGACAAAAGCACAAATGTATCTGTAAGGCCTCTAGGTCATTTCCTAAGGGAGGAAAAGGCAGAGACACAGAAGAGAGGGTTAACATGATGTCAAAGAGGAAGGATGAGCTTCAACTGTTTTACCGTTTTACATCCAAAATAAATTGGACTGCCCTTTACAACTGAAAACTTGACCGATACACAGCTATTTGACTTAAATTTTCCTAAAATTATAGGCAAACAGTAAAACCGTGTGCAAGGACTTTATTTTCTAATAACAAGTCTGTGTGACAGGAAAACAAATACATTCATTGGAGAGAAAGTATAAGATACACAACAGTTAGTAGCAATTTTGTTCCGTTTTAGAAAAATCAATACAATGATGATATCAAACCCAGAGTATAAATTGTCACATCCATGTTGTGAGATGTATCAGCACATGTAGTGACAAATAAAAACTGTTATTTCCCTGCTCTGGTTGGAAGCGGATGACATTTAGCCACATTTCTCTAATCTTGGTGGTAATATTATATTTCTGTTTGGTACGAGCTGTGGTTGAAAGTTGGACATTTCTAGACGATTACTAACACCAAACCTCACAGACCGTGTCCCTGAAAAGAATCTCGGGCAGTGTCTGGTTTAGCAGAACACAGCTGCAGAGAGAAATCCCTGCAAGAAGTCATTGTTGGAAGACACTGTGGGGTCTGTTGAGCGACACTTAGTAGGAGTCACAATACTCTCTTTCAATACCCAAACATTATATGACTTGTCCTTCTCCTTTTGGCCTTTTTGCATGATTATAATATTGTTCAATTGTCAAGATAAAAGGGGAATATGGCCTCACATCTCTTACTACAATACTCTAATTCAAAGGCAACCATTGCCTATATCATTGGTTTCAGAAAGACTGCACACAGTAAATTACATTTCTGACAAGGAAAAAAATACTACTTCTCATCGGCAGTCCTCTAAAATACAACATGTGAAGAAAACAAAAAACCTCCATGTGTCAAAGTTGACAGGAACTTTAAATTAAAACTTCGGCATCAGCAAATAATTAGTTTCTCTTTAATCCATTTCCAAAAGAAATACACATTAGAAAAAGTGAAAACGGGTTTATAATTTTTATTTGGTGAAAACATTTTTGGAGGGGAAACTGACCTCAATATTCAGATTATGTGTTACTGTAGGCTGGTAGGTATAACTTGCAAAGAAAAGAGTCCATCACTAAACCTGTTCCTTTGCAATATGGAGCGCTTGGGCACTGAAGTTGATGCAGACACACTCGTGATGATATTACACTCAATGCGGCACCAAACCATCAACATGACAGACTAATCTGTTAGATACACAGCTCCCTACGCAGCAGGGCTATCATTCTGTGAAACATTCAGAGTGTTATCTTGTAGCGCCGTGTTGCACCACCCTCTCTGTTTTGGGATGAGTCGGGAAAAGTAACATGTGGGGGGGAAAATAACTAGACAACACCTTGTAGCTTTCTGTCATTGTATGCTAAGCGGCTGCGTCGTGCGTAGCTTCCTTTTTGCATCCCCGACAACATTCTCCTGACCTTCAGACCTCACTTCCTTCCACAACCGGAGGGGTACGTCCGGCACAAAACAGCCCACCCTCATCTGTCTCTGGTCATTACGTAGAGAGACAACACCAAGGGAAACTAGTGGCCTCCTCATGAAGGGACAACAGGGATGTGATTCCCACTGTTAACCCTTACATGGAAAGCTGCTTAAGTTATTAAAGGGTTATCTACTGGCAAACGCATGCACACTTTGACGAGAGGCAACGGGATTTTATCTCCCTCATGGGCACTGCCAATTCAAGTCAAGTAAATTTAAAAATACAAAATACATTTTAGTGTCATACCACAACAAAATGTATGTCAGGATACTTTACACAAAGCAGGACTAGAATATGCTCATGATTTTCATAGTCCCAACATCACCCAGGAGCAAGTGGTCAATAGTCGATAGTGGTGAAACTGTCTACAGACTTTTAGGCAGAAATCTCAAGCAGACCAGGCCTGTTGTTCTGCCATGTTACTTGTTTACACCCTCCACAGCTATATATGTTCACCCCAGTGCTCTTCTAAACAAAGCTTGGCGACTTCAACAAAACAAAAGCTGCTGCATTTACAGGATCAAGATCTTTGCTAACTATGTACCGACCCAATGTGCCAGATCCACATCACCACAGACACAAGCCTTGTTAATCAGCCATGGTGTGACAGATTGACATGAAATAAATTATAAAAAAAAAAATGTATTAATTGTTTCCGTTACCTGTTTTAATTTTTTCAGTCACAACAGGCAGCTCTGGTTCATCGCCTTGTGTTTCTCAGTGTATAAAATTACCATTCGACTTGATCTGATACCAAATACCATTGCAACTGTACTGTACTGTGTCACTTATCAGCCATTTGCCTACAATCAGGAGTTTAAAAAAAGATTTTTCACTGTACAAAAAAAAAAAAAAAAAAAATAATAATAATCTTACAGTAGAGGGTACATCCCCAGCTCTTTGAGAATTTGTTTTCGGGGTGAACAGCACATGCAAACGTGTTACCCACTGGTAGTGTGAGAGCAGCTAAGTAGTACAACAGTGCAGTCTTCTAAATCCCAGGGATTACATCCACAGTGACAACCTGCCAGGTGCCCCACAACGTCTGCTAGTAGACGGGGTGAACATGTCATGACCCTGCCCACTTCCTGCCGAAGAAATGTATATTATTTTGAACCAGTGGTGCAGCTTGTAATGCAGCATCTTTGTTATGGAGTATCTTTGAGGAAATTCAATTCCCCGACGTTCACCAGTAAACCTGATCTTAGCTAGCCTGGAGCTAACCACTCTACTTCTCACACTTTCATACCGCTGGGCCAAATAACAGGGAAGAGAACAGAAATACAATATGATGGTCATCAAGTTGTTGAGAAGAAGACTAGACTGACCCACTTCATAAGGGCTAACAGGCTAATTTTTGTAGTGGTGGCCCAGCAAATTGATTTCAGTATTTCTTCAAAAAACTATTGCCACATGCAATGCAGAAAAAATGCAGGACATGCTCACAGCTGGAAATAATTTTATCTAATTGTGTGGACAGTGGTGAAGCTTTAGGATTTAGTATATGTTATACTATGAAGATTTGCAAATAGTATACACTGTGCGATATTGGCATGTAGTATGGCATTGAGACATGACATGTGGCTTCAAGCAGTGGATTTTTACTTTTCTAAGAGTGAAAACCTCATCTTGGTTTGATGTAGTTCGCGGTTCCACACTTCCCATTGTGAATAACAAAAGTAGGAACTGATTAAGTGCAGTGAGTCACAGTTAGCCTGAACAACAAAGCCACATTTTCCAGGGGGAAAGATGTGGGCTACTTGCTTTGTTACATGGTTGTTCCAGGCAGATATAATTCATCTATGTAATGTTATTAGAGAGTGTTAATGGTCTACATTTCCTTCCTGGCTATAAAATTCTGTAAGCAGAGGTTATCCCAAGAGGAGTAGCAGACATAGCATCAATATTAATGAAGCCTGCTGGCTTGTCGGGGTAGCTCTATTGGCTGCCAGCCTCCTGTTGCAGGGCACAGTGTATAAGAGTTGCACCCAAACAAACACATGCGATAGCAGAGTGCCTACAGATGCACTGGAGTTGTGCCAAGCCACTTTAATGTCCTTCCTCCAGCAGGGGCAGCTTGGGGCTAATGTTAGCTCTACTTCCCCAGTCACCGTACGTGTCAGCTGCTCAGTTTCAACAGGAAGGGGGTTAAGGTTTCCTGGAGCAAGTGCCCTGTCGCCAGTAACAAAAACGTCAAGCCAAGTATACCACTGGGTAGGGGTATGTAGTAAATCACCAAGTACCTGTTTGTGCAAGCTTTCAGGTAGACACCCATCTACAGACAACCAGGGGGTATTTCTAAAAGTGGCAGCATTCTGGAAACAAACTCCAAAGAGATTTTTGTTGTTTTCACTTAAGTAAAACTAATTATCTACCGAAAAAACAACTACAAATGTAATCTCTTGCATTCTTCGCAACAAGAAAACCTGCTTTCATCGTGGGAAAAATGCACCCGGGATGGTGCACAGTAAATCTGCACCCTTCTACTATTGGCCAGTGAGCAGCTCCACTCGAAACAAACAAGTGTCATTGCTCAAAGGCACCTTCACACTAGTTGTTGGGACACATTTTATTCACTTTCCGCACAGATTTCCCAACAGATTTGACTAAGTACAAACTCTGGTCAGAAGCCCACTTTGGTAACCTTCGGTATGCTGCCACTCATTATACCTATAGCAGTTACTTTTGGATCTGAGGCCATATTTGTGTGACTGCCACATCACAGCTAGGTAGTATAATAGCTGTGGATGGGGCAGCTGTTACCCATGCTGACAGCTCCTTATCCATCTGCCACCGTGAAGCAAACACGGGCCCTCTGACGCTCCAGCCACAGGCCCGACATTAGCTCTCTCATGAAGTCTATTTCAGCCTCCATGGGCAAAACAGCTGCCCTACAGTCTCCACCGCACTGTTTTTAGACACTCCAAAAGGTTCAGCTCAAAGAAAAAAAAATGTTCTCCCCTACATCTGTTGCCAATGAAGCAAAGGAATGCATTTCCCCTGAACCCTCTCAGTGTAGGTTCAAACGAGCACAGAAAAACCAGGTCAGGAAAACCAGCCATACATAGCAAAACAACTCCTCAAAATATTGTTTCATTGTGTACAAAACATATACTAATATATATATCTGGTTTAAAAAAAAAAAAAACTTAGTGAGTTTTGAGAGATTATTTGATAGGAGAGCTTCACTGAAGACATGCTGCAGAGCAGATAAGCTACAGTTAAGTCTGAGAATCAGCAGACAGGTCGAGGAGGTCAGTCCAAATGACAGGACAAGTGCCGCAAGCAACTGTGCGACAGGAGACGAGCCAGGCTCCTCTTGCCCACGGAACACAAGGAGAGTATTGTGGCAGGCCCGGGTCTCCTCATACCAGCACACAGAAAAAACACACTCTTGCACATGCAGCTGCATGACTTTGTATGACGAAGAGGAAAAATAAAGGCCTTGGCTATGACTTAATAATAACTGCAGGAGTAGAGTTTCTGCCATTAATATAGTGTTTCTCCTGGAATTTTATTTATTTCGTAGGCAGCTGCAGGTTTCAGTGGTTTGGGGTAATGTTTGGTTTTATTCCCCACTAATCCTGTTTTGGTCCCGATTTTGTTTTGAAGGTGAGGAACTAAAAATACATTAACTTTGATACCCAGTTATCATAACAAGTTACACTTTTATGCGAAAGCTAGTTCTGCTAGATTGTATTTTTTGGTCAATTCTACACTTCCTAAAGCAGTAGTGAAACATTTCCTACTGCTGAAGCCAACTACCGTTGAGTATGTTTGGACAAAAGCCTCCTATCATTCAAGGGACTGATACAGTTGGTGAACAGGCTGGATAATATTAGGCTAACCTGTACTGTCATAACAGGCATTGTAAGTAGCTTATGACTCAAATAAAAATAGCAGACTTGCCACTAACAAAGGACATACATGAGGGCCCCACACGTCTGTGTCACATATGCAAATGCACATTTCAACATGAGCCATAATACAAATAAAACAATTATTCTACTAATTGATTTAATGTCACCAGGGGAATTAATATGATTAAATCCCAAATGGGAACATGAATGCCAATAAATAAGAAGTCCCATCTAATTTGATCTAATCAGAGCCTTTGCGCAAAGCATACATGCCTTTCAGTGTTTGACTGATGGCAAACAGAATTAACTCAGCCATCCCTTTCAGAATAGCAGTGTACAATGGAGTGTGTTTAGTGTGCCCAACGTCGTGCTGAAAGGCTCTGACATCAGTTCCATTCATGAAAGGCTGGTGGCAACCTGTAGGGATGAAAATGCTTCCCTCTGCCAATATTGAGCAGGCCATATACTGAGGTTGCAGGTTGTGCTGCATGCCAGCCACCGGGGCGCTGTATTTTTAGCCAGGACAGGAGTAAGAATTTATTCTTCCAATTCACAATGAGACAGGATATGGAGGTGCCATAGAAGTCAGAAATGTAGGGTTGGTCACACAAACCACAAATCTGTGTGTTTATTTAAACCATGGGAAATCATGCCATATACACCAGCAAGTGTAAAAACTTGAAGTAATTATAAGTCAAAGTACGAGAAAGAAAGGGTTCCTTTATTACACAGTATGTGTAGTATATGTTGACAGGTAGGAAAACGGGAGTTTAGGTACCATACTTTTAACAATGGAGCCTGGCTCAGACCACTGCTTAAATGCCCTTGAACAACATATCAAATCTCTATTGGTTCCACTATTCACTGTTTTTGCAGCTGACCCCGACTTCGAACCTCATAGTGGAACAGCACAAGCAAAATATTTCCTGCAGGTTTTAATAGAGATATGTATCACATTACATGCAAGCCTTGGTTATTGTTTTATTTCATCAGCTCTGGTGCACAAGCATTCATGCATCTCACTTGGAACATTTGACTGAGGGGCAAATAGCTGAACACAAACTAAGTCTAAACTGGTTTCCCAGGAGAGGGGGTGAGATTTCCCATGCTGCAAGCCCTGCCCCTTATCTGTAAATCTACTAGCTGCTTTCCTCTGGATGAGGACTGACATCATCCTCAACTCCGCTAAAAAATAGCCTATTTGGTTCAAGTGTACAAAATAAGCAGTAGATGAAACAGCAGTGGACTAGATGCAGCGTTGAAATATCCTGTTACAGAAGAAACAGACATCCGCCACCTGACACACCCTAGTGCAAATAATGTTAGTTTCAGGCCACGTAAACCTGCTGTAGGAAGATATCAAACACAATGATGGGATCGCATCTAAAGCATTCATTGATTTTAACCCTTAGATCCTACGGTGGACAACATGACATTACTATCACATAACTATCAACGTTATTTTTGTCTCTTGGTAGTTGTATAAATATTAAAACTTTCTTGATGTTTGATATCAAATTTGTAAATTAAAAAATATATACTCTTGCAGTGATACGTTTCTTCATCCAATCTGCTTTGCCGTTTTCATCAGGAATTTTAGTGCAATAGTATTATAAAATAGACATGAGAATTTGTCAATGTGTCCCAAAAAAATAGTTTTAAAAGTATTTTAACAACAAAAGTGCCATAAAAAACGGCCCCTTCACAACATCAAAACAATGCATTTAAGTATGAAGCGTTTTATAATATATTTTGATGTCAATGAGACATAATTATTTACAATTAAGAGCCCTCTGATTCAGTTACTACTGAGCTATGTGCTTGAGCCTTGTCATGACAGTTTGTGTCACTAAAGTGTACTAAGATATTGAGATATCCTTGACATAAATGTAAGTATAACCAAGCCATAAATAACTAAGAATATTTCTGTAAGGTGGTGCCTTGTGGAAGCAACAAACTGGAGGTAGTATTTAGCTTCCTTCTTGTAGCACCTGTTGTTCCTTTGATATCATCTTTAGAAAGACAGCTTTGTCAAAGTCTCAAACTTCAGATATAAAATATCTAGTGACCACAGAGAGACACCCCTTAAAAAGAACAAACATTTTTTTTTTTTTTATCTGTCTGGTCCAATCAAGAGAAGAAAGTAAATCTCGATACACAAAATGTTACGATTACCATATTCTAATAATACCATGGCCAGGGTTAACTCACCCCTTGCCCCAGCAGAGACGTCTCTGTAACACAGCACAATCGAAAACTGTGCAGCAAGAGAAACATTAGAACGCTTGTTTGTTGAAGGAAACGGCACTCAGGACTGCAGAGACAGTGTGAGTAAAGCAAAGGCCAGGCCTTCAATCCACCCGAGGCAAGTACAAACACTAATCTTGTGACTATATGTCGACTTCCTCACACATGCAAAGGGATTAGACGAAGGAAAAGTGTTCGTTTGGTCAGATCACATAATCACATGTTGACAAATGTCAACAACAAAAAAAGAGAACGGAAAAACAACTGAGGCCATAGTACTTGTCCACTCACTGTGATGGCGTGCTGGCACACAGTTGAATAAGCTATTGAAAACAGTTTAAACACAGACAGGAATTTTGCAGAGCAAAGCACGTATTTCTATAGTGACACAGCTGTGGCAGACGGCAACATGAAGTTCAGGGTTGTTTTCAATGGAAGCTGTACGAGCCTGCAAAATTCAACTAAAGCGAAGGCGATGACCATAACATGACCTCCTAAGTCTGAAATTACTCTTTATTAAGATATTAATATCAATCAAAACTATACTGAGCCTCCATTCAACATTAAAAAAATACAATCTTAGAACTGAAAACAACTTTCCATATGATTCAGTTTAAAACGGACATAACGTTTGGTCACAACAAAAATGTGTATTATATAAAAAGCAGGAACAACAAATGCATTGCTTCAACCAAACTAGAAAAAAAAAATGATTTGCTCAACAAGACCATTAGCAAAACTTGATTTCTCAATTGTGTTTATAAAAAGCATCCCCCAGTTTAAATATGGAAGATATAACGGAAGTTAAAGCTGGCTGTTCCCCCTTCATACATCCATTGCACAGACACCCTCAATCACTGGCTGTGATCAGAATCCCCTTGTTCTTTGATCAAATCCTACAGGAAACTTTTAGGGTTATTTCTACTCTCATTTTTACACTTCCAACGACCAAAACAGGAAACACTGTCTACATTGTGTCAAAAACACAGATCCCTTGTTAGATTGTAGATGCCTACATGTCTCGAGAGAAGTGGGGCAACGTAACACATAAATGCAATTCCAGATAGCTCCTCTGTACTGGAGAGACTATATAAAGCCACGTTACCAACACCACTGTGGTTGTGTAAGTTACTGCTCTTGTGTTCGCCGAGTGCGATCGTCGTTAACGTACTTAATGTTGCAAACTTCCAACGAGGCAGGGAAACTAACTAGTAGTTGGTTAGTTGTGTACTTGCTACGGGATTATTTTAAACCCCGGTCACTATTTAGCAGGAAGGTGTAACAGAATCCCCGCAAGCGCAGTTAGCCGGTTTCACCGAAACTCTCCGGGATGACATGGCCCAAGTCATGGGAACACTATGTCGCAGCTATTAATACGGCCTTTTAACGCCCTAAATGCAGAGTCGCCGGAAATGCTTCCGCGGCATCAGTGCACCAACACACTAAACGTTAGAAAAGCGAGTGGCACGAAAACGTCACGGCGTACGTAGACTGCCGGTGCCCTGGCTCCACTGCATTCCCGACTTTGACACTCGCCCGACGGCCACACAGAACCAGACGCTGGCTTGTTAGCTCGCTAGCTAGTTCGCTTTCCCTGAATCCTATTAATGTAGTCAGTCCAACGCCAACCACAGACATACGTTACGCTGCCACACGAGCCGCAAATCACGCCTTTGTCGTCCGTTTGTCTAACGTTAACCCACATTCCTTTTTTTGTGCGGTGTGCGGTTACAACCGTCCGTTATCGGGACATGCAGTCCAACCAGGTCGCCGCTAACACCCAAGTCTATTAACTTACTCTCCTGTCTTACCTGCATCGCCACGGTTATCCGATGTCAAGACGTGGATCAAGTCTGGGGCATCGCCCGCAGATACAAGCCAGCGGCAATGAAAACAGAAATAACCGATACCGCCAATTGCTCCTCCTTCGCTAGCATAGGCGGATGCGCTTCATCAGCAGACATCAAATGGGGGTTGTGTACCAAATATGAGAATAGATGCACAAAAACGTCGCGTGCATTTTAAGCCCTCTCTCAAAACATACGTCTGACTGTTTTGTGGGTCTGAGATTTCAAGTACGAAGGGAGAAAAAGAAAATATGTACGTCTGAATGTGGTGCGTCCGACAATGGACACATCAGAATATCATCAGTTCCAAGCAGACTAGCGACATAGCTAACCGAGCTAGCGTTAGCTAGCCAGCTAGCTCTCTGCGACACGATTGTAAGCGCTGGTGGAAAGCACCAGCAAATGTACGCAGCCCAGTGGAACTCCAACACGGGTGAACAACAGACAGCTCCACCGTAACACAAAGTAGACCGAACCGGTTCAGTAAAACACAAGGGAAATATTAGTACACGTTAAGTTAATCACCACATCGCTCACCATCTCTAGGCATCCACCCTCTTGACAGCGAATCCCCTGTCTGTGTGACCACCGTTAAGACCACATCAATACAATCAAAGACTTCCGGTAAAACCTTCACAATAAAGTGCAGTTACAGGAAATACATGTCTTGTATAGACATTTTTATTTTAGTTAAAACCACTCTAAATTTTGTGGGTTTACATGTTTTGTTTTAAATGTGTTCTGCAGGATTTTTTTTTTATTAATTAAAATGTGTTTTCTCAATCATGACATGTGACCCAGTCATGTCAGGATTATTCTGGCAAAATGATTGTGATTCACATATCCCGATAATCATCATAAAAATGATGGCAGCAAAATAATTTGAATTTCAAAATTTGATTTATAACACACTTTACACTTACAAAATACAAAGTGCTACAGAGTAAATGTTGGAGCATGAAATATAACAACAAGCATAAAAGGAGTTCCTTAAAATATTGGAATCACTTTACCTCTCATATTGTCATGAAATGTGTGTGTACTGCATTCCAGATCTTTTTATTAGTGAAGATCTTATAGGACTAATACAAAAACTATGTATGAATAAAAAATAGCAGCATAGTGTGAGGTTGTTCACTGTTCTGCCATGATGGCGAGCTAGACAGTTTTGTCAATTCATTCACTAATGACGATATTTACGATAATACCAAAAATTAAAATTGGTGTTTTTTATTTTATTTAAGAGAAAAGTGTATGATGAATAACACAATGAATGGAAATTGTGTTAAATTGTAAAATTAGGATTAATATAATAGGACAACATGCTAATTGAAGTGGGACCATAAGTGTAGGGTATCAAAATTATATTTAGATTCATTTTTTTTTGTGTACAAGCAGGTGTAAAACGGGAAATGGGGGTGCTAAAGTAGTACTATACAATGCATAGATGCAATAATTTATCTGTTCACATTTTCAGTCTTTTTTTTCTCATCATAGCCATGACTCAGTGATTAACATTATTAAAAAAATGAAAGAAATATTACAGTGTTATCTAAGTTTTATGTGTCACAGACAAACGGTCTGTGTACCAAGCAATCCTTGTGATTTTTTTATTTTTTATTTTCAGTTTAATTAGTTTGTTGATATTTCCCATGTTTATCTTTAAATTAAAATGCCATTCCCGAAAATTGAACAAATTATTACTCCCGCCACACACACAAATCTAAACAACATGAATGAATAGGTGTGTGATAATTATTCAGTTTTGTCCCCCTAGGAGCAAAAGCTGCGCATAGAAAGTGCGTCATCAAATATTCTTATCAGTCATTAGAACATTCTCACTTTTCATATTTTGGTAATGTAGCGTTGTATGCAGTAAACACCAGAGAGTATCTACTGGATTTTGCTTGTCACTGCTTGTACTCCTTGTAAATCCTTCTGAAATAGATCAGCCGCCTTCATCAGCAACATTGTTTAAATATATATATATATATATATATTGTGGTTATCGTGGTTTTCATTTACCACTATGTTCAAGCTAGACACTAGGATGTTCTCGCCCTCTAATGTTTGACAAAGAACATTACACGCGGCACCCTGAACTTTTAAAAGCAGTCACTAGGGGGCGATAAATGCCAGAAATTGCGCCTGGATACAACAGTTAGTTTTTTGTGTGTGTCTGGGGTTAAATTGTATGGTACAAAGGCCTTTATTGGCTCACATTGATATCTGATCCATATTGTTTGTGTTTGACCAGATCAATATGACCAACACATATTTTACCTTGTTAATTAGGGTGTCCGAGTTAACTTTTAAATACATGTACATATCTGTATTCATACATTCACACAATATTCAGCAACTGATACACAGTTGTATGCACTTTAAGGGTCAGAACAGGCTCTGGTCAGGAGACTGATGTCTTTTAGATGACGTCCCGTAAGACCTTTTATGACACGGTGGTGGCATCATCTTGTTTGGAGCGGTCTTCTGGGGCAGCAGCACCTCGACTGCTGACGGGGAGAGGCTGGACAGACTGATAAGAAAGGCGAGCTCAGTCCTGGGAGGCCTCCTCGACTCAGTGGGGGGGGGGGGGGGGGGGGGGTGTGGCAGAGAGGAGAATCACGGCCAAGCTGTCATCTTTGATCGAGAATGCCCCCCCCCCCTCCAGAGCACTGGGAATCTCCTTCAGTGACGTCCTCATTCACCCAAGGTTGCCTTCCTGCTGCAGGGAGACCGTACACCAACTCTGCTCTCAGTAGACCACATACACACACACAAGAATTGACAATAGACTGCACTCTTTTGAGCACCTTATCTGTACCTATGATTGATGCTGTTTATATTGTTTGTTTGTTTATAGTGTCTATATTTCTTGCAAGTAGATGTTTTTTATACTGCTTGCATGTTTATTTATGTATAATTTTCGCTTTCCCTTCTGCTGTAAACACTGTAAATCTCCCTGTTGTAGGATTAATAAAGGTTATCTTACAAGTAATATATTATGTAATTGATATTTTTGTAAACAGACACCTAGTGTATGTGTGTTTCACAATGAACTGCAACACTGTCTGCACCGTCTGATGGACTACGTGCCACTGAATTGCTGCCCTGTCAACGTGCACTGTTCACTGTAACCGTGCAGGACAGTGTGGAGGTGTGACACGCACAAGCCCTGCATATAGTGTGTCTCTCGTAGGAGGGGCAAGTGTGGACGCCCCTTCAAAAAGCGCTCCCCGTGACATGCTCGGTCCCACTCAGCCAGGCTAGTTGAGCACAGCGGAGCACAGGAATCTTCTCTGGACATCATGGGACTCACACAGGACCCCCACTTTCAAAAGCTGCAGGAATGGTACAAAGCCCATGCCCTGAACCTCAACATGAGGCATATGTTTGAGGCTGATAAGGAGAGATTCAACAAACTCAAGTATGTATCCTATTCACACTATTTCATTGTGTACATGTAGTGTGCACAGCATCACTGAACAGGATGTGGATATGTTAGTTTGTATGTAAATCAACTGCATTGTTAGTGCTACTTTGTTGGTTCTGTAATATCTTGGCATTCCTGCTGTGCAACCGTGCAGCTTCATTACATAATGCTAGATGACAAACCACTTCTTGACCACACAATCATACTGTGTGTTTGGATATTGTGTTTGTTTTCAGTCAGGGAATGTTGCTGATGTCTTTCTGTGTTTGGACAGCCTAAATCTGAAAACCGAGGATGGAGATATTCTTCTGGATTACTCCAAGAATCTCATCACCGACGAAGTCGTGAAGATGTTGGTTGAACTGGTAAATTCAGTTCTATCTTCATTTTTAAAAGCTAAAGTGGACTTGCTTATTAGCTCCCTAATAATGAAGTTAGATGAAGAGCTGATACGGGCAACTGTAAGGTGGAAATCCCATCGGTCTTCGCAGCAAGCAGCAGGGGGTCCATTCATTCGATACAGGCTTAATCATGAATGTGTCTTTTTATGTCCTCAAGGTTGAATGTATTTATTGGAAGGATTGGTCATCAATTTTAATCATAGTCGCAATATCAAATCTTACATTTTATTACTGACATACACATTCTTGATACATGTCTGTTTCTTTAAAAAAACTAACATTTATTGAATTTCTCAGGCCAAGTCGAGAGGCATTGAAGCAGCCAGAGAGAAGATGTTCACCGGAGAGAAGATCAACTTCACCGAGGTGCTCATTATTGACCACGCATTAACTGTCACTCGACTTAAAGCAGCGTTTGCCTCTTGACATTTATACTGGTGGGGTGAAACAGTCAATGACACAGCATTTACACCATGTGACTCAATGACTCCTTGTTTCAAGATGAACACTTAATACACAGAATGCAACAGCTAAATATTCTTTAATGCTGTGGATTTGAAGGGCCGCGCTGTGCTCCATGTGGCTCTGAGGAACCGCTCCAACAAGCCCATCGTGGTCAACGGCAAAGACGTGATGCCGGACGTCAACAAGGTTCTTGAGAAGATGAAGGGCTTCTGTCACGTGAGTGAAACGCACCAACAGAAAGATGCAACGTCAAAAAGTTTGTACGTTTCAAAGCATGAGTTTCAGCACTCCTGCTCATGAAGGTTGAATGCAGCTTTAATAATCTGTAAGATCATGTGTGTTCGCAGAGAGTTCGCAGCGGTGAATGGAAGGGCTTCACAGGAAAGGCCATCACGGATGTCGTTAATGTCGGCATTGGAGGATCTGACCTTGTGAGTGCAATTTCTTGGAAAGTTCTTGATGCATTTTAATGCAAAATTGCATCCTTTTACAGTCACACATAATCCTTCCTGTCAGCTGACGGGTAGAGCCACAGTCTTACCTTATCTGAATGTGAACTGATTTGACTCACAGGGCCCCCTGATGGTGACCGAGGCCCTGAAACCTTACTCCAAAGGTGGACCGCACGTGTGGTTTGTGTCAAATATTGATGGAACGCACATCGCCAAAACATTGGCACACCTGAATGCTGAGACGACCCTCTTCATCATTGCATCCAAGGTAGCTGGTTCACACAGAGCCGATCCTCTGCAAAATCCACCGGATTAACATCAGGAAGAAATGTTTACACACTCATTTTGGACAAAATCAGTTGCAAATAACAGCAGCAGCTAAAAGATAGTTTTTAATTCATATTTAATGGTAAATATCTCAAAGCACCGACAAAGAGATCTTTTTTTTTCCTGGCGTCTGTTGATGTGTTGTTTTGTTGCAGGCAGATCTATACCATTCGTTTAGTTGCATCATTAACACTTGGCTATCTTTCTATTTTGTCTATCTAATTCATTCATTTCTAGACATTCACCACCCAGGAGACCATAACAAATGCTGAGTCGGCCAAAGCATGGTTCCTTGAACATGCCAAAGACGTGAGTAGGTAGCCGTCTCAGACAGCAGCAGCAGCGTTTTGTTATTTGGCTGATTGATAGCCTTCAATCATATCCTCTTGATGTTTCAACAGAAAGCTGCAGTTGCCAAACACTTTGTGGCCCTTTCCACAAATGGAGTAAGTTAACTAAGTTAAACACTATTTTACAGGTTCTCTCTCTGCCCAGACATCTGATCCTAACTGTCCTCCTTCTCTCTGTCTCATCCTCAGCCTAAAGTCAAGGACTTCGGCATCGACACAGAGAACATGTTTGAGTTCTGGGATGTGAGTGCTCTGTTAGCCTTACAGCAGACTGTGTACAGTGGGCCGTAGGCAGCAGCTATTAATAATCTAGACTTTTGACCTGTGAAGTAGGTAGGACTGAGGCTCTGGCTGGCAGCTGCTGGGTAATCAGAAGCCTCTCTCTTCAGACTCAGTTATTATTGGTAGCGACCTTTTCTCATGCAGAGGTTACTGTAAAGGCTGGGTTGCATCAAAGGTCATGGAGCTGCATTTAGTTGCAGCTATAAGATGCCCTTTATAACACAGGAAAAGATGATTGCCAGTGTTTTACACTGTATGCAGAGATGACAGGGCTCATGCAAAAGATCTAAGGCTACATGATGTCTATCTATCTATCTATCTATCTATCTATCTATCTATCTATCTATCTATCTATCTATCTATCTATCTATCTATCTATCTATCTATCTATCTATCTATCTATCTATCTATCTATCTATCTATCTATCTATCTATCTATCTATCTATCTATCTATCTATCTATCTATCTATCTATCTATCTATCTATCTATATTACAGGTAGTACAAACATGTGTATTACATTCATGTTCCTATTGCACTCACCTGCACCTTGTGTTCCGTGCAACGCTTGTTTCTCCTTCATTACTGTAACACCCACACCTGTTCTTTTCTTTTAGTGGGTAGGTGGTCGTTTCTCTTTGTGGTCTGCAATCGGAATGGCCATTGCCCTGCACATTGGTATGTACAGTGAAAACACATTTTCGTCTTTTTTTGCATTGAAATATTGTTTGATTTTGGCACCTCCCGGTTGTATTATCAAAAAAAACACAACTTTGCAACAGACAGTGATGAATACATCATCGCTCTAATTTTGAAGATGCTTTAGTGACATAAAACTCATGTTAGCAGCTCTGTAACGTTGTACTTGATTTACAAGCTAACATCCGAATCCTAACATGCTCACAAAAATGTAGAGCTGAAGCTGATGTGAGTGTCAGGGGGTGTTTGGTTGGACACCAAAGTATTGGACGTAGACATTTAGACCTGCCAGGTGTGCTGGAAGAAAGGTCAAGGGGTCACCAAAGTTACTATAATTCATCCTCAATTATGTAAAAATGCTTGTATAAAATATCTTAGCAACCCCTCCGACACAACACTGTCTGGCTCCAGGTTTGGACCTTCTTATGACCGACATTTCCAGCCCTAGAACCACATTGCTAGCATGGCTTAAATTGGCTCTTGCTGATGTGGGTGGAAAGATACACAAATTCAAGAATCTTTATAACCATCAGTTCAGCTTTTTAATCAATAGTTTGTTCAGTCAGTAGCTAAACCTTCCTGTCACATCTCATCTCCCCATCAGGCTACGACAACTACGAAAAGCTTCTTTCGGGAGCTCATTGGATGGTCGGTACTTCTCCAACTCTCTAGTTCAGAAAAACGATTCACATGACCTTTCTTGTGAAAAAGCCACCGAATGTACATCAGCCTCCCTCCCTCTCCTGCAGGACAACCACTTCCGCACTGCTCCCCTGGATAAGAACGCTCCCGTCTTGCTGGCTCTGCTGGGCATATGGTACATCAACTTCTTCCACGCTGAGACCCACGCCATGCTGCCCTACGACCAGTACATGCACCGCTTCACGGCCTACTTCCAACAGGTCAGCCTCCACAATACCCCAGGAAGAACAAGCATTATGTAACATAAGCTACTTAAAAGATGACTTTGATCATAGTGTGCATGCTGACATCAGCATAGACTGACAGAGACACCATTAATATCAGAGAGAATAATGATAGTTCTGATGAATATTTGTTCTTCAGGGTGACATGGAGTCAAATGGAAAGTACATCACTAAAGATGGAGCGCGTGTAAATTACCACACTGGGCCAATAGTGTGGGGAGAGCCAGGAACTAATGGGCAGCATGCCTTCTACCAGCTCATCCATCAAGGTAACGTCACCGAAGAGTGTCTTTCAACATGGAGGTGATCCAGACAGTATTCTGTCATCTTTATCTTACCTTGCAGTGTTGCTAGCTGGTTAGCATCATGCTGTGAGTCTGTGGCTTGTATAAATGTCCAATAACGCAGTCCAATTGTGTCCACTTCAGGGACCCGCATGGTGCCTTGTGACTTCCTGATCCCGGCTCAGTCGCAGCATCCCATCAGAGACAACCTTCACCACAAGGTATACCACAAGTATAACCAGTGAAATGATGTTTATTGTTGATTAAGATGCTGCAAGCATTTTACTGTACAGTTTATTTATCCACAGTAGGGATTTGAGATATATTTTTTCCCTAAATAATCTCACAGCTGGCAAATCCCCTTCACGTGACCTCTTTGAGGTTTGAGCCCAAAATTGTGAAATAGTGTTTGGAGCTATACCTCTGCAGTGGTGTGCAGTTAGTGTATGTATTCATTACCTGGAAAGCCAGAGGAACACATTCTTTCAAAGAGCATCAGTAAAGGTCACATAGGTGTCTTCCAACACGAGCCAGCTGAAGTTAAATAACCTGACACGTGTAATTGAACATGGTAAATGGTAAACCTGCTTTGGATCTGATATGGTGCTTTTCTGGTCTTTTTCGTCTACTCAAGGCAATTTACACTTCATTCAGTCGCTCACACATTCATACATTGATGGCAGGGGAGCCGCCTGCCCATCAGGATCTATTCTAACCTAACTCATTCATACACATTCACACAATTTGGGCAATTTGGGACACTTCATCACACGGCCTGGAGGAGCTGGGAACCGAACCACTGATTTTCCGATAAGAGGACGAATATGTTTTCTAACATAGCTGCATCAAGAACTCAATTATGAGGAAAAAAAAGCCCTGACTGTATCTGAAGGTGTGCATTCTTGATGTGGCTGTAGATCCTGCTGGCCAACTTCCTGGCCCAGACAGAAGCTCTGATGAAGGGTAAGACCACAGAGGAGGCCAAGAAGGAGCTGGAGGCCAGCGGCCTGAGTGGAGAAGCTCTGGAGAAAATCCTACCACACAAAGTAAGTCAAATAAAACAACAACAAAAAAGACGGACTGACTATAGAAACAATCTTAAACCTGAATTATAGTAAGTCTATAGTAAGTGACCTCAGTGAGGAAGCATAGGAGGACCATGTATTTAAAAAAAATCAAATTCAGAAGATTTTACCATGTGCAACGTACTCATTGCATGTATTATGAAATATGTCTCTTTGTTTTACGCAGGTATTCCAAGGAAACAGGCCAACCAACTCCATCATCTTCAAGAAATTGAGCCCGTACACACTGGGAGCGCTTATAGGTGAGACACGGTTTCTGTGACACTCAAACGAAGCCCATGAATGAAACGGTGCAGTCCTGTTAATGTTAGTGGTCGTACAGGTAGTTTTGTTCATTTGGATTAATTGAGCTCAAGCCTCGTTTCATCCATAGAGTCCAAATGAAAGCATAAAAGTATTTTCAGAAATACTACAGTAGCCTATGTGATACATAAATATAATTACAGATACTTGCATACACACTTATACATATGTACAAAAACACATACCTAAACTAATGCTCACATACTGCAATAATAGAAAGCATGTTGCCAGCTTCAGATAGAGTTACTGTTTATTTTATTATAGTTGATGGTGTTGTACAGCTCCTTTGTGTCTGTCTGTCTGTTGTTGTAATAATTACTATTCTGTCTTGTTTCACAGCGATGTATGAACACAAGATCTTCATTCAGGGGCTAATGTGGGAGATCAACAGTTTTGACCAGTGGGGGTGAGACAGTTTTTACTATACACATACTATACACTATACATTATACACACAAACTACTGAATTGATCAGCTCTCATTTAGTAAAACTCATTTAGTGGAGTCATAAAAACATGAAGTTATGTTTGAATAATTCCTCCTGCATGAGCATCATATAGTATATCTTCAATAAATACTTGGAATAATGGAAATCAGTCAAAAACCTTGTTTTTTTGACTGAACATTTGTTATTCTTCACTTCACTGAGCCCATCGTCTCTCTTCTCTTTTGCCCTCCTTCATCTCCGCACACTCAGAGTGGAACTGGGCAAACAGCTTGCCAAGAAGATCGAGGCAGAGCTCAAGGACGCCGCAGAGGTCCACTCCCATGACGCCTCCACCAACGGACTCATGAACTTCCTCAAGAAAAACTTTGCCTGAGTCAAGTCTACCCCCCAACCCCCCCTCTTCCACATCATTATCCACCTAATCAGCTCATGAGGCAGCTGGTCACTCCCACACAGTCGAGCGAAGCACTCTGGATGTTTTTTCTCTCATTATGAATCCTGTCTCCAGTCCTGTCTTTTCTATGTGTTTTGCTTGGGGGGGGGGGGGCATCTTTTTGTATTAGACGTGTGGAAGGTAGTGTGCTCTCACTGTCTCTCCAATGTTACAAGCAATGTAGTTCCTGGAATAAATATCGTTACAGTTATGTAATTTCAGTGTCTAATGTAAAGAATAAACAAACACAGCAGCTGTTCATGGTGTTCCTGCGTATAAATGACTGTTATATCAAAGTGCTGCTAAAATCCCGCCTTCTCTCAAGCTCAAGTATCACTAGATGGCATCAGAGTGCCAGATTCTATTCAGAGGAGCAAATCAGCCACCCAGTAATCTACCATTTATTCAGTGGAACAAAGGTTCAAAGGTCAATCCATCTGCACTGTTTCCTCCCCACAAATCCCCAGACGCCACAGCATCCATTTAGAGAGAAAAACAAACAGCTGGACTAAACAGCATCTGGACTGAAAGGCCCTTTTCACTGGCACTATATTTTCAGCATCGTAAACTTAATTTTTTGTTAATGTTTCATTCAAACTCTGATGCAAAATGTTTACATGCAGCATTTCTCCTGTAAGCATGAGATCACATATAATTAATTTGTGAGAGACAACGTCTCCTAGAACGTATCCAGTGATGATATTCAACACAATGCATCAAACAAGATAAAGTAAATTTCACTATGCATCGTTCTCCTTGTACTCACTGCCGGGTACAATTACAGAGCGTGTACTGTATGAGGACAAACTGAAAGTACAAAAAAAAAAAAAATCCTAGACCCCCAGATACTGCCTGGTTTTCAATGCTGTTGCCAGGCAACAACTTCAAATCTAACTTGTCCTTTTTTTATTATCTCCTAGCTCTAAAAACAGGATACAGATGAAAGTGAGTTTGACTGATGACTTTGTTATTGTTAAGATGTTGCAACTTATTAGAAAAATGCCCTTCAGTCTCTAAAAGAAGAAAAAACAAATCCATTATTTGCGTTGTTTCAGAGAACTAATCGATAGAGGCCTGGCATCAAGCTGAGTCATATACGCACTTACAGCTACTGATTAACTGCAACCCCACTTCTGAGTCACTTATTATTATTTAAGCCAGGTGTAATAGGTTGATTTAAACAAGCAGCAAGTCAACATGAGGAAATATGTGATTAGGCTCAGTTCACCGGAGAGCAGCATCAAATAGCAGCAAGAAAGCATGAATAAGGTTGTGTGCGTTCCTGAGATGTTTCTTGAACAATGGCGCTACATAACTTCACATTCCCCTTCATGCTTTATTGGTTGGCTCTGTCACTCATCTTTTTTTTTCTCTCTGGCCTGTTAAAGAGCTGCCCCCCCCCCCCCTCCCTCCTGGCTCGATCAGGGTCCCAACCTGCTCCAGTGCGTTGGTTGCCATGCCAACGACACCCCCCTGCCACTTTCCAACTGTGCACTTTCAAGTTCATGGTGGTGTGAGGAATGATAGAAGCAGAATTTGGGAGTCTTCCGAACTGATTACTCTCTCTCTCTCTCTCTCTCTCTCTCTGTCTCTCTATCTCTCTCTCTCTCTCTGTCGTGCTACAGCTCGTTGGAACATCTTCCGAAAGGCGTGCTCTCCACGCATTTGTATAATTTGTATTCACCATGAGCCACGGGGCTAGAAGCAGTTAAGGGGTCAGCATGCTTGCATGTAAACAAGCTCGGAAACTCGGCCTCAGAGGAGAAAAGCAGCCGGCATTTCCGCAGCCAGTTTTAATTCTTGCTCGAACTTCACTGGAATGTGCATGACCATCCGCTCCTCCCAGGGAACCTTCAGGGCACGTATTCTCTTGGGCTAAACATTATCCCTGCAAACACTCGAGACCCACCCACCCAACACGGAAAACAAAATCACACCACATGTCCTGATATCAAACACAGTGGATGGTCCCGCTCTAGTTCCCAGTCAGTGGTTAGAGGCTGCCATCGACAGCAGTGACACCCTGCAAAAAAACAAAACAAATTTAAAATAGCCATCAAGTCAAGTTTTTCCCACGACTACTGGGGTTATATAAAGATTAACTGAAGTACATGGTAGAGCTGGTCATACTGCAACATAGGAAGCCAGAAGAAGTCCCTCAAGGGCTCAAGATGACCCCTTGTTGCTCAGACTCTCCCCCCCAAATTCCTTCAGATCCCCATTATCCATCGATCAATGCATTTCTGTTGGGATTCCCATGGAAATCAAAACACAACCTTAAAAATCCAAGAACAATATAATTATAATTCCCATGTTATTGCACATCTGGTGAAGACGAAGATGAAGCAGTGCAGCTGTCACCTCCCTGAGAATTCACTTTAGAAATATTCTTAAGTGAGAAAAACACAATATATTTTAATGTTTTGATAAAGGTTTCTTTAGAGATTTCTTTCAGCTGTTCATCTCTGCCAAACTGCCCGGCAGCTGGGCTTGTTTGTCCTTTTGTCAGGTTTTATCTGGTTATCTGTGTAGGCTTTTGAATACTGCGCACCCAGTGTAACGTTATTTAACCACACTGCCTCTCCTGAATCCACAGAAATGCAGCTCAACTGACAGACATTTGGCTCTTATTCAGCATCACAATGTGCGAGATTTAAAAAAAGAAATACTCCCACGCTGATTTCAGCCTCTGTTGGCCTGTTGGGGATGCATCATAATGTTCACAGTGACAGTGACATTTGGTATCTTGCATGTTTACACCGAGGCATTTGGTTGAAATTACATATTTGGTGTAAAGCAGACACGATTGCTTGTTTTTTTCTCACATTAGTGGAGGTGGGATCAATTCTTTAAACCTTCACAAGTTTGTTTCTGTATTACCTCTGCATTGTTGTTTTTGATGGAGTCTACACAGCAATGAATGATTTATTTTTGGGTAAAAACAACGTAAGTTCTGCCTAATCTGTTTTGTCCTCTGGTGATTTAATATTGCAATTCCAAAAAGTCTGTATGAAGTTTGCATGTTTTCCACTACTTTGACTCGAGTCATTGTGTGATCAGCTTTTAAGGTAGTGTGGGTGTAAGGTTGGCAAAGAAAGAAGAATCCATAGAATAAAAAACACGATATCTTTCGTTTTTTACAAGTTTTTTGCAGCAAAATTGTATTGTATTGACACAATAATGTAATATGTGAATTTCATCACCTTGGTAGATAAACATAAAACCCTCCAATGGCTGGATACAATGAGGGCAAAGTGAAAACATATGTTGAGTTGAATCGCTTGGTTTCAAGTGTAAAGGCTGTGCTAAACCCAATTTGATTTATTTAAAAATAAATGATTTTTGTTTTTGAAGTTTGATTCTCTACAAGTTGGAGATCTAAATATTCTAACTCGTTGGTAGCAAAAAGGAGGCTGAATTTTTTTTTTGTTACAGGAAGGGGACAAAATGTTAGTAACCAAAGATTCAGAGTGTATGAGGTAATCCTGTGGCGAGCATATTTTTCACTAATTTCCTGGCAGCGCAGGAACCTGTGCGCTCCGGAGGGAAGGTGTTCTTTTGTGCGGTGAAACAGAGCTCACCTCACAGCGACTCCCCTGGGGCTCCACTACCTCCACACACACACACACACACACACACACACACACACACACACACACACACACACACACACACACACACACTGAGTCACAGGGTGGAACCTCACACACATAAAGGGCGCTTTGTGCCCCAACTCATGGATCTGACAACCAACACCGGAGAGCTCCTCACAGTGAACACCACTGTTTGGCTAACAGGAGAGCTCAGTCAGAGGGCAGACCACTTTTATGTACACCCACCCAAAATCTAGCTACATCTCCAACTGTCTGTGTATTAGTGGCTTATAAAAATTCAGCTCCTAATTGAAATGTGAGTCTCAAAGGGTGAAGAGGGTGTGCAACTTTTGAAGTTCTTCAAAGTTGTCTCCTCAGTTCAGGTGCATGAATTTTGCAGGTTCCCGTTCCTCTTCCCCTTTAATTTTGAAAGACATCGCCTACAGTCATATGCGAGCCTGGTTCTCAACTAAATATTTCCTGTAACCGAAAATAGAAGATGACTTGACTTCTTACCCTCTCGGGGACTGAGTCAGGCAGAAATGATTCAAGCAGTAAACAGATGGGACTTCCACTGAAACCCTCCACTCACCTGCAGGATCCGTACAACCAACCTCACATAGGGGCATCATTAACACATTAGAAAGCTACTGTTATCAATAATTATTATATCAACTGTGCTTCTAATTACTAATGTAAAGCATCAGAGTGCGAAGCTATGTACGTGGAGGGAGAGTCCAGGAGAAAGGCTACAATGTTGAATGAATGGATGGAGTTATGCAGTAACACAATCAACACAGGACAGACTGTCGGCGTTAATGCATTGACTTATACAATTGTATTAAAAGAGCAATAATTTCAAAAATGAGTACCAGAATTTATAAATTGAGACCATTATGACTCTTCAGACTTCTGAAATCTGACTTCTGACTATCTGAAAGGCGGGTTATTTAGAGCCAGGATTTTTAGAGACATTAGCGGTATTTCACTTAAGGTGCACGGTAGATGGTGCCTGATTTACACCTTGCTGTGATGAGGAATGCATGGCAGGCAGACCTAACATCCTACAGTTGGTGGTTCAGATCTAACACCACCGTGGAAATGTTGGCAGGAGTTAAAAACAATCATTCTTCAATGGGGCCTCTTCCATGTTGACCTACTGTAGAAGCTACCTTAGGGTGTAAAGACAAAGCAATTCTAGACCATTTGGTAAAACCAAGACACACCTTCATTAAATGTCCGCCAGGTGGGTCTGAAGTTCCCCCCCACCGCTTTTGTTTCTTCTCTTTAGATAGTTTATTTTCTTTCTGTTGTTTGTTAATTTCACATCACACTTTCATATTTGACATTTTGAGGACAATTTCTGTAATCAACCTACTTTATGCTCCAATTAGCCCGATTGTTGTACAATACAGCACCACAGGGGTGCAGTCTCCTCATTCATCTTAACTGCTTAACTCAAGTTGTAAAAACATGGAGCAGTTTAATGGAGACAACCTAAATACTTAAATCTGTGGATGGAAGGTAATTTAATACATTTCATGGTTGGCTTGTTTGGATTTTTGAGATGAAAAATGCTTGACAAATTGCATGGGCATCGCCATGGTAACGGTTTTTCTTGTCTGTGGGGTATTCCCAGGAATGTTTATGCGCTGCCGTTCACTAAAAGAGTCGGGAAGTGACTCACTTAGTGAAAGAGTTTCCGCTGGCTGCCCTCTATCTTCTCATACTATCATATTTGGTTTTGGATAAACGGTTCCTGATGGTTGTGTTTTTTTTTACAGGCTTCCGATTGTCTGACCATCAGAGTGGCGGGTGGCGTGCCAGGAGGGAGAGTCCACCACATGACGTGCTACAAGGTTGCATTCATGGCTGTCATTGTTTTGCAATGTGAAGCCTTCTGAGAGAGTAACTTGCTATACAAATTTACTGGACTTGACTAAATACAGTTTGTAAAACAGCAAGAATAGAGCCCAACCAGGTTAAAGGATCACAGTGAAAACAGCCAGAGTGGTCCAACCATAATTCAGTGACCCCTGGATGACCATAGTACAGACACGTGTGAGCAGATCACATTAAGAGCTGCAGAGAAATAGAATATTAAGAGTGACCATAGGAGATAGAATACAACTATATATAACAGAAAGCAAAAAGTCCGGACTAAAGGCGGGGCAACAGCATGAGATCTCCATCTGAGTCTCATCCACATCCCAAACACTTAAAAACCAGCCGGCCGTGGGAAAAGCACTTACTGTACGTGCGGTCAAACCGTTCTTGACTCATCTCCACATGTTGTTCCCGTCTGTATCCCGAGACTTTGACTTTATTATACAATTGCTTTGGCTCAGTTTCAGTGTTAAAACGTATTACTTTTAATGCTTATTTCTAATTATTATATATTATTATTACTACGAGTGTCAATAGCATTTTTCTGTTCATTTCAAATGAATAGGACAAGTAGTCGTGGAAAGAAAGAAGCACGGATTCACACGCACACACACGCGCACACACACACACACACGCACACACACACACACACACACATACACACACACAAACACACACACAAACAACCTCACAAACATTGACCTTGTTGGCAAATTTCCGCCTCCTAGGGTAAAAACTGGCTGCCAAAGCGTGGGGAAATTCTCCAGGACTGACTGACAGACCAACCAGCAGACAGGGGGCGCTATAGAGGGATGGCCACAGATAAAAATCAGACAGAAACCTCAGTTTAAAAAGAGTGAAGCCAAGGCAGAACTTGAATTGTTTCTAGTGGTAGATAATCAAGGTGCCCTGAGAGAAAGAAGTCTGATAGTAGAAGTTCCTATTATTATTATTATTATTATTATTATATATTACTTCAATAAACATTGTAAACATGAGTTTATGGTCTCAATCATTAGTTTCAACTCTTCTTCAGTACAGCATGATGTCCATTTAGTAAATGGTAAAATAGACAGTAAAGCATTACTGCTTTAGGGCGTGGCTACCTTGTGACTGACAGATTGCTACCACAGCGTTGTCCACTCTGGGGGTTGTGTCTTTTCATCTTTGAACTTTAACCCCTTCACAGCGTGTTTCAGTTCTTCAAAAATAATGTACCATTTGATCGCCATATAACGTCTTATTCAGTGTTTGGTTGTACTTAGCTCCACCCTCTTGTGTCACTTCTGGTTGCAAAAAAAAAGTTGCTAACTTGAGGCTTCAAAACATGGATTTATAAAGAGAACTGGGCTCATTCATATGAATGGAGGAAAGAATTATGTCAACCCATTCTGTCCTCACAAGACTGTTTAAAGTTTCTTTTGATTTATGTTTGACAGTAAACATAATTTTAGTTATATTAAGGACAAATTTCATTCAGTATCATAAGCTGCCATTGATACAAATCACAGCCTCTCAAATACAATCCATCCATCCATATTAGTAATCGCTTATCCAAAGCTTGCAGGGTGGCAAATTTCATAATGTATAAAAAAAAATAGAACCATTGATTTGCTAAAGACGACAAAAAACAGCAGAATAAAAGAGAATTTTTTTTTTTTTGCAGTTAGCTACAAAACCACTTTATTGAAAAAGCAGATTATGTCATCTACAGTTAAATGATACATCCCGATTTTTTAATACATTAAATAACTTTAGACTTTTTCATGTTTAGATAAATAGATCTAGTTTCCTTTTTTTAAATGAACCATCTAGGTAATCAAAACACTCAGCGATACAAAACAAGTGTGACAGATGTGCTTGTTGGAACTACCAGTGGGAGAAGAAGTCTTCTCTTTCCAAAGTGATTTTTGACAGAAAAATAAAATAAAAAAACTAGCCTCTTTATGTACAGGATAACTAGCTGTGTGCTATGCAATAGAAACCGAAGTAGTAATTTTAAAAGGGTGAATTAATTCTCTTTAAAGGGGATACACTCTGATCTTGTTACGTTTTTCTTGGGGCTGATATTGTGCAGACAATTTTTTTTAAAAATGCCTCATTCGTCAAGTATAGCACACATAAGTTGACCAGAACCCTTATATTATCTTGAGGTTAATCAAATGACAAGGGGAATGTTTCACATGTGCAGTCCTTTTCTTTCCTGCTTTTACAAATATACAACACTAATCATCATCACATTGGAATTAATCTCATTACGTCAGGTTACATTAGAAAGCACTTTCTGCTCGTGGTGACCCCTGCATTCAGTCTGTTTTTGACACATTCAGTAGTATTTATTCAGACCTGCGTGAACACTAATACAGCATGAACGAGAGCCAGTGTTTGCGTAGAACAGTTGGTGATTGTTTTGATTTGAATGCCGGACGTCGTGGAGTTTGCTACAGTCAAGAGGATGATATGTCAGCTACTGGAACACACATCGGCAATATGGTGGCCGGACAGAAGTTTAAACAAACACCAAGAATCAGACGCAAACATCTGGAAGGAGATACGTGATGAACAAACGCAGTCATCGCTAACGGACAGAGCAGCTCATTGTGTTGGGAGGCTGCGCTGCCCTGCAAACACTGTGAGGTGCATGTGCCATGGCCCCGCCACACACACACACACACACACGCACACACACACACACACACACACACACACACATGCACACACACTTGCTCATATTTATAATAAGCTCACATAGTTGGGGTTTATCTACTTCAGATTTTTGCGTGGTGCAAGAGAGACGCAGAGTTTCGTAAAGTACCTTGAATGTATCTATTAAGGGGCAATAAATGACAGTAACCCAGTTGGGAGTGATGAGACCATTTTTTTCCAGCACCACCATAGCTCAACGTTTCAAGTGTTTTTGTCTTATGTAGTTTTCATTTTGCATACACACACAACCAACGAGGGAAATATGGGCGGACTCCCTAAAAAAACGCGGGTGAGACCAGCAGCTCCGGGTTTTCAGGGACGTCCTCCCACAACACAGCAGACTGCATTCGGCAAACCACGGCGAGACACGCAAACATACCTGTTCTGACTTAAGGCATGCGGACAAGTGGCGGTTCCTCGCAGTAGCACACCGTGTTCTCAGTGCTCATATGACAAAAACCAGTGTCTGGAAAAACATACCAGGAAACAGTGTCCTGACCACACCTGGGGCAAAGCGTATTTGCGAATAAATCTTTCAATTTGTTTTATTCCTCTTTGAGTTTCAGATGGGGCCAGATGCCGCGTGCAGACAGCGTCAGGTGTCGGTGACGGAAAAATGACTTTCAAATGACCTGAGACCTTTAACATCTGGCCCATCTCTCAGCAGAGTAGATACAGATGTTAAATACTTCCCAATCAGAGTTACTTTCCAAAGCTGTCATTCGGTTTCTACGATGGCTGCCGAGTGTCTTTTAGGATTTTCACCACAGGATCTAAACCTCAGGATTTAAAGACCCATTTCTAGCTCAACTCAGATTTTAAGATTAATCTTAAATCTTATTCTTAGAGCTCTGTGTGATAATAGAGCAACACTGGGGAACCCTTGAGGGTTAGAGTGTGCAAGTGCTGGAGAGGCGTGTGTATTTAAAACAGGGTGCTGGCATCGATTGAAATACAAATATACAGAGTAATCAAGGTCTATCCAGTTCAACAGTCTAAGTCATTTCTTAAATTCAATTTACTTTGACTTTTTAGTAAATTGTACTTACAATAAATCCACTGCTTGGGGTTTAACCAAAGATGGTGATATTTAAGGTAGGCAGAAATGTCTGATTGTTAGTGTGTGTTACAGCTGTCTACAGTCAGTGGAGAGAGGGGATAACGACTCTAAAAGGAACAGGTTTGTTCGCTAAACATTTGGTACTCAAAGTGGAAAAAATAAATTGAAGACAAATACTATTTGAGCCAGGTCCGCTCCTTCAAAGCCAGCGGATCTGTGACCCCGCTGGCAGACATGAGGAGGCTCTGTGTCCCGGAGGAGAAATGATACAGACCCAAAATCTTCAGAGGCTTCAGACTGTGTGACAGATTCACCTCTTAATCTATCACAAGCGCAGCAACAAACAAAAACAAAAAACACAAGAGAGAATCTACATCTATGATCTTATGTGGAAAACATCTGCAAAATATATATTCATATATAAAAGACATTCTATGTGCATCTAAAATTTTCTTTTTCTGTCATAATATAATCATTAATTAAGACACTGCTTGTGAATCTCTCGAGGTCTCGTCTAAGACTTCTAAGTGGAATGTCAGTCGGTCCTCAGGGCTCGTGGCGCTACGGTGCATATGTTATTTTGGGCCGGTGCAGGGTGACGAGCCATGAGTTCATCGTTTTTTTTCTCGCAGCCCTGTGTCACGATGCTGGGTGTCCTTTGCATAGCCTTTAGCAGGACTCCATGACAGTGTTAGAAGCTGCACAGAGAAAGCCTGCTCTGAAGGCACAGCATGCCCACCCTGGGGTCCGTCCCGTCCAGCCAGCACTGGAATGTTGTGGCTCGTTCCCCGGCCTCCCTGACGCTGACATCAGCGGCGTTCTCGGTTGTGTCAGCGCTGCAGATTTCACGGCGGTAAACCGCTTCAGTCAGAGCACGGGAATGAAAAACATGGAAAGGAAGAGAGGGAATCAAGGAGAGAGAGAGAGTTGAGGTTGCGTCCTCTCCTGCGATCCAAAAACCCTCTCTTTGATGAATGTGCAGGGGTCAGGCTGTGTGACGTCACCAGGGGCCTCTGGGTGAGTCGCTGGGTTAGGCACCCAAGGGGAAGGGGGAGGAAAGGACCACAGATGGAGGAGGAGGGGGACCCTTTTTTCCCAGCCCTGTCATGTGACAGCAGGGCTTGTGGCGGGAGCTGTGTGTTAGTCCACAGCCTGGCCGTCCAGTTGAGGACAGGGGCAGTTAGCTCAGACGTAGAGGCTTCCCTGGAACTGCAGGAAGGGGCGCTGGCCTTTCGTTTCCCGCTGCTGTTGTCTCGGATCACCTGGGAGGAAGGGCTCGTTTGCTGCCCACCCTCCTCCCCCTCACAGCTCGGTGACGTGGAGGGGGTAGCTGGGAGGCAGGTGGCCGGGGACCTGCGACTGGAGCCGGTGGATGTGGCAGCCGTGGCAGAGCAGATGTCCTTCCAGTGGATAACAACGGTGGCCCTCCTCATCGTTCAGCTGGAGACCACAGTCCTGAGACATAAAGACAGAAACATGAACACACCACGGAGACAATCCAGATGTAATGTGTGTACGCATCGTTGAGGCTAAATCTATTGAAGACAATAGCTTAACATTTTGGAAAATATGCTTCAAATTAGATGAGAGGATTATTCTCAGTTATTTCTGTCTGTTTCCAGCCTTTATGCTACGCTAAGCTACTGGCTATAACCTTGTGTTTTGTGCACAGACATGAAAGCGGTATTGATCTTCTCATCTAACTCAGCTGGAAAGCAAATAAACGAGCAAGAGTATTCCCTTAAGCTTACCACATTTACTGTTTTTTATTTATTTTTTTAAATAAATATGTTTTACTTGACCCTAGTATGAGAGAGTGCTGAGCCTGAAGGCAAATCTCTGATTCAAGTGAGTGACATGTGTTGCCTCCACAAGCAGTTTGCAGGCTCTTCCTTCGAGAGTTCGGATGTCCAGAAGAAACTCTGAGAAGAGCCGGTTTAGTTTACCTCCCAGACGTTACCCGTCTTGTTGTGTCTTTTGTTTAAATGTCTGTGTTGACAGACAAAGATATAGACGCACGGCAAATTCCATGCATCTATGAATGAATACATTGAACCGTGAACCCGCGGCGTAGTTCTGAGCAGACAGGAATGAGGCCAGGGGTCGACCCTAAACATGCTGGAGAGAATTACATAAACTTGCCCTTCAACCTCTCTGCTGCTATCGTGCTCAGTATTGTTGGATCTCATTGAGGATGATTCAGCTCTGGACTTTACCCTTCCTGTGTCCACAAGCCCCGCCCCTCTCTCACTCCACAGACACACAATCATTACCTACGTCTAATAATCAAATCCATTTTTTTACATTTTCACAAATCAGTCTTGTGATGACAGTAGAAACGTCTCTCAGTATTTACAATTCAGGAGGGAAAAAAAAGAGCTGAATCACTGCAGGGTGGCGTGAAATGTTAATATGTTTCACTAAACCGTTCCGTCACACTTGAACTGCAAACCATCTGTCCCAGTTGAGTGGCAGGATGACTGGGGTTTCACAAGTCTGGTTCGAGCAAAAAGTCCCCAGCTGACTTCAGAGCTGGAATGTGCTTTGTCAATGAGTCACAATGTTGAGCTGTAACCTTGGGTTCGTATCCATCTGTCTGTGTCTGTGTGTGTCTGTGTGTGTGTCTCATTCATTCACAACAAGAGACCGCAGCAGTGAATCACGTAGACATTAAGCATTCTAGTCGAGTCTAGTCTCGCACCACAATTTGCAGCTCTTAGGTTCAGTAGGTCTGTGGGCCCGTGAGTGGATGTGCTTGTGACTGTGTCTGTGCACCACCAGGTGTGTGTGGGTTCAATAGGATGAGCTTTTTGTGGAAATATTTTCTGTGTGTTTCACGACAGCCTGAAAATGTGATTCTTGTCAAATCATGTGCATGGTAGACTGCTCTTATTCATACACTGTGTGTGTGTGTGTGTGTGTGTGTGTGTGGAGGATCTCACCTCACAGTGATAACACTCCACATGGTAGTCCTTGTCCATAGAAACGACCCGGATGGTTTCCTCAGAGCCCTGGTAGACAAACACATAGTCAGACTCATGACATCAGTCTTGTCTCAGTGAAGTGATGGTCTAATAACCAGCAGGACTCACGTCTGATCAGGTGGTTATATGGCAATCAGGATTTTTTTTTTATCATATAATATCATTGCGTGCTATTGTGTTTATTTGAATGAAAGTGACTTTGTAAAAAGTCGGGTCGGGGTTCCTTCTGTGTGGAGTTTGAATGTTCTCCCCGTGTCAGCGTGGGTTCTCTCCGGGTTCTCCGGCTTCCTCCCACAGTCCAAAGACATGCAGGATGGGGATAGGTTGATTGGTGACTCTAAAGGTGTGAATTTTGAAAGGTTGTCTGTCTCTACATGTTGGCCCTGTGATAGACTAGCGACCTGTCCAGGTGAACCCTGCCTTCGCCCAATGACAGCTGGGATCGGCTCCAGCCCCCCCCGCGACCCTGAATACAGGATAAGTGGTAGACGATGGATGGATGGACTTTGCAAAAAAAATAAATAAAAAACACCCCCGTTTACCACCAGCATGTGGTTGGTAAGTTCAATAGTATTACTAGGAGATGACAAACCTAAGAGATATGTAAGATATGTTCCGACTGCCATGCATTACATGAGCTCCTTACCTGGGCCGGGAGGATGGGCTGGTTGCAGGAGGCACACTTGGGAGCAAAAGCCCTGTCATGGAGGAGATAAACAAAAATCCCAAAGTCACTAGTGTCTCAGTACATCCTTTTATCTATAACTATTTTTTACTTGTGTCTTGAAACACGGACCCTGTCTTGTCTCAATGTCATTTTTTAAACAATATCGTGCAGCCCTCATCGTAACCATACATTTGGTGAAAAACTGTTTTCCTTTATGTGCTGAATAACTTGTGAAAAATCCCATGGCTTGTTCGTTGATGCAGCAATCACACCGTAGCAGTGTGCAGAACAGAGGGCTGTTCTCCTTACGTGTGGTAGTCTTTGACACAGTAGATGTTGTTCTCAACGTCCACGGTGAAAGGCACTCCATCTAGACCCTCTTTACACACCACGCAGCGGAAACAGCCGGGGTGGTAGGACTTGCCTAGTGCCTGGAGGATCTACACACCCACACAAACAGAAAAAAAACACACACACAACAGAACGGTAAGACTTGGGAGTGAGGCTGTGGAGTTCATGCAGTAACGCACGATAGTGCCGAAAGAATACATCTGTTCGCTCTTTGCTGTACATGCTGTGCGTGATGAAGCTCTTACCATTTCCATGATGAGGTGACCACACACAAAACACTTGTCAGCCGTCTGCTGGAAACCAGAATACTGAAAGACAGGATACAGACTTACTTATTATCGCCAGTGGTGAATTTTGAGTTTCTTGCTGGTCATGCAATCAATAGAACAGCTAGTTTCAGGCCTGGACTCAACTATAGAGGGTGCTGCTGCGCTCTTTAAGTGAACATGAAAACGGATTTCTTTCAAAATGTTCATCAGGCAGAATGAAAAGGCCCTCCATCATATTCATACAAGTCAAATCCAAACACATTTGGGAAAATGCCATGTGTTTGTTGACCAATGACCAACTGTGTCACAGGAAACAAAACACCAGTAGCTTCTTTCCCTTAAACCCAGAGTCCGGGACGTTAATGAAGGTGACCATCTGCAGCTCCTGACCCTTGAGGGGGGGTTGGGTGAGGAGATGTGGCTAGAAGGTGGAGGTGGTGATGACATCTGACATCTCCACTACAGATCCTCCATCTGCCACCCAACTCCCCCCTCACCCTTGTGACATCCCCGGGGGTGACGGGCCAGACGAGTCACGTCTTAGCTGTATCAGGATTAGTCTCATCCAGTCATCTGACCTCCAGCATCTGTTTGTCACTGCGGTTGTAAAGTGCCAAACAGGAACTGGAGTATTTCCCCAACATATGAGCAGCTTAAACTCTAAGGGGGAAGCTACCTAAAACGGGAAGTATTTACAGCGAGATGAGGCCATGGGTTGTCAGGATGTTTGGATCATAAAGCTTTTTTTCAACATTAATGTTACAAGAACATTTCGTAAGCTCCTTGCTCCATGTTTGGAAATCAATTCCCATCACGTTATTCACAAAACACACCCAAAATGTCATTCTTAAATTGCGAAATCGGCATCTTTGAGTTCTACGTTACATTTATCGTTCTAAATGTTCAGACAGAACATGAAGGCACCATGAGAGCAGGCCCCGTGTCTGCCCTGTTAACCTGAAGCAGATGGACCGGGACGCTGACAGCTACAGCTGTCACCCTCACGCTCCTAATTGTAAGTGCTGAGGAGCAGCTTGTGGGGTAATTGAGCTCCTTGGGGAAATTTGGGGGAAATTACAGTGAATTGGAGGGGTGGTGCTGAACTTCTAATTATAGTTGCCATGTCAGTTTCCTTTGGAGGGCTGCAGAATGTGGCCAGAGATCCTAATCCCTCGCTCGCTGCTCCGCCCGCTCCTCGGTCACCCCCAACATGAGGCGATGACACGGTGCTACCAGCTGATCTGTTCATCACAGAACAAAATCAGTAATCGATGGACTCACCAGGAAATCCTCCTCACAGTAGACCTTCCCGTTGACGTTATAGAAGGCTTTCCCTCGCAGCCTCCGTCCTGAAAAGAAAGAAAAAACAATGAAATCTAGCAATTTGTCAATATTGCAAATATATATCCTAAATTATGTGGAAACGCCTTTTATGTATTCTTGGTTTCGACATGTTTCGACATGACATTACAATAACGTACAAAGCCAGGTCCATAAAGACATTATTTTCTCAGTTAGGTGTGAAGGAACTACACCGATCCCTGACCTTGACCCCCATCCAGCACCTTCGGGATGTCCTGGAACGCTGAATGTGTCACACCAGCATTTAAAATCAGCATCGGTGCAAATTTATCGTGTTGCATTCAGCTTCGGTGAACTTTAACCTGTCTTGACAGCGCTGACTTTTGAGGAGGGGTAGAGACGGAGAGTCCAAAAAGAAGAAGCTATCTCAGCGTTCGTAGCTGTGCTGCAACCTTTTCTGGTGAAATAGTGAACTTGTTGTCTGTTAACAACCAGGTTAAGCTAACAAGCTGTATTTACCTTAGCTTTACTTATTTACTTTAGAAAAATGTGTAGAATGTTGGACAACATGCTGTAAACAGAACAGCAGAGAGAAAATAGAGAGACGACCAACAAGCTAAATATTTTGCAACATGCTGTTCATTTTGCTGTAGCGCTTTCTGGTGTGACTAGCCGTTTAAATGCTCTTAAGGCTGATTGGCAGCAGTTCCTTACAGCCAGGTTTCCAAAAATATTGTGGGTGTGCTGTTTTATTAAGCAGTGTATCAAAGGCGCGCTCAATCGGTAGATTAATAGATTATATCAGACACTCTGAATAACATTTTGATACAATTTCTATTAACTTCTGAGCCAAAATACTCCATACCTCTTCCTTAACTCCTATTAAACCTTAAAACCACAACAGAAGGTCGTTGTAGAGCAGATGGCTGGGCCCAACATAGTCGACATCCTGCCTGTGCCTCCATTTAATTACTTTGAGCATTGATCCCGACAGGATTCCATTGACAACCATACACAATCAATACAGCAGGCTGCTTTCCAAAACTCCCCCCAAAATCCTCTTCCCTTCCTTGCCATTGTGCACCGTTCACAGACAGGCAAACAATAGCAGGCTGGAGGGAGGATGTCCCTAACTTTGACACGAGCATCGAGCTGCAACAATTCATCAAATGGCACACTTAAATGTTTTAATTTGATTAAAACTTCTGGTCATTCAAGATACAACACCAAAGTATTGCTGCTAAACTAAGCGTTCGACATCGTTATCGAATAAACGCTGAGAGTTTCTTACTTTAAACCTAAAGGCATCGCTTTGGTGGTCCCACATATTGTGAAAACAACCAATAGTTGCAGTCCTACACCTTCACAAACACATCCACAGAAACAAGTCCTTCCAGCTCGGAGTGTGAAGGCCGAATTCCTGTGGGTGAGTCTTCATTCATCAGAATCCAAGTCTGAATCCAACCTAAAAGGAAATTCTGCTGCAGGCTAGCTTCTGCAGCCCCCTGCCATGCACCCCTCGCAGCTCGCCCATTCAAATTCATTTAACAGCAGCGGTGTCTCTCTGGCAGCGCGATGACTTCACCCGAGCCTGGCAGACGAAGCGCACGGATCTCATAAATCTGCTGGATTAGTCAGATTTAATTGTCGTCCTGAGCCACCACTGATTTTATGGGCGTCCCGGCATGGGAAAGACAGGCCCCCCCCTTCTCTCTTTTTAACACTGAAATTTATGCAATTGCTGTATTTCACACACAAAACCGGTGTCACAATGCCGGGAGATGGCAATACATTAACACCCACATAAATGGCCGGAGCAGCCGAGGAATGCTGTCCACACAATAGGTGAGACTTTTAAGACTTTGAGACTGAGGAGCAATTAGCATTTTGGTAGCGTGGAGCAAAGAGAAAAGCAGGATTGAGGAAGAACTGTAAAGCAACAGCAAGAGACACCGTCTTCAAAGCCGAGGCGTTGGAGAGGCTAAACTTGCAGGAGCAGTGAGATTATAGCGAACAGTGCAGCAGCAGGGGCTGCGAGGTGTTGCTGTGTGCTCGTCTGTGGCCTCTGCTCTGGAGTTTGGGGTCTGGAAGGTGAACACAAAGGCCCCAGCACTGATGACTGTGTGCAGCGCTGCTAGGGGAGCGGGCCGACTGAGCAAACGGGGACATTCTTTCTGCCTGAGGTCACTAGCTGGTCCCATTCAACCCCCCACACCTCTCCAACACCCGCTCCCTGCCCGCTTCCCTCGCCGCCGAGAAAAGGAGGGGGAGGGCTCCATGTCTGCCTCTCTCTCCTCTGGCCTTTTGTCACCAGACAGCGCTGCCGAGAGCCCGAACCTCCTCACGGCGCTGCGAGGGATAGAAGCAGCAGCTCCGTTAACAAGTTGATCCCAAATTGAAGACGTCTTTCAGACAAAATGATAGTGGCTGTATGACACACTGAGCTGCACAATGTGACCGCATGAGGATCAGAGACTCATGTCTCTCATATTAACATATTTTAAAGTATAAATGTTAGAAAAACATTAGAAAATGTCATTGTTACGATATGCATGTCAAATTAAAATGGCCAAAAACAGGAAAAACACACTCTATCTGAAACTAAAATAATCATCATAAACCAATATTTAAAATATCAACCCTATGAATGGAAACGTAACCACAAAATTATCATTGATAATTGACTTTCTCCTCTCACTCTGTACTCAGAGTTACAGTTGAGGCTTCAAAACCTTGACCTTTGCACTTGTTAAAGCTGGTTCCTTGTCATGTTTGTTCATGTAGGAATTAGAGCTCATTCTGCAAATGCACCTATTTTGAATTATGGTGTTGCCATGGAAATGAGCGTTGGTCTGGTAAAAGGGAACTGATGTGGCAAGTTCCAATGATATAATTAGACTCAATTTCCCTTTGGTACAGCAGTTATGTGAGCCTGAAACTGGAACGCACTTCATTCGTTTCCGTGAATAAAACAGCATCCTTTCCTGATGTTGGACATCGTTTTTTTCTTTCGTCCCCTTTAATTAAGCCTAGATCAGGCTCTCGTGTTCTATATGTTCGTGAGGTACGGTTTGAATGCTGTTCTTCCGTTCTTGATTCACTAACAACTTGGGATCTACTTGCCCTGACCAACGGGCTCCTGGCATCACTTCACAAAACCAGACGGCAACCTCCAGCTCTGAAAAGTGAGGCCAATGAGGAAGTGCCTTAAAATGATATTCTTAAAAAAAGAGGTCCAATTGGATAGAAGTCTATGAGACAGTTGCCCTACTTCTCATTTGGTTTATTACCTCAGTAAATATTGTAAACATTAGTTTATGGTCTCAATCACAAGTTTAGTTTCATTAGTTTCTTCTTCAATACAGCATGTTCTTTTAGTATATTATGGAGTCAAGTAGACAATATAGCAGCTTTAAGGCGAGTCCACACCGGACCAAAAATCGGCGTCTTTGAGAGAGTCGGCGTCCGTGACATGAGTCTACTTGGTGTGGTCGCTCGAATCGGCCCACGTCGGCGTTCATTTCAGCCGATTCAAATGTATAATCCGCCATCCGGGTCGGTCATTCTTTTACCATTCTGATTGGTGGAGGCTAGCAGCTTGACTAGCGAATCAGTGAAGCCCGGAAGTGACGATGGTAAACAAATTAGATAAACAGTGGAATCGAATAAGGTGTCGACACACTCTCTCCGGCTACTTCCGGTTTTCGTGTTTTTTGGCCCACAATACAGATTAGCGCCGCCTGTTGGTTTGGAGACATTACATCTCGCGCAAGCGCGGAACGTATGGCGTCGGCTGTAATTCCGTAGGTGTGAACCGCCCATGTCGTTGTTCGAGTCGGCCATATTAAGTAGCCCGACTTCATTTACCGACGCGAGTCGGGCAGTTCTTCCGGTGTGGACTCGCCTTTAGGGTGTGGCTACCTTGAGATTGACAGGTTACTGTCATGGCGTTGGCCGGTCACGGAGGCGTTCTTGTCTTTAACCCTTTCACAGTTTCTTTTCAGGTCATGAAAGTAAATTGTACCCTGTTTGGTTGCCCAAAAATGTCTTTCAATGTTCTTTCGGTTTTATTTAAAAATTATGAACTTGAGGCTTTAAGATGGAAGTCCACAAACGAATGACTACACACATTTCTTTATCGCTGCTGCTTTTGGCCAAAGAGAGCAAACCTCTTCTTCTATGGGACAGTGATGCGTGGGCTGATCCGAAATAAGTGGCCACCGGCAGTTATGAGTCAAACAAAAATATCTTTAATGATATTCGGATCATTCGCAGTAAGGGGGAAAGCGGGTCGGGTAGCGGGTGAATGTCATCTCTACCACCTTGTCTGCTGCCTTCTTTCCGCCACACTCGTCCTCAGGACCCGTAGTTTCTAAAAAGGCCCATTACTGCTGTTTTGGGAGAAGATTTTGTGATAAAGACGTAACGAATTCAAATCATCCAAACATCATGTTTTGAAAAAGTGACTAGAAGTCCCACTCTAATGGGTGCATCAGCAATAATGAGAGGGCAAGACAGAAATCAACCCAGCACGGTCTCCCGGACCACACAGTCTTCAGACAAGGTCTAATCAAGCAAACAACATTTCCAAATACTGCTAAAAAAAAAGTGGGTCATATCAGGTCACATTCCATCCAAGGATTTGTCAACTTCCTATTGGTCATATGGCTGTTGGTGTGTTGCAACATGTGATAACAGTTCCTCTTTTTGAAGGCAGTTTTTCCTGTGTTGGTCATGGCAGGCTTTGATTGTTTTCAACAGTGTGACTCTCATAATTGATATTGAAAATGAAAACCACAGAGCCATGAAGCTAACTAAACATAGGACATTTGTCTGACAATAAAGTTGCTTTGCATACAAGTTATTCTGGAGCTTTGGAGTTAGAATGTCCATCCAATCAAAGCCACGGTCACTCCAATGCAGACAAATGACATCCACACATCCAAAAACAACAGGATGTCCATTTGCAATTTATCACCTCATCATTTTTTATTCTAACGCTGCGTCATTTTGTCACCAACAATAAACCCTAATGAGAGGAATTGCTCTCGTTCTTGTTGATGCGATGCATCACTTTGTCTCTCTGCTTTCTGTCTCTGGGAGAGAAAGTGGAGCTCTGGCCAAACTAGGAGGACATATTGGTGATTGATTTGCTCACAAAAGGTGCTTCTTTTTTTTATACCGTGTCTTGGCGAGCCTGTGCAGGCCTTCCATCTCAACAAGATTTTAGAGGAGAGTTTTTTGGGGGAAGCCAGCCACGGGAGGTACAGCACAGGCAGCAGTGAGCATATTATCCACCACGAATGATGCAGTACATATCACCCAGTAATCGCTGCCACAACCTTTGAGCCAGCTAAGGTTATACTGAAACCAAAACACACACACATTCCAGCATGTCTAATATCATACTCTGATTATCCAATATTTACATAGAATTACCACTAATTTACTCCAACATAAAGTTTACAGGTACGATTTTCATTTTCAGTTTGATATTTATGATTTATTTTCCTTTTCTTTCTGAGTGAGCCTTTGGAACTGTAGGGGGGGTGGTGGAAAGGGGACAGACCTGCAGAGGCGATTGTGCAGAGAAAGAAGAGATGTAATGTGTGTGATGCCCAGTTCACACTCCATGACTTCAGCCCTGGTTTTCCACTCCAGGACGGTTTTGGGAGGTCCCAGATAAAATCCTCACATCAGAGGCAAATCCGTGTTGCCTCTGTTGCCGTGGCCAGATGAAGTGTCCAAAGACGTGAGCTGAGAGTCTCGACTGGTGCCTAGCAGGCGCATTCCAGATATCTAGTGTGTTAAATATTTGAAGTGTCAGGGAGTCTGGTAGGGAGCCAATGGGAATGCAAGTTACAGGTTGAGAGAAGGCTACACTACCTGGGGGAGGAGGGGACGACGGATAAAAGGGACTTTTAATTTCAGCCCACAGTCCAGATGAATATTTCTGAACAAACTACCCTTGAGATATAATGATTAGGTATACACTTGTGCAAATGTACAATAGCTAAAAAAATGTATATACTCGTCTGAGTGATGCCTGCATAAATTCAGCAAACCTGAAGCACTGCGGCTGTCTTCAGCCCACGCACCTCTGGTAACAAGACAACAAAAACACTTCTAATTGTTTTGGCCTCTTGTTAAGAGATACAATCAACAGTGAAAATGAATAACATTTTGCTGTAGCTCAAATAAAGGGCAATAGGCCTTTTATTGCACATTACAGATGCTTTGTGCAAAATGTCTCACAGCATCTAATCTGCATGTTATTCATTAAAAGAAGAGGAGGAACTTAACTATACGGCTATGAGTCCAACCAAAAATTCACAACATGCAGAAATGAGCTGTCGGCTTACAGTGTGTTCATGCCTGTATGGAAATACTGTAGCAGCCTGGTGTCGTCTTCAGGCCGTTTAATGAAGGTCAACACGGCTCTACACTTCACAGAAGCTGAGAATTAATCAACATATGTGTCCTGCTACACACGGATGCTGAAGGCATTTCAGGAACTGAATCTTTTCACACGGTATAAAGCAGCCGTGGACAGCAGGTACTGTGAAAATCATCCACTTTCATTCATAGATGGAAGCAGACTGCTTTACAGACGAGGCTGGGATGATATGACGATTATCCTGGCCAATTCATTATTTATTTCACCTCATCTTAAATAATGTTTCCCTGCATAAATAACGTTTTTTTGTCTACTGTATTATTCCACTTCTCTACCTTGATTGTGAGTCATACAGCTTTTTCAAACCAATTCTTGAAGATATTTACGATTATCCTGATAACAGAAATGCCCCACGATCAATTTATCGTGAGGGTTTTTACCCCGATCTGCGATAAAATCCTATACCGTACCAACTTTAATACTTGAATCACATTAAAAGTTATTTTCTGTGCCGATTTTGGTAGGAGGGGAGGAAATAATAATATAATGATTAACTAACTATTACCCAGTAATAAGTAAAGTAAGTTTACTACTTTTTAAAGGAGTAATAAATAAAATGCTTCTTACACTTCATGTGTAACTTTCCTAACACTGATATAAACTGGCACTACATATTCATATATTTTAGATCTATACACTATGTTTGAATCTGAAAGATGATGTAGTTTATATGAATGATATCACAGTCAGATTTCTGCCTTATCCTTATCATGTAAACATACTGTGTAACTCCCAGAACACGAGAAAAAGAGCTGAAAGTTTCCCATTTTTTCTGCTTCCTGATTTCTGCTGCTTGGCAGGTGTAACTGGTGGCTGAATGATTTGAGAAATTCAAGCCCCTCAGCTCTCTTCTCCTGCCAGTTCTTTCAGAGGCTGTTTGGATCACTGTAACACAGAGATGAGTCATCCGCCCCGCGGCTGACACTCTGCTCATCCAGCCTGAAGCAGCATGTTTGTTTTTTTATTTTATCTGGAGAAGGCACCCTGCCTCACACGCAAATATCTATTCACTCCAGTTAAAGTGTATTTAAGTGCAACTCCTTCTGCTACAATTAAAGCTGCGGAGGGACGCGCACGCCTTGTCTAATGTACTAGAGCACAAAGGAAAATAAAGATGCAAAAATGCAATTCTTAAAAAGTGAAAATCCATCTGTGTCTGCGTGTGTGAAAACACTTCTGGGTGCATGTTCGGTTTAATGTGAGCCCATGCCAGGCCTGCCCCTCTGATAAGCAGGTCTGGTACACTTTGTGACTGTCTGATAGAGCCTCCTCCAGGGAACGCCGGCTGAAGTGGAGGGGGGTAGTTTGCATTCTTGGCCATTTCATGAAAAAAGGGTGCAACCATGGGAGTAAGCCAAGAGGAGGGCTCAATTATGCATGGTTAAACAAAGCCCAAGGCTACCAGCGAGCAATGTCTCAGCAAACTCGGCCACACTCTGGAGCTCCAGACTCCAGGAGGACCCAAGTCATGAAAAAAAAGAAAAAAAAAAGAAACCCAAAAAACAAACAGGGACATGAGAACACAGCTCCTGATAAATCACCGGATTGTGTTATGACAAGTGCAGGCACTTTGGAACTAAACTTCTCAGAGGCCTTCAAAACACTGCTTAAAAGAAAACATTTCCCATTCACATGAGGTCAAATGATACATCGCGGAGTTTACGTTACCCATAAACCATCTCGAGAGGCAGGATGGCCCGTGACGCGATCAACAGAGACACCAAAACGACTTGCTAACTCATCCTGGACGTGATTTCTCCAATAAACGCAACAATAATTCCTCTCAGGAGCTGTCCGTGGTTTTTGTCTAACTGCAATAAAGTCCGACATAGCTGTTTTATGATGTAATTACACCCTCCCCAGAAGTCATCCAGTCATTCTCTCAGAGTATTTTAAGTCTTCAGAGGAAATAATCTGGTTGTCTCCCAAATAAGTCTCTTTGAAAGACGTGTGTCATTGCCTCATTTGATCACTGGACGCAACTTTCTGAGTTAATGACTCCTAAATAAACCCTAAAACAGAATCAGGACTATTAAACAAGTTCGGAGGTTACTTTTCCACAGCGAACCCCGCAACTTCAGCAACTGGACACTCGGCATCTGGCCCCTCTTTCTTCAGACGCACAATAAATCGGAAAGTATGTGGCTTTGGTTACATGTAAATTATAGGCAGTTCTTCCAAAGCCGGAGGGGGTGGGGTGGAGGATCAGTGTCCACGTATAGTACACATGTGAATGGAAGAAACCTGGCTAAAAAGCTCCCTCCCGAAATCTTCCTCTTGTTTCCCCGGGAAACAGGAGAGGAGGGCTGGAGTCGGGTGACAGGGGCGTCCGACACACACACACACACACACACACACACACACACACACACACACACACACACACACACACACACATCTATACGGTGAGCTTGAGAACAGATTTACTTACAGTGTTAAAGACCAAATAATGTGGCGTTATTATCTTGTTCATGCTGCAGAGAGACCTGAGCTGCCCCGTCATTCCACTGAGGAGCAGATGTTTTGATTCCCAACCACCTCTGACAGCAAGCTGGTGATACTAATGATGATTTTTCAGCAGAGCCTTAGAAGAAGCTCGGAGCGAGGTTGTATGACAGGAAATAGGTAGAAATCAGCAAAGAAAGAAAAGTGGGGATCCCGGAAGCAGACGCACACATTTTCTCCCCACTGTTTTCTGAACTTATGTTGCCTGTAAGATGTGAGATGTTTCTACGGCATAAACATATTTGAGGCATCAGTCTCGTCTTAATTCCCCTTAAGAGCGCAAATGCATGAAGAAGAAAATAACGCAACCCAGGCATCATTTTCCTGGGCCCCAAAAAAGGTGCGACGAGCATGGTTTAGACACAAAATAACTCTTAAATCATCGTTTCCTCAGTTTGGCCACAGCACCCGAGGCTTCAGTGTAGATCAGAGGATCAACGGATCAAAACGGTGATGTGCATTAAGGGGAGGTGCAGGCTTGCATGAAGGCAGAGATGTGAGGATACCGCGGGAGATGAAACGCTCAGGTGCATGCAGACGTTCTTCAAGCAAAAAGTGAGTAATTGTAGTTTGGCCCGCTTCTCAACGCTTTTACCACACAGCTAATGGAGGCAATTAAGGTGGAATTTGCATCAGAACTCCAAAACGCACCTTCTCTGTGTCACACGAGTCAAACCTGACCACGCATACACGGTTTTAGATTCAGTGTGATTTTCACTTCACTAATCTCTGATGTCCATCACGAATACACATAAATCCGCTTAGAATTCATTCAGAAACGACGCTCCTCATCATTCCACAACTTGGCTGAGAATCATCACTTTTTTTTTAACGTTTACTTCATTATCAAAGTAATCCAGTGATATCTGTACAATATTCTGCATACTTTTAACAACGCCAATCCAAAGGTTTTTTTTACGTTTATTTCACTACATTGACTATTTGACTTACCACAGGAGCAGCAGGTGAAGCAGTTTGTGTGATACAGGTTCCCCATGGCCTGGCAGGCTTGGCTGGCTCCATACACACCTTTCCCACATTTGACACAGATACCTGTTAGAGACACATGGTCAGTTAGACGATGTAATGTTACGTATCCTGAGCAAAGTACTTTGTATGCAACAGTAGAATGAGATCATCCCGCTTTCAGTGTGGAAAAGAAATCTCCTTTCTCCTCATTTAAAGCACTTTGTCTTCAGGAGGTTTTAACACTGTTAGAGAGTTATTCTTTGGTCGAAAAGCAAAGTGCTAATGCGCTACAGAGTTTGACTTTCAGTGGATGTTGAACAGGCTTAAATGAAGACAATGTCCGCTGCCATTGTGCACCATTAGAATCAAACAATTTCTGGACATGCCGCCAGCTTCGTTGGAGTTTTGAAAGTTGATAAAAAAAAAATCCTCTGCACCCTTTTGAAGACCAACATCACAAAGCATGTCTGGAAACGTGTCAAACACGAAACATTAAACGTCTTACAGGTGCACAGCTGTCAGCTTGTGATCATCAATGCACAAGCAATATTTCTCCAAATGATTTATATCCGGGGTTGCATCAGGCTGACCTGAAGTTCTGTTATTTCCGTGTCTTACATCATCCCGTTTGAAGGAGAGCTGAGGTTTGTGTTAAAATACACTGAGAGGCAAAGCGGTGGATGTGAGGGGGTTTCTCGGTTAGAGCGTACCAGAAACAAGGTGCTACGACAGATTTGTGCTTTTCCTCGTTGCTCGGAAAAAGCTGAGTTAGCATGTGGGGTCAGTGATGTACTGCTACACATTTACTCCAGAGAAATAAACTTTAACACCCTTCGATTGACTTGCAATGGTATTTTGCTATGGAATAAAACATTTTTACGGCATACAAAGGAACACATCACTTGTACAACTAGACTCTGTTTTAGACGCTTAACAGATGAGGATGGTGCTGTCAAAACTCCCTTAGTGCATCCTTGACCAACACAGGTTTCCAGTCATCCAAAAATTGTCATTAATTGCATAAAAAAAAAAGACCACAATGGGTCTTAAAGCCCCTGAAAACACAATTTTAAATCTTAAGATTGAAGATTGAAATGTTGCTAACTGTGATTGGTGCACAGAAGTGACATCAAATATACAGAAATCTTTCATGTAAAATATGCACAACTGTTCCAGCTTTGGCGAACAAAAAAGTCAAACACTCATTCGAAGAAGCGAATTGAAAAAATAGAATTTCAAGGCCATTAAAACCTATAAATCTGTAATTTGTGTGTAATTTTAGAATTTAAAATATATATTTGACCCCTAAACATGCCCAGCTAATTAAAGGTATACATTAAAGTACTACACATAAGCCTGACCACAAAGAGATTAGAACTAGGAGTCGAGCAATCATCGGCCTGGTCGATATTCAGCCCGATATTCTGCTTTTTTTTGGGTTATTGGTATCAGTCATTTGTGAGGCCGATATGCTGATAAAAATGTTCACTTTTAAAATGCTTTGGCTGTGATGCAGCAGTCACTCCTCTCTGGTGTTTATTTTATTTATTTAAACGTATAAAACTTGTTCAACTTCATAATAATACTGCTGATAGCTCCCTGCACTTCTGTTACGTCCATGTTGGTTTTATGGTAAGACTGAGTTTGTTTTATTCAAAACTTTTTTATTTACTGCAGACAAATATCGGCTTCAAATATCAGTTATCGTCTCCCGGATCAGTAATAATTGGTATTGGCCCTGAAAAAGCCATATCAGCCGACCCCTGATTATAACCTTTAGTGAAGAAATGAGATAGGGGGGGAAAACAGTGGCTTAGAACGATTTGGACGCAGCAGCAGCAGCAGATTCTAACGATCTCCAAACTCTCACGCACAAGACGACCTCCACTGGGGTCACATTCCTCAGGGAGTGCAGGGTCAAAGCCTGGGTGGGGTGAGTCCAGGGTCACAGTGCCTACAGGACACTAGATCCCAACAGGGAGCTGCCTTCCCCCCACCCCTCCAAACAGACTAATTATTACATTCACTTATCTTTGAAATAAATACATATTTCAGGAAGTATTCGGGGCAGGGACACACTGTCGGTGATGTAATCGTCAGATTTCCTGGCTATCTGAAGCAATGATTTCCCTTGCATAACAGCTCCAGTGTAGTCTGTGACATTGTGCGAGACAGATAAAGTGCAAGGGTACGAGGAAAGGTTACATGTCTTCCCTCTAAACCTCAAGTGTTTGCACAAGTGAATTAATTGGAATCAAAATCAAATATTGGCACTTCCTGCTGTAACATGAACTCACGACTTGAGTCGTGCACTCAGCAAAGATAACGTCACACAGCAGGCAACAAGAATGAACAAGTGCATTTCGAATGAGCTAAACTGGTTGAACAATTTCTCCAAAATAAAGGTCTACAAAGGGGAAGAAAACACTTGTTTTCACCTCCATAAATTCCCTATTTAAAGACTAGTCAATATTTAAAAACTCACAGCAAGTAAAAGTAAGTGGCCGTCCTGTTAAACTCATGGGATTTATGAGCCGCCGGCCAAAAATGGTCATAGCTGTGAATGACTAATAACATTGACTACTCCTGGCAGGGTCTGGTTCAGTATAGGGTTCTTATTCATCGCTGCAGATCAAAAGAACATAAGGCCACTTTGTGAATAGAAAACCTTTCATAGAGTCAATGAAAGTAGCCTTATTTTTTAGAAAAATCATTGACACGTGCTACAATGTAGTCAGATAGGGTTTACATGTTAAAAGGCATGCCTATATTCCCTCTTGACATCTGAAGCACGGGCCCATTTAAAGGTTTAAAGGTTATAACATCCTGAATTGTATGACAGTAATCCATTTATTTAACTGAACTCACTCTAAAAATGTTGAAAATACAGCCCATTTATTATTACTTTATTTACAGCCTGTTAATTTAGTATTTGGTCATTATTTTAGTTCTGCTATTCCCATCGCGTCTCATTCTATTCTAGTGTGATTCTATTCATCTCTGCCACTGTATGGACCTGATTCCTCCTTATCAGGCAGCCATCATGCGGACCCCTTCCTCTGTGCTCATGTTTGTTCCTTATCTGTCACATCAGGACAGCATACTTCCTTCTCTGCGTATTTGCAATGGCAACAATGGATGTTATGGACCTTCAAGCTTCCTTTGATGTAGCGACACTCCCCCAAATTAAGAATGTTGTGCGGCTGGAGTGAAATAAAGACTTTTTGTGACTAATGCTAACTCAGATTACAGTGGGCGATGTGAGTGTTAGTCACTGCTACGTTCTTTGTGTATTGATCACTGTAGCCTGGAAAGAAATGTGACTCTCATAGACCGACCAGGTACAACTGACTCCAATACACACCTGTCTGAATTAACTGACTCTAAGATGACAGCTAGTGTCCCAGCACAATGACACAAACTTGGCAGTGGGGTTTATATCTCAGTAAACAACAACTAAAGAAGCCTTTTGATGGGAGTGAGTGAGAGACAGCGGTGTACCAAAATAGCAGGTGTGTGTTTTTACCCCCTAAAGCTCATATCACCATGCGTCTACTCTAATGCACAAGAGTATTCTTCTTATTAAAGTTGAGCTGAAAGAGTATCTGCATGGTGACGTGTGTTTCAGAGTGAAACAGGATAGGCAGGAGCGACATAATATATATATATATATATATATATATATATATATATATATATATATATATATATATATATATATATATATATATATATATATATATATATATATATAGTGTTAAATATATGCACAATATGACCATATATTTGATCTAAAAGTTTTAAAAAGACATATCATTTCAGCTCGATGTTGAGCAGTTACACTTCTATTTTATGGCTCCATGGCTTTGATTCTCTCCCCAACGGCTAAACTAAAATAAGTAGGATTTTTTTAATAAAGCGATATTGATTTGACTTAATTACTTTATTCCCTTTGGTTGTAGCTAATATTGCAGTTTCTTCAAATCTATACACGATGTGTAGGCAAGACGGTCGAGACTTCATTTGCCGACTCGGAGACATTCTCTGTCGTGAGAAAACCACTGAAAACAACAAAAGTCAGTCAGAAAAATCACCAAGCGTCTTATGATTGCGGATGTGGTTGCCGTTTTACAAGACAGAAGGGGAATCTCTGAAACGCTCGCTGTTGATTTCAAACAGGAAGCAGAACCCAACTCGTGTGTCCATTTCATAACATGTCGGTGTGGCAAAGGACAGGATGTTAAACATGATGATGGACATTCATCATGTGCCACGAGGAACCAAACACCCGTCTTACAGCAGTGATTCGGTGACAGGTATCATCCCAGTGCACCATAATCATGGTCCTGTATGATAAATCACAGTATGGCATTAACAGCCAAGAACCGTGAAACCTCCCTATATCCACCTATTCTAAAAAATAACAATGTGGTAAAAAAGATACTCTAATACAAAAGAACGCTGCGATGCGCTGAAAGCTAACACTTCAAATCTTCAAAAGAATGAAGCAATTAACTCCCCTTCATGCCGTGTGACAATATGTAGCGTTCCAGACACGATGCTTTACGGATATCACTGTCTTCTGGTGAATTCTTACAGAAATCTCCGTGATACAGTCATGTGAAAGATTGCAGTATTTTACTTCCAACAGTGGGGGGAAAAAAGGAGATGGCATTCAAGCATCAAAGCCTGGAAATACACTATAATTTCAGTAGAGAGGTCTTCACTTGTAATCTGAGACCAGTTAACGGATGGGAGGAGAATGTAGGTTTAAATTTAAAGAGAGACTTAAATAACATACATCAATCTAATCTCAGCTGTGATGTGTGCAGTTACAGTAAATGCAGTGGGCAGGCTTGTTTTGTTGTTGTCCACACAAGTCAGCATATGTGTGTATGTGTCAGGCATTTGCATGACTAGTGCCATTATAATTCTGGGCAGGTGATCAGACTTGACTCCCACCAACTATGTCTGGCCCGCCAGCCAAGATCGTGTGCCAAGTGTCTGGTGTTGCCCGACTCCCCACTGGCTGGTTAATGAAGGGCTTCGCGGGGGAGTCATAGCGGGGCGGTGGTGGCGGAGGGGAGGGGAGGGGAGGGGAGGTACGGGGTGGGCCTCCCTGTGCTGCATCAATTGCAGGCCTGTATCGGGCCAGCTGTTGATTCACAGCTCCTTCTCCACCACAACAAACACAGGCCACACAAGGGCCGGCAGGCTGGCCAGTGCTGCCCCCTTCTAAAAAAAAAAAAAAAAAAGCCTTGGTGGCAGTCAATTTCTCCACTGTCGCTACGGAAACAGAGCTGTCTCTATTGGGCTCAGAGTGAGGAGCGTCTGACTGCATTCTTCTCTCTCCCTCCTTTTCCTCACTCTCCCCTTTCTCGATTATCTCTCTTCGCCCCTCGCTGCCTCCCTCATTTTCTTGCTCCCGTCTCCCATCCTCCTGCTCTCACCTGCTTCCCTGGAACAAATCAACAGCTGTCTCAGCCTCACTCTGAGCAAGCACACGGGCTATAAAACAAGCCACTGTTCTCTGGCTGCAGCCATTTGTCTGGCTGCTAATTCAAAGGTGGACAGCAACTTCCTCAGCTGGCTTTCTGGGAGCTGCGTTACTGCTGGTGAACCAAATAGATCAGGCCTCGCAGTCTAATCCCACACAAAAGAAATGTGCCACAATGTTCAATTATTGAAACACAAAAAAAAAAAACTTTTTTTGACCACAATCTTTCTGTCCTCCAGAGAATAACTGCATTTTTCAACAAATCCAGACTAACACAACTCTGAATGACCGAAGGGTGTCTGCTCTGGCAGAACAGAAGGTTCCATTCAGCGAGGTGCAGCGCTGTGCAAATGTTAGCTCTGCCAAGATAGAAATTAGTACTGCCCTGCAATGCCACTCTTATCTGCCACAGATGGACCTGTTAGCGGTAATGTAACATTAGCAGGTTGCAAATTGACCTCCAAGAAATGATAAACCTATAAACAACCCCCTCCCTGCACAAAAACACACACAATTATAACTATTTCATTGAATTACTGTTTCAGTGGGCACTCGCCTGTGTGGAAATACAGAGGAAGTGCTGAATAGTTGCCATGGATAATTATTCATATTGTAATGGATTGCTTGTCAGCTGAAAACCTAATTTTGGGGGGGTCACACAGTTTTGGATTTTAAGTTGAATGCAACATTGCAGGGATCTGACAGATACAAATGAGGGCTGAAGAGAGCAAGGACAGTGTGGAAGAGAAGGAGTCAGGGTCAGAGCATCAGCGCCTTAACACCGGCATGTGAGGAGTGACTCTCTAGCTGAAAACACAGTAGTTCTGGAGCTAAGCTGTTGGTTATTTTATATCAATCAGGCATCCAATTCATGAAAAAAAGCAATTCAGAATCTCAATTAACTAATTACTTAGACACTCATCTTCCTCAATCACCCTTATTGATGCAACACCTTGTTCCATACTGTACAATGTAAAAAAATGCATGTAGTTTTGATACACATAACTTCCAGGGGCTTAAGGAACCAAACCTTCATCCTACACAAAAAACAGTATTGATAAGGGGAGGTGATTAATGTAAAACACCGTTGTTTGTTTGCATGTTCTGATCTGCTTGCACAGTTTGAAGACCCAAATGCAATGAATATCACCTACCAAAGTATTCCTTTTTCATGTGCATCTCTAACTCCTTCTCCAGCTCCAAGGTGAGCGCCTCCAGCCGCCTCTCCGCCTGGCTCGGTCCGCTCTCTCGGCTGGGGGTCACCTGGTAAGGGACCTTAAACCTCTGGCTCGAGGAGGCTGCTTTTGAGGACACCCCGTACGTAAATGACGATGGCGAACCCGCAGCCATCTCCGCAGTCCCTCCCGTCTGGGCTGACTGCTGCTGGGGCTCCGGCACCGCCGAGAGCCCCTGGAGATGGAGGCGACTCTGGATCCCGTTGGAGTCTCCGAACTCCTGCAGCAGCGTGTCCTCGTGCAAACTGCTGCCCAGCATCGATGACCTGGGCGACGGCAGCTGCAGCTCTGGGTAGGTGCTCATAGACCCCCTGGAGCTGCGGGAACTTCTGGAGCTGTGGCTGGAGATGCTGGACCGGGGACTGGCCACGCAGTTCGCGGTGGTACCCGGTCTCGCGCTCCCGTCCTGGCTGCAGATGCTCGAGCGGGGGCTCGCCAGCGGCGCCGCGTGCAGGATCGCCCCCTCCAGATCATGGTTGACGACGGGCCCGTACCGCGAGTCCGAGTAACTGGATCTCGGGCTGGTCGTGAAGGAGTACTGGCTCGCCGTGCTCGACCTGGGGCTGGTGTGCCTCTGGTCGTAGCCCATGCTGATGCCGCTGGTGCGGTTGCTGCTGGGCTTGCTGCAGCAGTCACAGCTGTTGAGGCTGGCCCGGGGGCTGGAGTGTTTACTCGTGTCGCTGGCGGTGCTTGCATAGCTGGACCTGGGACTGAGGACGCCGTGGCCCTCGCAGTGAACTAGACTAGACCTGGGGCTCGTGTACCTGTCCTGACCCGGCACCACCAAGCTGGTGCGCGGGCTGCTGATGCTCGACCTCGGGCTGGCGTGCTTGCTCTGCTCCTGCGAGGACAGGGAGGATGCTAAGCTGGACCGGGGACTCGTGGCGTTGTATCTCCCGTCGTGGCTGCCGGTGATGCAGACACTGTTGCACCTGTTGCCGGGCAGTGCCGCCGGCTTGTTGAGGGGCACGCCGTCGAAGGCGGAGCCGGTGCTGTACCTGTGGCCCTGTACATCCAGGGAGTACCTCCTGTGCCTCTCGGAGGCGCCCGTGTAGCACGGCAGAGCCACTTCGCTTTTGGTGCAACAGCCCTCCTCGGCGTAAACCGCGTCTCTTTGCGGGGCACAAAAATCCACGGGGACGGTCCGGTTGCAGGTCACTGGGCGCACCGGAGCCGCGTTGTACACTTTATTCCCAGACGTGAAATTCTCCACTGTGTGATGCTGCTGGTGAAGCACAGAGGTGCCATTCATTGGCTTACTTTTATGCTCCGCTACAGCCGGAGCCGAAAAGTCCAAATCGGGGTTAATCACCAAGTCTCTCCTCGCGTTGTACATCCCGTCTTTATACGCATCATACAAGGAAAGGTCCTCCATCAGCGTGCTGGCCCGGAGTCCCAGATCCTCCTGGTAGTGCTCCATGTTGTGCTCCTGAGGAGAGAACTTCGGTGTGCGCCCGCTCCGCGAGCCAAACTAGCGAGCACCGCGGAGCACTAATTGCATTTCGCATGGAAATCAAAACAAAAACGCCGCGGTACAGCCGTCGCTCATTTACAGGAAAACTCCAACGTACTCAGAAAGCTCCACTGCGTGCCGCATCGTCTCCTCTTGCTCCCCGACCGCCACCGCGAAAAAAACAAACTCTTTCTCACAGTTCCAGGCGACGGGGATACGTTTGTCAACTTCAGTTTTTGTTAAGTTGAAAGGTCTTTACAGTCAATGGCGCGCTGCGCGGAGGAATTTCCCCTTGTTGGTTTTTCCTCCAGTTTCGCTCCCGGTCACTGTGCTAGAAATTAAAGTAGGCCGGATAATCAGATACGCCGTGCATATCCGTCGTGTGTGGATCTGGGCTCACCAAACGGACGAAAATCTCCACAAAACAGCGTTTTACACGGGGGACTCGTTTGCGTAAAAGGAATGCGGGGATGAAGACAGGATGCGCTGCGCCTCTCTGGAATGTGGTTAATGCTGCAGAGAAACAATGATTGCGACCAACTCAGCAAGGGGCTGCCGGCTCTGAAAAGAGAATAGTTTAGAGAGAAGGGGACGTCTGCATTCATCCCAGGGAGACTAAAATACCGCACAAAGCACGGCTCACCTGGTCCGACTTCTTTTACACCAGGAATAAGCTGCAGAGTTGGTAATGAGGAGAGCAATGCGATATAAAACTCAAGTTTATCCACCTTTTTCCAATCTGATGATATCAAGATATCCAATCATCATGGCTGACTATAGGTTCCCATAGAAATATAAATAAAAAAATGTGATCTTGAGTTATGAAACATGAGTTAAGAAATAGATCCAGAGTATAATACATTATTTAGTTGCATTCATAATGGATTATTCTTAGAGTATATTAGGCTAAATACATATTATATTTCATTTTAAATAGAACTAAAAACTATTAAATGTGATCAAGTCACTCAAAACGGAAAGAGATCAAATAGGTGGAAATAAATGGTTGTCCACAACAACCACAAATGTAGGCCATGGTTAATGGTAAGTTGAATATAGCATGTTATTACTGTTGGACTGTGATACATATATTTATGCCATCAGGCCAGAGTATAGCTGCTATGGCCATTATAAACCAGAATAATAAATCTTTATTCAGGGTCCTTAAACATGGACTGTTTACCCACCTAAATAAAATGAGAAATTACCATAAAATTAAACCTTGAATTCAGGATGAAAATAAAACAAACCACATTTGTCATGGAAGGATTTATTCATTTCAGGTTTTTTTTAAATGTATTTATTACAGTGCAACAAAAACAGCACTAAAACCAGTCTGTATGAGGTTATTATGAATCTTTGTCCCCAAAGATATTGTTTCAAAAGCCTAGTGAGGTAGCATTTGACATAAAGTCTCCGTCAGTAACGGCCATAAGACGTTAAGGTACAGAGATGATCATTATTTTCACATGTGATGGGTGTAACAGTATAAAAAGCATTCGTATTTTAGCACCTGCCGGTAGGTACCGACTGATTTGGTAATAAAATGTGTCCATGAACTTTATGGTATTGAGACAAACAACCTAGTAATGAACCAATCTTGATTTCTTGATGGAAATGATCAGAATTCAACTGCCAACAATCGGCAGAAAAGAGAGAACCACAGCAACGAAGGCAGTAACTAACAGGATGTCTAGAAGCAATCGACTGAGGAAGGAGCCGTGAGATTTCTTCCCATGCCCTCTGCTTCTGAACCACTGTACAACCTCATCCAGGTCGTACTCCTGGGGCTCATAACCCAGCTGCGTCTTAGCTTTTGCCATGCTGAAGTAGTGGGTCACCCCGGTCTTATACACCTCTGTACGTGTCAGCAGCGGCTGGAAGTTATAGAAGGGCCCGATGAGGTGGTGAATCATTTCTGTGAGAAAGGCAACAAAGTAGACGAGAGAAATAGGAAGGCACAGTTTGGGGAAACGATAGCCCAAGCCCTCGACCAGCGGTCTGAAGAATTCAAAATTGTTGACAGGCCTGCCATCTGAGATAAAGTAGGCCTGGCCAGCAGAGCGGTGCTGCTTCTTTGAGGTTAGAGCCTCAGCAGCAAGCTTGTGTGCCGACACCAGGTTGTCCACATGGACGAACTCCACCCGGCTGCTGGGTTCTCCATAAACAAACCTGAAGATCCCCTTCTCTATGTAGCTAACTACCCTGGGCAGGTGCCTCTGCTCACCAGGCCCATAGATTCCTGCTGGACGCAGAGCACAGCTTCTCAGCACCCCGGAGCCATCCTTCAGCGCTGCGCCGTTAGCTTTAAGCACTGCCATCTCAGCCAGTGACTTGGTTCTGGAGTAGTGGTCGGGGTGAAGATGGAGAGGTAGATAAGGGAGGCTTTCATCCCCGTTCTCTATCACTTGGCCTCCGAACACCACGTTAAAGGTGCTGGTGTAAACCAGCCTGGACACTCCGTGTTCAACGCAGGCCTCCAGGACGTTCTGCGTGCCTTGAACGTTCACCGCCTCGATCAGGCGCCGGTTCAGCTGCTCCCTGCCGGACATGCCGTAGGAGGCAAGATGGAATACGCAGTCCACGCCAGCGATGGCCTTCTCAACGTCTGCATACTCCCGTATATCTCCTTGAACAAACACAAAGTCCTCTGGCACTTCTTGCTTTGGAGGGACCGTGTCAAACAGTACGATCTTGGCTCCTTTTTCATGCAGGGAGCAAGCCAGGCTGCAGTAGAAAGCAAGTCGGACAAATTATGAATTATTCTCTGCATTGAACTCATTACAATTCTTCCATTTTAAATAAATAAAATAGACCACGAGAAAAAAAAAATGTGTTTCTAAATCCACCACAGGTCTGTAAGTCACTGATTTAGTAATCTAACTGGTACGACAGCGCCACCTTGTGGTAAAGCAGCGTGGCAGCACATTGCAATACTGAAACCATTACTGTGGGTTTACTGATTGAAGGTGTTCAACATCACCTCGTTTTCTAGATTGATGTGGGGGGAAAAAAAGTTCTTACCGATAACCAAAATAGCCACATCCCCCAGTTATCAAAAACGTGTCTGTGCGTGCGGTTTCCATCGCAGGAGGTCGAATCTGTGAGTTTGTAAACGAGAGTAAGACATAATACAATTAGGTATATCATCATAAATGTCAAACGTCCACAGTCACCCCACATACAGGCCCCACCCACCCACACAAAGCTGCCAAATTGATTGGTTACCTCACCTGTAGTCTGTAGGCTACTCTCACTTTTGTTTTGTTTTTGTTGAAAATGTACATATTTTATACAACCACGAAAACCACAACATTTACAGAGTATTTAGTATATGTATTACTGCTGCTAACGTTAATGTAACCCCATATCGGTTAGCTACGAGGACGTAAACAAAGCACACACAAAAGACATCTGTGGCAATGTACGGGCACACAGTTAGCTAAAACACCGTTACGGTTTGTTTATCGTTAGCTAACGGCTAATTAGGTTAACGTCAGTGAGGTTTCAACAGTTTGAAAACAGTTCTACGAAGCCAATTAACTGCTCTTACAGCACTAAAAACACTTCCCTCACAGCGATGCAATGCAAAGTACACACATACAGGCCACACTAGCCTTTTACTAGGGTTATTAACCCGTTTATGTAACAAGGTAACACACGCTTTCCGTTAGGAGTCAGCCTCACGCTATGCTACTACAGGCTGTACTCTCTAACTATTTGATGTAAGTCTACGACACGTAGGGTATTCATGTCCGCACTAACCTCAACACAACCCGGGTAGGAAACGAGGGAATATCCGCTGGATTCCACTCATTCAAAAAACTCCACCACAGCAGCAGCACTGGTGAGAAAGCACCGGGCACTCCAATTCACTTCCGTACTGTACGTGCTTATTGTTACGTAACTTACGCAAGGACGGCCCAACAAGCAGCTGCGTGAAGTGTGTACGCACAGCAACACAAGGAAGTAGTTCGCTGGTAGTTACGGTAAGTATTTTTTTTTTTAATCCAAGCTCAATTAAAAAAAAAAACGTTATTTGTGTCAATTGAGGGCAAACGGAGTAGCCTCGCTGTACAAGAATACAACGTAGCATACAAGAATACAATAATTTATATACAAGGATAAAAATGGCGACACAAAACGAGGCAAGTAAACAACTGTACAGATTAATCTGAAGGGAAAAAAAGCCTTAGTGCAAAAGTTCAGTACAAATGTGCACATCTACATCAGGTATCACATTTATTTTTAGTTTCACCAATGTTCCTCCCCAGGGCTGAGCTTTTGCATTTACATATCGGTTTGATGCCTGTCATATTATTTTTTCGTCAACTAGCCATATTGTGACGAACGAACATATTAAAAACTAACATTGTGCTTCCTGATCTTTCTCAATGTACAAAACACATAAAGGCTCCGTGGCAAATACGTCACATTTTATCTCTCTCATCTCCTTGACAAAAGCATGTTGCCTAGCATGTTCTTTAATATTTAATAAAAGTTGGCTATTGATTAACAAACACTTGGTGCAACTCTAGTAAATCTGTAGGAATTGTCACATACTTCACACGGGTTGGGCCGTGCTATCTCTCTACAGTGTTTAATTTCCCCATGTTTCCTCTTCTCATGGCAATAAAACAAGATACACTGTCAATAATCCATATATATTGTTTGTCTGGTCCATTTTGTAATGGAAAATGAGTGAGTCCTGAAAAATGTTTTAGCATTTTTGCACTTCTGGTTTCCTTGTCTCCAAGTTATTTATTTTTTTAGAATAGGTTTTAGATTGCTGAAATAAGGTCTGTGGTTTAAATAAGTTTAAGAGATTTTGCCATTGTGTCCTATGTCATTAAATATGTCAGTAAATACCCCTCTCATACATTTTGAAGCTTTTCCGTGTCCTAAAAAAAGGTGTGTGCACTATGTCATCACTGGCCGCTTCATTGTGGCTGAAGCTGTTGGGAAAATTGAGATAATTTGCATGTCTGAGTGAAAGTGTGTAGTTTGATCCCATACATTCATGAAATGTTCTGTATTTTACAGGCAAGATGAATTTGGAGGAATACTTCAAAAGAATTGGTCTCCGCGGCCCCTTTGAAAAACTCGATCTTGAAACATTGAATTTGATCCACAAACGGCACGTCATGTCAATTCCATTTGAAAACCTCAGCATCCACTGTGGAGAGAGGATTAACATGGACCTCGAGGTCACTTTCAACAAGGTAGTGAGGAGCAGCCGTGGAGGTTGGTGCCTTGAGAACAACCTCCTGTTTGGCTGGGTGCTGAGAGAAATGGGCTACGACACTACAATGCTGGGCTCCAGAGTTTTCATCAGCACCAGCAATGATTTTGGCCCCATTGAATCTCACCTCATCCACAAGGTCGTTATTGATGGAAAGTCGTATATAGCAGATGTGAGCTTCGGCGTGTCTTTCCAACTGTGGGAGCCCCTGGAGCTCGTCTCTGGAAAGGACCAACCCCAGGCAGCGGGTGTCTTTCGCCTCATAGACAACGGGGACATCTGGGTGCTGGAGAAAACTGGTAGAAAGCCAGAGATTCTAAATCCAGAGTTTGCCAACTCAAGTCTGGTGAAGAAGAAGGAAACGAATCAGATCTACTGCTTCACCTTGGTGCCTCGTGAGCCCAAACATTTCTTTGAGACGAACCACAATCTCCAGACGGATCCCACTGTGCTGTTCACCAATAAGTCCATCTGCTCTTTGCAAACACCGACAGGATTCAGAGCCCTTATTGGCTGGACCTTCAGTGAGGTCACCTACAAACCCGAGGAAGGTTTTGATGCCTTAGACATGAGAAACGTGACAGATGATGAGATAGAGCCGATTCTTTTTGAAAAGTTCAATATAAAGCTGCAGAACAAACTCCAGCCTGTCGACAACAAAACATGGTACACGCTCTGAAATCAGTTGCCATGTTTGCAGGTCCAGAATTGAAATAAAGCTTTATGTACAGATGAGACCTCTATATCATGTAATTATACCTTTAAACACCGTAGTGCCAAATATCTAACATACTGAAAAATCAAGTTCATTTAAAACAACCTTTATTATATTTTACAAAGTACAACCTATTTTAACTGGATAATTACTTGCATTTTATTTTATTTTTAAGTTACTTTTGGTTTATATCATTATTCTTTGTGTTATATTGGATGTCTAGATATATAGACACAATATGATGTGATGTAATCAAATATATTATCACGCATGTGCAGTCAAGGGAGAGAGAGAGAGATGATAATGTTTAGATATTATATGATGTGACGTAATCAAATATCTTAAACATGTATTATTGTTGTTGTTCTGCTTTGGCAACAACGGTGGTTTATATTCATGCCAAAAATGTATATTGAGAGAGATATTACAGAAAATAAAACACATCAGAAGTGGTCATTCTGAATTAAAGACCATATTCATAAATACAATTAACATTTTGAGTTAAGCAACATTTTACACATCTTTTGTGTAGCAAGGCCTATCATTAATTATTCAATTGTGTATGAAATACAAGTGATTGTTTGAGACCAAACTTTTTATTTTCACATGTTAAGATCAGAATAATAAAAAACAAGACATTTCTTGAGCTCATTGATTTCTAGCGCCGTCTGCTGTTCCCCTGGGACATCACAGCTCTAGTCACACTGCGCATGTGCGCTACTGCAAACCTTACGAGCCCAGAGGGCAGGGGGCGGGACTGCGGCTCTTCGCCCCGCCCCTTATCCGGTTTGCACCCAATCGCGTTAGAGCTGTGCGCACCGTCAAAGCGGATTGGCCGATGCGGCGCGTGTGACGTCCGACGGGAAGCAGCGACACGAGTCAACAACACAGACTTGCTACTCCAGGCAGGGCGCAGCCTCCACGGCAGTTTCAGCACCAGCAGCCGGCCGGAGCGGAGCTGTCCACACATTCAGCACTTTCTGACAACCGGGACAGCCGTTATCTTCCTCCTGGTCATTCAGAGACCTGCTTATTTCAGGATGGCGTCCAAATACGTTGGCCTTTTCGTCCTTTTCCAGCTTCTAGCCCTGAATGTAGTGAGCCAGATATCTGCCTTCCCCACACCTACAGCCTCAACGGATGGTGAGTTGGCCATCGCTGTAACCACGCGATATACATGCATTGTACTAGTCCTGTGAGGCATTTGTGCTGCAGACTAATATGTTTAATACTGTAAAGATGTTATTTAAAACTGATCTAGAGCAAGTCAGTGGAAAGGGATTTAAATAAACGCACAAAGTGCATTAGGGTCCTAACACTATTCGGCACGCATGGTGCCTGAAATTAAAGAGTAAAGAATTAAAGATACTATCATAAACTTTGTAGGCTACTGATCGAATCCTTAAACACACTTATGTGTATTTAAAGGGATATTTAAATGTCTGTTCATCTTTGTATCGGTCTTACAAAGTGACATCTAAGGATTATTCATTATTGATTAAAGTGTTGATTATGTTCTCTATCAATCGATTAGTTGTTTGGTCTGTCGATCAATGTTTCCCAAAGCCCAAAATGACGTCCTCAGATTTCTCATCGTGTCCACATCTCAAGTGTATTTAGTTTACTGGCATACAGGAGTAAAGAGACCACATTTAAGATGTTGGAAATCAGATCATTCGAACTTGTTTTATGCATTTATCAGCCTGTTGACAAACTGCAAAAAGCAGTCCCTTCAAAGTGGAGCTTCAGCTCAGCAGTGGCTGACCGGCCGGGGCTTGCAGCGACGCCTGGTCGCATGTTATGGCCGCTTCTGGTCTATTTTCGCCGCAGTTTAATCTTTTGTTTGATAATCCGATTAAGCTGTGGCTCTCCGGGTGCAGGGTGAGCTGTGAGCGCACAAGCGAATGAATTACAAACACAATTCATATTCAAATGACAAGAAAACATTTTTTTTTTAAAGTTACCATTTGGAGAAGAACATTCTCTAGACAAGCACATTTATGCACACTTAACATTTGCTTAATCTATGAGCCACCAGTGTACTTATTAAATGTTTTTTTTTTTTATTGCAGATAAAACTGTTTACAATAGACAGTTGACACAAGAAAGACCACTACAAGAGCAGGTAAGCTCTCTGTCTCCATGTCTCATAGCTAATTTTATCATCAAATATCCGGGCAAATGGGCTTTATGGTCACTTAATAACCCAGGTGTTAGCCTAGCAAACATTATTAATCAGAGTTGATATCCTGCCTCCTGTCATTTCCCCCAGATTGCTGAGGCGGACAGCGTGAAGGCTGCAGTACAGTCAGCGGGTAAGAGGAAACTACACTGCAAATCAATTAATGACCTTATTTCTGCTCGCTGGGTTCATGTTGCAGCACTTCAGACCTCATCCGTACTGAGAAACAACAACTATTAGAAACACATGAATGTGAGAGGTGTTCATCTTCTTGTATTTCTCCAGTCATGATCTTTCTGTCCCTGCTTGTCTTTCAGAGAGCAAGCGTCTCACCGCCTCCAAGGACGCAGAGTCGAAGCAGGACCTGGATGACTCCACTGTGCTGAAGTCACTGGCCGATGGCCAGAAACCAAAGGACACCACTGAGGTGCCCCTCAAGACGGGGGACCAGTACGTTCCAGACGAATCAGACTCCACCAAGAGCCGGCGTCTGGCTGAGGACTACGACTCCACCAAGAACAGGATGGACGACGGCAAGTACCCGGGTACGCACACCTGCCACCGTGGACCTTGTCCTGGCGGGATTCGTAAAGGTGCAGTGGGTCAGTGTTGGGTCTGACTCCTTCTGCTTGTGTGACCTTTGCCCCCATCGTCCAGGGCTGGCCTTAGAGTGCCTGCTTCAGTCTGTCACTGGCAGACCACGGAGCAGACATTTTAAGAAAAAGTAGGCAGAGCAAACACGCATGTGTGTGATGGGGCTAAGCGGAGACAGCAAGAAAGAGTCAAGGACACGTGCTTATAGAGGGAAGATTATCCTCTCTTTCTCCGACACTGCAGTTGTGAAAGCTTACGCTGGGCCAGCTTCTTCTCTTCACAGGAGACTTTGAAACACATTAATGTGTTTTTTTTTTCATATTTGTAAATTCACACAAAATCCAGTTATTTGCTGGTGTCTGCATAGATTTTTAGCCTCAACAGATCAGCGCACACTTCACCGTATATACACGTGTAATTTGATTCAATCGTCAGCATAAAGCAGAGTCTCTGAGGTGACTCAGAAACAAAGTGCTGAGTGCTACACTTCATCGATTCCTGCAGTTGGCCCGGCAATAACAAGCAGCTCGTCAGGTTACGTTAGGTCTAAATTTGGCAAGCGCAGTCTGGATTTAATTTCTTATTTCCTGGAGTGAGACAGAAGTAGGTAAAGTAAAACACTGATGATTCAACCCATAAATACGGGCAAGAGTGTTCCATCACTGCTTATTTTTATTCTGCGTGGTTGTTGGGAAGTGGTAGGGACTGTTACGTAACAGTCAAGCTATAACAATTGCTCTTACTCAGTAATGTAAATATAAATATGCTCTTTTTATCACCTGCTGAGAGAGAGATACTTCATTTGTATGGTACAATAGAAAGAGAGAGAGACGGATGGAATAGAGTAGTGAAGTAAGAAAACAAATTTCATGAAATCTTCTTTCGGGGATAAGGTTGAAAAATGTTGAATAAAATAATATGAAATATATATATTTATACCTGCACATAGCTAACAAGAGTGTGTCTCATCTCCTCTCAGATGACCCAGAAAGCTTCCGTCAGGTCGACGGCACCCCGCTGACAGCAGAAGACATCGTTCAGAAGATCGCAAACAAGATCTACGAGGAGGACGACAGAGGGGTGTTCGACAGGATCGTCTTAAAACTGCTCAAACTGGGGCTGGTAGGTGATGATATTCCACACAGCGTGAATCAACACATTCATCGACGGGAACTCTTTCTCTCTCTCACCTCCCCCGGGAGAGGAAGAAATGTGCGAATTGTGCTTTTGTCCAAATTGCCCTGAGATGGATCTCAGTGACAGTGATCAATATGTGACAGATTGAGGTTTTGAGTCAATATACTCTTTTTTTAACCATATCTTACAGCACATTTGCTATCACACACATTTGTTCTCAGTCTCTTTCTTTCTCTTCCCCCCCCTCTGTAGATCACAGACAGCCAGGCAGACACTCTGGAGTACCAGGTGGCCGAGGCTCTCCAGGATCTCATCACCAAAAACGCCAAAAACAACGAGATCGAGGACGTTGACAGCAACGACCAAGAAACCAGGGGAGAGCAGGACGACCAGGGCTCAGATGCAATGAAGGTAAAACCTGTGGAGAATGAAGTGATAGTGATGATAACAATGAGGGTGACCGCAATAACACCAAAACCTCCTGGTATCCCCAGGATACGTGGGAACCACCCCAACGCCACTACAACGAAGACGAGGAGGACGGGGAAGAAAATGATGATGAGATTGAGGACGAGGTGGAAAGGGATGCAGAAAATGGAGGGGGTGAGACGGCCGCTAACACCTGGGACAAAGAAACCGAGGAGGGCAACGAGGTGAGCCCCGAAGACGGGCTCCAGGACCTGCAGTACTTCCCCAACTTCTACCGTCTGCTCAGGAGCCTCGACTCAGGTAGAAATACGATGGCTTAGAAATCATTGCTTCACAGCATCCTTCATCCAAAGATAGAAGATCTTCAGATCAGGAGCTGTTGTCATGGTGATACTGTTCTCAAGCATGAGCCCATGCTTGTTTTATCCGTTTTTGTTTCCCTAACACATCTTCTTAGAAAGAGTGGATCAAACACACACACACACACACACCAACCAAACTAATTATTTATAATCCCATCGCCATGACCCCCACAGTTAAACACCGTGGGGTAACATTAACATTAACACCATGGTAACCAATTAATCTCTGGTTTGCTGTTGCAGAGAAAGACACTCAGGAGCGAGAGACGCTGATCACGATCATGAAGACGCTGATCGACTTCGTGAAGATGATGGTGAAGTACGGCACCATCACTCCGGAGGAGGGAGTGTCCTATCTGGGTAAGACACGTCACAACACCTGCACTTTCATGGCTTTGAAAAGCTTCTTTTATTGGCTTTTTTCCAAACATTTTAACCAATCAGGACGTGGTTCAAAAGGTACCATCAAAGCTAGTGCTGTAAACCTTGACTTCATGTTATTTTATCTACTATTTATAACAAAAGGGAGGTTTTTGTTTCACACTTAAGAAGTTAAATTCTTGGTTTTTTATTGATTTTATTGATGAAATGCATTACAGCAGAACACAGCCGATTTCTTTCAAGAATCAAGAATGTTTTCTGTGATTTTGCATACATTTGTCTTATCGCTTCATGTTAATACATATATAAGTAATTAATGTCATATTGATTCCAACAAAAGAGATACTCTCCATCCACTGCATTAGCCGACTATGCATTACTCGGTCTCTGTGTGTTATATGCTTTTTGCTCGTCTTCTACGTGTGTTCAGCCGGACTAATGTTCCCTATCAGCCGGTGCAGTGGAGTGTGAAGCCTGCACTGACAGATTAGTGTCAGGGGCACCCGATATGACCAGGCTTGTTTTTATGGCCGGCCATCACATCAGTAGCTATTGGTAAGGTCAGCCACCTGTAAGGGACAGCTGTCATCTCTCTGTGTGAGCCTCAGGAAACCCAAGACCCAACATCTCACTCTCTCACTCTCTCTTTAAATGACACTCAGTCTAAGTCAGGAAGAAGCTAAAATGAAACAGTCTTTCTTACTTGGGAGGGGATTGAGTTGTGCTTTAAAATCAGCTTGGCAGATGGGGCAGCACGATTATTGTCATGATTGGTTCATGTATTTTTCGTTTGTAATCATTTGATATTGAAATTGTGAACCAATGGCCACCAGAAATCTCTAGAGCTATGTGATGTCTTCAAATTATTATTTTTTCAATCCATACAGAAAGATTGAGTTGAATTCACAGTGACATAGAAAAGCAGACATCATTACATTTGAGAAGCTTAAAATAAATATTTTTTGTAATTTGTGTTTGATAAATAAACTACCGACCGATGGATTTATTAACTAATTGTTTATGCAACTATTAGAGCCACGATCAGGCCGACCTTATAAGGATTGATCAATACTCTTTCAGGTGACCCGCAGCAGCTTGTTGTCTCTTAGAGCGGAACAAATGACCACTGCTGACGTCACACACGGAACAAAATAGAGATGGGTTTCCTAGGCAACCCCTCTGGCTTTATGTCGTATAGGCTGTAAGGAGATAATAGGACGGAATTCCGCCATCGCTTGGCAACAAGTTAATGCCTCCACCCCCAACCGGCTGTGATGCTCCGATGAGTCACCCAGGTACACAACTGAATTTACACAGGGCTGTCAATCAACCGTAATCAGGCGACGCAGGGCCCAAGCTACATGGAGAACGCGAAGAGAGAGTGGGGGAGGAAGAAAGATGGTCTGTGTGGGAGGGGAAGAAATAATGGGCTTCCACTGTGGTACAGGTGGGAGGACAGAGAGTACAAATGAGATGCTTAGATAACAAGAAATAAAAAGGATGCTCATGTGAACGCAGATGAGAGAGGAAGTAAATATGCCTCTGAAAGAGCTTGGGTCAAACTGCACGGTATGCCCCTCTGTTAAGCATTAATAGGCACTAGTCCACATAGAAATGTGGTAAATGGTTTGTAAAACACAATAATGTAGATGTAAGTGTCATTTCAGGTATATACAGCTGTTATTTACTGGAGAAACTGCAGGCAAATACCGTGCATTAATAAAAACACAAGCTTTTAGCCGCTTACAACTACATCACAGTGCGTGATAAACCATGTGTTTCATGTTTTAACAGTGCATAATGCATAATAGGGGGGACTAAATGTAAAAACCTTACTGGATCTTGATATAGAGGATGAAATTCCAGCTGATCTCTCGGATCTGTGTATCACCCGGACATCTGCTTCCTCTGTTTTTGAGCGTAATGTTTACCGCTTGGTGAATCCAGAGAGGATCAGTTGACACTTTAGTTAAACCCCTTTCAGCCATATGATATGTTTGTGTCATTCCCTGGCTGATTTGGGGGCTTTAATGGGTCTTTAATATTCACTAATCCTGTTGGTATAGTGTAACCCACTGTAAAATCACTAACTAGTAATGTTAATTTTGTTGTTTGGGTGAATTGTGGCTAAATTATTCATATAATGGTTGTTCTTCAACGGTATTGTATTTGTCTACAATATAATAACTACATATAAGATAGATTTTGAGTTTATTGTCATATTCTCGAAGCTCCTTTTCTTGAATTGTCTGAAATGCTTTTCTGATGATAATTGCTGTGCGAGGTTACGAGGTTTTGATGTGATGTCACAATGCCGATCAGATCTAAAGTAAATGTTTGTCCCGTTTCATCCACCTGCAGAGAACCTGGATGCTATGATAGCCTTGCAGACAAAGAACAAGCTGGGAAAGGCCCTCGGGCCTCCTGACTTCACTGGACCCAACGGTAAACATCAATATAATCACGTCATTTTATTTGACATGAGCAGATGTAGCTGGTATATTAGGCTCTGTGGAGCTACATAGGCTTAACGCAAGTGTGGGCTATTTTGTTTTGTAATAAAATATGGTTTGATCATGTTTCTATCTATGGGAATAATATACCTTAAAAAAAACTCTTGGTGACCAACGGCATAGGCTACTCTCAAGTGTTTTTAGACTTTTTAAGTGGAAAAATTGACAGAAATCTGCAGGACAAAGGCTGACTTTCAGGCTGAGAGTTCGATGGAAACTTAGCTTAGCATAACAGCTAGCCTAGCTCAGTTCAAAGATAACAAAGTCCACCTACCAGCACCTCTGAAGCTCAACCAAAATCTTTATCTTGCTGAATCCTTGCAAAAAACAAAAAAAACAACAAAAAACAAAATCTACAGTAATGAACACAAAATATTCAGCACCTTAATTTGTCTTCACCAAAAAGCTAACAAGCATATTTCCCAAAATGTTGAACTACTCCTTTGAGCATCTCTTCCAGCAACTGAACAACACATTTGAACGTCTGTACTGTTTCTTCGCTGTAGGAAAGAACTTGGATGAGGACGACAACACCAAGGCAGAGGCCGCCAAGATGCAGAAGGAGTATGAGAACCTGAAAGACTCAACCAAGGAGGAGCAGCCGTCAACTGAGACGAGTCAGTCCACTACTCACTGCTGATGACCAGAGGAAACATGACTAGCTTTTTGTTTCATTATTTGATAGTTTGCTAAAATAATTATGCCCCCTCCTTTGATAGTTTGCTAAAATAATTATGCCCCCTCCCCCCAAAAAACACAGACTATGTGCCTTGTAAATCGCATGACTGTTTTTTTTCTTATGAGTTTATTGTTTTGGTTTGTGTCATATGTCCCAAATAAATGCAGAGTTCTCAAAAATAGCAGATTCCCACCACATCAGTTCAATAAAGCCATATGTTGTCTACGCTCCACCTCAGTGAAAGATCTTCAGTATGAGTACGAATGTAATGGATACAGCAATCAATACAGCAAGGCTGACAGGAAGTAAGCAGCACTGTGTAGTCCGGGCCAAGCTAAGTCCCTGCTTGTCCCTGATCTAGGCCAGTCCAATAACACTCCCAGGAAAGCTTGTCTCAGCTGACATTATTCTCTGTTACTGTACACTGTACTGTAGCTGCTCGAAAATCTAATCCACACACACGCAAGCACACACAAAAAGGAAAAACTAATGAAACACACAGCAGGACATTCCTTTAACCAGGATTAATCACATGAATCCTGAGCAATGTCAACTTTAACTGTGTTCCTGCTTTTCCACGTTGACTGGATCTTGTTTGGACCTAGGCCAGAAAAAGTGTCCCTTTTTGTGCTGCTAGTTTGATGTGAAAGTAAAACCCTGGCTGTCAGCATGCTCCCATTCTACCGAAATGTACAAGTTGAAGCATCAATTCTTGCTCTAGGAACATTTTGGTGTGTAAATAATTGATAGCACTGTCTTAATCTTCTGAGTGAATGTGCTACAGAAGTTGTAGAGGGAAATCCAATTATTTTTTACACATGCTAGTGGAAGGTTGTCATGTCTCCTTTGCCTCATTTTCTCCTTCTCTTACCAGATCAGCCTGGCAAGTCGGAGACTTATCTGGAGGCCATCAGGAAGAACATCGAGTGGTTGAAGAAACACAACAAAGAGGAAGGCAAAGATGGTGAGACATACTTCCCTACTGCATGTATTTGTCAACCAGTCCCTCTAAACTCCTGAGTGAAACATCCTGATTTGCAAAGCCTCCTCTCCTCCCCAAACTGTGGCAGGCCTAAGGCAAGGCACTGAAGTACAGATAATTTGAAGCCTCTTTTGTTCGCCCTCAATTTGCAATTAAAATGAGTGTGGGATACCCGGATAGATGCTTCACTCCAGATCTCATGAATATGGATCATTCTTGATGAGTCTGTCCTAATTACTCGTGATGCCGTTTCCTTGTTCAGAGACAAGGGTCTATTCATTTATTCCCTCCTACCTGTTGCTCAACATCTATGGTGATTGTGTGTGTTGCAACTGAGCATGTGTGAAGAGGAGATATTGAACCTGGCACATAAGTAGCAATTCTATCACAACATCACCCGAAAAAGCCACGAAAAGACCAGCACGTCTCCAACGTTCATGTCTGTGGCTTTATAGTGTTGGTGAGTGTGCATTTATATTTACCGCCTCCCCCACACTGTATGTCAACTAACAGTATTCGTAACGGAGCAGCATGTGACCCAGAAACTGCACCAGTCTGCAGAGCTGTGAAAACTGCATCGGTCTAACAGGAGAAGCCTGCTGTTGAGCTCTCCGCGGTGTAAAATCGATGCCCAGTGGTGCTTAAATAACCATCAGAGAATGAAATGTTAATGAGTTGTCACTATTCAAGCCATCCATCCACTGTTCATCATCTAAGGACAGAAAAAAAACAGATCAAAAAGTCCTCGCTTTGGGAGATTTATATTTCCTGCTGATGTTCAGTGGCCTGATCTAATCTGAGACGATCAATAGTTGATTCAGCGTGAGTCAGAGAAACAATTAAAAGGGAGAGAAATGACGGATGAAAAGCCTAGTTTGACCTAGATTCTTGTGCGCATCGCAAGCGCGGAACAAAAATACAAGCACAGAGCTTTACAGAGTCCAGAGCAGTGGGGCCAAAGCAGCAGGGAAGTTTTGTATGGTGCTCATCTCCAGCCGGGCTCTATATAGGACACTTCATTAGCATTCTGGTACGTGGAGTGGTTGTCTGGGACAACAAGGGCGTCCCTGCCTGACCGTGATCTGAGCAGAGGAGACGGACAGATAACAGACAAGCTCTCAAAATCACCCAGTTTTTTCAGGAGTGGCACCCTCGGCAGCTGAAACCATGCACTGCGTTGTACCATATTAAAGCTCATCCTCATTCTCTCATTATTTCCCACCGTCTCGCTTCACAGAAAGTACAGCTGGAGGAGAACAAAAGCCCTTTCAACCACAAAGCAGTGTCATAGTAACAGAGTGGGCGACGGGCCATTTATTGTGTTTGCTCTATAACTGAAGCACCCATTAGGACAATCTCAGCAGACTCCCTGCGTGTGTTTAAGTGTGTGTGAGAGTACATGTGTGTGTGTGTGTGTGTGTATACGCCGACGCACAGATTAGCCGCGAGGAGCAGACGGACGTGGAGTCGACATCCTGGCTTTGGCTCCTCACAGCCAAGTTTGAGGGAAGCAGCGCTGTGCCTCTAATCACATTGCGTTAATCCCTCACACACGTCATGTTTGTCATCTGCAAAGCAACTGCATCATGAGGTAATGTCAGAAATGTCACCAGGGAAGATGTTGTGTGACTTCTCGGGTTGTCCTCCCGTGCCTCCTCTTTATTCAGGCGAGTCGATTAGAGGAAGGAGAGGTGGTGCAGCAGCTGTTTGTCTGCTCTCTGAGACTCATTTGTTACCATGATGGATAATGCAGAGTTAGGTTGTGTTCAGCTCTAAATATAGCCGCGTCCCACTCCGGCCTGATGGTGTTGTGGCAATGATAGAGCAAGGTGACTCCAAGGTAAATCTATTTCTTAAAAAGGTGTATCAGGATCTTGAAGTGAGTATTTGTTGGAAATTGCTTCCTGAATCTGATTACATTTAATTGGATTGATTTTTTGTATTTGTGAGGTGTATAACTTGGCGATGATGTTTCACTCCGTGATCTTTTGCTTTTCTTATGTGTGCCGTATCTTCTTAAACCCAGACAGGCATGCTAACACTGACCTTAATCCCCCCCGATAATGAACTACGGCGCCGGATTATGGATTGTTTGGGTGTCCTGTCTCAAGAAGTTTAATATCCGATCTTTGCGGCCAGCCAACGTGGCCTCGTGATCTTTGTTAAATCTCAGATTATATTCCTTTGTTTTGGCTCTATTTCCAGATTATGACCTGTCCAAGCTGAAGGACTTCATGGACCAGCAGGTTGACTCTTACATTCAGAAGGGCATCATCGCCAAGGACGAAGGCGACACCATCAAGAGGATCTACAGCAGCCTGTAACACCATCACCCATCCTCCAGCTGACCTCTGACCTAAATCACAGGACTGAATCCGACCTTTACATTTCAAACAAAACCCTGATTACTTGCAGTTATTTCCCATGGCATGGTAAAGTATATACTGTGTATTCAAAACTACCTGCTTAGGGGAACATGTATACCCTCCCAGACATTCCCAAGATGTATCAAGATAAGGGATTTAATAAAACTATCAACAGTAAAATTATTCTTTTCAGCTAACGGAATATATTTGCACGCCAAGACCACAGAGTGATAATAACAAGAATATTATTTAGAGAGAGAATTTATGTAAGTATTTTATGTAACCAACTCACACGTACAACTACAGGCTAGCATTTACTCCAACCTGACTCCCGAGGGAAATGAATGTTATGAGTATGAGATAAACACACACACACACACACACATCAAATTGTACTCATTCTGTGTAACCCATCTTAGCCTACTATATTTACTTTTCCCAGTGTATATGTATAAGATCTTAATGTATTCTTGCTTTTTATTTGACCAAAAAATATATTTGTTGTGAATCATGTGCCCTCTGTACTTCTGCTACGTTCTGCTGGAATTCTTCTGGGGCCCACTAGGGGGCCCCGTTTGTACCATCAATGCTCTCTGCATGTCTCTGTGAGTTCAACATTTCCATCTCTGTAGAGACTCGAGATAAGTATTTTTAAATGTAAATATTTGTGATTTTTTCCTAAAGTTTAAAAGCAATTAAATCATTGCCTTTTCTTTACCCGTGTATTTAAATGTGACAATGAAGCAGCTCTCACACATAACACATTCATTTTTTTTTTTGGTTAAATTACATTTTTATTCTCCCCCAAATAAAACCAATTTAAAAGTACAATAAAACAGCTGTAACAGACAGTTCTCCACACACATAAATAATACATTCACACTTCAAAAAATAGTCCCTTTCTTCGACCCAAACAACAAAGCTATGAGGCAAATGGGTCGCGTTCAAAGGCTCGAGTCCATCCAGTGCTTCTGTTTGGGGTGTGCTCATACAGGGTAAACACAGAGGAGGAAGGCCTGAATATACTTTCCAATTATACTATTCTAGGAAGGGATTTAGCATCGGAAGCGGTTAGCAAGTTTAACAAACTCATCCTTCTGGAATTGCTTAGCACTGTGTGAGTGGACATATGCAGCAGGTGGATTCTGTACAGCAGCTTCAGAAGCATATGATGAGTGGATGGACACGTGTGCTCAGACACTATTTTATAACCGACGCTCCTCCGCATTGCGAAGTCTCTGAGTCACGCTGTACAAAACAATAACAATCATATACATCGCAAAAGTTGCATATCAATAAATAAAAAAGGCAAACATGACACTTTTCTTGAACGTAAGTCAGGTAAAAGCAAAAGGTGAAGAGGAAAAGAAAACAGTGGGGTTGTGGTACCGTTTGTGGTTGTTTGAGCATGTATGTGTGTCTGCTGTAAATAGACCGGTCCTTTAGATTTCCTGATATGATGTCGTGGGGGCCGTGCAGTCCTCCTCATTGTTCCTGCGGATGAGAAAAACACAGATAACCTTTATATTTTCCACAGTGGAAACAAATTTCAACGTAATTGCGTGCACACACACACACACACACACTCTCTCCCTCTGCTTATCTGGTCGCCATGGTGTCAGGGCGAGCGTACCGTGTGTGAATAATGGATGAGGCTAACCAAACAGCCGTATCGTTCTCTGTCACAGCTGATGTCTTTTCCTCTCAGCGTAGAACGCCAATGTCTTGAACATAATCGTTGTGTTAAACGCTTTGCCGTCAACCAGTCACTTTCTAAGAGAAGCTACTTCAGAATAACAAGCCTTCACAAATCCCTAATGGAGAGGAATTTTTCTTTTAAGTTCCAATTAATTAGGAGGGAGAAATATAGAATGATCAAAATCAATAGAGGATGGAGAGGACAAGTTTAGAGCATGACTTTGCAGGAAAAAGAGGAAAGAGAACAGTGAGGGTTTGAGGAAAGAATGAAGCTATGGACCTATATGTTTCCCTTTCCCCCACACTAGAAAACATCATGAGGGTTAAGGGCATCGACCTTTTAAACAGGGCTGCATGATATGAGCAAAATCTGTGATAATGTTGTCAGGGTAATTATATCACTTGCCATAAAGGAACAGATATAAAAGTGTATCCTGCTAAAATGCAACCAAGTGGTTGTTAAATAAAAAAAACATTAAAAAGGTAATTATTTCCAACATTCTTTCACTGGAAAAATGTAAAATTACATTAAAAAAGATATCTTATATAGCCCTTCTAAAAATGACTTGCTATTAAGAGCTCAGTGCCGTGTTGTCTTCTAGAGATCATTCAAGGAAACAGGAAATCATACCAAAAGTACTCATTTCTCGCAGAGATCTCATGGAGAGAAAACCTTCCAAATCCCACAATACTTTTTATGCACTCCGTCTTGACTTTAGCGGATTCATGGCATTGGAACTTCTGAATGAATTATGAAACAGAGATTCCAGCTTGATTCCACTTCCTACGGGTATGTTTACATGCCTCAACAAGTAACTGGGTGTTGGCTTCAGAGGATTTAGGAATGATCTGCTGCATGAGGCGAAGCTGGCAAACTCAAAATCTTCTACTGACTTACTTTGAAATGTACTTTTACTGCAAGGATCGGCCTGTCCTCTATTACATCAAGGCTTTTTAGGGATTAAGTTCATGTTCAACTATTTTAATTTTTCTTCAAACTTGCTTTACTTCACTATGAACTTTCGGATTCATATCTTTCCATCATCTAATTTGACACAATTATTGGGTGTAAGGCGTATTTGTGTTACTTTTTCCACCCTATTTTCCCATATCTCCCTTTTATATTATCCTTTATTATGTAATAGGCTAACAAATCTTGATGATGTAAATCCATATTATAGTTACAAGCTATGAGAAATATGAATACATAAGGTCTTCTAAAAGGAAATGTATCGAGCAGTCAATTATTCCCTACAGTTGAGTTAAAGTAGTGTGTGGTTTTCTCCATCCAAGGGAGCACGCCAAACGGGCACGCGGTCCGTGTTTGCTCTCGGACTGAGTGGAAACGACGGAGTGAGCCTTTGTTTGTCTAAACACACAGCAGCTCAGCGGCCGGCCGTGGATGTGATGGAGACGGGGATTTAACACAAAGCTCTGGCTTTGGTACGGCAGGTCAACACTTAAAGAGAAATCTTTGTCTCGCACGTTTACTCAAGCCTCGTGCCTTTGTAAAAACAAAACACAAGTCCAGCGTTACAGGTAACATCATGACATCAGTAATAGGAAATGATGTGGGTCATAGAATAATGAAATACAACAATATTATCTTACATAGACCAAGTAATGCTTTTCACATGATGGTAATAAAAATGCCATGTTTCTTTTAAACATAGAAATAAAACTGAGGGTATATTTTCTTTGAGAAATTTTTCTGGCTCTTTCACATGAAAAAGTTACTCTGAAATCCCACATGCTATCATTCTGTGGTTGAATTATTTTGATATGATGATTGGTATGAATTGTTTAGTAGATGCATGTGATAAATCCCTCCTTATTCTTCAGGAGAAATGAGAGATCTAGTAGAGTTCTATGACATGGTTTAGACCAGCAGTGACATTAAGAATCAGAGACAACCACATGGTACGAGCAAAACACTTCTTCACAATCTTGTCATGGGAAAAAAAAGAAAAAAAAACCTATGCTATGTCTGCAGAGGAAACTGGTGTGACTCAGCCCTGACTAAACCGATAGTACCAACAACGCCTGTTTGTCTATGAATGAATGGGGGGATGCCAGCCATCCATTACTACCTCACTGCTCAGGCCAAATATTCTACTAAATACCTGATCCCTGCATATTAACGCCACAGCAGCTCAGCAAAACCCTGATTGGGTTCTTCGATCCTCCTTCTGTGAGAACATTTGCACTTTCCCGTCTCTGTTCCTGCTGATTGGGGTTTCTGACAATCACCTACGGATATCGGGAATGAGCCAGTGTGAGTCTAACAGCTAATTTGGGGAAAAGGGGCTCTGAAAAGTAAAAACACAGAGACCTACAGATGCCAGACTTTATCATAGGAAATTTACAAATGTGTCCGGCCCATTAAACCATATAAATGTGCTACCAGCATTGTGGCAGACAGAGTAAATGGCTCAGCATTTATGATCGCTCAGTGGCCATTATCCAAATCAAGAAACATAAGCACCATTTGCCGCCGACGGGTCCATCATCTGTATCAAGAACTAGTCCGCCCTCACACCCACAATAAAAACGGACTGTTGCTAACAACTAAAGAGGAACTGGAGTTATTTTCATTCAGCAAAACTCAGAAAGACAAATACTGGCAATGAACATTCACAGCCTGGTCTGAATGTGTGTACTCGGGGGGTTGCTCAACCGCTCACCTTACTTCCTCCTCTTTAAGTCTGCGTGCCGCCTGCTTTGATTGTTTAATTTGCAAGTCCAGTCTGTGTAAGAAGTCTTTGGCTGACAGCTCCTCTGGCTGGGGGGGGTTGGAGTCTTCGGGAGGAGGGGAAGGGGGTGGCGAGGGTCCCTCGATGTCCCGTGACACGACACTAGCCGCGTCTGCTTCCTGGCACGCTGCGTCGCCGTCCCCATCGGGAGACTCGAGAGACAGTCCGTTAAATATGTAGCGCTTCTCCGACACCACGGGGATGTTGAGGCTGTTCTTCAGAAAAATGCAGTCGTTGCTGAACAGCTTGTTGGCTCTCTTGATTTGCTCCATCTGGAAGGTCGGTGTGAAAGCAAACAGTTAAAAGATACCACATTCCTTGTTTTGATCTTTTGCACATGTGCTTACAAAGTGCTAGCTTGCAAAGTCATCTCATAACACCTTATACATATATGGCGTCACTTATAAGTATGAGTTGGCTTGTGACAGTTTTTCTACTTCCTTCTTTCTCATCGTTTTCACACCTTGCAAGTTAACAAATACTGCTTACAATCTGAACTAGAGAAGATCTAAACAGCAATGAAACCATCCTTGGACACAAGCTCTCCATTAAAACCCTATACTTTGGAATTATGGTAAGGGATGGATGCTCTATCAGATGATCCATCCATCCATCCATCCAACCATCAGGAGCTATTTGAGGAAGGTCCATTCAATGAACCGGAAATCATGATAAAAAATGTGTTTAATTTGATGTTGTTTTGACTGTTCTTGTGATATGCAATATGTTTTTTTTTTATATACAATAAAGACAAATGTTGCAGGATCTGTTCAAATAGATATAGGTGCAAACATTTGGATTGCAACTGGGTTTTAGGGGCCAGAGTCTGGGGAACTTGGGGCACCAGGGAAGTTTATTAACCTTCTAATTTAATTAGATGTTGGCTCTCAAAAAATGTCACCACCTTCCATCTCAATGGGACGTGGTTTGGGAACAAAAATAGAAACAAGCAGTTAGCCTTTTACCCACAAGGTGCAGAAATAGTCTTGTTGTGATGGATCACAGCCTTCTTCACAAGGCCTTAGAGATGCAACAACAAACAGCTGTGTAGCTAAACCACTGCACACAAAGCTATAATGTCAGACGTTTGTTTTGCTCCACGGACTGACGTTGAAGGGAAACCATGACGTGCTGACAGATCAATGAATTCAATAAAGTAAACGTGATCGCATAGAGAAAAACAGCTTGTTGTGCTTTGGCTTCTCTGATCCGTCAGTGACGACTGATCAAATGTATTGATAATGAATTGTTGTCAAGGTGAACACGAACAGATCAGTGGTTGTGTGGCAACCTTACCGTAACACCGTATCTGAGAGCAATCCCTTGCAGGGTATCACTGTCCGAAACCCGATGCTCTATGTATTTCTCCCCCAGAGAGGCCGTTACGCTAGCTGTGCTTCCGTACGAGCGGATCTTGGTCCGGGCCAGGCTCTGGGACAGTTCGCTCTCCGACTCGGAACCGGACCTGGACCGCGGGAAGATGGGCTGGCCAAATCGCCCTCCTCCATCCCGCATCGGCAGGACGGGCGAAAACTCCGCCATCTTCTCTTGACTAGATAAAAGAGCCCTGCCTCCGTTTGTTTTATCGCTCCGCTGGACCCGCTGCGGGGAGGTGAATCGCTGGTCTAGGCGGCTTGGAGACTCCCATTCCGGGTCACATTCAGCAAGTCAACCCAGGGGAAAAGAGACATGTTTTCGGGGACCACTAGTACCTCACTGGGAGCTTTTGTCATAGATCCTTACGTTGACGTAGGCACGTTCAGAACGTCCCGCAGGAAACACGACAATACAGTTTCCGGTTACACTTTCAAAATAATTCACAAAACCGTAGACGACTATGATAATAAGGAACATTATGAAATTATTTGAAGGAAAAAATGGCTATGAAGTGCAAGTAAGTAAGCTGGACTAAAATCATATGTAGCAGTTTTTCTGATAAAAAAAACAACAACTAACACGCTAACATCCGGTAATTTTAGCTAACGTTTACATTTACAGGAGAAGCTTGTTACAGCTATGTAATTAGTGTAATACCATTGTAGCTCGTTTTTACAAACGGCTCCATTCACAAACGTGTTACAAATCACATGGAAATACCAGGTTAACAGTTGACACGTTTACTGGCATAAATGTGGTGAGTCAAAATCACTCACATTTGATCTTTAACCCTTTAAGTACTATAGTTATAACAGTCCGCCTGGTCCCTTTTGTCTTTTTTTTTTTTCAATAAATATTTATTTTCAAGAAAATATCCTTTTTGTAAATTACCTTGCTCTTTTTTTGTAACTTTCAAAATCTGGCAAGTATTTATCATTATTATATGTTATACATGATTAACAAGACCCAAACCTTATTCTATTCATCTTCAATTTCAATTTCAATTCAATTTTCGACATTCACCATGATGTGAAGCTGGTATGCAAAGGATGCTGTTGTAGTCACCTTTGAATGTACTGTCCCCTATTTAATTATTAATTTGGCTATTTAATTAATTTCAAGGTTGTGAGTAATATAGTAAACACAAACCAGTTATTGCTCACTAACTGTACTGCAAAGCTGGCATGCTGGTTATCCCTTTGATCAGATGCTGTTAATTGCCATGTGGAAAACAGCTGTGGAATAATTAGATGGCTATAATGAAGGGTCTTTAGATCCAAACTGAGCTAGTTGTTAGTTTCTTCTCTTTTTTTTGTGTAACACATAATAAAGTAGGACCAGAGAGATAATTTCACATTGGGTGGAAACATTTAGCAGTTCTCTGTGACCAGTAACCACTGCATGTGACATCTGGAGCCAATGCTGTTAAGTGCAGGCTCACTTTGGATGGTCTGAGAGGAACCATGGTTAATAGTCCCATGACCAACAATGCATAAAAATAAGATGTTTTTGATTTGACCAAATGTTAAAGGCCATAAAATGCGTAAGGGATTTTCCCAAGCTGGGACATCAGAGTAATAAAATCTGCCAAATGAAGACCTGAATATTTATACAATAGATATACATTTTGTTTGTCCATTCTGGCTTCTACGATCGGCTGTACTGTTTTATGCCACACCAATCTAGACTTTATTTGTATAGTTTCTTTAATAATTACATTGTGAAAGTCAACTGTTCAGTACATTAATGTTGACATTGTACATCACTAACTATGGAAAACTTTTTAACAGTTTGACATGCAATAAAATCACTATAATCTAGTCCTTTTTTCTCATTGGTGTAATCAAAACTTGAGTATCTTTATCATTATGAGTTATGAACCTGCACCCTGCGACAGGTCAGTTAATAATTATAGAATGGCAAATGAAAGACCATAAATGAACAACACGAAAAATCCCAGTTGAATAACAAAGTAACATGATAGCCAAGCTGTGAACACGGACACTCTAATGATGTTTTCATTACTGGATGGTGACTGGTGGAAATGTTAATTTCCCCTTGTCACTGTCATCTGTGACACTCGCTATGCTTTATGATTATTCAGATCCCTGAATGGTGCTGAATTCCCTGAAGTAGTTGTTTCCCTTTTTGAATCACTGTGTTGGGAAGTTAAAGCCATGGGATTTCTTATTTATAGAAACAAAATGCTGGAAGTGGAAATCAATGTTGGTACATAGATTATCAACAAAAGCTATTATGATGTAGTGTTGGTGAAGCAATATCTAGTACAAATACACTAGTTGTATCTCCATGAATTCTAATACAGTAAATGGACAAACAAATACTGGGAAGCAACAAGTGGATTTATGATCTCTGAATTTATGCATTAAGTCTCTGTTGGTTATAGATGATCCAACTCTCCTTTCTAATGGAAATCGGGTCATTATTCTTATGTAAGAGTACAAAGAGAGACATAGAGGAGAGAGCTCAATGCATTAATTATACTTGGTTTTCTAAATGTGAGATGTCATTTTTTAGATTGAACTGCAAATTAGGCCATTATTCGTGTTTTTTCTTTGCTGGGGAAGAAGCATTTACGCTTTTGTGTGGGTAAATACATTAAAAAAAATGTAATTGAATCATATTTCCCAAGTAACGTTAATTGTTTTTAAAAGTACAATGAGCTCCTAGTCACCCAGGGGTCCAAACAACACCAGGAGATTGTATTGGCAGACAAGAATCAAATTACTTCACTTGAGTCAACCCTCTCTCTCTTTCTCTAAAAGGCAAAAATCAACAAAGGAAACAATGGCATGATTAAAAAACGGGAGGAGCAACAACACCCTGAGTCATACGTCACAGTACGTTACTATGACAACACTCTCTCGAACCCCCTTCTGATCTAACTGCGTCCATAGGTCTTGGGAGAGATGATATTCCAGTTAGTGCACTAATACTGGCACTATCTGTTCATCATCTTCGATGACGCAGTGAGCCACGTCTGATGAGACTGTAGGACTCAGGTTTTATGATGTTGAAATTACTGAAGTTCATTTCAGGCCGTAATTGCTGGAGGGAAAATGAGGTTGACCAAGCGAATCAGATGGGAGTTCTGATTATACACAGGGGAGTAAAAGTTCAGAGTTGTTAAATCATGTGCTACATTACTGTCTGTGGATTACATTACAATTCAACGTGTGCATCTACACGTGGTTAATGTTGGGATAATATGGTTGGATAGAGGTTATTTATCAGGACCCTTGTCATAGACAACAGGATCAACAGGATCCCTTTCAATATTGTCTGCAGTAATGTATCAGTCTGTTATATTCTGACCCCTACTGGTCATGTTTTGGTATTGCACTTGTGTCAATTCCCTACCACCAGGTGGTGACATTCAATCACCAGTTGTTGATGACCAACATCTAGCTGACTGCCCTGTCACCCTGCAGTAAACCCTGTCTTCACCTTTAGACATTATGTATCGATGCACAGACAGAGATTTACTCTATGCACATTATTATCTCTTGTGTAAATCTCTTTTAAAATGGCATTAAATAATTATTCCTCATGGTACAATGCAATCAAATTTAGCTGATTAGGATAGTATCGTTCATCTGATTTCAGCATCCACATCTCTTCCAAAAGTTTCTGTGTGACATACAGGGCATCTTGTTACAGCGTGTAACACAGTGTAGTAAAAAGAGGACGAGCTCCCCTTGATATTTGCAATCAAGACTAAGTAAAGTGTGTGTGTGTGTGTGTGTGTGTGTGTGTGTGTGTGTGTGTTTGCGAGTGCATGTTGTAGTATGTCTTTCCAGGTCTCCTTGGTATTCTGTATTCCACTTCTTGACAGCGCCTGGAAGTTGCTTGATCCACAGACTTCACTCCAATGGACGGGGTGATTTTGTAATTTCGCTGTATTAGTATAGTCACAATAAAGTCTATCATATAATTTCTGTTAAATCACTTTTCACTCATCAGTAGTCTTGAATACTATCATTCTATTTCTTAGATATTCTTATTTCTCATGTTGTAATTGTACCGCTGCCATATCTGTCTACACTGTATATACATATGACACCAACTACTTCCCTATTCATCCTGGCAGAGGGCTCTGTTGCTCTTCCAGAGGTTTCTCTTTGTCCCCACTTTTGAAAGAGTGCCTGTGTGTTAACTAAACTTCTCTTGTTAGTATATTTAAATGTGCTCTGTAGCTTTATTTTGATCAACTAAATTATTTTTATTTTATTTTATTTATTTTTTATTTATTTATTTTTTATTTTATTTTATTTTATTTTATTTTATTTTATTTTATTTTATTTTATTTTATTTTATTTTATTTTATTTTATTTTATTTTATTTATTTATTTTATTTATTTTATTTATTTTATTTATTTTATATTATTTTATTTTATTTATTTTTATTTTATTTTATCTCTCATCTCATTGGTTTTATATACACTAGGGCGGGCTAATTTACGCGATTGGTTAATGCATGGAAGACTCTCCGTCTATTGGTTCAATCAGACGTCACTCACAGAATGCTCCGGCTCCCTTCCTGTGTTACCGCCCTTGGGCTGAGAGAGAAATCAAGTGCTGAAGACATCGCATTCATTTGGCAAGAGTGGCGTTATTTGGAGATTCTTAGTTAGGTCCCATTAGCCGCAGGTAAGGTAATACACATCTCTGGGGTTTTGTATTTAGTTTGTCAATTCAGGGATCTAGTTCGCCGCAGTGTTTACAAGCTGGCTTAGCTAAACGGCTAGCAACTTGAGTCAACTGTTAGCGTGTTAGCTGCTAACTGTTACATGTCATCGGGCTTTTTCGCATGGTGCCCCTGCATCCGACAAATGTAACACTAGCTAAGCAAGCGTCATACACACAGCTTCCTCTGGCTTTAAGTGAACTATTCTTAGGTAATGTGTTTTATTAGGCGGTGCTAATCACTTATTTCAGCGTTTTGATCAATAACCTGTCTTAGCTAACACCGTTTCCCAGCCCGCTATGTCCACAACAGATGGATGAAACTATTTAAGTTGGGGACAGCTAAGTTACCACCAAAGGAACTTTAGCCGTTTTGATTTATATAATAGTATATAGTGTGATACGTCACTATATGGCAGGACTAAGTATCCTCTAATGATTCTGTTATCCGTTCGGTTCATAGTTATTGTTTTATTGGGTATGACTGTTGCGTTCTGTATGTAACGTCACAACATAGGTCACATTAACTCTCAGCTGCACATCCCTGTCAGCCTGATACTGCATTTTGCAAACAAGCTTTCAATACCGTGACTGTCTGGCTTAGACAACAGCTTCAGTTTTTAAGGACATGGTTTTGGGTGTGATGACTCACACCAGTGTGCAGCGTTAGCTCGGCAAAGACGGTGGCTTTTGCAGCCATTCTACTTGTTTGATTGGTGCAGGCTCATATTACCCGTGTTACTGAGTATTGACACTCCTTTTTAAAAAGGCTAATTTGAGGGTTTGTGTGTGTGTGTGTATGCGCGTGGCTGTTCACAAAGGTAGTTTGACCAGCAGTGCACAATGGTGAATGAAGGGTGTGGTCCGAGTCTGCTTAGGAAAGTGTGCGTTTTCTCTTGAAGCCTGAAGGCAGCTCGCCCTCCTGAAAGTGTACAGCAGGTAACTGACTTGAATGTCATGTTGACTGCTGACATGGTATTTTTGGTGATACCGCCGCCCGTATCACCCTCTGCAGTGCAGCATTGCAGATAAACGGGCACCTCAGGTATGGATTTATTTAACCTGCAAAGTTCTCACTGGAGAGTGAAACCTGGCTGTGAGTGCCTGGTTTCACCCTTGCTGTTATGCAGGTGAATAGCAACAGTCATTGGTTTTACAAAGGCGTGGACGTGTTAACCTTTCTTGAACATGCAGCATTCATGCTCTAGCCCTTGCAAGTCCTTGTTGAGCTGAAAGGCAAGGCATAACTTGGAATCTGTTCTCATTATGTAATAATGGAGTGTATCTCTGGAGTGTGTGGCCAAAACAGGGGTGTATGAAAATCACGTGTGCTTGTTTGAGGAACACCCCACTTTCCTGTCTGACCCTTCACAAGTGTGCACAAGAGGTGCAGAGACGGAGCGTGCTTGAGTGAATGAACAACGTAAATGTTGGTGTATCTTTTTCTTATAGTTTGTTAAATGGAAGAGTTAATAAGGACTTGGAGTCTATTAAGAAAGGCCTGCTCACTATCTGCACCATATTTAAACACATTTTATTCTCCTGGCGCGGATAGCTTCTTATTGTTTAATTTATTCTTATGTATTGAAGTGAACATACCTCAGAGAACGCATGATCAGACCCTCTGTTGCTATCTCTGTCTCCTCCTTCCATCTGTTTTCTATAATTTCTGACACTTCCAGGAACCTTAAGGAGGCGGAAAATAAAACGGATGAAGGATAACTGAGTAACAACAGGGTGGAGCGACAGAAAGGTAGAGAGTAAAACTGTAGAGAGTAGGTGGGAGGAAGTACAGATTCTAGTCCCAGAGGCTGCAGAGCTGGGTCATTCTAACTATAGTCTGTTTGTGCGTTGATGGGCTGGTGCTCTATAATAATGTAATAACCAGTTAGTGTGCTTCCTGTTCATCTCTGAGCTCCAAGTTATTTTTCCTTCAGCTTCAGCTTCTGACATCTAAAATAGCAACCTGGATGTTGATTGCAATTGTTATGCTTGATGGAGATAAAGTTAGTATTTAGATTTTTAGCTACTATGGATTATATTATTTAATACAATATAAGCTGTATTGAGGCCCCAACATTTTTTACGATTATTCTGTCGACATCGGTTTTTGAAAGAAGATGAAACCTCACTATTTGACCGGAAAATTGTTCAGACATTTCACCTAAATACAGTATTTTTTTGGAGGTGGTGGTGATGACAGAGGTAGTACCGGATATTTAACATTAGTTTTCCCTCTTCTATGAATTCATTTTCAGAACAGGTCAGTGCTTTGCCAACAAAAGACACAGCATCATAGCCCTACCCACAGTGTAACTTCAATTAATGTGCATAAAGTTTATGCATACTCAAAAAAGATTGGTCTTTCATGCACACATAGAGTGGATGAGTTTTTCTTTCTCAAGGCGTATTTTATATCACTGCACATCCAGCCTGTTAGGTGAACTGAAATCATGATATATGTCACTTTGTCCTTGTGCAATCCTCAATAATATGTTTGTGTATCCAACAGTAGCCTGAGTGTACTGGACAATGGGTGGGAGTGTAAAGTGAGCGTAAAGGGCAGACAGGTTTGCAGTATTATTGGCTCAGAGCCATCTGTTGTTGTCTTGATGGATTAGCAGAGAGAAGAGAGAGAAAGGAATCAATCAGATTGGACTAATAGATCCTCTCAGCGTCTCCACTTCAGCCTGAGCCCACCCATTGCCATCATTATCCCTGTCTGCATGCTCCATTACACTTCTATCTGCACGCTCAAATGTACTGGGCCTCACTGTAAACAGTGGCTGTTGTTTTAAATGTGCTGAATTATATGTCAAGGAAGTGGAAAGTGTTAAATGTGAGTAAGTAGGATAATATGGTAAATTGTGTTATTTGAGCTGATCCTGTCATAAGAGCATTATGTGTGTTTGTGTTTGTGTTTGTGTGTGTGTGCATGTGCAAGACTTAACTTAAGCTTTTATGCTAGGCTGGTGTCTCTGCTTTTACCAGATACCTGCCAGAAAGGTCATCTCATCATTGCATTCTGCACATTATGGGAATTAGTCAGGGTAATTTAAACGAAATTAGGATTAAAAAAAAAAAAAAAGGTCATAAATCAAACTTCATATGTTGCAAGCTTTTCATATGTTCTCACTGGCTAGCCAAGATTTTACTGGCATGGAAGGAAATGAAAAGAGTTAGGCCTAGATGTGAGGCCTTTTTGGCAGAATACATCAAAGATTTCATTTTCACATAATCAAAGTGAGGCCCCCATGTGCTTTTTGGGCCCCAAGGCATCTCAGAGTTGATTATGAAAGATGAACAAAGCTCCCCTTTCCTGAAAGCATGTGAGCAAAGAATTGTAATGACCAGACGTCATGAAAAACAAATCCTTTTGCTGTTCCATGACCACAGCAAAGAAGGCTGCTGTTGTGGCCACGACACACAAAATTACTTTCATATGATTCGGATTCTCGGGATATTTTTAATCCGTCAGATATAATGCGCGTTAGATTGTCTATTGGTTCTTCAGTTTAAGCTGTGGTCATGGTTCTCAACAAATATTGTCTTTTTTTTCCAGGTTTTCTTTTGTGTATGTTTTATTCACATTATTTTACAGCCTGGCAATTTCATTTGGGCCATATTTTGATGTCCGTTTATATTGTTTTGTCATCTTGCTTGTCCAGCACCCTTGGCTTAGCTTCATTGCAGCTTGAATGTCTGAGCTCCCTCCTCAGTTAGCTGTGATAATATCCTGCAGCAGCCATGCACTAGTCATTATTACTGTACTGACTCAGTGATCCAGGATCGGATTAAACGACTCTACGGTGGGACATTAGGGAAGGTTGTTATTGTAGCTCATTATACGCTTTTATAAAAGTCATCAGCGCTGACATTTGAGCCAAGCTTAACCTGCTGACTTTCAGGCTTGTAAATGTCCCTTCTATGACTCTCATGATCATTTCAGAAACAAATGTGTGTAGTGGTCTAATGGAGGAGGAAAGGGAGAGAATTAGTCTAGGACAGAGCCTGGATTGTGGAGACACAGTCATTGTCAGACTCTGAGGGAATTCCTCTGAACTGTAGAAATCACTTAAGCAGCACCGGGGAAATGACCCTTAAAGTTTAAAGAATCCACAGCTAAGCACGGTGCATGTTAAGAGATAGTGGTGTATTTCTCAGTTGACTTGAATTAGTGAGACTGGCATATATTCCTGCAAATAAGTACTTGTTTTACCTACAAGTCTACAATAGCACAAAAAAGTATACGTTTAAGTGTGTATGAGTGAGCAGGACTAAGACCATCTGTGGAGTCCTGCAGAGAATCTGGAAATCATGAGGTCATTTAGTGTTCACACTGTGGCGTGGGAGAGGGAACTGGAGGCTCTTCATCTCGTTTGACAGGGTACACACTCACTCATTCACTAATCTGAGCTTTATTTAATCTTAACTGGGCTGTTCTCATCCATCTACTTAGAGTTAACACTGGTATTTTGTTAAAATTGTAAATTTTCTGGCCCTTAGTCCCTGGATGGAAAATATGTCCATACATATCCAGTTGAATTAGCTTCTTTTGCTTCTTCTTTTTAGTTGTTATTGTTCTCCAAAGTAGCACAAAAGTTAGGGTTCTCAAAGAGTTGGTGGTGATTCTTATGGGAGTGGTCAGATGATTTCTCCGAGCCTGAGAAAGTTCTTTCTTTGTTCCAGCTGTGTGTATGTGTTGCAACATTATTCAGCCCAGCTGTGATCGACTATTGTTTCAGAGATGATATCAACTTTATTTCAATTTAGATGTACTTACATTGCATTTTTATGGTCGGGTAAATTTAAAAGCATTTCATGACCCATCACCATGAAAGTTTTATTTGTGTGTGTTCGTCTCCAGGTAGCCTCTCCCTGGTCTGGAGCAGTGAGCCCTGAGAGGGAACATTGTGGCTGTCGTCTGCTGTTCAGTGTTTCTTACCAAGCTATAGCCGGCACCATGGCGTTGTCATTCAAGAAGGACCTGGAAAAGTACAAGGATCTCGACGAAGATGAAATCCTCAACAAACTGTCGGAGGAGGAGCTCAAACAGCTGGAGACAGCCCTCGAAGAGATGGACCCTGAGGTCAGGACTCAGCGAGGGTTGGACGAGCTCCAGGGCTCTTTAGTGGGAGGGAGTTCTGCTGTTGTTAAATTATTTTTAAGGAAATGGACAATTTAAGACTGAAAAATATGTTAAGCACACAAATCTTTGCAGCCATAATTCATTTTCTCAAATAAGGCACACATACAATCTTCTTTTGTCAGGGTTATGGTAGGTCTAGTGAATTGCAGAAAGTGGAAATTGGCTGAAGTAGATTCAGAATAAGGGAATCCACTGAAATATTATACCACATCATCACAGTTTAATTTCCTGGTATGCATTGAACATCGCACATTCAAATCCAAAGGTGTATTTTTCCTTTGCACCCCCCAACCACACCTCCAAACCCCCAGCCAAAGTGTTTGGGGGAAGTCATGTAAAGTGGGCGTCTCAACTGTAGTGGCTCGGTCAGCAAGCTGCCAAGTGTTTGTGTGTTTATTTGTGAGTAAAGCTAGGGAGAGTATAATGAAATCCTCCCAGGCCGGTGTTTTTTTTTTGTTATTCCATCTAAACAAAGTGAGATGAATCAGCCCACATGGTGAACACAAAGGCCCACAGGAAGCAGGCAGCATGAGTGGAAACTATTCTGGATCTCATGACATTAAATAGACAAAGTAGAATGTGGTTTGTTGACAAAAAAAGAAGCACTGCATTTAGTTTTAATTAAACAAACAACATTTTGCAAATCCTCGTTCACCTCCCTAAAGTGACTCCATTACAACAAATGGTCCTCAATTGATTACATTGTTATGCTGGGTGGAGTTTTTTAATTCACAAGGTAGTGGTTGAGCAAGTCATGGTATGTTGACTTCCTGCTTGAGGAACTCTCCAACTTCATTGATGCCACCTGCCTCACAGACCTGAACATGTGTTGTTGCTACGTAGATGTCATAGTACATGCACCTTCAAGTAATTCAATTAATGGATATTTATTCACCATATAGAAGGCATTCAGACACAGCTTGTGAAAACACAATTTAGCATTTACCCTTTACCCAAATCTACGATGAGTGTATTGAAGTTTTGTGTCTAGTTGACGGGTCTAATGCGTCTCTTTGTCTCCTCTCCTCAGAATGCTCTTCTTCCAGCTGGCATGCGTCAGAAGGACCAGACGGTTAAGCAAGCAACAGGAACATTTAACAGAGATGGCCTTCTCAAATACCTGGAGAAGGAAGCCATGGAGTACAAGGACAGAGAGGATGTAGTGCCCTTCACCGGGGAGAGAAAAGGTGTGTGTTTGTCTACAGTGTCAGTCCAATACAAGTATTTACTATTCTATAACCCCATGACTAAAAATCAACACAAAGAAAGTCCAAGCATAACAATACTTGGTTGCCTGATAGCACTTGTAGAGATCAGAATTGTTATGTTTTTGAGTGTTTACTAGCTTTTTTGAATATCTGTGTAACTTTTGTCATGTGGCTAATTGCTAAATCTCTCAGAAAATCTGATCAAACTCAAACTAATCTGATTACTCTGTAATTGTGTACATGCACATAAACATAGTCAGTGTAGAGCTGGAGATATGTATTCATCTTTTCTGGACTTTCACTTGAACTTGTTATGTTAATTTTGGACATAAGTTCTTAATTAAATTAGGAAATATTGAATTCACAAGGGAATATGCAAATATGGGCTATACAGTTTGGTTATTTCATATATTTATTGAATAACCAGAATAAATGCTATAGTGTCATATATGTCATTATTAAGGTATGAAACTACCTTAATTGGGAGAGAAGATTTTGTCACCAAACACTCCTTGATGTCTTGACTGCATTTTGCTGTTATTTTCTGTCATTTCCACTAGTTTCTCTCCTCACCTTTAATCTACGCGTTTCTTTAAATGCGCATCTTTAAAGTGGGGGATATTATACAGTTATACAGTGTCCCATGATTAACTCATTAAGAACATAATTACTGTGGCGCTGTCATATGTTTGGGATGTTTTCCTCGAGGCACGAAGAAGCGAGGTGGGACTGGTGGTTTGTGTTTGTGTCAGCACTTCAACACACAGCAGTAATTACTGTTCTGCTGTTTTAGGCAGGTGTTATTAATGCATGGCTGCCCTTATGCAACATACAGCAGTGTGGGGGCGGTGAGGTTGTACCAGGGGATTGGATGTAGGGAGTGTCAAGGGAATTAATCCATCTGTTGATGTTAGTCCCGTTCCATTTGTAGATGAGAGATTATTCAACTATGACTTATTGTGCACAGGCCGGAGTTTTCCTCAGACAAAACTATGCAAATCTGAGCCTTTAGCCTCATTTGAATGGCAAGTTTACAAATGTTTTTGTTTTTTGTTTTGCTTTGCTCATTGATTGAAACGTCAGTCAACAAATATATTGGGGGCTCACTCGTTAAAGATGCATACTTTGGGTCCAGCTGTGAAACGTTGTCTCACGTTCATAACGATGCTATAAAGTCCTAATGCATCGTTTGTATTACAGCAGCTAAATGTGCTACTATGTATCTATGTATGCATGTGATACTCACACAGTTATAATATCTGTTTTTTTAGTAGACCTGTAGTATTGGCGCTGAATGAGTGAAATGACACATGGTCTTGAACGTGGGAAGCATCATCATTACAGCAGTCGGTGATATCATGGAGTTGTCTACCCAAAGGGGAATAAAAATGTCTGAGGACGTCACAACATGTTAGGAACCAGGACATTTCTGACCGAAAGGTGAAATAAACACAGGCTGCTTATCAAGATGAGTTTCATGATGCTGTAACTGAAATAACCTGATCCGCTTGAGAGAAACCACTTCTGATCAAACAGGTTGTAAGACATTCTTGTGGTTAATGTAGTCATTTTCTAGAAGAGGGGGAAAAAAAGGATGTGCTTTAGGAGAAACTTTACTGGGTAGAAATTCATGTCCAGAGGAATTCCTTTTGTTGGCTCTCCAGAGATCTGAACACTCCTCCCTCACTGGAGAGGAAATATAGAGCTCCCCCCGGTCTGTTAGAAATTATACTCTGGCTGTGTGTGAATGCGTGTGTATGCATGCATGTGTGTGCACGCCCTATGACAACATGGAAAACTCTAATCACTGTGGTGGTTCTGTGGAATGTAGCTGATTCTCTTTCCCTTGTTAAACTCACCCCCTGCTGATAAAGTGTGTGTGTGTGTGTGTGTGTGTGTGTGTGTGTGTGTGTGTGTGTGTGTGTGTGTGTGTGTGTGTGTGTGTGTGTGTGTGTGTGTGTGTGTGTGTGTGTGTGTGTGTGTGTGTGTGTGTGTGTGTGTGTGTGTGTGTGTGTGTGTGTGTGTGTGTGTGTGTGTGTGTGTGTGTGTGTGTGTGTGTGTGTGTGTGTGTCATAATTCAGAGAAAAACAGCCTGCTTTAAAGCCATGGTAACCATTGCACTCTTTTAACCACTTACATCTTATTATATTGGGTCAGCTTTTTTATTGTCATCTATTTCTCATTCCCTCTGTTCACACTTGATTTCCTTGGAGGTTTGGGAACATTATTAATATGAAGTTCTGCCTAGATGTTGGTTGTTGAAGGAAGATGTATAGCATGAGTTATTTATCACTGGGTTTCAGTTTAGTTGAGAGTTAATGGTCACTTTAACGCAAAGGCATATTTTTTTTACTTGTTTGAGCGTTCAAGCCTCTTCAAGCTTGATAAACATCATGGTTGGTGAGGTTCCAGTGAAGGTTATGGCTGTTCGACTGATGAAAATGCACTCTTATGGCATTGCTTGCATGAATGAGATCTTTTGGCTTGACTGGGAATAATCTCAATACTCCAATGCTCCAGTTACAGACAGACATTGTGTTATTGACAGACCTATTTTCCCCATTTGTCAAGTGTTGTACCCCAATGTGCTTTTCCTCATTGGTCCATGATCGATGCTTCTTTGGGGTCATACAGATGACAAGGCTTTGTGGCTGTCAGTCTCTTGGCTCTGTCTTCGTTTTGCTTCTGAGCAGCTGAATGTCACCCCAGAGGGACTGGCACAGGATGCAGCCTGATGACTGTAGTTTACTGTTTTGTTTTTTTACTGGCTTTCAGGAAGTGCCAGAGCCCCCACTCGGGACCACTTTGAACAATTAACTAGCTTGACTAACTTGGAAGAAGGGAGCATAGGGAGGGCCTGTTCTTGTGGTGTTTTTGTTAAAGGAGACAGGCATATAGAAGCAAATGGCACCCACTGGATGGTCTCTCCGTCAAGCGCAAGTGTATTTTGCCCCAGCAGTGCAGTTTAGATTAGACTCCAGTCATTGTTTCAATTGCTTAACTTCCTATTGCCATAGGTTACTATGGCAATACTATGGCCATACGTTACTATGGCAATACCAAAGCTGTCAGACTTTATTGGGTGGACTGAGTTCAGCTGTTCTGAACAACTGATGTTTGGGGAATGCTGTGTAAAATCTAGGGATGGGACGATGTCGGATTTCATCACGCATAAAAGAAACCACTCACAATATCGATTGTGGGGAATTTCCATTACCGGGATAATCGTAAATATATCACAAATTAATTGAAGACGCTGTCTAAGTTGCTATCATGGTAGAGGAGTGAAAAATACAGTTGTGTGTCGTATCGATGACACAATAAAAAAATGTTAAGTGATTCATAAACATGTTTCAAGCACATTTTGATGATAATTTGGATAATATTGTGAATTGCAATTATTTTGGCCAGGATAACCGTGATATGACATTTTCATATCGTCCCATGCCTCGTGAAATCGGAGGGGCCCCAGACTTAATTAAACAGTGCATTTACTTTGTTCTGATTTCACTTCCTTGGCAGAAACATTACCATTATTAGAAGCTGGCCTAAAACAACAATATTTTGCGATGACAGCGGATATAATTAAAAAGTTGTAAAATGTAATAAAAATAAGTACATACAACATTCTGTGCTGATTCTCTGTGCAAGAAAGCTTAATGTGTTTCATGGATTTTCATAAAGAAGCCAAGAAACACACAGTGTAGCATTTGCTTAAAATGAGAGATTAAAGCCTTGAGAGCAAAGAAGCCTGATGACAATTTCAGGGTGCTGCTGTGTAAAGTTTGACACGGACGTCAAAGAAAAAAGGGTAATGTTTAGTAAACTGAGATATAAGCCCTGATTAGTGTTGGCGTTCCAGACCTAAATGCGTGCGCACATTCTCTCACACAGCACTTGGTAGTCATGCAGTCTTATGATTGTGGCACAAGGCAAGAGGAATGACTGTAGGAAAAAAAACGAGTCACGTTAACTGACAGTTAATAGTTGGACATTATTTTCTAGAAATGGGAGGTTGTGTAACATCTCATAAAACGTTCACGCCTGTAGCACGCATCCCTTTCTTCAGTCTGTGTTGACGTCTTAAGTCATTTATTGCCGGCCCATATTTTTATGAAGCTGAATCATCTTTGAGTTCAGATATTCTCCTCTCCTCACCGCCCTTTCCTTCTTTCTCCACAGGTAAAGTATTTATTCCCAAGCAGAAACCAATAGAATCATGCCAGGAGGACGTCACAACCCTCGATCCAGAGTTAGAGGAAGCCCTGTCCAGTGCCACTGATACAGAACTGTGCGATCTAGCAGGTAAGAATGAATACATATCTTTGAGAAAGCTAAAAAGTCTGTTAAAAGGCAGTTGTAGTTGTGAGACTACAGTATTCCTGAGTCCGCTGGGACGGGAAAACACAAGCTCCTTTCACTGACTGGCCTTCCCAGGGCTGCATCCTTTTCTGTGGGTTGATGGGGGAATGAAAGAGCTCACTGAGCAAAAAAACACCACTTGTCTACTATGGCCTCTGGATCTGGTTACCCTACATTCACTGAACCTGGGAGAACATCCGATTCCTCACCACAGCTGCTGAGTCTATGGTTTGCTTTTGTTTTGCAGCGATCCTGGGTGTTCACACGCTGGTCACCAGTAGTCAGACGTATGACGGGACTGCATCGAAAGAGGGTTACAACAGTAAGTTCAATCATAGAGGTCAACCATATAAATAGAATAGGAGTACAACGGAAACTGTTTTCTGTGGTCATTTGACAAACTGGCGATTGTTGATTGATGTTCGGTGACACGTGGGGAAGAGAGCGGACACAGCTCCAGAGATGGATGGATGGCTGGCTGGGTAGCTTGTCCTTCTCCTGAGCTGTGACCTCATTTTCTACAACCAGCGTAGCATTAAAGCATGGTGGAATTAGCAAGTTACCGTAACTCCGTGTACATACCGACAATGTTTCATCCGTTATTACTCCATTGTACAATACAACGGTCACTGAATGGTCCCATAACAGATCTTGTCCTCTGCCTGTGTGTCGTTTCTAGATGTGATCAAAGGGGAGAAGATGAACCCAGTGTTCGACGAGCCTCCCAACCCCACTAACGTAGAAGAAACTCTGCAGAGGATAAAAAGCAACGACAGCTCCTTGACCGAGGTCAACCTCAACAACATCAAGGTACACGGAAACGCACGCTTTCAGAGTGTCAGAGTGTGTATTATGCTTTGTTATCCATGGGTTGATAGCGGTGTGTCTTTGTTGGTTTTCCCAGAACATTCCAATCCCCACACTAAAGGACTTTGCTAAAGCCATGGAGAAGAACACGACCGTCAAGAAGTTCAGCCTGGCAGCAACACGGAGTAACGACCCCATAGCTGTGGTGAGAGGGAGTGGCTTGTGGGCTTTTAGTGGCTTTGTTAACACCTGACAACTCCATCTTTATGTCTTTGCTTCATGTCGTCCTCCTCCTTTCCAGGTATTCGGTGAAATGCTGCGAGAGAACAAGACGTTGCGAGCTTTGAATCTGGAGACCAACTTTATCACCGGGGCAGGGGTGCAAGCTTTGGTTGACGCATTGCGAGACAATGACACACTCACGGAGATCAAGATAGACAACCAGGTACCAGTTTTACCAGCTTTGTAACACACACACACACACACACACACACACACACACACACACACACACACACACACACACACACAGTTCACAAAAGTGTTGTTTTTTTTTTCTTTTCTTTTTTTATTCAGGGTCACTGTAGCTGATTACAGAGGACCTTTGACTAAAGAAGTCTTCCCCCTCTTTTAAATAAAGCGGTTTCACGCAGCCTAAAGTAGTAGAAAATGTTTGTGTTATGCAGCATGCAGTTGAGGAAATGCCAAACAACACAAACCACTGCCTGAATGAAACATAAAACACGGGTTGAGAGTTTCCAGTAGTGGAAAAGAAGTTAAAACACATCCCTGTGGTACTTTGTAATAATACATTTATTGGTATAGCACCTTTTTTATAAATAAAATGCAGCTTAAAAACGGCACATGTAAGAAATAAAATACAGAGAATATATAAGTTAATTAAAGATCCAATAAAAGGCAGAGAAATAAAAGTAGTAGAAAAGGAAAAAAGCAATAATACATTTTATGAAATGCCTGCCTGAATAAGTAGGTCTCCAGCTGGGCCGGGTGTTCAGAGTCTTGATTTCTTATTAAATAATGTGCTATTTGATAAAGAGCTTTGTTTGTGATAAAATCAAGTTAGTGCAGAGTAGATTAAACATCAGTAAGATGTTCTCTTTTCTGAGGTTGTGTCTGAAATAATGCTGGGTTAGTGAGCACTACAACATAGTGGGCTCACTATGTAACTTTATTATGAGTAGTGAGTGGACACAGAGCTCTGAACTAGTTGAAGTTTTCCTATAAGCACTTTTTTGGTAGGCCAGTGAAGATGGCATCACACATATACACATGAATCAGTGTCTCAGCATCCTGCTTCATAGCTTGAGTCCAAAATGACACCAAGACTTCTAACCTCTGACTGGATGTCCTGAAACCAAAGCTCAGACCCTGATGTTCAGATGTGTGTGTGTGTGTGTGTGTGTGTGTGTGTGTGTGTGTGTGTGTGTGTGTGTGTGTGTGTGTGTGTGTGTGTGTGTGTGTGTGTGTGTGTGTGTGTGTGTGTGTGTGTTACAGAGGCAGCAGCTGGGTACTACCGTCGAGATGGAGATAGCTAAAATGTTGGAAGAAAACAACAGCATAGTGAAGTTTGGCTACCACTTCACTCAGCAAGGACCTCGCTCCAGAGCTGCTGCAGCGATCACCAAGAACAACGACCTGGGTACGACACACACACACACACACACATTATCATTTCAGATCTGTTTAAACATGCAAAGACTTAGTGAATCGTTGCCAGTTACGCTACCTTCCACCTTGGTATCTCTCTTTGGGAGAATGAGTCATAACAGTTTCAACATCTCTGCAGTTCATCTGCGTCTCCAATGTGTTTTCTCCCGTACAATGTGGGTCCACAGTGACGGCCTCTGCTCTCTTTTAGCTCCTCATCCTGTCCGAGTCGCGGTAGCACAGGTCTGATGCATGCGTGTGCCGGTAGCCTCAAAGTGTTTTGAATGAATTAACAGTAATGGACATTGACACGGTGTGATGACACGGCTTTGAGAGTGATGACATTTCCACTTCCTGTTTTCTGCGTGCACACACATGCTGTTGAAATGGGTCTAAACTTTGACCGCTCTGCCCATGATGAGTCACTTACTGACGAACTAACAGGCTTGTGTAGGTTGTGTAGCATGTTTGCAGTTGTTCATTGTTGTTCACTTATTCTAGTAATTGGTAGATTTTGTGGCGGGGAAAAAAGATTTCATGCTTTTTGCCCTTTTTCATTGTTCTTTTCCTCTTTAGTCCGCAAGAAGCGAGTGGAAGGGGATCTGTAGGGACGGTGCCCACTCCGTCTCTCAGCCAATCCTGATGTTTCATCTCACCATGTGGAATAATTTCAGCCAATGCCCTGGTCTCATCTCACTGTGTGGAAACTTAAGTCTTGTGCCAAACTGTGGGGCAAGGCGCGCTCAACCAGAACATACATCTGAGAAGAAGGGAAATAACTGGAATTGCCCTCCCCCATGTTCATACTTGTGTTTATTATTATATTGTTATTGAAGGTGTAAATCTGATTAGCTTTTAGTCATTTTCATATTTGTTGAGCCTTTTTACTTGTTTCTTTTCTCCCCCTTTTTATACTACGCTATAAACACGTGGAACAAACATGAACATTCCCAAGTAACAGACACAAATATATATATAATATAACAGCTTTGTAACAATAACTAACAACAAGAGAGCCCTGTATCCTCTACCATGATAGTTTGAGGCCTAAGCTACCAGTGGAATACCTGCAGAATTTGTCATTTGAAGGACAGGGAAAGCTCTGAGTCGTTCTTGACTTGAGCATCAGAAAGTGACGTGGAGCAAAGTCCGACCAGTCTATTAGAACCGCATCTTACTGGCAGATCGTTGGAGCCTAGCCATGGCCACTGCAAACCTTGTCTGACGCCTGTAAGATACCACAAGTTCAGATAACGCTGTTGCACCTTCCACCTGCAGGTGTTGTTTGTTGGAGTTGCCTTGTAAAGCCAGCTTGGCTGTCTGGCTGCGTGTAACGGTTAAGTTTGTGCTGGCCTGAGATCAGTTGCTGGATAACTCCCTTTATATTAAATGAATACAGTATGTAACAATCTATGTTTTATATTGCTTAACTGTTTTATTCTAATTTAAGATCTTGTTTTCATACGGTTCAAAATCTGATATTGGTTATTCCCATCACTTGTATCCCTTAACAGGAAAGTATAACTAGGTTTGGATATTTTGAGTCACATAAAAGTAGATTTGTGCTGTAAAAGGAATAGGATTTAAACTGTGTAAATGTCTGCTCAACACACTGGGTTCCTCTGATGCTTCGCCATGCCAAAGACTAACACATGCAGTGCTTAAAGCATCATTGTATGACGTACTGGTTTATTGGTTCAGGTTCAGCTTTGTCCGCTACAGACACTTCGTGGCAATAAAGCCGATGATCTTATTTAGATCACATCGTGCTATTACATACTGTTTTATCACCATTTATTAGCACAATGTTCAGCAAGTATTTCACTGCGACGTGAGGAGGAGTTGGCCAACACTCGGCGTGGTTTACTTCTCAGGTCGCGGCTACTTGTGAAATGTTTCTTTGAACCACATCTCCCAAATTGAAAGTCTTGTAGAGATGTCAAATTTCACTCTGCTCCCTCTTTCACACGTTCCCTCTCAGCAGTAGCATGTCATTCATTATGTAACCGATAACAACATGCTCTGTGTGCCTGAAACTGAACTTCCTGAGGTACACTAACCTGCTCGAGATGGGTATACCAGGACTAATTCAGGATTACTTGAACTTGTATATACTGTTTTACGTGTAATAGGAATAATATGTTGGCATGAACATCACTCGTGAACATCATGTTTCTATATCCACCAAATATGTTATTTCACCCTAACAGCCTGACATTCCTTGGACAAGAGTTGTACGGCTGAGTTCAGTACTTTGGGTTTTATATCTGTATACGTCGTCCACGGTCATATCTGCTATTTCTTCTCGGACCTTCTTAGTTTTTTTGCATTACTGTGCTTTGCCGGTGGACAGTCAGCTAAAATGTAAAACCGCTTCTTTGCCTGGGCTTGTTAAGAATATTCTGTGATTCATAATATGTATATTGATTGTAAAAAAATGCCATCTCAAATTCAACGTGCACACACACACGTACACAAGCACACACTTTTATGTGTCGACACAACTCATCGCTGAGATTTTTTTTGTTTTTTTTGTTTTTTACCTTAAATCAAAACCCAGGTTTAGGCTCAATATACGGAATATGTACTATTATAAAACCACAGGACTGGTGAAATGCACTGCTGAATATAAAATATCCTCAACAATAAATGTTTTTACATGCTCAATGTGCCATGTCTTTGCATTTTTTTTTTTTAAAAGATCTTTAAATTGTCTTCAGTTGTCATGGAGATGCTCAGTTGTTGACGAAGGAGCAAACTCTGGTTGTGGTGAAACGTCAAGTGCAAACAGTATATTTAATGACTTATAGACGGGCCTTCTGGTTAGGGAGGCCCTCCAGGTGGAGTACGTTTGCACCCTTTAATCAGAGCCGGTTTTGCAGATCGTTTGCACATGCCGGAGAGATGACGTAATGCGTATGACTTCATCCCTCTCTGGGTTTCCTGTGCGGTGAGCTGCTGTCGGAGAAAGCTCCGCGCTGCTGGCAGTGAACTGTGGCTCGAGTGAATGACTCGAGTGTTTTTCCACTCTTGAGAGAATAGAGGGAATGAGAACAGCAGGTTTATGTCCTGGTTTCAAAGGAAAACCACCATCCAAACCCAGAATCACACAGTGAAATGTACAGTGTGCTTATGTAAGTGCAGTACAACGGTTCCCTCAGACCATGTCTATTAATAAGCACCGCTCCTCTGCAGTTGGAAAAAAAAATAGACTATAACAGCTTCTAGTATGTCTTTATTTGAGGTTGATGTCCAGAGAGCAGTGCTATAAATACGATGAAGTAAAAAGGGAGTTTCTGTATCGGCCACTGAGCATTGATTATATTCTCATTCACATCCAAAGATGTGATATTAAAGCAGCTGCTGGTCAGGTGGTTGGATTGGGTGGGTACAGATATGAACTTGAGTCTCTCCAAAAATGTTTGTGCTGATATATTTATGTGAGATGATTTAACCCCTATATGTAAAACCCCCAACGCTGCCTCTCTGCCTTCCCCCTACGCCTCTGCCAGCTTTCACACGGGTTCTTTGTTCTCAAACAGGTATGCTGCACCTGCAGTCCCGCGGCTGATTTTCCATCAGTGATCGCTGCTATGAGTCAACCCTGAACAAAGCTCTCAACAGTCCCAATCTATCATGACCTCATGGGCTTCGTAAACAATGGCTCAGACTATGAGGAAGAGGAGCGAATGGGATGCTTAAAGCAGTGTATTCACAAGCAGAAGTCACTGTGCTCCTGTCAGGTTTCCTTCCAGAAGACTCTCAAGGTGACAGCTGACCTGATATCAGGACGAAGAGAGGAATGATGGTCTCCTAAAAACACCACCACTGCCTCATACCTGACTGGGTGATGTCATCTCCCTAACTCGGAACACCTTGAGGAGACGAAAGCAACACCAGTGAGTGTGTGTTTGATCGAGCCCTACTGAGCATGGACCCATGACGCTGTTTGGACAAGTTGGTCTCAGTCTGTTTAAACAAGAAGTGATGGTTGATTTCAAGATGTATAATGAGCCAAGGATAACTCTGGTGAATAAAAAAGTGTGCGTCAACCGACATCTCTATTACAAGCAACGCTTTAGTTTTGCTTTTCCTTCCTTTTGTGATAAAAATAGTAAGTTATCTCAGTCTCATGTCGAGCACATTCTGCCGCGTGAAACTGTTCAAAGTGAAAAATAAATACCAGCAATGCTGTGAGCTTGAGATGTGTGTACATATGCATATAAATATACATATACACACACTGCTACTTCTGATTTGCTTAAACAAATTACCAATACAATAAAATGGAATAGATAGCCAGGTTTTTTTTTTTTATTTTATTTAGCCATGATATGATATTCCCACACTCCTCCATATAATATGCAGTAGTAAACTTAACAAATAGCTTAGGAAGGACTTGCTTTTCTCCTAATATATCTTGATAAACTGATAAAGTTGGGTGGTTATATTAAAAGCTTTATTATTTTATATTCAAAGGAATATTATTTTAGATTAAATAATGGTATTGTATCGTTACACTTTATAAATTATAACTTAACCCTTCCCCCTGGTTTCTCTCATTTTCTTACCACTTTTCTCTCTTTTTACAATAACTTAAATGTACTTTACAAACTTTTTGTAAAGACAAATGCATGTCTACCCTTATATAATAAAATGATTTATGGCAAAACACACACATATACTGTATATGGACTATAATAGAATAAGAAAAAGACAACGAAAGCTCAGGCCCTGAGTTTCCCGTGGTGTCACCGCCCCCTTGTGGTCATTCACAGTCCCTACACCAACATGTCCGCCTCAGCTTGAACTCGGAAACAAACGGCTTTCCGCCAAACTCGCGGATCATTTCCGGTTGCTCACATTTTACTCCCGTTTGAGAAAAATGGCGGACATGGATGAATTGTTCGGGAGTGATGGGGACAGCGACAATGAGCAGCGAGGTAATTATGTCTTTCACCCGTTGAAAAATCCGAGTTGTTTTTGAAGTTATCTTAGAGCGTAATCGGGTTTTTTTGTGATGCTAAAGAGATTAGCTTTAGCCTAACGACGATTGGAAAAAGTGGAACCTGCGTTGCGTTACACTAATCTTATGTTATTCGTCAACAGGATAATTTCTTAAAGCTAGCTTTGGTAGAAACGGGTCCAAGTTTGTTCTATACTCTTATTTGTTTTTTTAAAAGCTAGCTTTACCAAGCTCACCAAGCTAGCTCTCGCTGTGTTTGCATTAGCTAGCTAGCGTAGTTCTGGGAGCTTCCTCCGAATCGTAGCTCTGTTCATCTCATCATTAAATCAAATTGCTAAAGTGCATCTTGTTAATACGAGAGAGTGCAGTCAGATTACGTTACATATATATCCAACTTTGTCATAAAGAAAACCTATCATACACCAGTTTCAGTAAAAATATTGATTCATATGCACATCAACACTTATATCACTGTATTTATAATTAATTGAATATGTTGCTTCTTTACTGTAAACTTGCAATAACCAGCTCAGACACATCTGCTGGTTTACTCTGACACCGTCAGAGAGCTTTTAATTCAACTTTATACATATTATTGAGTTTGCAGTGGTGTTGCCAATTTGAATGCAGTCCAGGACAACAAATGAAATGTAAAATAGCATCTAAACCTCCTCCCACCAACTCTCTGGTGATCCTGCTTGCATGGCCACAGATGTTTATGGGATATTTTGTTGTTGTGTAATAGCAGTGAAATACACCTATAATATATGAACGTCCATCCTGCTTCCTCACTACAGAGTCTGGTTCTGGCTCCGGTTCAGACTCGGAGCAGGAGAGACCCCGATCCGCCAGCAACGCCTCGGGCAGTGGCAGCGACAGTGAGAGGGGACAGGGCGATGATGATGATGATGAAGAAGGCCAGGAGACGGGGAAACCCAGTATTAATAAGGTTTGTGCCTTATTGTGTTTGACTGATGACACTCTGACCCCTACAATAACCCCCAGTCCAATGACATGTACAGTAAGTCAGGTATTAGCCCTGATGCTGCTTCAGCTCCTGCAATAATCTATGATTATTGCTATGATTCAATATAAGATAAGTAAGAGAGATTTTGTTGACCAATGATCTTGCCCTCACTTAAAGAACATTTAAGCATATACATGATATATTCATTCTTTCTTTCTTTTAAATACAATCTGCTTATCAGGTAAATATGGTAGGATACCGAGCTGGTGCATGTGCACTCACACACATTGAAAAAAACGTCCCTGATTGAAAGTTAGTTGTTGTTTTGCAACCACTCTTAGCTATAATGTTTTTTTATTTCCTCAGCAGCAGGTCGAGCCCACTAGGGGTCAGCCATCATGAACAAATGGTCAGCCTGCTGGAAACACAGAGGAATATACAAACATCGCACCTTGTGCAAGAACATTGTTCTTATTCTTTCTCTTACTTTTTTCTCAAAAACAGGACAATGTGAGCATAATTATGAAGCGTTATTTAGGGTTTTCAAACTCAAAATTCCTTCAAAATAATTAAATCTACATTCTATTAGTTAAAAAATGTAGGCTTGTATACCAGCAGACCTAGTCCACATGAGTCCTCCGACAGGTCTGGACCACTTTTTAATTGTGTTTGTAAGAACTAGAAAGTTAGAGAATGCAGCAAGCTCTCCTAAATTACACACATTTGTTGCTATAAGTGTTTCTTGCATGAGGTCAATTAATGTCTTCCCTGCCTTCCTCACCTTTCCTTCTCTAATAGGAGCTGTTTGGAGACGACAGTGAGGATGAGCAACACAGTCAACACAGTCAACACACTCAACGTAGCGGCAGCGACAACCAGTCTGAGCGGTCTGGGAACCAGTCGGACGCTACCATGCACTCAGACCAGGGAGACAACGACCACTCCGATGCAGAGCAGCACAGCGGCTCAGAGCGCGGCCATCGAGACGAGGACGAAGACGAGGAGGACGCCGGCCACCGGTCAGACAGAGGAAGCCTGGCTGGCAGCGCCATTTCTGGGGAAGGGAGCCCTCGCTCTGAGAGGGGCAGCGTCCGTTCAGACAGAAGGTACGCCAACGCACGCTGGCTGGTTTCATTGGAGACATAAAACAAATGTCAGAGGACCAGATCTTCATTTATTTTTTTCTTCCCGTTTTAATCCAGTGTGCACAGTGATGCTCGGACTCCGCAGTCGGGGCAGGGCACCCCTCACTCTGACGGAGAAGCTTCTGGCAGGGAGAACCAGTCAGATGACGAGAAGTGGGAAGGAGGGGTGAAGAGCGACCAGTCGGAGGACGAGGAGGAGAAACGCCATTACTCTGATGAAGAAAGAGAGAACTCTGATGACGAGGGGCCAAGGAACCGGAAGACAGGTACTCTTCCGGTCTCTAGTGTCAAAGGTGGAGGAAATGTTGTCATGCACCGGATCACGAGCCCAGCCGTCTGTGATAATCTTCACACGTGCAATTTTGGTGGAAGAGGATTAGTGCCATCTGTGAAAATGTTAATCTCAGGCCTCTGAGATTAATAGGAGATTCATTTTTTGTAGGTGGTTTCATTTATGGAAGATGTGTTTGTCCTGTATCTTTATTTTATACCAAAGTGATGCTGCTTCATCAACTGTTGTAATTGTCTTTTCAGAGTCGGCAAAGGGCAGTGACAGTGAAGATGATTTTCTCAGACAGAAAACCAAAGCTAAGGCCGCCTCCGATTCCGATTCAGACAGCGATATCGGAACAAAGAAAGGAAAGAAAGGTAAGACGTCAGACCTACAGGGTTGGTTCTCAGTGGTATTTACGAAGTTGCCGTTTTTATTGCTCTTTTGTACTTTAAAGTAGTCCCTCTTCCACACTGTTTACAGTAAAAAAGACGGCAGCAGACGACCTGTTTGGAGAGGCAGACGACATCTCTTCAGACAGCGATGCAGAGAAGCCTCCGACCCCGGGACAGCCCCTGGTATGTGTCTGTCCTCTTGCTCGGTCCACTGATCGTCAAGCCTCTTTGATTGTGCCCAGTCCCTTTTCTCTTTTTTTTTAAATACGAGTTCCCAAATCTCTTTTTCCCAGAGCCTCTCGCTAAGCCTCTCCGAGCTGATCCCTATTATCACAGGTCGTTGAATCATACAGTTTTTTTTAATTTTATTTTTTTAAATGTCCTCTTCCTCTCCTTCTCTGTGTGTGTGTGTGTGTGTGTGTGTGTGTGTGTGTGTGTGTGTGTGTGTGTGTGTGTGTGTGTGTGTGTGTGTGTGTGTGTGTGTGTGTGTCTGTGTGTCTGTGTGTCTGTGTGTCTGTGTGTCTGTGTGTGTGTGTCTCCAGGATACAGAGGATGGGATGGAGGGCGAGCCGACAGAAGAGGAGCCGGCGCCTGAGACTCGTATCGAAGTGGAGATCCCCAAAGTCAGCACAGACTTGGGATCTGACCTTTATTTTGTCAAGCTGCCCAATTTCCTGTCTGTGGAGCCCAGGTCAGAACCACGGCACTTTCAATAATGAAACGCATATTATACTTGCTGACAAGTAATCTAGAATATACAAGGCTATTTTTTTAAATCAGGCCATCATTACATAATTTCAATCAAAATTCATGGAGGACAATGAGGCAAGATGGCATCATCAATCAGTTTGATCCAAATATTCTTATGTCTAATTGTCACTTGTCAGCACTCAGTGAAACACGAGAGAGACGATATTAATAATTGTGTGCAATTTGAGCAGCAGTGCACAAATATAGGGGAAACACTTCATTTGTTTTTTACTCATTGTGATTTTCTTTTAATCGCCCTCTATAGACCCTTCGATCCTCAGTACTATGAGGATGAATTTGAGGATGAAGAAATGCTGGATGAAGAGGGACGGACCAGGCTCAAGCTGAAGGTGTGTAGTCCATGTTGTGTGTGTGTAGATGTGTTTGCAGTTGTCTATGTGGGCTGGAATTTAAATAAATTCAAAGTGATATCGGGTTCTAAAAAAACACAAGTGTACATAAAGCCAATGTTTTTGTCAAGAGTGACCAGAGAGGATTCCTTCTCTCTCACAGGTGGAGAACACAATTCGGTGGAGAGCAAAGAGAGACGAGGACGGAAATGAAACACGAGAGAGCAACGCACGCATTGTCAAATGGTCTGATGGCAGGTGTGTATTGTGTGGAGGTTTATTACATGTACAGGAAGTCTTCTTTCCCTGGTTTTAAATGACTTTTTTTTTTTTTTTTTTTATTCTTGCCACAGCATGTCCCTCCACCTGGGAAATGAAGTGTTTGATGTTTACAAAGCTCCTCTCCAGGGCGACCACAACCACCTGTTCATCCGACAGGGCACCGGGCTTCAGGGACAGGCTGTGTTCAAAACCAAGCTCACATTCAGGTAACGCAATAACATGCTATTGTTGTTATCGGCAACGGGATGCGAGACTCCCAGAGACGCAGAGTTTTCACTCGAGGCAAAAAAAAGCGATGTTGCTGACGTGGCTTTGTCCTCTGGCAGCCTCTGTTCAAAACAACAACAACATTCAGAAATGTACTCTATGCAGTAAGTCCTGGATCACCTTATGCTAGCTGCCCAGGTTTCTACCAATAAGAAGTGTGTAAGCCTCTTACCAGCCCCCGAGTCCACCTTGGATGTTCTGTCTCCTCCACATGGGACTTGAAGTCAGACTCTGGCCAAAGCTGCTTTTATTCACAACAGGCCTCCACGCTGCCAGGCAGGACATTACCATTTGCTGTGGTTGTGTAATATCATCAGAGCAGACTTTTGATTCAGATTAGAGCTGAAGCTTCCTAGAGACGAAATAGCGAGGGCACTGCGGTTTTTCTTTTAAAGGGGTGGCGTCGCAATTTATCAGAACAAAAACATTCAAGCATGGATCCAGATTTTGGGCTTCAGTGATTTCTGTTCCAGTCGGTTAATTAATGAGACTCGATTTGCCGATGGAAGCAATAATTACACCTTCATTCACTGCAGCTTTTCCTAGCATGCAGTGGAGACTTCTAGTGGTCTCAGAGTAGGATTGTGAATCTGTTGTAGGTTAAACTGAAATATTTTTTTTAACAAATATGTTGCAAAGATGTCTAATGTGACATAAAGACCTATAATTTGTTTTAGATAATTTCTTGTTCAGTAAAACTAGTATATAATGGCCCCCAGTGGGCATCATATGAGCATGAGACCATTAGCAGGATTATACATCACATGGTCCCTATGCATGTCCATGCACGAGATGGAAGGCCCATTCATAAAAACATGGTTCCATAGCGCTACTAGTGGTCAAAAACTCCTCCGGTTCCTTTTAATTTGTCTGGACTAAAACAGGGTTGGCAGAATACTCTGATGCTTTTCCAGTTTGCAATGAAAAAGTAGTGTTTTTATGGTGAATTCAGCTGTTCTTTAAAACTACATTCAAAAAATAAGAAGAATAAAGCAAGCCATGAACACTCATGTCCACTCAAAACTTAATGTTTGAATATTTTTAAAGGCATTTCAGGAGTAATGCACCTTAAATCTGACGGGGTTTCCTCTGTATTTCCAGGCCCCACTCCACAGACAGCGCCACCCACAGGAAGATGACCCTGTCCCTGGCTGACCGCTGCTCCAAGACGCAGAAGATCCGAATCCTTCCCATGGCCGGACGCGATCCTGAGTCTCATCGCAACGAAATGATCAAGGTAACACACACGCTTTCACGCTGTCCCATCTGTGCGTTCCGTCTTTCCTCGGACCTGTTTGAAAATGCTTCTGTTGCCACAGGGACCGGGGCATTAAGCCAGTTGTAAACAATCACCGTGCCCAGTTACATAAAGGCATAACCCGACGTGCTTGCATAATGGGGTCACAGTGAAAGTGAAATGGAAAGAGTGTCAGCAAGTATGGAGGGGGGGCTGGTTACGTACTGTCAGCTGTTAAACCACTGTGGCAGAACTTTTGCTATGGCTATATCAAAAAAAGCAAGGAGAAGCTCAGATAACCACACACACAGAGGGAGAGCGACCTCATTCTCTGCTCAGATAGACACTAATCCACTGTATCTTAGCGTAGCACATAGTTGTTTGCTGCTATATTGTATTCTGGATCCTGAATATTGCACATTTAAGGTAGAGTAGGAGCTGGTAACATAAAAACAGCTTAATAACATTTTGTTGCTTGTCAATGGCAACTCTATTTGCCAGTTGCATTTGTACTGGCATTAAGCTGCAACAGAAGGTTTCAGAACTTGTTGTTTTTGGTTTGTTTTTCAATGGAAATCTTAATCACCGTTGGAAAGAGCCAACAAACAGCTTGTTCCTCAAAGTACAGCTTATTCAGCTGGGGGGGGGGGTGACTTGAGAGACGTTTGGCTAATTAGCAATGGCAGATTGGCAGCCATGGCTGGCTGGTAGAGGACTGCAAATATTGATAAAGAATTCATTTTAAGTAAGTACACATGTCAGAAGATGGTAGATATTTTCGTTACAGACATTTGTGAAGTCTTAGTCAAGGGAACATATTGTACCTTTTTTTTTTTTGCTTCTGTAAACTGATGATTCCCCATATTCGTCAGACTAGTGACGGTCATGCTTTTAGTCCATATTTTGTCACAGAACTCCGTGGTTTAGTGCTTTCCAACGTTACGTGTTAAACGGATTAACATGGCAGCTGTTCAGTTGCACTCGCAGCTAATTTCTGTTACATTTCCAGTGTATTTGCAGAGTTCGATGGTCCGCATGTGCTTGAACCATCTCAAGTTTCCGTGTAGCTCAGACCTTTAACTGTAACCGCAGTCTTTCTTCCTTTCATTGCCTTGAGCTGTCCGTTTCAGATACTTTGTTATTCCCAGTAGGAAATAGCTTTGTTAAAGCAGAAATGTCATCAATCACAGAACAATACGCAGGAAAAGGTGCTCAAGGAGGTGGATATGAAACAATGTACAGTAAAAACCATAAATAAAACCCTTAACCCTGAGACAAGTATTGGAACAGCTTGATCCATAGTGATATTTTAACTATATCCTGAATATGTACTGTACGATGATGATGCAGATTAAACTTTAGCTGAACAACGATGATATATAAAACGAAATGTCAAACGTGAAGCCAGTGCTTAAAGTAATTCCTGCCGGTGTGTCTCCTGGCAGAAAGAGGAGGAGCGGCTGCGAGCTTCTATCCGCAGAGAGTCCCAGCAGAGGAGGATGAGGGAGAAGCAGCACCAGAGAGGCCTGAGCAGCAGTTACCTGGAGCCCGACCGCTACGATGACGAGGAGGAAGGCGATGAAGCCATCAGTCTGGCAGCCATCAAGAGCAAATACAAGGGAGGAGGAGGGCTGAGAGGTGAGGACGAATAGACGGGCACTTTTTTCATTTTTTTGATTTCTCACTAGGTTTTTAATGAAGTCATTAACAATTTCATTTTTATGCCCTCTCTCGACCCAATCTAGAGGATCGAGCTAGGATCTACTCATCAGACAGCGATGAAGGCTCGGATGATGACAAGGCCCAGAGGCTGATGAAGGCCAAGAAGCTAGATAGTGATGAGGTGGGTGTAGTATCTTGCTCAACAGACAGGGGGCAGTGTGATGCAGTTCACCCTGGAGCTTAAAAAACACCCTCATGTGAACTGAACAGGACAAGAAATACTAGTCCTTCTCAAGAACATGCACTTAATTCTGCCAGAAAAACAAAATGCAACTGTGACCTCACAAAGTACAGAACGTCTGCTGCTGTCGGCATCAGTGTCATCCTTCCTCTTCTGTTTTCTGCAGGAGGGCGAGGGATCGGGCAAGCGAAAAGCCGAGGATGACGAGGAAATGGCCACCAAGAAGGCCAAGAAATATGTCATCAGTGACGAAGAGGAGGAGGAGGAGGAGGAGGCGGCGGCGGCGGTGGTGGAAGACGATGATGATGATGATGATGATGAATAATTCACTTTTTTTTAAGGTCATTCCACTGTATTATCAGTGTTCAGCCCACATGGCATGTAAACAGCCATATTTTGTTTTGTATATTTTTCTTAAGACCTGTGCGTGGGTGGAGTGTGTTTGTGTGTGTGACTGCTTGTTTATGATGTGTACAGCAGAGGTGAGAAATAAAAGAAGTGGTTGTCTTATGTAACCAAAGTTTCCCAAGGTCCCCGTTTTTTATAATCTTTTATTAGCCTCCTGATTCACATGCATGAATCACACTGTTATGAGTTCAGGAAACATACCGCTTAGTTTAGTTTCTAAACAAAATGAGGTTAATAGGATAAGTACTGCGGGTTAATTTGAGATTAAAATGGGAAATTAGAAGATCCGCAATGCCTGCCACTTACCCAAACACATCACTGACATTGTTTAAGTGTGTTTTACCTGTTTAGCTTTGCAGTAAGTATTTGCCCTCGAGGAGAACTGGAGAGGAAAGTTGTCAGACGAATGTCAGCTGGTGTTAAGAGAGCCAACTCACCCCACCTGACAGGAGAGGCAAGAATCCAGCGGATTTGGGAATTGAGATAAAGAAGAAGATCCTCCTCAACCTGCCTGCCAGCACAGGAAGGAAGGGGAGGGAGTTGAGACCTCACTGGGATTTATGGGTCTTTTAAAAACAAGTTGACACTAGTTCCATATTCTCCCTCAACCACCATAGTAATAACCCCCTCCTCTGCCAAACACCCTCCACTCAAAGACACTGCTAGAAATTGATAGATTGGCCAGTTGTCCAACAAATCTTTTATTTGAATTAACAGATTTGACGGTGGCTTGATGGCATTCTATCAAGAACAACATAACAAATTAATCACGGTTGTGTATCAACGAGCGTCGTATTTTTAAATTAAATCATATTGTGACCTTTTGTAGAATTCAGTCAAACCCCGTTTAATATTTAAAAGTAGAAATCGGAGGACTCGGTGCGTCAGCGCTCCGGTTGCTAGAAAGCAGGTGAGGTGGGGTGAGGTATTGTGACTTGATCCCTTTTGAGCCACAGAGTGAGAGAGGGGAATGCAGGGGGAACAACAGTGCCGGTTACTGATTCAAGTTCATCAGCCTGAATGACGCACACACACACACACACAGAAGCATTTAACTGGGTTCCCAGAGATAGATAACAACACTCGTATCCGACCCCCCGACCTCCAGCTCCGTCCAGACAGGACTGGCTTTAGCTACCCAGACTACACCACTGGTAAAAGTAAGTGATTAAGTAAAAGTTACATGAATTGGCTGCATTCTCTCTCTTGACAACGACCTTTCGGCGACACACACACACATTAACATGGCCACAGATCAGTATGGAGGCCTCTTGAATACTGTCCACATGGTACATGCTTGTATATGAGAGAAGCTCTGTCAGCACAGCGGTGTTTATAAGACCCTTTGGTATGTTCTGAGTGTCTGGAATGAGCTACCAGTTCCTTGTAAAGTCATAATGAAGATGCTTTGTTTGGTATATTGTGCGACTGAGGGTGAGGTGAACATCTGCATGCTTGTACATGCATGTTTGTGTGAGTGGATCCTCCCCAGTAAAGCACACCCTATGCTATATATATATATATATATATATATATATATATATATATATATATATATATACACCGGAGCTGTTAAATGCAGCTTCATGCAAATGTGTGTCCTCAGTAGTGGTGTGCTGCGCTGTCTCAGACAGCAGTGGGTTATGTAATCCCAATTCCACACAGGAAGGAGTGGGGAAGAGACACTGCTACACAGAAGATCCCTTTTAGACCGCCTTTTCCGCAGCGTCGTCAGTCTAAACGCTCATGAGGCGGAATTCAACGGAGGAAGTCACAGAGCCGCATCAGAGGCGAGACGTTCTATCTAAAAGCTCCCAGCACCCGAGGTGGGAAAGACGTGACGTAGGGAACACGTGTTACCAGGGCGACCAGATCGGAAGAAGATAAAACGCGGGTAGTTGCTCGTACTATGCCGCCATTGTACGCATGGACGTGTTTATGATGCACAGCAACTTCGCTTGCGGTTGAAGAGTCGTATAAATATGTGAGACGAGCGAAAAGTTCACCTTTTCGTAGTTGTTTTGACGCAGCGAGCTCATCAGATTCCCGACGCTAATTGAATACGTCACACGGCTGACGAGTCCAACGTCTCACTCGTTCCGCAAAGCCGGGGATGCTAACGCCGGGATCTGAACGCAGACGACCGTTGCGGCAAACAAAGTTCTATCTAAACGCTCCGGTTCCCGGCATATTTAGGCTCGTCTGTCTAAAGGGGGCTTGCCTTTCTGCCATTACGCCTGAATCGTTTGTCTAAAAGGGGCTTTTGGCTCGCCTTTCCACCATTCCCGGGGATCGTGTGTGTAAAAGTTGCTCGAGTCAGCACTGACCTATAGGGATGAGGCAGAGGTCAGGGCTGCAGCATATCGCCCCCTTTTTTAGTGTTTTTCCTCCCTTCCTTGTCTTTCTGTCCACTGTCCAGCACGTCACAGTTTCTGTAAGGAAAGCACAGACCGTGTCACAGCAGAGCAGAGTGACCTTTTTCCTCTCCCGACAGACACCGAAGCAGCAGCTGAGCCACTTGGACAAACTCTGGTGTCATTCAGGGTAACTTGCCACTGTTCTGCCAATTAGGCCCGAGGGGAGCCGGGCGGCTGGGTCAGTATTGGGCCAGGTGCTGGTTAAAGTATCAGCCTCCTCTTTGTTTTCTTGCACTGATGACCTGGTTGACCTCTGTGTGTGTGTGTGTGTGTGTGTGTATCCAGATGCTGTCTTAATTTGATCCTCTGGAAATATTGTGGATATTCTGGATATTCATTCATCGTACCAGGAGGCCTACGCTAAACTGAAATACCGTTTTGTTTTCCAACCCTAAACATGAAATTTGTTCATTGACGGGGTTTAGTCAAGTCAACATTTCCATTTCTTTTCTTTCCTCCTTCTCTTGTTTACACCGTGTAGATATTTTGTATTTTATTTTCGTATTTTGTACTTTCATATTTTGTATTTTGTACTAAAAAAGTGGAAAGTTATCATTCAGCTTTATTACACGGTCCGATGGACATATTTGTAACCATGAAATGATTATAAATAGATAGAGAACAGTGCAGCCATTAAGTTGTTTCCCATGCCTGGAATGAAGGAGAAATGACAAAACTTATTGTTTCTTATTTGCCTGTTCTATGGCTTTAATTTAACTGTCTAACTCTGTGTACCCTGACTGTATTTCATAGCCCGGTGCTCTTTACCCCGTCTCAGTGTGTCCCTTCCCCCTGCTGCAGCTTATATAAGAGCTTAATAAATAAAATAGAAACACAATACCCTACTCTCTCCACAGGATCGTCAAACACTCACACATGACACTGGCCCACAGGCTGCAGCGAGGGATTCGCAGGAATATTTTCCCTTACCCACAAGCATGTGTGCATTTTTCCCACACACATACACTGCAACATGACTGCAACAGTTCAATATTATGTTTGTTTTTTCCCTTCTTTCTGACAGTAATGATTTAGGTCAACATGTCCTGCCGAAGGAATGGGACTTAATCTATAAACAACAGGTTACCTTCAGCTGTGAGCTGCTCTGCACACAGATTACACTCGAGCTTTTCTAAAAACAGACCAAAAACAGCAAGGTGACCCTTGCCAGGACCGCTAGCCTCATTAAACACAAAAAGCAGGTTCGTAGTCCCTCAAATGCACCATTAATTACCGCCTCATTAGCTATACCATATCTGATTTCCTGATCATCCCATTTAATTCAATTATAATGAAAAATAAAATGAAAACAATTATTATAGCTGACCTGTAAGTCAAGGATGGTAATTACTGGTTTGGTATCCTTTCGAAAGGTTTCACCGTTGTTCGGTGGTCTGTGAGGACAATACATTTTGAGTTTCACCAACATGACATGCTTACAGTGGAGCAGACAATGACCCTGACCCAGGTGTTATGCCTGCATCTCGTGTAAACAGCTCGAAATGTGGGTTATCACGGGACATCAGGTGTGACATTTAAGGGCTCCAAATGGGTCAGACCTGAAATTTGACCTCCGATGGTAGAAGACCGGCCCTCTTCACCACCAGTATAAATACCCGGGTTCCTGCAGTCTTCGTGGATCGGTCCGTCTACCTGTGGTACAGCGCTCTCTGTGCTCTCCTGATTTTTGAAACCTGGACGTTTTTTTGCATGTGAAAGACGAGTTGGCTTCCCGCGATGAGACAAACAGCCTCGGCGCTGTGATCTCTCTGGCTATTAGAGTAGATAACAGAATGAGGGAAGGTTGCAGGGTGAAAGCTAGCCAAGTACTTTAGTCCACTCCTCGTACCTCACACCATCCTCAAGTTAACCCCCGACCATGTTGGCTTAAAGTGATGGTTCGGAGAAAAATGCACCCTAGGTCATTTCCACCATGACATCCAGCCAAATACCCCCTCAGAAGCATTTTTAGCGATGGTCAACATTGGTCAAGATATGAAAAAGTTTCGCTGAATTGGCATCGGCTTGATAAACACGGAAGTAGCGTCTACGCTGCGCTAGCGTTAGCAGCCGAGGATAGAAGCTATCAGGCAAGTGTTCTTTTAAATAAACTCCTGGTGTACATACAAACTTTTCAAATGCCTCATTTTATGAGTACAGACCCTATGTGTACTACTGCAGAAGTTTGGTAACATTCCATGCATTATTAGTGGGGTAATTTACCATCGCGCCAGTACTAAGCCATTCGGCTGATGGCCCTATCTTCACCAGTGTTGACCATCGCTAAAAATGCTTCTGAGGGGGTATTTGGCTGGATGTCATGGTGGAAATGACCTAGGGTGCATTTTACTCCGAACCATCACTTTAAGTAGACTTTGGAGCTGATGAGAGCCAATGTCCCCCTCAAACTGTCTAAAACCAGTGAGTTAACAAACTCCCCTACTACCCCTGAAAAGCAGTCCTGATATTGAGTGCATTGTCCCGGTCAAATTGATTCAGTTGAAGGTGTCTGCTGTGTTTGTTCACTGGCAAGTTCGCGTTAAAATGAGAAAGCAGAAGAGACACTACCTCTAGGATCTTGGACACATGGGAGAATTGGGGGGAAACCAGGAGGTTATGCAAGCCGCCAGATGACAGGAGAAGAGTGTTGTGGCAGAGGATGGGAAAAAAAAGTGCTGAGGTCAGGTGTGGGCCGAGAGCTCGCCCAGTCCCCCCGGGCCTGTGGTATTTCAGATCCTGGTGCGACTCACAGTACAGTACACCCTACGTCTGACCTTCAGTTATCTAACCAGCCTGCCAGCACCAAGCCAAGCAAACACTCTCTGTCTGTCTCTCTTTTCCACCTCATTTGTCCGTCGTCTCACCTCCGTTTGGTTAACTTATCAGTTAATTGATTCCTGAATGCCTGGAAACCAGCTTCCTCTGAACTGGTGTCCCAACAAGATATCCTAGATGATGTCAGAGAAGAACTGAAACACATTCCAGAAAGATCTGAGTTAATCAGTCAACAAAGCAAGACGTTGTTAGCATTTGATTTGATGCATAATGTCCTCGAGCCTCTGGAACAAATATATATCAGAGCAAAACCAGCGGCGTTGCATTTCTTCATCCCCGATCACACGACAGCTGGGGGTAATATTTATATCCTCTTTGGGGCACTTTCATCCTGACATCTGCTTTGATTGGTTGATGATTGATGGTCTGCCCTGGTCTCTGTTGTCTTTATCTTCTCTGGACTGCAGTTATGAAATCCCCCCGCTGTGGACAGCTGAGAGCACTGCTGCAGAGAGCGAGTTGTTTTCTGCTGAAGTTAGCACCTCTTCCCTGCTCCAAACAGGACCGCCTGCAGAGGGAATTATACAATCTGGTTATGATTTAAAGTGTGTGTGTGTGTGTTTCATTCCCATTTGTCGCCAACAGTTGCTCTCAGTTAACTTACCTGTTTGCCCACCCTGTCCTCACTTCTGCTGCTGCATTGCACAACAATTGTTCAGTACACTTTTCTTTATATAAAGATATAAAAACATCCTCACATTATGTTGCTAACCTCTGGATTGGTGCAGTGTGTCTCTTGTGTGTGCAGGTATACTGCTCTGTTTACTGTCAATGCTTGGTAAATTGCATCATTATTGCCGTAGGCTCCAGGTTATGTATTTCCTATATTGTTGAGTAGCAAGCAACGAAGGACGCAGCGGCTTTAAGAATGCACAGCAAAGTGTCTCATTGCAAATACAAACAATGCCTGGGGTCTGCTCTGTCAGCCCTTTGGTCTTCTTTCTTTCCTCCCATCGTTCTCTGTGTTTTTATAGAACTTTTTTACCCATCTTTACCCTCACAGCCCATTCCCCTGTTTAACCCCTCCTCCCCCCCCCCCAGCCTTGTTTGAAAAGGTAAATAAACCGGCAGGGTCAGCGGAGATCTCAACCCATGTGTGCCAAATAGATGCATCCACTTGTCCATCCGCTGCTTTTCCATGACTGCAAATCACTATCACCATGGATACTTCCACAAATAGAGCATCATCTGAATGAGAACACCCAGTGCATTAGAGAGAGGCCAAAAGTACACACACACACACACACACACACACACACACACACACACACACACACACACACACATGCACACATACTTCCTACCTGGACTGAGGGGACAATGGTCCTGCTGGGTAGTCTCTTTCCAGGGCCCCTCACATGCTCAGTCTGACCCATTTTCAGACTCCAGAACTGTAGCAGATAAGTGAGAAAACAGAGCGACATATTTGTGGGAGTCAAGCATTGAAATATCCAAGCAAAAAAAAACACATTTTGCACAGTTAGAAGTGAATGAATCTCTGATATAAATGGCATATCAATGCTTCTCAGTGTAATTCTGTTTATGTTCCTTAGCATTAGCATATCTGTAACGACAGCACTGGCTGTAATCACACTAATCAGTATTGAACTCCAGTTTGTTCCGTAACGGCAGGCAGCTGACCTGTGGATGGCTGCGGGGAGGGCAACCTGTGGTAAAACTTTAATCAGTTAAGAGGATTGATCTGGGAGGTTACATACCTTTGTGGAGGGATTTTCTCTTTCAACATCATATTAGCAATCACAGCTCAGCATATTGAGACAAACACAAGCACACACGTGGCAGCGTGGACACTCACTGGGAACAAAATGTTTTGCACATAAAGGAGGGAGGGAACGAGATAATACAAGCATAATAAAATAATAAAAAAAAACATGGAAGTAGTTAAATCACACAAATGTACTTCATACTAATGTGATTTGAAGCCCTTAATGAAAAACTTCATTATAACATAATCTAAAGGGTTTTGGTAAGATTTTTAAAAGATATTTTTTACAGCAAAATGATGCTGCTTTGTTAATAATTGTGTTATCAGACCAAATGTTTCACGCAGTGTGGAATACAGGCCTTTTACTTGTCATGGAGCATTCCCTATTGTTCAGTGTATAGCCCAGCACTGAGTGACTGACTGACTTAATGAAGAAATGTCAGCAGGCTCTGTGTTGCATGCTGGGAGAGGCCTAGTCTCTGTTTTAGTGAGGAATACCTGCACGACAGGCCTGAAGGGGAAGAGCAGCACGTTCTGCAGAAGACTTCCTCAGACGGTCTAAACTGAACTAGACATAACGCATCCACAGTCCTTTCTGTGTGAAGTACTTCAGAAAATAGCTCTGATGCATATTAATTCTTTCATTCATGGCCGTTAGGAGGAGTATTGACAATGTGAACGGATCAGGACTCTGAACTGTGCAGTTTACGTCACATCCATCATCTCCGATCTCTCTTACATTTACTGCTTTGATCTTAAATGAATGATGCAGATAACACAGCGTGCTGCAGGTCACCATGATTCCTCATCCATGATGACACTTTGATACGAATGGCAAGCGGTTAAAAATAGACGGCTCCATATCTGGGGTACTGCGTCTTCGAAATAATCTGACAGCCAGGCCCCATTTCCTTTTTCATTTCTTCTCCGGTGACGCTCCTCTGCACGACAGAATCTTTTCCTCTCTCACCTCTTTAAAAAAAAAATGTTCAGTATCAATCCTGTTTGTTTTCTGTTTACTGTATAACAAACAGAGTGTGCTGTCCAGTTTTTCTGGTTTTAGTGAAACCCCCCAACCCAGCCTGTCCTTTCCCAGGCCTGTCACCAGATTAATCAGATAGGACACATTCTTGTTGTCCATTACATGTCTCCTTGGCTAAAAAAAAACCTCCTCCCTGCTGAATACCCCTCCTTACTTACCCCCAAGCCTTTCTGTCTTATCTCTTTCCCCACCTTACGATTTGGATTTCTTTCGTGTCAATCTGTGTGACGGCAGGTCGGTAATTCCGCTTCACTTTATTTCCCAGAATAACTCCCCAGGTCTCATGGTATGTAGGCTAAAGGTTCTCGAGTGCTGAGTCCTGCCAAGAAAGTAAAGCGGTGCTATAATAGATTATATAGGAGCAGCATAGCTGTGGGAGAGCTGAGAGTGTTTGCTGGATCAGCTACATGTGGGAACATGTACATTCAGGGAGAGAAACGACTCTCACAGATTAACACTATGTGTCACTGCAACGTCACCGTTACTGTCTTTCTTCTTGTTTTATTGTCGGTCTGATAATGTCGGGACGATTACAGCTGGCCTCCACTGAGAATGTAATTCACCACATTGAAAGAACATGTGTTGGACACACAGTGAGCATGCTATGTGTTGTGTAGGTGTGTTCAGTCTCCTGTAACTGGAGGAAAAGAAACGGAGAGAGGTGAAGATGGAATCAGGCAACGAGAAAAGACACATCGGTGCACAAACACTGTGGGCTATTTATTTATCATTTATGAAGAAGTGTTTGGCTCATTTCTATCAGTTCACTCGTGCAGAATATCAGACACGCACATTTGGGGATTTAGCCTTGCTCAAAGGCACTACAGCAGTTGTCACTTCTGCTGTTTTGCTCAATTTGACGAGATTGCATAAGACATCAACACTGTTGCAGCAATAAAACAAGATTGTTCCAGTGGCAATGGTTAACCTCACTAGTAAAGGCAGAAAACTCCATTGCTTTTATTACAGTGCAATATACTGTAGAATAACCCAAGGCACTCCTGCAGAGATAGATATGTCGATTTACATGTAACATTGCACTGTCTTGTTTTACAACGTTACCTGGAAGTTTACAGGATAAATAGAGATAATGTTGGATTATATTTGCCAGTAAGTCCTTTTATCTTTGCAAAAAGCTCCATGACTGGAAAATCCCGTAAAACATGAATCAATACCGGAAGGGTTTCAAGAATTTGAACTACTAGTTTACTCAGATGAGGACCTAACACTTGTTCTATTTTTAGCTCTTACTTTATCGACAATGATTCGTTGTGGTTTCCTTGTTTCCTTCTTTTGACAAATGTACTTATTGTAAGTCGCTTTGGACAAAAGCGTCTGCTAAATGACCTAAATGTAAATGTAAATGTAAGAATTCTGGTCAGCTAACTTATCGCGGCTACTAGGGATGAGTATTTTTAAGTAATTTCAGTATTTGAGCACTCGTATTAAGTGATAGATTATAATCCTGACTAGTGCTGACTAACGATGACACGCTAACTGCAATGGCTACGGCAATTTACTACCAGTGTGACAGAAATATAACACCTTTATCACAAGTGTGATTCGAAATGGACTCAATTTACAAATGTGTTTACTCTATATAACATTGGGTTAAACAAATACTTACGTCCAGGTCCAGTACTTGGGTGATGTTGTTCATGCCCATTCTGGGTATTTATCTATCTAATAGAAGTGACTGAATCAATGAATCCATTCAAATGTAGTTTTCTTAAACAAAAAGTTCCAAAAAATTACATATTTCTGATATACATTTAATTATAGTGTCCATTTTTCAATTATCAAGACATGTTTCCAATGTTATCATATTGCATATTTGGTACAGTAGAGTCGATCCTGGGAAATGTGCCTGCAATGCAGTAAAATGTTGTCGTTGAACTATTAGAGGACATAACCAAACATATTCACAAGGGGAAACATGGGATATTGAACGATATATTTACAGTAAGACATGCATATGATGGCTTGAAAGGTTATGTTTGTGTTTTATGACTCTTTTAAACCAACACGGCATCCATGCATCGATACTTTGCATTTGGCTTCAAGAATAAAAAAAAGCCTGCTGTCTGTTTTGATGCTGTTACGTTACGTAACTGAGCTCAGAGGCACTCGTCTTCAGGACATCACTACTGGTTTGTCTGCGTTGCATTAAAGGCAGTGTATGTAGTTCTGTGTTGCGTCTGTGAAGGTCAGTGTGTAGTTATGTGTAGAAAGTCCATAGGCCTACTGTTCTGTCATGCATGCAGCCTGTTTCACCATATGTGAGTAACATGTGGAAGACCTTCTTGATGGCACGCTGCGATGCGGATGCAGCGAGGGCCTTTAGCAGCAGATGTCGAATCCCTGCTGCACACTTTGTGACTTCCTTATGGGTAAGTAGGGCACATTACTAACTCACTCCTGGTGTGTCTACCTGTAAACCTCTAAAACAAAAAGCTGAAATGAAAATACACACACAGGACAGCCTGGAGAGATGTGACATGCAGTACTCTCTCTATATATATATAAACACTTCTTTTGCAAACATATGTTCAGTGATGCAGAGTACATATTTAGATGTGTATTCCAAGAGTTCAAGCACATAAAATAAGCCGTAAACCAACTTTTTTGTTTGAAAGTGTTTATCTAACATTTACCTATTTACACATGTAGCAGGCAGAGATGGCTGGATATTACCCTGGGGCTCCTGGCGTTTTGGAAGTCCTTCCCTCTCTTCCCAATATGCCACAGCAACTTTCATTCAGTGGACAGCCACCAATATAATATGGAGTCCCCTTCTAATCAGCATCTGTCTTTGTGAAGCCTAGATTTTCATTGTTCATTGTGAAAAATATATCCATTAAACCTGTCTCTTCGTCTTCTCTCACAAAAGGGATTACTGCGAGGTAATATTTGCTCATGAACAGTCTGTGTGATCCGTACACACACTGACGCATAGGCTTGGTAAGGACGTCTCAGACCCTCATGCAGAAAATTGCAAAACTGAGTGACTTTGTGCTTGTTCAGCCATTTGATAGCATACTAATATAAAGACATACTTTTCTTCTGTGGAGTTTGGAAATGCAATAAGCATCTGGGGATCTGGATGATACATGTACCTATTATCCTGAGATGTCAACAGCCTCCGCAACATAGACAGAAGACACAAAGAGAGATAAAAAGTTGTCACTGGCTTGATGAAACCCCGAGGCAATTCATCTTCATCCTAGATTGGAAGTCCCGTCCGTCTGTTTGTGCTTCCTCCGTGAAACTCAGCTGCCACCGTGCATCCAGTACTTGTGTGGCTCCTCTGCAGTTTGAAAAGGAACACAGAGTTCAGCTGCTCATGCATGACTAAGCCCAGTTATGCAAGTAAACAAAAACGGCCATTGATTTCACTCTTATCTGCCCAGATTGGAGTCTCATTACCTAATCAAGTCTATTTTTTGTCGTAGGAATCAGTGCTGCACCACATTCGTGTTTATCAAAGGAATTAATTTCCATCAACGCAGTGAGAAAACTTGGATTCACTGCTGGTCACCTGGTGAGCCAATGGCGAAGAAAGTCCAAGACAGTCCAAGAGGAACGTCTTCTTTTTTTCCCTGTGAAACGACCTCAGCTGAGCAGTACTGCTGGTGAACATCACATGTGTCTTGAATTTTAGTTCATGCAGCAAAAAGAAGAAGAGGCAAAATATTTGTGTCTCATCTAGATATGATCTTGCATTACATTCTGTGTCTGAGTGGGGATTTAATAAAAAAAATCCACCCCGGCTTGTCACTTTGACCTGTCCGTGGCATTGCATTTAACTACACATCCATTCATTTCAAACTAGAATTAGAACATGCGTGTCCACACACACTCACAGCAAACCCCGCGTATTGATCGGTCTCATCGTTACTGGAGCATTTACGCTGTGACATCGCGGTTCATTTAGATAGAAAGAGGAAAGTTCCGCAGGATAGAGAGGGGGGGAGCAGAGGTAGGGGCTCCTCTGTCGTCTTATGTAACGGCTGGAGTACGAAACAATCCTTTCTCTATCCTAAATTCTGTTGTGCTTTTAATGAGATTTTTGGGTGAACTCTTCAATCTAATCTTTCCTGATGAGAGTTACGCAGGCTCTGCAAAGAGGTGTTCAACAGATGCAAAAGAGAATCCTCATCCCGTTTTATCTGCAGGGTTTTTTTTGGGGGGGGAGGATTATGCAATGTATTCCTCAGCAGTGCAGAGGAGCAGAACTGAACTGCAATGACCCAGCTACACCAGGGTGTACTGTGGAGCATTAAGTGCAGCTGGAAAAACACTTACGGACAGAAAACACACTCACACACACACACACACGTCTCCAGATTACCCAATGAACACACAACTCAGTTGGTCCGAGAGCTGTAGCGCTCCGTGGTACAGGATTACACATTGTTGCAAAACAAGTTCAGTGTCAAGACGGATGCATTATAGCCATGTCCAACATGTTTTTCCCACTTCCCAGCACAGGTTAATGATTGATACTTTTACACAGGCCTGTCACAGACCTGCACACCGTGTCACTGGAAAAATCCATTTTCAAAGACGTGTCATATGGTCGCTGGAGAGGAAGCCCTATCGCCTTTCAAACCCTGGCATGTTCTGGAGGATTCGTCTCCGATAAAGATCCCCGACATTTTTGCGGCAGGTGGCCAGCGATGTCAGCCCGGAGATGTGCAGACGGCCAATTCACGCAGAGCTTTGAGAATCTCTTTTATCTGATCATTTGTACGGGGGGGTTGGGGGGCAGTGACAGCTCTTGGCGAGGTCAGGCCCAGACCAGCCGGACAGGCTCCCCATTAGAACTGCCACTCCGCCATAGAAGTGAACATTGTGTGCTTTTGCCTGCTCTACTGCAACATCGATCCAGACACACAGAGCCATTGCAGGGAGGACAAGGAGGCACGCGGGCAGCAGCAGCAGCAGCAGCAGCGCTATTCACTGACTGCTGCCACATTGAAAAGACAGGCCCTGAGAGCCATGTTGGCGACCTCAATGCTGCTGGCCGGTTGTGTTCACGAGCCCATTATTACCACGCATCAATGGACCAACCACTCTGTAGTTGTCCTGCGTTTGGCTGAAGGGACACTGAAGCGGGATGGAGGCCAGGCTGAGCATTCTGTGTTTTCAGGCTCAGCTGTGATCGGCCTGTGGTTAATGGAGAGTGCTGCTGTGACACACACACTCTGAGAGAGGAGGCCAAACAATCCTGTACGTAACGCCGCCGTGACGCAACGTGAGATGGCAGGCTGCGGCCGTTGGGGAGAGGAGCGAGCTGCTAAAAATCAACAAATGGAAATTTGTCTGGGAGGAGAGATAAGAGGAATGTTATGTTATGTGGCGGGTCTAGGTGGAAAATCATGACCTCGACTTGAATAAATACACAGGTATATGCACCGTCTTTCAGAATGACACATGTTTACATGGAAACACGTGTCATTCACTGACACGGCACACAAAACACAGGCAAAAACAAGAGTTATGAGATGCGTTCAGACCGCCGAGTGCTGATAACGATGACATAAGATGTCCTTGATCTTATTTGAGCCCACAATATTATGAGAAATAAGACCTTGTGATCAGTAACAAGAGAGTGAGGACCGAGGTGAGGTCTAATATAAACACACATTTAGATCTAGATATGATACGCAGCTTTTAGCAAGTCAACCTCTCTCTCTCTCTCTCTCGTAATACTTCGGACAGTGTGTTCTCTGTGTAATTATCAGACTTTTATGATCTCCTCCAGACATTGAACGCTGAGCTTCACCTGGATTTCCATCCCTACTGTGGCGGAAATCAAAGCTTCTGACTTTGACCTTGTTTTTAATCTTTATGGTTTTATTGTCATAAAATCTTTCCATATACAAGCGTTTCACAGACTTATGGAAAGTGACCCAGGACTGTAAGATATGTTTGTTGAAACAAACCTCGGCTCATTATTTTTCGGTTGCTTACGGGATTAATTGCAATCCTTTACAAACTCAATGAAATTGCTCTTATGTGTTGGAGATGATTGCATGTACAAATAGGGCATACGGTTTGTTGCCGCGACGCATAACAGTAATTAGAAGCACAACACACTGTAAGATTATACCTCCAGTCGTCTAAATGTGTGTGGGCAAGCTTCTCTGGACTAATTACAGCTACATCTAAATTTACACCAGATTAATCCAAGCTATTCCAACGGAAAACACCCGTCATTGTCTAGAAAAACAGGGACAGTGATAACACGTTTGTTGTCCAAACCTGTTGAGTAGTTTTAAACACCTATAGGTGAAAGGTTTCCCCATTAGTCCTGTTAGGAAACTTCCAGATTCCAAAGCTTCTGATCCTGTTACATCATCGCCAAACACCCAGTTTTATCTCTGACCCCATACTAACAAATTCAATCATACCAAACACGCAGCGCACAAACAACACACAATGTCCCCGCCACATCACTTAATCATTTCTCTGCAGAATACCCCGCGAATTGATAGTGTCTTTTATCGTTAGTCTGAGGGCGAGGAGCAAGCAAAACAGGTTACATCACATCACCGAGAGGATGCCTCATACACCCAACACACACTCCCACGTACGGAAAAACACAAACAGAGCCCTGTAGGGCTGAGGATGCTCCATTCACAGATGGTGAGAGGACTGTAAAGGCAGATGGTCCTCTCCTCTCCTCTCCTCTCCTCTCCTCTCCTCTCCTCTCCTCTCCTCTCCTCTCCTCTCCTCTCCATCCTCTCCCACTTCTCCTATAATGCAAAACAAATCCCCGCCTAGTGGTGGTGGCACTATCCTGACTTACATAATTGCGTCCCCCCCCGCGTACCACTCGGTGTGAATTATTCAAACAGTGGAATGAGATCCCCTCTGTCCTGCACACAGGGTGTAATTGTCATGTGGAAGTCTGTGCGGACTTGTTTCTATATACGCTAACCTTGCGTTACCTTTGGGCAGCGTTGCGTGGACATCTTGGAACAGGAAACAGGCGGAGTTAATGGGTGCTAGGAGGAGGCTTACTCCAAAAATATCAGGCAAAGATGTTTAGAAACGAAGCAGTATAGATCACAGAGCTACTATCTGCTATTTCCACCTTATCACCTCTTCTGTGCATCAAACCACAACAGGATGCCATTATGTCAACATCGCCCCTTGCACTGGAGACACACGTCACAGCGGGGAAAGTGTACCAAGAGTTTTGCCGCGTAGGCCTCTTTCACAACGCTGTGAAATACCTGAGTTGTGTGGTATCTGACACGAGGAGGGTGTGTGTGTGTGGATAACACTGCTCTTGAGGGTCGGATGGCCATCGATATTAACATGGATGCAAGAACTCCTTCCCGCTCTTGATATATTCTGCACCTTGGCTTCAGGTCCAGAGAGGCCGAGCATTATATAACAACATATAGATACCGCATGGAAGTGGTCCCAGCCGATATCCTTACTAATCATTCTCACTGCTAGTGTGAGAGCAGGCCACTCCACTTCTCTAAGTTGTGTTATGTAACTGTCTCTGGCTGCACTCATTCTGGGTGATCAGTGATTAATTCATTAATGGTGCTTATCAACTGAGTCCAGCATTGCACATAGCAGGCTATTAGTTGAGTGTTAGTTACAGTAGATGCACGTGGCTGCAAGCCCACACAAACACACAGGTTTATGTGCATGTTGAATTCATTTCTCAGGCAGAAGAAACACTGAGAGCGCACAGAAAAGAGAAACAGCAAAACATAAAAACCCATTTTGCCCTCATTCTTCATACGTCCTTTTGGATATTTTGGTAACACACATTTGGTCCAGACCCTGCAGCAGTCTGGTTTGAATATCAAACAAGTGCTTTCTTCCAAAGTCCACTTGCCAGTTTTGTCAAGATACCCGCAACCTGCCAAATGACAAGCAGATCAAGACGGGCGGAGGGAGTCAGCCAGCAGGACGCGTCTCGCAGGCTGAGAGTGGCAGACACCATGTGATGTCGTGAGTAAGGAGACCAGTCAGATCTTATTGGCAAGGCAGCAGGAAAACAGGCAACCGTCGTTCTGCAGGACAGATCATCACTGACTCTTCTCTGGCATTGCATTTTGTAGTTTTACAACTTCATGAACCTCCACTGATACTAACCATTACAGCAAGCAATAAAACATAAAGGCTCCCTGCATACACATGAAATAAAAACGCACCTTGTTGTCAAGACACACACACCGACGACTCCGTCCTTTGCGAAACAGGGTGAGTAATGTGTCAAAATCTGAATGAGCATGTTTTTCATTGAATTCAAACGTTTTGGAGGCTTATGCTAATCCAAAGAAATGCAGAACATTCACCCATTAAGAGCGTGTAATCCTTTGATTTAAGCTGACAGATAAAAATCATGAATCGCCTAAAAACTTAATTTGCAAAGGCCTCACCCAACAACAGGAATATATTTGAGGGCATTCCTGCTCGGACTGGACCAAAAGATGAAGAAATGAAATTGAGGAGCAGATCTGAAAATATGAAAAAAGGAAAGAGTGAAGAGAAAGAAAGTAGCAGTGACAGAGAGAAACCCAGAGAGGAGGTGTCGGTGGACTCTCATGACTGTGGGTCTGACACACTGACAGGCCAAGCCATACACAGAGCAGTCTCCTCCCCTCTCCGGCCTGACCTATATTAACTCTCCATGGAGCTCCACCTCACAACCAGAGGCACATGGAGTAGGATAACACATCGGCAAAGCTCTGACAATACAGTCCCACACCCACACAAACAGAGGGAGGCACTGAACTGGCTTCTCCACCTGTCTGCCACCCGGAGTAGCAGCGTTGGATATACAATCAAAACTCTCCTGGATGGACTATTAACTTCTTGTACCATGTTGCTCCGGCCATCTAAGGAGAATGTCAGCCTCGGTAAGTGGCAAGAAGATTTCATTTTCCATATGGGGTCAAGTAGACATGAATGTGACGTGCTGGTTATTTCTGTTGTATCAAAAAACAACCATGAGGTTATGTATTGTTATAGTAAGCACAGTAATGAGGGAACAGGGTTTAGACACTCAGATGATAGGAGAAAGTCCACCCCGTTCAAACTCAACAGTCAAGACCCCTGGATTGCAACAGTGTTTGTGTCAGACTACAAAGCAAGGCGGCATCATGGCACTACAGAGAAAAGTGGAAGTTGTAGATGCCACTGTCATCACAACTAAATCATATAGTCAAAGAGTTGATGTCAGCTGCTCATGATGTAACAAGGGGGAGTCCTGCAGCAGACTCTGCACTGGATACATGAAACAGAAGAGGATATTTATTTATTATTTCTTCTCCAAAACCATCAAAATGCGAGGGAATTATCTTTCAACCACAACAGGTAGGGTGAGATACAGCTTCACCTTTCTGACCTCCGTGAGTTCATGGACATTTGGCAAGCAAGCTGCCAATAACTTGTGAAATCAGATTTTTAATTATTAATGTAACTTTCATCAGAAGCGATGCAACCCATGGGGCCAGAGGACAGTGGGAGGGAATCGTATCAGCAATAATGTGCTCCTAATGGGAAAGTATTATTGTTCTCAATTAGTTATTGAATTGTGGACGATTGTAAACATCTGCACCAACTCAACCTCTGACCTTCCAGTAGAGGAGAGCAGTGGTGTAGTGGAGGGTATACGCAGGTATACGGGTATACCCACTTCTTTTTCTGGTGGTTTACAGTATACCCACCTATCAGCCAGAAAGCCATTGGAATATATGGGAGAGTATACCCACTTCCTCCTCTGTAACCTACCCATCTACCTAGCAGTACACCCACCTCATCAACTACCACTACACCACTGGAGGAGAGGGATCAAAACGTGGATAAATAAAGTGTCATTTTAGCATTATTTAACAGGGAATAAAAAATATAAAGTCTTCTTTATCAGTTAAACTCAGAGAAGCCTTCCTGAGGCGTATATCCCACTGAACCGAACTCTTACTAATAGTGAGATATAACAACTTTGCGATTGATGCATGAGACGAAGCATCATGGCAAACTACAGCTTCACTCATCTAAAAAAATAAAATAAGAGTTACCCAGAAAGGCATATATTGTCTTTGCTCAGCATTTCTGTCGAGACAATAAGTCTCTGTCCAAGTCTGTCGCATCAGTCCGCATGCAGCTCCTGTTCTCCATCGCAGAGCCCATCCCGGCCCGTGTGGGGCATCTGCATTCTCGGGCACATGGGTTCCCACATGGTCTGCCTGCGGATGCTGATGCTGCGGCTGTGATGCTGCTGCCTGCACGCCCACCCACACCGCCAGCCACTCAGCATCCGCAGTGAGAGAGCACCAGACGGTGTAGCCCAGTCGGTCTAAACGGGGGATCCGGACGGAGAGAATTAGTAGCTTCCTTCTCTTGGCTTTGTTTTGCTCGGGCCGTGTAAACCTCATGGAGATCAGGTACGAGGGCGGGCCGCTGAAAGAGAAACACCCTGCGCATCTCGTTGCCAGATGGACTTTCTAAATCCGCAAGCCGCAGTGAGTGAACCGACGATTTTTCCTCACTTATACGATTAATGCAATATACGTGTCGTAATCCGAAAACAACCGACGACCTCAATACAACGACAACAACAAATGAGGAAAACAACTCGTGGATCAAAAAAAAAAAAAAAAAAAAAAATCTGTAAAAAAGCAGGGAAGAAAAAAAAACTATATTTATGAAGAGATTGTTTTCTAAAGATATTGCCAGGCCTAGACCAGAATTTGCGTTTGACTCAATTTTGGCGGAATGTGACATAATAAACAGCAAATACTAATCATAAACAGGTCAGCTATAGCGTATGGTCTGCAGCATTTTAGTGCATTCTAATCTGACGTTAGGGATTTTTTCACCTTTCCCTGTATAGGCAATACAATATGATACACAATGTATCAACCTCTATCATAGATCACTTTGTACATGTTTTAAGGAGCGACGAAAATAATCAAGCAAGGATTTCCCAATGCCTATCATAAAGATCTTAGAACTTTGTTTTCAAGGTGCTCTGATGAGGTTACATAACGAGGATTATGACATCCTTGTTCTGTTTCATTGCTGGCATGTGTACTATTCTGTTATCATGTAATCCATAAATCTGTAAATATTGGGTTGGATTTTGAATCCACGTGAACGCCGACTTCAAACAAACGCATGTTTTGAATGACTCCTGTTGCTTTCAAGTACTGCTAGAATCTCCAACATGCCATGTAAAAACGTTCAATTCCAGATAAAGGCTGCCGGGAATAGCCACTGATAAAATTAGATTTGTTTTCCATATGATTAAAAACACCATTCAAACATTTGTTAACATCATTTTAAAAATCAATTCAGTTCATTTAGCCTATGTGAACTTCAATTAAATAGGAATACAAAAACTAACAAAGCTATTACAGATATATGAGACATACAACGAGGGTCATGAACAAATACTTTAAAAAGTAAATGTAAATATTATATAAATTCACATTAAATGCAATTGATAATATAGCAGTAAATGTTGGTTATCAACATTTGATTACTGCATCTACATTGGCTCTAATTAACCCTGAATTAACCTGAGCCACTCCAAAATATTATTAGTAAATACTCAGCAGAGAATAATGGATTAAAATAATTCAAATCTATGTAAGTGATTTACGAAAAAGGCAAACAAGTTTTTTTTAAATCACAGAAAGTTCCCACTTAATCTAGTAGTGTTGTGGAGGGCTTTCGCCGTAGTGGGCATATTTCCGACAACCCGTGAAGGCAGCGTCGTGACCTCACACTGCCTCTCATAGCGCCGCCCAGCCTCAATGGCGATTTCAACAGATCCGCAGAGCTCGAGCGGAGCACAGTCAAACCTCGTCTGGGTTTGATTAAACACATAACCAAACTAATGCGACGAATAAGAACTGTGAGTAATGTCTTATATATCAAGTGTTGCCACTGCGATTCATATTAAATGTCATTTCACCGCTTGCCGTCATTTTTATAGCGGTTTAACGAAGGGCGGCTTTGTGCTGCTTAGCGCGAGGAAAGCTGTAACGTTACCACGTAGTCAGAACCCTCCGCCAACAACGGCTCCTTTGTTCGCGCTATCGGCGGGTTTCTCTTAAACGTTATGCTTACATATATATGAAACGGGCCGTCTGTTGACATCGTTGTATTCCTTATGCTATGCTTTACGTGTGTGTTATCGGGTGGACATGCTATGTGATATATTAAAGCCAAATGGACTGAGGTCTGTCAGTAGCTAGCTTGTCAGCTCGCCCCGTTCGGCTTCCATTCCTCACTTTTTTCCGCCAGCCGGCCACAGACCCGGCGAGGACCAGAAATAGACGACGTGAACACGTAGACCTCGGAATACAATCTGTTATTTTCTATGTGTTATGTGTTGATTTTAGCTTAGCATCTTTGTGTTGTATCACTATTAATCGATACTCAAAAACAGGAATGGCAAGATGCGAAACCGAGCGTGGGAGGGCGAGTTTCCCCTCAATGAGACCATGGTTAAACTAGAGCCGGTGTTTTTTGTTTTGGATGATTTGGTGAAACCCCCGAACATGCTTAGTAAAGGTTAGGGTTGACATCATCTACATGTGGTTGGTTATTTAGTGGAACCATGACGGGGAACTTGCACGTGTAGCCCCTTTATTCTCGCACTGCATTGGGGTTTTTTCTTACCATATTTTTTGTTCTGTTTTCACCCTTGTCTTTTAGGTTATACCCAAGTAAAATGGAGGATAGTTTTGATTGTGACTGTGGCGAGCTTGAGCCACCTGATCATTGAGGGTGAACAATTACTTTGAAGACATAAAGGCCAGACACGTTTCAGTTTTATACCAGGTGACTTGACCGGGAAAATTAAGCCAGATAAATAAATAGAAAAGGAGGGAAAAAAAATCACATGAAGCTGCTCAGGACCAGTCATACACTGAATGTATCAGCACTGTAAGGATGCAATTATATGCTTTTATGGTTTACTATAGTCTCAGTGCTTTTTAATTGGCCACAAAGTCCATTCCACTGCAGTCTATTATAACTGTTCAGTTAAAGATATCCATACATCCAGGATTGGAGGAGAAATTCAATTTATTTTTTTTAATTTCTCTGTATTCAAGATGGAACAAACGCTAGACCACACATTAGTGCCCCACATTTGACATTGACTGCTAGACGGGGGGACTTTAGTAGTTGTCTATATAGGGGTCAGTTAGGTTAGCTGCTGAAGCAGGTGGGGAATTTTCAGATAAATTCCTCTGTTGATGTTAAAGTTGGCCAGAGACCAAACGTTAAGAGATAACTTGGTGTAAAAGCCGAAAACAGTCATCATGGCAGAGAAGTTTGAGTCACTGATGAACATCCATGGTTTTGACCTGGGTTCTCGCTACATGGACTTGAAGCCTCTCGGCTACGGAGGGAACGGCTTGGTGTTCTCGGCAGTTGACACGGACTGTGACAAGCGTGTAGCAGTGAAGAAAATCATCCTGACCGACCCCCAGAGTGTGAAGCATGCCCTCCGGGAAATCAAGATCATTAGACGTCTTGACCACGACAATATTGTCAAGGTAAGTTGCAAGGGGTCTGCTCAAAGAAGCAAAGGTTGTTGATCTTATTTTTCTGAAGCCTTGACCTTCAACACTGACATCTTCTCACGTCATCAGGTGTTTGAGACATTGGGTCCCAACGGTCGAAGGCTAACGGAAGACGTGGTGTCCCTGACAGAGGTCAACTCGGTCTACATTGTGCAGGAGTACATGGAGACGGACCTGTGTCAGCTACTGGAGAGGGGCCTTCTGTCTGAGGGACACGCCAGGCTTTTCATGTACCAGCTCCTCAGGGGCCTCAAGTACATCCACTCTGCCAACGTGCTGCACCGCGACCTCAAGCCTGCCAACCTGTTCGTCAACACGGAGGACCTGGTACTAAAGATTGGGGACTTTGGGCTGGCCCGCATCATGGACCCACACTACTCCCACAAGGTAGGACCATTTCTGAGTAGCTGTTTCAGTTCGCCTTGTATTCATGGAGACATCGTTATTTTTTGGGAAATGCTGCATAAGCTTCAAGCAGAGCAGATGTTGGTACACTTTCTACCTAAAGATGATTGCTTAGTTGCTCTGACACATGATATATACATATTTGTCCCGTGATATGGTGTCCCCCTCCAAGGTAGTGCAGTTTCACAGCAGGAAGTAAACAATACGGGATGTGGTTCCTTGAGGTAACGCCTCTGTTTCCCTTGTCGGAAGAAGTGAGGCCATTGAAAGCACAACCATGGGAAATATTTTTTTTCCCCCCATTAACAAGTGTATGTGAAAGGAAAACGGGCTCCATTCCAAGTCTAAATATACAAACGAGTGGGTTCAAGATATTGTGCCTTAACAAAGTTATTTGAAGTTAATCCTCATTCCGAGGTGAGGACAAAAACAAAAATTATTTGAATGTAGCGTGTGCAAAACGGGCACATTTTAGCCTCAAGCCTCCGTCAGCTTGTGATGATAATGTTGAACGCTTGAAGTCAGTTATGGACATGCTGCATATATAAATGTGTATTTCTATCGGATGGTGTGTTTTCCCTCAGCTCCCATACTGTAATGGTAGCAGTAAAGTAGGTTGCTTTTGTCCTAAGTGAGGGGAGTAGGCTCGCCCTGTCTAGACAGGTATAAATGCCCTGTAGTGCCCTTGTGTTTCTGTCGCATTTTTATTAAGGGATGAGGAAATTCTAATCAGCAGCCATATGGTGGTGTGATGTGAGGAAATATCTGTCGGGAAGTCTCTCCCTCCTTCTCTGTAGCTGCTGTAGAGCACCGAGGCAGTCCGATACTCACACGTGTCTCAGATTAGTCAATAGAGGATCTGGAGTGGGCTCACATGATGTGATCCCTCTGGCACGGCCTCCTTAATATCCTTTACACATTCCTGCCACAGCATACACCACTCTGAGACTGACCTACACACACTAGTTTACCAGCACTGCTCATTTCCAGCACACCACCACAACTGTCATTGTTATCTAGTCATATTTTCAGCTCTTACTTCTATATTTCAATATGACTCGTATCTTTGGTCGAGACTATAGAGCTCTATGCAATAGGAAGAGAACAGCAAGGTCTCATAGTTGCCGGGAAGAAGTGAGTTACTCTCACAGTTAAGTCGCTTATCCACCCACCCAGCATTACTGCACTCCTCCCTTACAGCAGAGTTTGCCATGTGGGCTTTTTTCCCTCTATATAAGCAGTTTTTCCTGATGGGGAAACATGCAGGCAAGGGGGTATTGAAAAGCTGCTTGTCTGGGGTCAGCTCTCTTGTGTTTGACTATTGTCTGCTGTAGTACTGCAGCAGACTACCGCTGCTGAGTTTTTGTCAAGGATACAAATGCTGTCGTCATGTAGTCAGACTGAGTTGCTGTGTTTTGTCTGTCTCTACTATAACAATAGCGGTGTGCTGGGGGGGGGGGGGGGGGGAGGGAGAAGTCTATCTCGACCAGCCACTTTTTCGTGGCACCTATAGTCATCTAATTGAGTGTGCGTCTGGTGTCTCATACCAAATGGGGCTCGTTTGAACATGAACCCATCACCCCCCACATGACACTGGTGCCCAGCGGAGCGTGGGGGCGTTGGTTTCAGTGTTGGCCGGACATTATGGCAGAACCACTGGGGGGAAATGCTTTCACAACCACCCTCTACTTCTAGTAGGCTGTGTGAAGCGGAGCAGCTGGGTGGTGGAGTACATGTTATTTGAATTACGTTGTTTCTAAATAAAGAAGTGCTCTTTGCCAGTGAACCTCGGTTTCTGGCATAGTTTCAGAGTTGTATAGATTTATGCATATGTGGTGTATGCACAACTTAAGACAGTTTCAGGAAAAGGTAGAACAAAGGCCTATTCTTTATTTCTCAGGTTAATAATAAGCATCGCTCATCATAATTCCCTTTTCACTATGCTATAAAGCTTGCCAAGAGTACCTGCGTGTATTTGGTATCTTTCCATTGGTTTGAGAAAGCAGACTGTTTCTGCCTCTGTGAACCTTAAGGCCAGCCCTTTTGGTGGCTCAGGATCAAGAATGGCAAGAATTCACGTGCCCTCATCCGACTTCTCCAACCCTGATTCCCCTCCTTTTCCCAGCCAGCTCTTAGGCCTGTTGTGAGAGCCTTGCTCAGGGTCTAATTTGAGGCTGATCTCAAGCCCGTGTTCCCAGTTGTTGCCCACCCATTTAACAAGAGCAAAAAGTGTACACTGTGTGTATAACACTCACTTATTTAGGTTGAGTATTGGTTAAATAAAAGTAGGCTTTTTGATTTTACACGAGCAAACTGTGCTGATGCTTTAAACTACTGCAGGATAGTGTTACACATTTAATATGTGCCATAGCTTAGCGATATCATTTAAAAATACATGAAAATCCAGGCTAGTTTTCACGTGTCTTATCGTTTGCTTTGCAAGTCTTGTTATTTGAAGTCAAGACAGACTTTATTGATATAGAAAATTGACTCTGACTTAATGTCATAGTAGATGCACATATAAAAGGAAAACTCTTGAATCTAAGATATTGTGCCAGCCTGTTGCTCAGTGTAATGCTCAGTAATTTGTGATCTTGAAGCAATAACAACACACACACACACACACACTTGACCCAATTATTCAGCCAGCAACAGGCTTGTCTGGCACCAGACTTCACAGGATCAAAACAGACAATGCCGGGGAGTCGACTTTTGCCTAATGAATTTCAGAGACATGGTTTCACTTAGTTTCCCAAGCTTTAAAATATGCTGCAGTTTCTTGCAACAAATAGTAGTTTTGTCATGGAAACAAACATGGCAATAATTATGGTGCTTAGCAATACAACAATTAATTTATTTTAATGTGTTGTGAGACTCCGCTTAACCTGCTATTTATAGTGATTTGCCGGTGAAATGATTCACGTGTGGGTCGGTTAAGACTAAAATACATCCAGTGCTAGCAAGGAAATCTCATCATTTTAGTCTTCAGTCACGAGGCCTGTTGAAGCAGCATGGCTTTTTCCTGCAAATGGAGGCTAGAGAGTGATCCCACTGACTCGTCACCAACCACCTTTACTGACATTTGTTCAGACCTGCTGAAGGTTGCTGTGACTAACCTCAGCCAGACGCACCGACGGACCCTTTTATGAGTCACTAAATGTCAGCCGGTCCCATCTAGATCAGGCGGTTAAGTTATTCACCAACTGTTGCCAGAGGTATTAAGACGAGTGATGCTATAATTCCTGTGTCTTACTTTTGTGGTGAGTGGCTCACTTTAGAGATCAGTAAAATAACGGGGTGAGTTGATCTGTTCACGTAATGCACTTTAGTCCATCGGACCTTTAGTTCAGAGTCCATCGGACACAGAAATGTCCTAATGCAGTGATCCGACATCGCTTTCAAGCTAATCTAAATCTGTCGCAATGCTATGCTCGGCAGATTGCATGTATTTCTCCACTGTGACCACATTCACATGTCGGACCATTTTAAGCTGTTTCTCAGAATATGTGCTGGACAGCCATGCAAGTTTTAGTCAGTATGTGTGACCCCCTGTGTAATCCCTTTGACCCCTAGCTTCATTGTGAAAGCCACTGCTAGACTGGGAATTTACCCACCAAAACCGGGGTGCAATGACACACAATGATACACGGCAGGATAGTGTGACGTCAAGTATTTGTGGCTAACTTAGGGCAGAAACTGGAGCCTGGCTCAGTGGTGAGCTGACCATTTTGGTCTCACTACAGAATAGCACTGCATGTGGGGGAGAGAGGGCAGCAAGGGTGTTGTTTTACCCCTTCCCATCCCCCAATTCCTCCTTGATTGTGTTCCTGTGTATGTGTGTAATACACAGGGCAGTTTCCTTTTGTGTACAGTGTCCTCCTGTTCTGTTAGTAGTCGGGATCTGTGTGAAAGTAGAGTGCAGATTGGTGTCACTAGAGTGTGGCAGCGGGGGATTATCATGCTCCCTGACTGCTGACGGGGCCCGCACGTGTCTGATCTCCCCCCTTTCATCTGTCTTTTCTCTCTGGGGGCTTTGTCTCCATGCTGTGTTGTGTACGTGACAGAGCGGGTCCGTAAAGGAGACGGCACGAGGGGTTATCAGGTTTAGCACGGAGCAGCATGCATGCTTTGTTGCTGGGACTGGTGTTGGCAGCAGTGTTGAAGGCAGTTAATCGTCATGTTAATCTCTATTTATCTATTACTGAGGGAAATGACAGGTTATAGAGCCTATTTAATTTATTGGCGGCACAGCAGTCCATACACTACATAAAATATGATTTCCTTCCTTTAAAAGTCTCACTAAATATACCATGTCCCCTTGTAACACAGGGCCATCTCTCTGAAGGTCTGGTCACCAAGTGGTACAGGTCTCCTCGCCTGCTGCTGTCTCCTAACAACTACACCAAAGCCATCGACATGTGGGCTGCTGGCTGCATCTTTGCAGAAATGCTCACAGGGAAAACCCTCTTTGCAGGTAATATTTGGTTTTTGCTCTCAGACTCACTGTAACTATTTACAAATAATCCAGCAAGTAGACATTTAAAACAGGTTGGGTGACCGAGGTAAATATGAAGCAGATCTGAGGCATACGCTCATCCTGCTAGTTAATGTTTGACATTTGGCTCGTTGTCGGTCTGCTTTTACTATCATTATTGCTCTCTTTTGCAAATCCAGCTGGACCTGGGAGTCTGTTATCTTTTGAATCTGCCTTGAGCTGAACACAAGACAAATCTCTCTGTTCTCATGATCTGCCGTGCTCAGCCTCACTCAGTTATGCAAATGTTGTATAAACCTTTTAAAGAAAGTGGCTCATGTTTGTCTGCCTCATGCTTCAGGAGCACATGAACTCGAGCAGATGCAGCTGATCCTGGAGTCCATCCCCGTACTGCGAGAGGAAGACCGTCAGGAGCTCCACAGTGTCATCCCAGTTTTCATCCACAACGATATGTCCAAGCCTCACACGCCATTGGCCAAGCTGCTGCCTGACGTCAGTCCCCAGGGTGAGGACCGCTTATTCATTCAGAAGCACTCGCAAGCTCCAAGTAATGACTAATGACCACAGACCAAATGTAGGGTCGGGGTTTATGTCTCATCATTCACATTCTGTGATTGATAATCTCATTGTCCTCTCTCTGTGCAGCCCTGGATTTCCTGGAGAAGATCCTGACCTTTAACCCCATGGATCGTCTCACTGCAGAGGAGGCCCTGGCCCACCCCTATATGGCCGACTACTCCTTCCCCCTAGACGAACCCATTTCTCTGCACCCCTTCCACATTGAGGACGAAGTAGATGATATCCTGCTCATGGACCAGAGCCACAGCCACACCTGGGATAGGTATGCTGGCTCAGTCATTCCCCCTCAAACAGCTGCCCTCACGACCAGGCTTGGAGATGCATAGTTTTACATTTCACCTGACATTTTTAGCTAAGTTTCAGTGACGAATAATTTGCTTTGCTCTCTAACTATGCAGTAATAATGTAAACGATAAGACTATTTTAATGCATTTTATGACTGGTTTGTTTGCGTAGGTGGATCCTGTTTGGATCTGGAGCTTTTTTTTATATATTAATTTTTATGTCTGTTTACTGAAGTCTCTCTCTCATACTTTTATCAGGTATCACGAGAGCCAGCTCTCAGAGGCTGACTGGCACCTGCACAGCACCCATGACCCAGATAAAGTTCAGGTTGACCCACGGGCTCTCTCTGATGTGACAGACGAGGAGGAGGTGCAGGTGTGTTTGAAACCGGCATATCTTATCTGAATCTACATAGTTGTATAAATATGTGCTTCCCAAATGTGAGGATGATGTGTAACAAATATATAATACTGATTGAGGTCTTGACTGAATTTAAATGTACTTTTTGACGAGGCTAAATAGTGTCTGTTGTCCGTTTCCAGGTGGATCCTCGTAAATATGCTGATGGAGATCGGGAGAAGTTCCTGGATGAGCCGTCCTTCGACTACTCCACTCTATTCCAGCCGGAGCGATCCTGGCAGGACGACCACCATGAGAACAAATACTGTGACTTGCAGTGTAGCCACACCTGTAACTACAAGGCCGTGTCACCCTCCTACCTGGACAACCTCATCTGGAGGGAAAGTGAAGTCAACCACTACTACGAACCCAAGCTCATCATTGACCTCTCCAACTGGAAGGAGCAGCAGAGCAAGGAGAAGGCGGACCGCAAGGCCAAGAGCAAGTGTGAGAAGAACGGACTGGTGAAAGCCCAGATCGCGCTGCAGGAGGCGGAGAAGACCCAGAGTCCGGTGGAGAAGGACAACGAGCAGGAGAAACACCAAACCGAGAAGCCTCAAAGCCAGCAGAACCAAGGCTTTGACTTTGACTCCTTCATCGCCAGCACCATTAAACTGAGCCTGCAGCCAGAGCCCTGTCAGGAGGTGGCCCTGCTCAATGAGGTGGGCCTCCTGAACGAGCTCAACTCTTCTGTTTCTCAGCTGGAGGCTCCCCGCTCAGGCTCAATGTCCAAGTCCATAAGTCAGGAGAAGGAGGAGAAGTGCCTGGTAAACCTCGCCCAGTTAGGCGGTGGAGGGCTGGGGGTCGTCAGTGGGGACGGAGCCTGGCCCTCTCAACCCTGGGAGAGCTTCGGCTCTGGGGAGAGAGTCGGGGAGAACGGCTGTTTAATAGATGAAGCATGCTGGGACATTCACAAAGAGGACCAGCTCCAGAAGGAGAGCACTTACACCAGCTACCTGGACCGCCTGTTCAGCAGGAAGGAAGAGGGGGCCGGAGAGACTGTGGCTAGCGTGGAGACGGAGCCGTCGGACGCGAGAGAGCTAGACGAGAGCTTCCTCGGCAGGAACACAGAGATTATGCTTAATATGCAGCTGGACTCTCTGGCCCTGCCTGGCTTTGACAGCACAGATGACTTGCCTCTTAAATCCATCCAGGCGTCCCTCACTCCCTGCGCTGTCAAATGCTCCCCACAGATCGCCCACAAAACATACAGCAGCATCTTCAAGCATCTTAATTAAATAAATATATATCCTCCCACACAGTGCAAAATCACGGCAGTTTTGTTTTTATGTTTTTTTTTAAATAATACGGTATATTATTGAACTTGAATCATTTCATACCTTTTTTTTTTTTATTATGGTTACTTTTAATTATTTGTTTTGTTTTTTAAGAGTTGAGAGGGGTGATGAATTATATTTAAAGAGTCTTGGTCATCACTCAGAGCCTTGATCACCAGGCCTTCATTGGTTAATGTCTACGCCCCTCACTGCTAAACTGGCATGTCACTTGCACAATTACGTACTGTAGAAGAACTGAAAGCAGGAGAGAAGTAACTAGAAGAAAGGTGGATGGTAGGAGAGGTGTTCTGATTGAAGAGGAAGGGGGTTTGGCTGTTTGGTGTGACATAAGGAAGGGTTGTAGATGGTTACGTTGCCTTTCCTGGGATGGGATTCAAAAAAAGGGGATGGGATGTTGTTGTTTTTTTGTTTTTTTTTTACTTTGACATTTTCCCCTGAAGAAAGCTTCCTAAATAACCCTTTCATACTGTAAATCTGACACATGATGCCAGCAGCAACCATTATCGTAGGCGTTAATGTAAATGTGTTATCTACCTCAAGGTAACAGCCGCGAGAGACACTCGAAGCCGCACTAGTGCTTTACACACATGACCATCCTGGTCGCGTAGATGAAATCTGTCTCACTTTAGCATTTAACATAGTGAGGTGTTTCAGTAATCATTATTTATTTCTAGCAGATATTGCGATATTTATTTTATCAAAATGTGTTATTTCAATGTGATTATTGAAGATTGATGAGTTGGACAGACTTCCATTTTCATTTAGGCACTATATGGGCGTGTACGTGTTCTTTTGTTTTATGGTAGGACGCAAATTCATCTGTTATGTTCTAAACGAAGTTGACGCTTTCCATTTTCCACCAATATTGTCCAAATGGATATCATTCTTTTTGTTCGTTTTTTTTTTTTTTTTTTTTTTATTTATAGGTGCGTTCTGTCTATAATGGAAAAACTGCTTTATGGTTTCAAGAAGCGCCTAAAAGTCTTAATTTTTTATCTAAATGTAATGTTAAAAAATGCGTGCATGGAGGCAAGAGAAAGGTACATTAAAAGTAAAGTTAATGGTGAGTATAATGTACGTCAGTTTTAATTGTACGTTTTTTGTTAAATTTCTATGTACTTTTCCAGGCAAGCATGATGAATTAGTTAAAGGTGTAGCATGTAGAACACTTATGGACTTTTTTTTGTAATCATTGGTTCCCCTGTTCTACAAAATATCTCGAAATAAAATTACTGGCAAAGAGTTGAAGCCTGTGACTCCTTTCTTTTCTGGTTTTGTAACTTAAATGTTGTATCACTGCAAAGCCACGAGAGCTGTTGGTGGAGAGGAAGTGCTGACACCTCGAGACTCCATTTTTAATGTCCACGTAGGAAGACAGATACACCGCCAGCGCTGGGGACGTGAGCTTTGAAGCTGTGGCTCACGACGCCATATTTCAGAGCTGTCAACTCAGTTTGCAGATTCCCACCTGCTTTTTCTTGTACAGCATTGCAGAGAAACGAGCAGCATTACATAACGTGAACATCTTCTGTAATGCAATACTGACTCATTTCCTTGTCTGTAATAGTGTGACACCATTTACCAGCAGACTTACTGTATGCATGTATTTCCAAACCTCTCTAAACTTGCATTGTATAGAAGAGGGAGAAACTCTACAAGGTGGCGGGTCAGATTATGTGGATATAATGGTTCACTGCAAGTTGTGGTGACATTGTCAAATTCACCCTGATAGTCATTTTTTAATCAATAACCGGATAATGTTCACAGCAACAAAGATTTATGATTTTTTTGTATTTTAGTGCCTTTATTTATTTAAAGCATATAGGCTCTTGGATATAGAGATCACTTGCTATTTTAGGTGAATTGCTTTCTTAAAATATGTATTATCATGTAAGCAGCCTTAAAATAAAATAATCCTTCATCAGTCCCACAATAGGGATGTTACAGAAGCCAAGGGGATATTCCCACAACTCACAACTAGCTCAGCAAAATAATTCATAGCTAACATACAGCCTTAATGGTTGAATTAACATTGCTGAGTATATGTAATAATGGTAAATTGTCAGTTTTCGCATGTGATCTACTTCAGTCATTCCTCATAACTGGGTCGGGACCCAAAGGTGGGTTGCAGGACATTTTATTAAGGTCACCAAATTAATTTGCAGAATTTCGTCCACTCTTTAATTTAACATATCTGCAGTACACCTTTGAGCCACATGAGGGAGCCTGAATGTTCGTGTTCTCATACCGGTATGTTTAGCCTACTTAGCCAGTGTTAATTCTGTTTGTTAAACTGATGAGAGGGAGCAAACGACAACCTGTCATTGCCGTATTTATGTTTTCAAAAACGCATGCATAAAACAAAGAATGTTTAAGATAATATAAGGTGTTACAGAAATGGCAGTAAAAAGATGGTCAGGAGGGTTTGTTTACATACAAATTCACTCTTCTCACGATCTATAGATGAGGCCTATTGTGAACTGGGTCATGATGATGCCTTTTTTAAAAAGTGGGTCCACTTAATGTAGCTGCTGGAGGGGGAGATAATGTTATCTTTATCTGTTTGTAGTTCTGTTAAACTGCGTCTCATTTATATGCTTATGGTACATTTTGCGTTTCGAGTACAAGTGCCTGAAAATGCTGCATAAATGTACTTTTTTCCCCACCGCTGCGGTTTAGCTCAACGAAGTACGCTTCTGGCTTTCCTGCAGTGGATAACAATTAAATCTTTAGACATCATGAATTTTGGTTAATTGTTTGTGAATAGGATTTAATTAAATGTGTTTGCATATTCCTTAATAGACAACCATCTGTCCACATGGGCCAGTTTGAAAACTGGTTGAATATGTGAATAAGTGTGTGATCAGACCAGAGACTCTAGTCCTTGAAATAAGTGTGTCGTTGCAGGAAGGGGAAAGCTGTGGTACAAAGGTTGGCGCTCGTTGTCTCACGATAATCAACTACAGCTGGGCTTGGGTTTTTCACTGCCGCTACTTCCTGCTGGGAAAAATTAGGCCAGCTCATGTTGTTTTTCTGCTCTCTTGGTAACAATACAATCCTCAGAAGAGATTATAGGCTGCCGAATGAAAGCTGCGGTACCTGATGTGTGCCAAGTGACAGAATAAGGAGGAGGCCCTGAAGACTAAATGTAGGTCAATGTCATTCTATTTTCACTGTTTTCACACCGCCTCCCTTCCTCTGTAAACACATCTCTCTCCTGAAACTCCTCAGTCTTGTGTGACACTTCTGATTTAATTGTCAGCATCCCCGCTCAGATGTAAACACATCGACATCACACGGGCTTCCTCATTACCGGCGTCACGAGACAAACTCCTCCAGCCTGCCCACCATCCACCACTCTTCTGCAAGTTCCCACTAATTTTATTGTTTGTTTCTCCTTAGTCTTCCACCTCATTTCCTTCCCTCCCAATCTGATGTCTCCACCAGGCCTTTCAGGTGTTGTAAAGTTGAAAATAATATCCAGGTACACCAGGATCAGGGGCGTCAGCAGCATTTGATATGTGGGTGGGGGGGGGGGGGGGGTCCTGTTTAGGCGGGGGGTCTGGTGGTCCCCCTCCCCTGAAAATTTGGGAATTAAGTAGATGCAATTTCCCAAATTCTGGTGCATTCTAACATGTTTTTCCATATCTAATGTCCCCCCCCCCCCCCCCCCACGCTATAATTGACAGTATTGAACTGGCCCATCCTGATTAACATCTGAAATTAAAATACGACGATGGCCAGTCCGCGTTGGACAAATTAGACCTGTCATTCACTAATATTTTAATGGCAAATGTGGGGGGGTCCAACCAACTTTTTTTAAAAGGTGGTGGGGTCCCGACCCCCGACCTCAATATATGGTGGCGACGCCCATGGCCAGGATAAGCAGCTCAACTTGCCACCCATCAGCTGACAGAAGCTTAACACTCTGCCTGCTAATTTAAGGTCATGATTGCTATTCTCCTCTCCTGGAAGGCCGATTAAGAAGTTCAACAAAACCGGGAACTGATTAAGCTTCAACAGAATTCCCTTCTCCAATGGAAATAACTGCAATAACACATATAGAGGTGATGGTGTGCTTGGCAAAGGTCTTTGAGTGAGGTTGAATTCATGCCGAGGCAAAGCCTTCAATAGATATCTGGTGAAATGAGGCTGCTCATTACGGCAGGTCAGAATGTGTGTCCATATTCAGAGCAGACTTGTGCAGACTGCTGGATGCTAAAGTTAGAACACAAAGTACCTTTATAAATAGACATCACCTCTTGGGCACTTGCACTTTGAAAGTTTCCTGACCCGTTGACATCAGATCAGCTGGTCATTTCACACGACGTCCATGAGGAGAGAGCATTCAGCATCTAAAGAGGCAGATATGTCCCTCAGGAGCTGATGGAGACTTAAAAACCGAATTCAAGGAAAGTGATTATTGGACTTACGTTTGCAGAAACACGACACAAAATGATTTTATATAAGGTATAAGGATCGGCTAGACTAATCACAGTGACCACTCTTTCTTAAAGAAAAATACATTAAGATGCAAATGCACTCAATACGGAGCAGCAAAAAGACCTTCATATTACTTGAGACTCCTACATGAAATAAAACCACCTTGGTAATTTCCTATCCATTGTGTGGGTGTGACATGAACTGGCCACTTCACAGTTAAGCACACCCAATAAGAATAGTTTCTGTGTGTAAATGAATGGGTCCTAATTTAGGAGGCACAGAAAGCTCAAAAGACACACTGAGGAGATAACACAGCCTTTTGATATGAATGGATTGACATATTTTCAGCTTGAAAGTGGATTTGATTAATGTCGGAGAGCTTCCAGAGCCCTTGAGGTAATTGTGTGATTCTTCCGCCCCCGATGACAGAAGGCAGTGTTTGTCACGATGCTCCGTGCAGAAGATTCACCCTTTAAAAAAAACACTTATCAAAGAAAAGAAAGCTAATGAGAAACTGTTGTTGCTTGTTCATGTGTTTCGTTACAGTGTTGGTGTCATTTTATTCTGCATGAAATCCTCAATAAACTGATGGCAAAAGCAGGATTGTTGTCATTTTAAATGTAATCATAGAAGTGTGCTGTGCAATCATTTCTTTTTCTGTAATTCATTTGTTAAGTGAGGATTCCTATATCATACTTTAATCCTGCAGATGTTTGTTTAATGGTAACGTATTCCATTAAGTGCGTCCTGGTCAGTTTGAAGAGGAGAGTCAGTGAATGGATAACTACATCCACATGGCTTGGTGGTGACTTATTATAAGGATTATACTTTAAGCCATCTTTGTGAATGTTTTACTAACATTCAGTCCAGCAGACTTTATGATTTACTATTCATATAAAATGACAAGCTTTTAATTTTTTTTTTTTTTTTTCCAAATTCATAACTGTAGACTCGATGGTGTATCCCTTGGCCACTAATTCAGGAATACCTGCTTATGTTTTGCAACTCTATCACTGCTGCTGTCTCCTGTTTCTCCACCACCACGATGTCCAGTTGGACAGTCTGGATCTGGAAGCCCCACGGGATCTTAGCTTGGTCATGAGACCTGCATGGAGCGGGGGTGGGATCTGGGGGGGCATTACAAGCACCAAACGCACCATAGACCAACAGTGTCAGCAGCAGTTAGAGGAGTCATGACCATGAAAAGCTGCTATTCCAGAGAGATCAGGGGAGAAATGGAATAAATAAAAACAAAATAAAGAATGGATGTTGATATATTCCGTCACTGGCTGAAAGTTGAATTTCTTATAAGCTTAAGAATTGGCATAATATTCTACAGAGTCCCATCCAGTGGAGTGTATGAAAGAGTGTTCACAATAAACTGTGAAGCACAGTGATAGCACACAGGGTTCCTCTTAGCTTCTGTATGGTTCGCTAAATGTCACGCCGAACCATGAAATCACACACAGAATGGCATAAACATGTCATGAGAGCTGCACCGTTTTAACGTGTTGTGTTTAGAGGTTGCCAAGACACAGTTGTCTGGCTACAGCGGATCCCTGGAGATCCTCATGAGTATCACAGTGTGTGTGTTTCACCTGAGAGCAGATCAACACACACACACACCTCCACGCAGAGCAGACACAGTACATCAGACACCCTATAGGATAAGAGACACACCTTCTGCACCTTGGTTATCTTCTCCTTTTATCAGCAAACTAAACAGACGACAGGGAGGATTTCCTTTGACATGTGGCAGTAGTTTCAGAGCGGGCTAAGATGAAGGCTAAGGCTTTGTCGGTGAGGGAGTGCACCTGGATGTCAGAGGAGTGCCACCTAGTGGACGAGCTGCACGGAGACTCCCAGGTGGACAGCTTGTGTTTACCTAACATTTTCAGGTCCAAAAGAGTGAGGTCGCTCACCAGGATTCAGCCTGGACCCACGTGCCAAGTGTACCACACGGCCAGAGAGCTCCTGCTGGAGGTGCTGGACAGAGGAGCCGTCAGGGAGCTGATCAGGAGAGCTGCCGGCACGAAGCCAGGAGCAAACCGCCCGTCATACAACCACAGCAGGGAGCAGGGTGCAGATCTGTCCGAGGAGGAGTACGTCGAGGCGGTAACCTGGTTCTCCATAGTCCTACAGAGCGGTCTGTCTGTGGGGGAGAACTGCAGCTTTGGCCCCGAGTTGACCCTAAAACTGGATGGATGGCAGGGCGTCCTGAAGAGAAACAGCTTCCAGACCAACCTTGTGTCTCTGAGCAGACTGGAGGACGGAGACAAGTTGGAAGCCCTCTCTGCCCTCTGTAGCCACGTCACCAAGCGCTACCAGGCCTTGTACACACCTGGTCACAACCTGGCTGTGAAGAAATACAGACTTTCCTACCAGCAGGGTCCTTGCTCTCTCCATCTCACCCTCCTCTGTGACATGAGCTCCGGGTTCATCTGTAACACGTATCTGTACTGTCCAGAGCAACTCCAGAGGCAGAGCAGGAAACCTGTGGTCCAGCAGGTGGTGGGACACCTGCTGAGACCTTTCTGCAGTCACAGACACCTGGTTCAGCTGGACAGCTCTGCTTGGATGGAGGGCAGACTCACAGGCATCTTCTCAGGTTTAGGCGTCGATGTTCATTTTGTTTCTTCATCTCCACCACTTACGCCGCATCAACTCCAACACACATCAGAGGACTCACCGTCTCAACTTGTAGACCACCTTCAGGGCTGGACAGGACCCGCTTTGTTTCCTTTGTCAGACATGAAGGGGCCAGCGGTAGATGTGTTTCTGCCGGGCCTCTGGGCGACGCTACACATCATCTGCATCAACACATTCGTGCTCCACAGCCTGCAGAACCAGTGCTCAGGCAGGCAGGTCCACCTGAGCGAGTTCACCAGGACTCTGGCCTCCAGGCTGGCCGCGGACAGCAGCGTCACCGTGCCTGTTCTCCCGCGACTAAACAGCAGCTCGTGTCAAGAGACAAGTTCAACAAGTCTTTCTAGGCAAAGGTTAGTCTTACTGTTTTGTTATGACATTTCAATTCAAGCTAATAATAGCCTTAATCAAAAGCATTTGATGTCTAAAATATATTTGTATCAAGTCCAACTGTGGGAGTCTGCTATTTATTATTATATTCTATTCATTTCAGTGCAACTTTGGCTGAATTAAATTCAGTATGACATCTACAAAGAATGAAGAAATGTGGATTTACATGTCACAATTTGGGTCGTTTCATTAAGAGAGTTGTGCAAGTGATGCTCTTCAGTCTATCAGTGTAAACTGGGTTGATCGTTTTTATTAGGGGGACAATTATTATTTCCATTAATATATAATATGCTGGTTATTTTTTTCAATGAATTAATTATTCAACATTTTCCAAAAATAATATCCAGATGTTTACATACTTCCTTCAGTCAAAAGCTCAAAAATGTTCCAATTTTTGCTCGATAAATGACTGAAATATTAATGATCACAATTCCTGTCAATTGATTTTCTGTCTATGAACTACTGTAATAAACAGATGTAATTGGCTATATACACATATTAACATTTTTTAATATTAATTATTATACAGTGTCCAACGTTGCACAGGAATAAGGACACGCTTTTGATTTCTGCTCGCTGGTCTTGCAGGACGATGCATGGTCTGGTGAAGGAAAATGAGAAACAAGGCTGCAGCTCTGCAGGAAGGCTGCAGTGCTGGAGCAGACCAGGAGTGTGCGGTTTGGACAACTCTGGCAACTCGTGCTACTTAAACGCTGTGTTACAGTGTCTGAGTTCCACTGTGCCCCTCGTGGAGCACCTCCTTCATCAGGACACTCGCAAAGAGCTGGGGAGGTAAGATCCTCCACCATCTCCCTCTCTGACTCACTTCGATGCCGACGTCATGTTTCCCCAGCGGTTTAACCTCTGCTCAAGCAGGTCAAGGTGCCGGGTGGCCGAGATGTTTGTGCGCCTGCTGGTGGAAATGTGGCTTGGAAGGAGCTCCAGCTGGTCCCCCGTGGAGGCCAGGTCTGTGCTGTGCTCCATCTTACCCCACTTCAACAATTACTCCCAACAAGACGCCCAGGAGCTGCTGCTGTTTCTCCTCAACGCGCTTCACGACGACCTCAAAAAGGTGCAGCAGCATCCATCACATCGGCAGCATCACTCAGCACATCCTTCTCTGTGGAGAGTAAACGAGTAAATCCTATGTGCGTATGTTCACCAGGTTGCAAAGCGCCAGTTACGCTCCTCAACACAACAGCCGAGACGAGACCAGAGCAGAAACGGGACCACGACAGCGGGGGAGTCCAGCACCATCGTCTCACATTTGTTTGAGGGCCAGCTGGGCTACATGACCCTCTGCATGCACTGTGACCTGCGGACACACAGCACGCAGACCTTCACTGTACTGTCTCTGCCGATCCCGGCAGGCATCACCAAGTGCTCCATCCAGGTACCTTTAACACCTGCAGGGGCTATTTTGCATTTCAAGTTTAAGATACTTAGGTCTTCGCTAGTCTGGGAGACGATATCAAATCTTCATTTCGCGATTTTATTCCTATTTTATGTCTTTACTTGTTCAGAACAAATAAATGCAATACAATACTGGCCTAAATAATTCTGATTTGCAATATCAAAATCTGCTTAAAAATGACAATTAAAATGGGGTACCGGATTTTCCGACTGGCGGCCATTTCTGCATGTCGTCCCCCCTCTCTCTCCCCCTTCACTCTCAATCTGTCCTATCAATAAATGGAAAAAAGGCAAAAAAAACAAAAAACAAAACAAAATAACCAATAATAAAATTACATCAAAACATACTGGAATCACTTCTTTATTTTTTGGTGATTAGACAAAATTATTGCAAGTTGGGTGCCTTTTTTAATTTGATCCTTTTTTTCAAATATAAAATCAGGCTCTATTTTTCACTTCTCTTCCATGATAGTTAACTAGACAGTTTTTCCAATTCACTCGTAATAACTATGCAGATAATATTTTTAATCATGGGCCACGATAAAATAATTTTTCGTCCCATCTCTAGCTTTGGCTTTGTTATTCTGCGCTTCCTCACTATTCTGCCTCTGTGTTGTGCAGGATTGCCTGTCACTCTTCTTCGAGGAGACTCTCCTGACCGGAGGAGAGCAGATGCTGTGTTCGGTTTGTGGGCTGAGGAGAGAAACCACGGTGCTCACCTGTTTGGACAAACCTCCTGAAATCCTCACGTTGCACCTGAAGCGGTGGGTAGACACGTTAGAGAACCTGTTAAAGACGAGGTTATGTTAATGTGATTCATCTTTAGATATCGGGATGAAATGCATGATATTTGAAACTTAAATTATAATTGATAAAACTCACCTTAAAAGGTCTGCATGCTCTTCATAAGCAGATGAACTTGAGACTACGACACCATCTCATTAAATCATCATTGGATGTATTGCAGTTGAGTCATATGCTAATTAAATTAAAGCTGTGAATGGGTGCGTCTTGCACAAAATATAATTTTGCTAATAGACTTTGGTTTGTGTTATCAACAGTGATAAACTCCTATTTTGTTCTTTCAAAAAGTCTACATTTGCTCTAATGCACTCTTAAATAACGCTACAATGGTCTAGCAGCATTATACACGACTGGATAATTATTAGAATAATTGGAGAAGCCTGCGTTTCATCTCCTCTTCAACCGCTTACCCGGTGTCGGCTCGTGGAGAAGCCTGCGTTTGATGAACCTAAAGCATTATTTTAAGCAGCAGTTCAGTGGGCAGAAACCGTCTTGCTAATGAGAAACGTGGCAGCTGAGAGACTATAAATACTAATTTGAAAACATTCAGGGTGATTTAACTGTGAGTTCCTAAAGTTAACAATGTCTTGAACTTGTATTCATAATGAGCAATAGTCCTTCACAATCATCGTGTTGATAAATTCAAGTCGAGTCTTGCATTTCTGTCTAAATAGCCTGAATGTTGAGAAACAGGAAAACAATGAAGTCTTCTTGAATCAACCTGCTGTTCCTCTTCTCTGCAGGTTTAGTCGTAAGGGGAAGAACCAGGTGAAAGTGAGGACTAATGTCGTGTTCTCCATGAGGCTCAATCTCTCCCCGTTTCTATCCAGCTCATTACAGAACACCTTATATTCTTCATACCGCCTTTATGCTGTTGTGGTCAGTAAACGTACACACATATATTATATAGAATACACATATATTATATGGAACGGTTCAGGCAAAGTCACAATTTATTATAATAACGGCTGATTCTTTAAATCTGGATGGTGTAGTTAGGTTTTTGGATACATTTTTCTATTGTCTATAGTTGTGACCTTGTCCATAATTTGTCTTTTATATATATATTTTTCATGTTAACCCTTTCCTCGTCTAGAACCACACAGGTCATCTGAACATGGGTCACTACACAGCTCTGTGCCACAACGCCCTGACTCGGACCTGGCACTGTTTTGACGACTCGGCGGTCCGAGAGGTACGTGACAGCCTTGTACAGTCTCCAGATGCCTATGTGCTGATCTACAGCTGCAAGCCCTTTCAGAAGCCAAAGATCCACGGACTCTGAGCTCTCCAAACGGGAGGCCAAATCCATGACGAGTTTCTTATCAGTTCTTGAACTTCAAAATGATGTTATAGAAGTCTAGAAATACACTCGGACGACATCTCTGATCCATGTTTTTCACCATTACTGCTCTCCAAATACATTTTAACACCCAACACTGACTTGTGTGCCATTATTATGCTCTGTTAAACTGTTTGTGTGTAAAGTTTATCCAACATATTGTCTTATAAGACAGACCTCAGGGCTGAAGGGACGAGAAGATTAACAGGAGGCTGATTTACAACAGTCATTCAGACACAAACACTGATTTGAAGCAGTTTTAATAAATAGTCAGTTTTGAGGTTAACATAATCGTTATATCTGAAAATCTTTTTAAGAGCATTAAGAAATAAAATCAACATGTACAAGTAAAAAGAAAACAGATTATGATCTCATGCTAGGCAATAAACTTTAATCAGGAGGCTAAATCCTGCCGCCTCGGATCTCTGGAGGAGAAACATCAGTATACTTTGTGCTTGCTCTCGTCGGTCAGTCGGTGAGTGAGTCAGGCAGCAAATGTTGGCCCTAAGTGAATATGGTCAATATCTCATATCTTCATATCCCCCCCGGTGAGTACTGAACGCAGAAATACAATGAACCAAATCTAAAGTGCAGCCTCCTAGAAACAAAAACAGCAGCACTGATGTAAGCCGAGAAGGACGCCACGTTTTCCCAGTAATTTTTCCTCTAAATAGTTTGTGTTTGAATATAATAATGGTAAGAGTTATGCATGTTTAACAGAGAATCAATTCTACAAGAGACTTTATAGTAGGTTTTTCTGGCACTGCCTGGACCGATCAAGAACTGTAATGAAGCATTCTGAGGCGAGTATTAACGTCTGCTGTTAAACAACGCGTCATACATTAACAACTTAAATTGATTGCATATTGTCTAAGTGCAACAATGTGGCTAATAAGAACAAGCAACAATCTCGATTCCCTCCTCTTCAGGAAGAAAGCAAAAGCCAACCCCTCGGTCTCTTCGATCCCCTTTAAGATTAAGTGAAACATCAGAAAGCTATAGAGTTAAACCCCTAAAACACAGTTTGTCTTCATGAATACGGTGATACTATGACGGCTGCTACTTTCAAGAAAGACAGTCATAATTTGGTCACTTAACAGATTAATGCCTTGCCTTCCAGTATTTACATTTTTGAATGTGCAACATCAGCATCGGTAAGTATGTACATGCCATCTAACTGTTAAATCGGCGTAGACACAGTACAAGGAAGCTGCTCTGTTCTGGTCATCCACACTGAGTGCATGGGGATGAGAGGGGAGAGTGTCTGAACCAGCCCTACATCACAACCATCAGAAAGTCAGCGTGAAAGGAGCATCTGTAGTCGCTTGATGAGCAGTAATATGAACAGACAGCATGTATTAGCAGGTATAGGGGTCCTCTAGTAGCTGAAGCGTCGCACAGTGTGCCTGCACCGTTCTTCGATATGCAACAGGCGGCACCGCATCTCCACCAGCACCGATGAGTCCTCGCGTGCTCATACGCGACAAGTCAACCCGCAAACCACGTCCACCGGGTCCTCAGAGCTGTGATTTCAAAAAGAAAAAAACAACAACCTCTAAGCTGGAGCGCCGCTGCTCTGCTGTAGTGCTCTCGCTCGTCTGCGTCCCACGGCTCCGTATCACAGGGTGGAGTAAAACAGGATGTAGGCTGCAGAGGACTTGACGGAGGTGGTGGTGATGTCGGCCACCTCGTGGTCATCAAACTTGTACCAGCGCTGTTTGAATCCGTTCTTACAGTAGGCTGTGTAATGGCCGCCATCTAAACCTCCGTAGTGGTTCTGGTGGTGGAAAAAGAATAAGCCCATCTAAACAGCTGCGTAATTATTTTATTTAATTCTTACTTGCCCTGGTTTTTAAAGCCGAAGTTGATAATCTTCAACAACAAAAGGATTCCAGTATTCTCTCAGAGAATTAAAAAAGTCTAGCTTATTCTTTCTAGTTTATCAAGATGGTCAACCATAGCAAGAATTGGTAGATTTTGTTGTGGTTTATATTTACGCACTCTACCAATAGAAGTACTACATATTAATAATACTACATAGCTCTGTAGGTACTCGTAATAACGCCTGCATCTCCTATCCTCCTTTAATGTTTGCATTCTTGAGTATAATCATTGTTTTTACATTTTATTTCAAAGCCTACAGCAATTAACATCTAAAACATCCCCATTCATTCACACTGTGTTTTTGTGCAAATAAAGAAAAACACATTCAAATACATCATTATTATGAATTATGTGAAATATACAACAGAAATAGTTTCACTTCTACTTACAGAGACTCCATAAAGGCTGTATCTCTTCAGGTTCTGTTTGGGTCCAATGACGTACTGGGACAGGTCCAGAGTTTCCAGAGGGAAGTCTACAGTTGTCTGAAGCTTCTGCTTCCATCTGCCCTCATAGGAGAACCTGCAGAAAGGATGCCCATTAAAAGAAAAGGAGTTTCACAAGAAAATGTTAATATTATTCCCAGTGAAAGTGCGTATTAAGTTATAGCTAGAAGTTATTTGCTCATCAGCAGGCAGTGACAAAGCATTCGGTCTTAGTCTATATCTTTTTCAATGCAAACGAATACAGACCGTTTTAAGTGCACCAGGACAATGGGTGGGACCTTCCAGATCTCCAGTTTCTTGGTGGAATCTCTGTGGGCCTTACAGTGTCTGCAGAACACCTTGTTGTTGTCGGTCAGCTTCTCTTCCTTGGAGAACAGCCTCAGACAATCCTACCAAGAAGCAATACACATCAGTAAGACTTAATCAAAAGACTTCATGAAATAATGGTTTATGAGTCTATCAATGTAAAACAAACTGTCCTAAACTCAACAGGTGAAAATAGTTATAGTTATACATGTTTTAGGACAAGATCCGACCTGTTAAAAGCTTATCACAAATCAAATAACTTGCTTAATGTCTGACCCACCTGCAGGGAGCACTTGCTTGTGGAGGCCAGGGGCAGCGACAGGTACATGAAGGTCTCAAATGTCCGTGACTTGCGGTGGCAGGTCAGGCACTGCACAGTGGACTTGAACTGCCCCTGGAACAGTGCTACGATGATGGACTCGTTCAGCAGCTTGTGTTTGCTCCAGGCCAAGTCGGCTGCCGTCTGATCATCCAGATGGTCGTTTTCCTCCTCCTTGTACCGCTTCCTGTTGTCCGCCTGATGCCAGAGACAGAAAGACACGTTGGTACAAAGGGAACAACTGCAGTTGCAATGTTAGCAAAACCTGCCTTGACTCATGGCAGATATATAATATACTCATCATGGTTACAATATTACAGTTATTACTGAAGTCAATGACAACTGCAGACTGACTATCTAAGTGATAAAAGTTGTATTCAACACCTATATAATCCCTTTCAGCTTCATTAGCATGCAGATCAGCCAGATCACTCTCATTGTGAAAGATAGGAAGTTATGAGAGGCGGTTTAACCCTTGCTAATTAATATGGCATTAATTAGACTGACTGATTCATAGCCTGGAGAGATATCGTGGACGGAAACGGGGCCAGCCTGACGGCAGACGGTCTGTACATCACACAAAAGGGATGTGATGAGATGGAGTGTTTCATGATAAATGCACATCATCAGCTGTTACAACTTCAATTTAAAAGAGTGAATGTCTTGAAATAAAACGGGGTGAGTGTATTACTTCAACTCAACCCCAGGTGGAGACAGTTTTCACAGTATCTGTACTTCTAAGAGCTCTCTGACAGCTTATACCAAGCAAAATGTCTTTGAACAATAAAAATAATGTATATATATATATATATATATTTTTAACGATTCACCTAGTCCTTTCCCCCATTCAAATGCACATGAAGCCAGTAAAATCAGTTGATACAGGCAATGAGGCATGTATTGGGTCTACATGCACAGAGGTTCTGACAGAGCATCAGACCAGACAGATGCAGACACGCCACACTCACACCGCTGCAGGAGGACCAAGGACACACAGCTATTTTACTTACTCTCTAATTTGCCATCAAAATGAAACCAGGTGAAAAAACAGAAAGAAGGAAAATGATAAACGACTATGTTTTAATTGTTAACAGGCAAATGTGCAACAACATACAGGGGTAGTAAAAGACAAGCCATAAAAAGCCGTGTTTAAAATGAATTACTTATTATTTATTCACTCGATATCTAATTCTGGGTTTAGCATGTTTAGATGCAAATGTTTATCATAGATATTAGATATAGATAGCTACTTAAGATGTTATTTATACCATACACATAGTTGTGTCCTAAATGTTGCGTGAAACAAACGGGCGCTACCTTGTTGAGGTCCTCGTGGAGCCCATCCATGAGGAACAGCAGCAGCTCCTGGGAGTCCTGCTGGTCATAGCCTGCAAACTGGTCGTTGATTTTGCCTATGGTGATCTTGAAGTCCCGTGGACTGATGCACTTGTAGAGACCAGCCCACAGGGCCTTCATGATCACACCAAACTCCTCCGCCACCTCCCCTTTATGGCCAAGTATGTTGTACCTGGCAGAGGAAGAGATATGTCACATACTTGCCTTTTTATGATGCTTTATGGTGAGTAATTATCCGGATCCTGACCTGTTGATGTCCTCCATGTAGTAATTGTTGTTGAAGTACTCAGCCATGGCAGGAGTGTTACACAGACACTGCAAAATGGAGTTCATGTAGCATGTGTTGCCCATGTTACGAAGGCCAGTCAGTGATGCTCCCAGACCACCGAACGTAGGATTCAGGTTACGAATTTTGGCAGCTGACGGCCTGACAATATCCACTTTAGAGTAGACTTTGGGAGGTCTGCAGGGCAGAAGAGCACAATGAGAGACGACGTGTAATATATCCAAAGGGATAGAGTGCAGTAAGATAATAATAGATGACTGACATAAAACATCTGTGTGCCTTACTTTGTCTCTCTGTTGATGGTGGGTATGACAGCAGCAGCGGTCGGGGCCGTGGTCTTCTTCTGGGCCTCCTCTCTCAGGTCCTGGCTGATATCAGGGGAGGAGTAGGAGCGTTTCAGTTTAGTTTGCTCCCGCTCCCGTTCACAGTTGGTGTCTGGCTCAGCCGGTCGCGTCGGTTTCTGCTTGGCTGTTGGCGGCGTGGAGGGTGGGGTCTGGGGAACAGTGACCTCAGGAGGGTACAGGTGGACCCGGTTGGTCGGGGAATGGTAGTACCGGTAGGTCCCCGTCACCGTATCAAGGAACTAGACAAAAATGGAGGTAGAAAGGAATAATCAGGCATAAACAAAGACATTTCTTTCTTTCTCTGCCTTTTTAGATTTAAATATCGGGTACCTTCATCCAACCATCTGGAAGGCCTGGTACACTTCTACCCATCTCCTCACTCCTCGCTCGGGTCAGGGGTTCCCTCTGTGGGTTAAACACAAACAGAGTTTCATGGTGAGGGCAAAATAACAGGTATTTCTGAAGCCCAATCCCATTGGGTGTGTCGGCAAGGATAATCGTGACATGAACTACCATCCCATGCCTATTTGGTAGTTCTGTAATGTAATTCTGGGTAAATATATTAGTTTAGAAGTGTGTGGGGCTACAGTTTCAGATAAATGAGATGTAAAAATAATTATCCTTCGGTCTCTAGGTTAGCTTTCGATCCCCTGTGATTTGGGGAGGATTTTCTGATCGCACTGGATGCTTGCGTTGACATTTTGTTTACACACTTTCCCAGAGACATCGGGGTGAAATGTAACATCAAACTTCAAAAGGTTCGAAGCTTAAAACTTAACAGTGAATGTAAATAGGACTCACCTTGATTTCACTAACGATATGGTTGGGAGCAGGGGAATCCAGAGACATACTCTTTGACGGGGTGTCAGCGTTCTGCTCCTTTCCCCTCCTCTCTTTCTCGTCCCACACCCTGTTCTCTTTATCTTCCTCTTCTTCCGCCTTCTGCCTTTCAAGTTTCTTTTTCTCCTGAGGTCCGTTCTCCTCATCTTCCTTCCTCTTCTCACTTTGATCCCTCTCTAGCCTTTCCTTCTGGTCCTTGTCCTCTACTCGACGCTCCTGGTTGCGTTTCTCCTGCTCTTGCTTTGCCTTCTCCATCACTGCCACCGCCTCAGAGTGTATTTGGCTTTGTTCTTCTTTAGACAGAGAAGTGCTGGGGATGAGGGGTGGTTTGACGGAGCGGTCAGGGACAACTGGGCCATTCAGCGTGGAGTCCTTCGCTGAGCCGTTCTGGCTGGGCTTAGACTCGTTCGACACCCGGACAGAGGGTTTCTTGGTACGGTCAAACTGGGCCAGGAGAACAGAGGATAAAACAAAAACGAGTGATGTTTAGACACACTTGAATCATGAATTTCATCCTCCCAAAGTGTAATAGTTATCATGTCGATATGATACCTGTGGGAAGGCCTTGGCTGTTGCAGGTGACTGACTGGATGCGCTTCCCGCAGCGCCCTTCTTAGTAAGGTCTTGCCCAGATTTTGTGGTGCCTGGTACGCTGGAATCGATATCATCTGGCAGCCCTTCAGTAATCACATAGGTTTTAGGTGTGGGGGGTTCTGCTTGTGCAACCCCGTTCAGGAGCTGAACAGGAGCTGAGGGTTCCTGAGGCATTGGTGTAATCTCAGGCTCTGGAGGTGGGGTCGGAGGCTTTGGCTCCTCTAGGGATGGATAGCTAAAGTTCACTGTTCAAAACATCAAAGAAGGTAAAGTCATTAACAGGAGAAACGTTGGACTAAGACCATGTTCTGTTCCAAGACTATTGTGCATATGGTTTTAATCATATTTCACATATTATTCAAAGTCAATATCAGTGGCTATTTCAACTTGTAGCAGCTGTTACCCCCCAACAGAATGCTGCTACAACACACATAAATATCCTGAAACATTTCAGAAAAATTGCAAAAAAAAAAAAAAAAAAAAAGCGCTATGAACATCAGAAATGTAAGACGTAAGAAGATATAATTTGCTTTCAGAATTTCTTCAAATAAAATTACAACAGCCGAAATGAACCCAAACAAAAATAACAACCTATCCATCTATGTGGTAAAATATAAAGAGCCAAGGCTGTAATGACCATCTGTGCTGGTAATACTCACACTGAGGGAGGGAGCTGATGATATTCTGTCTAGGGGGTCGAACTTTAGCGTTGGTTGTGTACATGGGGTAAAACAACAGCCAGTTCTCGTAGCCGCCCTCCAGCACCAGCGGCTCACTACGCAGGATGGTGATGCTGTCCCACTGAGGTAAAAACATATACTTTACAGGAAATGTCTGCTGCTGTTGTTATTCACAATCTAGGAGTCCAACACAAGAATGTGCACAACACCCCACACACTCACAGTTACCTTATAGAGGGCATCCTTGAGGCTCTGCAAAGTGGTGCCCAGGGTAAGGTCAGTGACAGAACTGAACCAGTCCAGCAGGACTATATAATCCACGAATCCCCGCCGCCTCCAATAATCTTTGGACAACTCCGGCAGCTTCGCCTCAATCTGATTCACAGTGATTCTAAAAAGTCATGACATACCAGTTCAGCAGGTCCAGTTTAAGAATTTTAACTTATTTCTCTCATTGTTTGATGGTTAATGACAAAAAAAACAGAGGGAACAGAAAAACACATTAATAAAAAGAAAAAAAAAACTATTCAAACCTCACTCCAAAACCAGATTACAACTGAAACATTTAGTTATATAAAGCCTCGTCTCCAAACTCTTTTCTCACCCTGGGCTAACGGCCTCCTCAGGCACACTGAAGCAGGTCTGGCCTGGGACCTGAATGTGAGACTCCTCAAAGTCACTGTGGCTACGGGCATCCATGACACTTATTGTAATGGTCTGGTCCTTCATCATGTGGAAAAGCTTCTCAGCTGAAATCCCACCAGCTGGCACCGCAGCTATGGGATAAAGTCATTAGATGAACACCAAAACAGGAAGAACTGTCTTCTAAGAAGACTTTGTGAGTTTAAGATTTTAGTTTCAGTTTAAAGAATGATCGTTATAGTTTACCTTTCGGGGTTGCTTTCTTGAGTTCATTCTTCATTTCATTCTGTTCTCCTTTTACCTGACATACAGACACAACAATCATCTTGTTAATATTTTGATAGTGATTTGACTGATTTCATTTTAATTGATTTCAATAAATCAAGTGTCCGCCTCAAATTAACATGTTTTAATGTGTGGATGCCATGACAGTACGTCTCCACCTTTTTGCTATCCTTCTTGTTTGCTGATGACACTTTTGGAGAGCTTCGACCGCCATCTTTCTCTGTAATTTCCTCCCTCCTTTTCTTCTCCTCTTGTCTCTCCTTCTCCTCCAGTTTCTTTCGAACCTCAATTTCCTCATATCTGTTTAAAGATGTAAAGATGAGGTGAATAAAACACGAAAAAAAAAGTCTAATCTGGCATTTTATTCGTGTACAATCTAAGAAAGCTTCTAACCTGAGTTTAAGGCTTTCAGAGAGCTTCTCTGCTTCTTCGATGGCTTTCTTGAAGCTGTTCGTCCCAAGCATGGTCATGAAATACTCCTTTGTTCATTGGAACAGAGAATAAATACACAAAAATGTACTACCTCCAATGCATGATACACTGCACAACAAGTATTCACAGAAAGAAAATGTATGATCAACTATACCGGTTGCTGCTTGAAGTCCGGTCTTTTCTTGATAATGTCATATACTGTTAAATATTTCATGTACAGCACATAAGCTTTCTCCTCATCTCTGTCCAGGCGACACTCCTCTGCCGCCTTGAAGATTTTGCAGGCACTCTGAACATAGCTACAACACAGCAAATTATCACTATTATTGCAATATGCTTGATTTGACTGGGGACAGTTCCTTTGTGTTATGAGTGTATGCCATACTTGGCTGATACCAGCGCACATACAACCCAACGTTACCTTCTGGTGCTCGTCTTGTCTGGCTTTATTTCAGCCTTTTTGTTGAGTTCACCCAGAGATGTGGACAGATACAGCTCCTTCACCCCGGTGGAAACCGCAGGCATCTTCGCGGATGTGTTCGGTCAGAGCTCACAGACGGGCAACCGGGTCAGTGCTGCACACAAGCGCCGGACATATCTGGGAAACACGGGAAGACATTCAACAAGCTGGTCCTGGTCTAGATCTATTATGGTCCATCTCTATCTATATTAACGAAAAGCGTTAGCTAGAATCTGTTAGCCAAGATGTAAGTTGCTGTTACCTTCCAATATGACCAGTCTCTGTGAGACACATTGAGTTTTCACTTTCCGTTAGTTGCTTTCAAAATTGTCCTAATTAAGACTAGATGAAAACGTGTGGATGATAATTACGTTAACGTTAGCTACCCTAGGATGTTGCTCTCTCTGTTAGCGCATTAGCCGTTGGTTAGCTTGTGGTTGTAAGTTAGTCATGATATGTCAACACAGATGACAACAACAAGTAATACTTTTCTGGCTAACGTTAGCCGCGACCATCTACCTTGACGTGATGCCCGTTGGGCAGCTAACGTTAGGAAGCTAACACTAACTAACGTGACGTTATTCAACACCGAGCATAAACTAAGCACTGCTTTTATACACACACGATTTAGCTCGCTTATTAAATGTTAACTTAGCTGCGTTGCCTTCACAGCTAGCCAGCTAGCTACGTTAGTTAGCATGCTACGCTCCGAGCTCACGCAGTTAGGTTTGCTAAAGTTGTGGGCTATTTCACTCCAGCACAGATGCGAATCACATTCAGACGAAAGATACATCTTCAAGTAATAAAGCCAACGCATATGTTGTGGCCGATTGTTTAACAAGATACTGTTAAATTACCTCTTTCAGATCCGTGCCTTTCACTTTAGCCACTTTATTGACAGCTGATTCCTGATTCCTTGTTCCGCCTCCTCCTCCTCCTTCGCCGCCTCCTCTTCTTCTTCTATGGTGGTTTGCGGCAGTTTGTACCCTTAGCGTTGCATTACTGCCCCCTTATGGAGCTAATTTCCTGCTTCACTGGCTCCTTTCTGATGTCAACACTTTCAAATCTCCCAAATTGTATTCATGTATAGTAGTCCTGCTGTTTATAAATCACTCAAAATGCCATTTTTTTTCATTATTTTTTATTATATTATTTTTATTTACATTGTTAAAAAATTAAATGTATTCCTTTACACTACATGTACTACCCTACAGTGTCCTATATATATATATATATATATATATATATATATATATATATATATATATATATAGAGAGAGAGAGAGTCTCCCTCTACAGTGTCCATATACTGTATACTGTATAGTTCATCTTACCTTATCTTATCTCATACAGTGGACTTATGTTTGTGTTTGCTTGTTTTTGCTGCTTGTCTATGTTTGTATCTTCCTGTGAATTTGTTCCCTGCACAGTGATAGTGATGGCTGACCAGCAATTGACTGTTGACTCGGTTAGAGGATGAATAAACATAAGAGGAAGTCACCCAAAGGCACTTTTGAGGTGTGGTTTCTTAGGCAGATTCCCCAGAAGATGTCGATGTGTAGATTGGTGATAAATTAATCTTTCGGAGTCAGGCAGGTGGAATGAGAATGATCTTTATTTAAACAGATATCAAGCCTGCATCCGAAACCCGTGCGGCCACACCCGGTTCATCCTTAGAGCACCTGCATCTGTTACACCTGAGAAGTCCTTACTTACCCTTGAATCTAAGGAATCTAAACTCGCCCTGCCACATGCCTTTCTTTAAAAGCGCTCTGCTTCCTGATCAGCCTTCTTCTCCATCATCCTGTCACCTTAGTAAATTCATCCTCTTCATCCTCTCCAATGGAAGAGAGAGGTTACCAGGCGTTTCATCCTAAAGCTATATTTTGCACTTATAAGGTCATGTATAGCTTAGTCATCTCTGCGGCAAAAAGATACTTATTTACTCCCTTATATGGGCTTTACTTCCTATACGCACAAAGAGAGACAACACTAATTTAGGTCTCTGGTTCCCATCAGATAGCTAAGTTTAATTTACAACTGGGTCTTTTCATCTTAATCCTAAACCTAAACATTCCTTACACCTTCGCTCATGAAACATCTGATTATAGTTAAATCCTAACTAGATTGTGTTGTTGTTTAACTGACCATTGAACTGATCAAGTACTTCAGAGGGTCTAACTCTTTGTTTTACCAATCTCAATTGTTATTGAGCAATGTAAGCCGTGCAGCAGCAAGCAAAGCTGACCTTTGAACTATTTGTGGAGAGGGCCAAAGGGAAAGTGAGATATTAATTTGAGTTTGGTGTAATTAGGTCAGCCTTTTGTGGAATGATCATGTATCAGAAACAGCAGTCTTATGAAGTGAAGCATTTGGCGTGTCCTAATCAAAGCAAAAGTATTCCAAAAAGGGATAGTTGAAGCATAATCATAGTCATAAATGTTTTACAACCAGCATCACATTCACCAATAAAGTTTTTAGATTCAGTTTTCACAGTATCCTGAAGAAGGGGATTTGCTTGCTTAAATTTGTCTAATAGTTTTTTTTTTGTACGGCACATGGTTAAAACGTGTTGGGATTTAAATAAAATAACATAATAGTGCAGAATGCAATGGTGACTCTTTCACAAATGGACAATTAACACACATCCACATGCACAGGGAAGCTCCACAGTTCAGTCTGATCTGCTGGCTACTAAACGGCTCCAAAGGTCTTGCTGAAGGACACTCCAGTAAAGAGGGAAGGCCGAGTGTTGCTCTGTCATTGTCCACTGTTAGATTTATACCCTCACAGTCACAATAAAAGGTCTATCATAATCTCCTCGCAAATTTGCTGACACTGTGAAACAACACTTCTCAACCAGTGCTTATCTTCACCTTAATTCACAGATGGTCTCATCGTTAGACAGTGTGACATTTCTGCTTCTACTCACATCGAACTAAGTGGCCAAATCCTCTTTCTATGAATTGTTTATGACTTTTGCTTTGCCCATGGTTTTTTATTTATTTATTTTTTTTGTGACAGGCCGATGTCATGTTGATATTTTAAGATTATTTGAATAAAAGCAACAGAATATGATCCATCAGGATGCACTTTGACTTTGATTTCAAGCCAATTACGGCGTTATAATGTAGCCTGCTTTCATCAGGCTCAGAGTGCAGGAAGCAAAGGCACACAAGGAGCACAATAGTCACAGTGTCCTCTGCTCTTTATCACGTAATACTTCTTTTTGTGTATTGTACACACACACACACACACACACACACACACACACACACACACACACACACACATTTCTCGAGTTATTGCCTGCCACTGGGCTTCCTGCATTCAGCGGGATCAAACGTCTTCAAAGAACTTGTGGTTTTACAACTTCACCTAGACCTACATAATATATGTGAGATGGCTTTAGTTCCAAATAAGTATACAAAGACCAGTCTTTGTATCTTTTTGATCAGGCTCTGACTGACGCCCTAGAGAAACACATGAATTGTAGAACATATAATCCAGAATACACATTAAACACAGTGTGGGAACCAGTCCAGGTGCAGCTTCAGTTTACTCAGGCTTGACAAGCAGCAACACCGCATCACCTCATCACCATAGTCTTTCAACGTGTGTTCATTCATTGTTTATTCATGTTGGCCTTCTTGACTTCCTATTTGTTCATGAGGAGTTATCGTCCAATACAAATATCTCATCATGCTATATCTTTCAACGTGTGTTCTCGTTATTACAACTTGCCTTTCTATTTGTACAAAAAATGATTTGCTCCGACACTCATCTTCTTTAATATATGAGAAAGAACAAATAAAAAGCCTAATAAAAAGGCACCTTGCTCGTTCCACCATAGGGTTATTCACCTCGATTTCAAACTATTTAATTTAAAGCCCAGAGAGGTCATATCCTGAATATACAGTGTGCTATTTCACAAAAAAAGCAGATTAGAATAATTAAAAAAAACATTACATGAACTTAAATCGAAGTTTGTATAGCAGAACATAGTTTTTCTTTCTTTCCTGCCCTAATTTATCATCTCATCAACGTTATCTCCCAACCCTTCAGAGGGGTCAGAACTCCAGATTGAAATGTACAGAATTAAACTACCTCTATATGAAACCAGCTCCACTTTAATGAACTACAACAGTAAAATTCTACATGTGCAGTGTTGCATCGGTGGGCCTTTCACAATCCAACATTGTTAGGGGTTGACATTTACTTTGCAAAACAAATAACAAAGAATCATTATTGTATATTTGGTATATTGGAAATTATGTACTGTATGTAAAATAATTACACTGTGACATGTTCTCTCTATGTAAAGAACAGTAGATTGCTCATCTTAACTATCAATTATGCTTTTGATAACATTGCCTTATTTTGCGGTACAAATTATACATAAATCATTTCATGCAGAGGAGGGTAAGTGCAAATGTGGAGTCAATGAAGCCAATGATGAGTAAGAACATGCATGAGCTGGACATTTGATTGGTGGTTCAGTGCGTCACAAATTTAGGGCGGGTGCTTCACAGCGGTGTCTATCTATATAGTTCTGTGATCGCTGCTTTAGAATACATAAAGCATCCTTGCAGCCACCTGTTACATACAACAAATACATTAAAAGGGCTCTCATCTGAAAGAGAAAAATGCAAGCTGAGGAGTACAATCGCAGAGGTAATGAGCTTCAATTTGACTATATTGACTGTGCGGCTATATTTCACTGACAACAATGATCTGTAAACAACAGGCAAAATAACGACGATGAATGAGTTTTTTGAATAGGAATATAATTCCAGCTGTTACAGTGTCTGTTAATGAACAGGGAAGGAGATGGTGGACTACATCACACAGTACCTGGTCTCCATCAGGGAGAGGAGGGTGATCCCAGATGTGAAGCCAGGTTACATGAAGGAGCTCCTCCCTGACACTGCGCCGACAGAGCCGGAGGACTGGGAGAGCATCTTCAGCGACATTGAGAAAGTCATCATGCCGGGAGTAAGTTCCAAATGTCATCCGTTGTCGCATGTCATCTCAAACTATGCTAAGGAAGCCAATCTTTTCTCACCCTCCCCCCCCCCCCGAGGTGGTTCACTGGCAGAGCCCTCACATGCATGCCTACTACCCCAGTCTGACTTCATGGCCCTCCATGCTCGGTGACATGCTGGCTGATGCCATTAACTGTGTTGGATTCACCTGGGTACGGGGACACCACACACTTTCCCATATCATATCCCAAGTCATATCATCCTAATGAGTGATATTGTCCATGCTGGTTTTGAAAAGGCCTCCAGCCCAGCATGTACAGAACTGGAGATGAATGTGATGGACTGGTTGTGTAAAGCACTGGGGCTCCCTTCCTTCTTCCTGCATCACCAACCCGACAGCAGAGGTGGAGGCATACTGCAGGTTTGCAACAACCTTGATCTGTGTCGTTGAATACCCAAACCCTTTACTCCGTTGTCTGCTGCTATCGTTCTCTTCTCCTTGAATCTCCCGTTAGAGCACAGTCAGTGAGAGCACGCTGGTCACTCTGCTGGCAGCCAGGAAAGACAAAATGCTGCAGCTGCTACCTGAGCTGGACCAGGAGGTGGACGACTCGGTCCTAAATTCAAGACTGGTGGCCTACGCCTCAGATCAGGTCAGTGGTATACCTCTCCTTCTACAATAACTCCAAACTCCAGAATTTGATCTGAGATGCTTTTACAGGCTCATTCGTCAGTGGAGAAGGCGGGTCTGATCTCTCTGGTGAAGGTCAAGTTCCTGCCCACCGATGAGGAGTTGTCTCTGAGAGGAGATACTCTGAGACAAGCCATAGAAGAAGACAGGAGGAAGGGACTGATCCCTTTCATGGTAGGTGTTCGACACTGAAGGATGCGTGGCGATCATGGTGTTTAAGTGGAGTCATTTCATGTGTTAGCTGATTACGTACTGGCAGATATTGAAAGCGTTGACTATTGTGCTATTAGATACTAGAGTGATTTTTACTTGTCAGCATGCCAAAGTGACATTTCTCCTCTAAACTGCTCCCACGATTTCATTTAAATTATTATTTGAGGCCAAAGAAGTTTTTTTTTTTTTGAAGTAAAGCATGAAAAAGTAATTGAAGTGGAGAGAAGAGCTGGTGTTAGAAATAGCGTCACCTCGAGGTGCGACTAAAATAAAATGCTGATTACAATGTATCAGTTATAGCAATGCAACAGAATAATAAGTCACAACATTTTACCTCAGAAACTCATTGAAGATTTTGAATGCTAATGGAATATTTTTACATTATTGTATCAGTAATTTACTTAAAATACTTATTCCATCAATACAAATTGCTTGAAATTAAATAGAAATGATGCAACCTATAGAAGTTTGAAATCTATATAAAATGGTCAGTGGTAATATTAAAATGTAATTGTACAGTGATGTATTTGTTTTAAGAAATTAAATATAAATCAAAATACTGAGAATAAATGTTTTTTTTGTGTTCCTGTTCAGCTGTGTGCAACTTTGGGGACTACGGGAGTGTGTGCCTTTGACAATCTGTCTGAACTGGGACCAGTCTGTACGTCGTCAAATTTACTCCTAATAGTGTCTTATTATGGTTTAACACTTCCTGTAAAGTCAAGACATTGTGTTGTATCATTGAGACACATTCAGATAACGACATTACTTGAATTTAAATCTTGTTTCAGGTGCAGAGGAGGGGCTGTGGCTCCATGTCGATGCTGCGTACGCCGGCTCAGCCTACTTCTGCCCTGAGCTCCGCTGGTCCCTGGAAGGCATCGAGTTTGCTCACTCTTTTGTCTTCAACCCCTCAAAGTGGATGATGGTCCATTTCGACTGCACAGCTTTCTGGTGAGCAAGAATATATCAAATATATATAATTATATAAAAGAAGGTCTGAAACAAAATAGAATAAATAAAGTGACAATAAGTGAAGTTAATGTGATGCTTGTTTGTTTTCTCAGGGTGAAGGATAAATATAAGCTCCAACAGACGTTCACTGTCGATCCTGTTTACCTCAGACATGAAAACTCACAGGCAGCCACGGACTTTATGGTATCATACCATCATGTATTCACATAAATTTAAGATTCACTCATCACAGTGAGTAATCCCACGCAATGAAACTGCTTTTCACCTGTTGTTCAGCATTGGCAAATTCCCCTCAGCCGACGTTTCCGCTCTCTGAAACTCTGGTTTGTCATGCGCTCCTTCGGACTGAAAAACCTCCAGGCTCATATCAGACACGCAAGTGGAACTCACTTCTCTTCATGCAAATTTTTCACAGATTTGATTTGCTTTCAAATTTCGGGATTCATGCGTATACTTTCTCTGTCTTTGTTAGGGCATCGAGATGGCAAAGCTCTTGGAGTCTCACATCAGGAGTGATCCAAATTTTGAGGTTCCTGCTAAGAGGCACCTTGGCCTGGTGGTGTTTTGTCTGAAAGTATGTGGCACACATCTGTACTATGCCGTAAACTTTGTTAAGCAACACGTCTTTCACTGACAGATCATTAGTTGAGGTGTACAACCTTTCCAGTCACACCTCGTTCAAAGGTGAGCTACAGAATAACTTGTTTTATCAGACAAAGGTGAAGACCAGAGCCATTTCAGAGATCAGTTAGAAAGAGATGAACCATTGACTCCTTGTTGTTAATATGCGTCAGTGTTTTTATTTCTTCACCCCGTCATAATGTCATTGTTTTTTATACTAGGGAGGAAATGATCTGACCCAGGAGCTGCTGAGGAGACTAACCCGGTCAGGCACCATGTACCTCATCCCTGCAGACATTCACACCAAGCGCATCATCCGATTCACGGTGACCTCGCAGTTTAGTACCGCAGAGGACATCCTCAAGGACTGGAGCATCATCTCCAAAATGACTTCCACTCTTCTGGCTGAGACACAGGCTCTGAATAATGTAGAACAACCAAAATCAGGGAAAGATGAGGTGATAGAAGAAAACCCAGACCCCGACTCAGACACCAGGTCAGGGCAGGGAGAGGATGCTGCCTCTGGGCTGGACAAGGCTCAAGTGGAGCTGTGGATTGACAAGACCTGGAATCAATCCAGGAGACCAATGCGGTCCCTGAGCTGCAGCTGCGAACCTCTGCCTTACACTTACATCGGGCCGCTGTCTGGCTGTGACTTTGAAACAAGGCCTAAGGATGCTTCAGGAGCCGTCCCCAACACGCCATCAACACCAGGATCTGGTCCCACCTTTAAGGGTACGGCGGCGCCTTCAAACCTTCCAGGTAAACACGACGTGAAAAAGCTGACAAAGTTCAACAGTGTTCCTAGTTTCTGCAACCAGTGGGTGCAGTGTGGCCGGCACCAGCTGTGCTGCCCGGCGATGGTTTCACAGGCAGCTCAACACTTGTCCTCCACCTGCAGAAGAACGACCTGTATGTGTTCTTCCCCTGTAGCCAACAAAGCTCCCTCTCCTACTCCACTGGAAACTACCGCTGCACACAAGCTCCTGAAATGATCCTGAAAGCGGTTTGCAGTGGTTCACACACACACACACACACACACACACACACACACACACACACACACACACACACACACACACACACACACACACACACACACAGTATGATAATCCAGCAATTTACTGCTGTGTCAGCTGTGTCAGTGCTGAACCAGCACAGTCAGTTCCTGGCTAATTGAAGATTAATTTATGTGCAGCACCATTTTCTTTTTTTTAAATATCTTTATTAAAATGTGCTTCAAGCAAAATTACATCCTTTGAATTCTTTCTGTAAACAACATAGGTCATGAAATGTGCTGTACATAAATGCAACGTGCAGGTCTTTTATCGTTATTTGGCATCCTGTATGATTTATAACCTCCAAATCAAATGTACTATTTTGAGATTGATCTATTCTATCTAATCTAATAATAAACACTGAACGCATTCAGAGTCTGATTCTTCCCTCTGCGATGGAGTTGAATATCTCCTGGGTCATGGGTACGTAGCCCTTGTTGTCCTCCAGGTAGAACAGAGGGTCGCTGATGACGGCAGGGTTGAAGCCGTCCTCTCCCAGCTTCACCTTCAGCTGCTTATACGTGCCGGTTAATGCCAGTGCATCCTGTCAGAGAAACACATTTGAATTTTGCCATGTGAAAAGAGTGGGCCAATGAACTGCTCTAATATAATATAATGTAATAAAAAAAGGAATTTTCTATTTTCTGTATCCAGTGTTTGCAGGTGTTGTAACCGTATATTCACGCATTGAACAATCTCAAGCCTTTTATATGATTTTCAGATTTGAAGAAGCCTTCCTTACACTTCAGCGGAAAAAATACAAAATGAATGTTTATCTGAACTGATTTATATCATGGGGATAATGTTAGCTCAGTGTCGTTTTGGTTGGGAAGAGTTGTTCAGCTTTATATTCCAGGAATATTTTCATATGACTCATTTTTGGACTGAACGATGTCATTTATTTTTTGTGTAATTTCATATAATTAGGTGTAATTTATTTATACATAGGATATTCTTGCATAGTTTGCTGTTTTATGGTTGAAATGTCTGTAAACTTAACAGAAAAGGGTACTGTTAATCTTATTCAGCATGACTTGTTTACCTGTGTGCGAATGAAGCGTGGCCTTGCGTAGCTGGGGAGGTAACTTTTGACGTGCTGGTATACAGCTTTGCCGTCAAAGTCCATGTTTTCTTTGAGCTTCAGTGCTGCCATTCCAATCCTTCCCTCGTGTCCTAATCGGTCAAGGTGGAAATAAAAAGAGTTGAAAGTTATTTCAGTATTTATGAGCAGGAAGCATGGAAAGCTTGTTATGTGTTTAATACTGAGCATGATTCAAGATTACAGTGATTAATGGACGATGATTAATAATCAGACAAGTAGGAAACCTTAAAAAAACCCAAACAGTTTACTTTTTTGGAGATTTTCACATACATTTTCATAAAATGATTATATATCTTAAATCATTTCTAATGAAACAATTACCTGGCACCTTCACACCATAGACATTAGCCTCCTCAATACAGTCCACCATGAGCAAGTGATCGGCCACCTCTGTGGTCGCCACGTTCTCTCCTTTCCACCTGGATTGGATGACAAGACAAAAACTGTTTTTATTCAGCGCTGGAAACATCCATCCATCCATCATCTACCGCTTATCCTGTATTCAGGGTCGCGGGGGGGCTGGAGCCGATCCCAGCTATCATTGGGCGCAGGCAGGGTACACCCTGGACAGGACGCCAGTCCATCACAGGGCCAACATGTAGAGACAAACAACCATTCACGCTCACATTCACATTCACGGGACATTTAGAGTCATCCATTAACCTATCCCCATCCTGCATGTCTTTGGACTGTGGGAGGAAGCCGGAGAACCCGGAGAGAACCCACGCTTACACGGGAAGAACATGCAAACTCCACACAGAAGGAACCCCGGTCCGGGTATCGAACCTGCAACCCTCTTGTTGTGAGGCGACAGTGCTACCTACTACACCACCGTGCAGCCGCGCTGGAAACGATTTGTTAGATTTTACACAGTCAGTCAGTGTCCGTGAAAAACGTTTCCAATTTGCAGAAAATGCATAAATGATAATTAAATGAAGATTCTGAAATTATGTTATCTAAATTCAAGGCATTGAAACTTTGTGTCCTACCTTTCCTACGGTGAAATATAAATTATCCTGATACAACTTGCAGGAACTCTGAATAACATAAGAATGTGACAATTCAGAATGTGTTTCATCCACTCACCTGAACGTGTCTCCGATGCGGTCTTGAAAGAAGACGAAGCCCTCGTCGTCTATCTTTAGCAGGTCGCCGCTGTTGAAGTAGAGGTCTCCCTTCTCAAACACATCTCTCACCTTCTTCTTCTCTGTCTGCTGGGAGTTCTTGGCGTAGCCGGTGAAAGGTGTGCGTTTTCCGATCTTTGCCACCAACAAACCCGTCTCTCCTGTGGGGTAAAAAAAAGCAAAAGAGCGTGGGATATGTTGAGTTAGAGCTAGAGGGTCAAGAGAGAGCTGTGTTTTTGGAGGAGATGGGCTCACCTCTGGGAACTTTAATACAAAACCCTCTGGAGTCTTTGACTGGCTCCTCTTTCTCTGTGTCATACCTTATGAGGGCATATGAATATTGCATCTGAAACAAAACATGGAAAAATAACAAGTCATTGTTTTGCTTCATCTACTAATTACTTGTTGTAATGAACATGTAAATAGTTCCAACCATGCAAGTTTATGCCATGGTGTTGGACGTCACCATACAACACAATACATATTTGCATAAGGGGCGTCTTACTTTGTGGAGAAAATGCTCTTTGCCAATGGCTCCAACTTTGCCACAGTAATTGATAAAGCCAACATTTCCTTCTGTCGCGCCGTAGCATTCACAGATGTGAACGTCCCCAAATCGCTGCAGGAAATCAGCCCAGGCGTCAGCCCTCAACCCGTTCCCAACCGCCAGCCGCACTTTATGACGTCTGTCTTTGTCCGTCTAGGGGACGAGCGGAAGACAAGTGAGACCAGGATAATAACATGGTTACCTTTGCTTCTGGGCACAAGCAGTGTGATGTTAGCTGCCCATGTCATTAAATATAGAATTATCATAGAAGAAGATAAATATACTGAGGTTTACCTTTGGTGTGTTGCAGAGGTAGCGCATAATTTCTCCTATGTACTGAATAACAGTCACATTGTACTTTCTACAGTCATTCCAGAAGTTGGAGGCAGAGAATTTACTTCTTAAAACAACAGTGATGCCTGGAAATGAAGAGGTCCAGATTTCAGCAACATGTAGGCCTAATCTCACACTGAGCTTCAGAACTTTGAAATACAAATAGTGGAACTCTGAGCCAAACTGTTATTTGAGGTCATACACCTGTTAGTTTAAACTTAAGTAAACTCCTCAGAGTTGTTATTACCTCTTTCTATGGCTCCACAAAGTCCCATTGCAAAGCCAGAACTGTGGTAAAGAGGCAGGTACACGTAGATGATATCATCTGAGCGTACGCCAACAAGACGCTGGAGAAAAGAGGCCATCCATATCCTCTCATGGTTGATCACAGCTGCCTTGGGAAGCCCTAAAAGAAAACATCACCTTTAGAAGCAGACGCAGCTCGTTGTTATTGTCCTATTTCTGCAGCTCAAGGCCTGCACACTAAAAACACCAGCACAGGTTAAAAGTCAAGGTCAGATGGGCCCGTCGGATTACCTGTGGTTCCCGAGGTGTAGATGTACAGCGCAGTGCTCTTAATGTGAATTCTGTCCCTCAGCTGAGGCGAAAGAGGCTGGTCTGAGGCCTGCTGAATTTTATCGGAGAAGCTTTCTAGGCCCTCCACATCACACTCCTCGCCGAGGATAAACACACGGACGCCCTGCTGGATCAAGGTGGGCAACACCTCCTCTACAGCCCCTCGCAAGTCTAAGAGGCAAAGGAGAGCAAGTGAAGGCCTTGTGGAGATCAGTGCAGTGACCATTACAATGGAAAGAGATGTGGAGAATCATGGGAATCAAGACTATCAAAAGCAAGCCGAGACATCTGCAGATATCAGCTTATTGCAGCTGGATCTGTATCTAATGACAAATAACCCACAATAACACAGATGACCTTGGTGTTATCTCCCCCAGCTCACCAGCACCGGCGACCAGGACCTTGGCTTCACAGCAGGAGAAGCAATGCAGCAGAGATTTGGACCTGATGTTGGAGTTGAGCAGAGACGCGCTGCAGCCCAGCTTGGCCAGTCCGAGCCAGAGCCACACGAAGTGAGGCTCGTTGCCCAGGAAGAGGGCCACCGTGTCCCCTTGTTTCAGGTGGCCGTGTGTGGACAGGGCTCTGGCCACTTTGTTGCTCTCTTTGTCCGCTTGGCTGTAAGTGTAGGAGCTTTCCTCGAAGACGAGGAACTTCTTATGCGGCTGCGACGCAACGTGGTCCAGAAAGCGATCCAAAATAGTGTAAAAGGGTTTCTGCTTCTTGAATTTACTGAGGTACAAACCGATTTTAATCGCAGAAACCGTGTAAGCTAAATCTTTAAAAAAATAAGGGTTCCTCAAGTAAAGCATTAACGGCAAAATGACCAAACCTGCAAGAGCGGTATAGAGAATATAGGCAATCATTATGAATCAGAGGAATGGAGTCAGTCCTGCAGCAGAAAGAGTACTGAGAGCTTCACACAGCAGCTGATTATAGTTACTGTAGACATTTTCAGTTTACGCCTCTTGAACTTTGAACTTTATCTTTCTCTGGGGGAGTAACACACAAATGCATGGGAAGAAATCAATCATCCATCTGCCTATGGGTGAAAAAAATACCTTTCTGCCTACTTTATGTCGTTACTGCTCGTCCTCTCTTGCTTTTTTATGTTTTTATTTTTATTATGTTATTGTCAGATATAGTTTCTAGGGACATGGGGGAAAGATTTTGCAACATCTCAAGAAGATTTTGCAACATCCTGCAAAACTATGCCTGGAATGGATCTGGAGCCGGAGTTGTGGCTGCAGCTGGTCTGAGGCACGAGGGCCAAACTGGGCTATACCATTTCAGGGAAGCAGGGCGGGGGGAGACTGTTTTTATATATTAGGCAAAAACAATTAATTTGCACAAATTGAGTGATGGGTAAACATCTTTCAACAAAAAAACGACGGGCCTGTTTATAACTAATTCATATATTTTTTTTTGCAATTTAATAATGTAGTAATCATGACATTTTTTTATCGATCTTAATTTTGGAGGCCCCCGCCAGGTAGTTGGGGCCCTAGGCGCTCTGCGTACTCTGCATGCGGAGCAGCGGCCCTGGGTGGGCGTACGATACCAAGGTGAGTATTGGTATTGGATCGATACTAGCGTGTCCTCACGCGCAGCGCTCCTCCCCACCTCTCTCACTCCGCTCACTCGGGTCCACTAGGCCCCTCCTCTCCCCCTCCCCTGCTTAACAAACAAAATATGTTATATTAAAATGTACATTTCTCAGGTTTTGCAGTGTTCATGTTTTGCAACTTGGGTTCATAAATGTTATTTTCTTATTTGGCTAAAATCTTTGTCCTGTGTTTTATTGTTATCATAATCATAATCAATTAATTAAAGGCAAAAGTACAAAATCATTCAATGATCAGGAATTTTCAAGTAAATAGTATCGGTATCGGCAATACTGGGCATGATACTGCCAGGCAGAAGACAGTCATCACCGGTACATTATACATTAGATTTTGTGTAAACTGGGCCAAGTAATAAAGATTAAAAATGTTAAATGTTCAGAAAATTCAGGAAAACTCATTTATGTACGAAATTGCACTGATACATTGAAATTACCTCATTTCAACACATGACATCATCACATTTTCCACGAAGCCTGTTACTGACCAGCAGTGACACCAAGCAGCTCCAACTATCATTTTCCACCATGAAGACAAATTCAAACACTAGGATAGATGATAGAATGATACCTTTAGAAACATCAATATGGCCCACATCCTCAAACCATATTTGAGACAAGTCAAGACAGTAACAGTAAAATAAATTAATTAATCAAAAAAACCTGCTGACCTTTATAGTTATTAACTTAACCTCTGCATCCTTTTCAATGTAAAACAGATCTAAAAGAATAGAAACCACCTTTTCCTCAATCATGATGGTTGAGACGCAGTAAATATTCACCAATGTTAATGTTGTACGTGTGACTGCAACGACAGTTCATCCATCTGTCATGGATTTATTTCCCATTCAGTGGGTAAATATGTCACATTAACTGGCACATTATGTACCGTATCTTAGACGCTGGAACTGCAGCAGGACTTCATCTCCCTGACAGAAATCTGAAACTTTTTAATGACTGGGTTTTGGAGGGCTGAACAGAGATGCTGTCGCTGTCACTACATACTAAACACAAACCCATACATGACAGAGGGTTCGCAGCTACACCGATGGCAGAGATTCATGTGCATTTGCCTTGTCACACCTGATATTTGAGTAACATCGGGGCAGATATGCACACAGAAACTAGTCCGGATTTTACAATACGAATCACTTTAATTTGTAGAAATTGATATTCATATTTACAGATATTGGCTCATAAACATGCATCTGTTCTGTCTTACATATTTTGTGTAACTCTTTAACCATTACATGCTACTCATGTTTTTCCTATAAGCAAAGTATTCTGACAAGTACATCTGATACCTGAGAGAAAGTCCTGAAAGTTTTGCCTCCGTGAAAATTCACAGATGCATCTCATTAAACTTAATCTATTCATCTAAACATATTCTAATACTTGCTTTTAATAAAGAACTTGTATTTATTATTTTACTACACACAAATTATATGAGTATTAGAATAAACAATATTTGTTCAGGCACTGAGCTGGAAGTGCATAATTAACTACTCATAGTTTGACGTTTCCTGATAGGATGGAGCTGTAGACCTGAGCTGTCAGAGGGATGTAACTCTTCTCTTTGTCGTCGAGGATGTAAAGAGGGTCCAGGATACGCCCTGGATCGAAGCTCTCCTCCACTAACTTCACCTTCATCTGCTTGAAAGTCCCCGTCACCTCCACGGCGTTCTAGACGGTAGAAATGTAGGTACAGCACTCTCACAGTGAGAAAAATACTGATTAAATCTTATTAACAATGGGCTTCATTCACCGAGCATTCTTAGGAAGACGTTTGTTCTTAAAAACTTAACAACCTAAACGCACTTTTCACCAAGATTCTGGCATTCACCGATAGATTTGTTCCTACGAACATTTAAAAGCATCCTCATGCACATTTGAATGCCGACATGTGTGGTCATAATAATAATTCTATCATTTTTAATCTTGTTAATTTTTTATTTTTATTATATTACAAAGCATGGTGGCCTTTTAAAATAAAACAACACTGAGTGTGTTAGTGTTTTTCCTAACGGAACAGTTCTGTGGGTTTGCGCCTCGAACAAGGAGCTGCTGGAGATGCACGGCTCATATACGCATCTTTGAGTCATTCATTATGAAGTCCAGCAGCACTGGGCTCTATTCAAATAATGACTTATTTTATTATGAATGCAGGATCTGCCCTGCCCCCCTGGTTGATGACACCACTCTCCAACCCTCAGACTCACCCGGAGGTGTTGTTTAATCAGCAGCATGCGCGTACTCGCTCCCGAGTACACAACCGGCACCTTGAGAAGATGCTGGATGTGTTTGAACCCAGCAGGTGGCACTCTGCTTCTACAAATGCAAGGTCTCAGAAGGTCTCTATAAATACAACCTGAATATATATAGGTTGTATATATAGGTTGATATCAATATACAAATCATCAAGATAAGAACTTAGATGCGAACATTCCTGCGTATTAAGAAGGTGTCATGAAACCGACGTGGGTTTTTCTTAAGAAAAATATTTCTTTAGAAAAACATTCTTAAGAAAGCTTGTTTTTATCATTGCCCAATGTTTGCTTTTCAAATATTTTAATCTAATTAAGTTCAATGTAAGTGTAAGTGAAATGCAGCAAAGTGTGAAAAAAAACATACCTGTATTCTTATAAAGCGAGGTCGGGCATATGAAGGGAGGTAGTTCGCCACATGCTTATATAATCGATTTCCATCAAACTGGGCACCTTCCTTCACAGTGACGGCTGCCATCCCAATCCGCCCCTCATGTCCTATATGCCACACAAAATTGAAACACAGACACATGTATTTACCAATCCATACAAAAAAAAGTTTAATAATCAATGTCTCTTTTCAATGTTCTGCCATTTGGAAGTCCTGACATTTTTACTGAACATTCTCTGAGGTCTAATAAACAGAGGGGATGTCCGTCACCTGGCACTTGGACTCCATAAACGTTGGCTTCTGTGAGACATTCACTGATCGTCAGGATGTCAGACACCTCGTTTGTGGCCACGTTCTCACCTTTCCACCTGTGGGCTCAAAACAAGGTTAGAAGCCTTTTTTAAAAGCTGTGGTCTACATTCAGAAAATCAGTTGAGTCTCTGAGACAGATTTTAAAAAAGCATCCAACCCCCCTAACCAAACCCCTCCCCTCAGTGTTCCACGAGTCGACGAGGCGGGATGACGAGGAGTAGGGGAGAAGAGGGGATTGGATGGAGGGTACAAGCCAATCAATTTCTATGCAGGCCAATGGCTGATAGACTGAATGGATTTTTTTAGACCATAGCTTTAAGCCTGAGGCAAAAGTACAATAGGAATGTGGGGAAAACAAAAACATGCTCATGTCTGATCAACCAATATTGCCCAGCTTTTTTTATATATATATAAAAGGAGCCTGATGCATAGCTTGCAGAGTTGTACATTGATATGTATCTTTAACTGCACTATTTTCCTTGAAGTGCTTTTCATCTTTAACAATGAAAGAGCTTGTGATGCTCCATCTTCTATTTGTTCAATTCTTTTCATTCATTATTGTATAATATGGTTGATCCCTATAGGGACGGCTGACTATGTTTTAGACTATAGTCTAAAACATTATTCTGACAAAAAAAATATCAATAAACCTCAAATTAAAATCACAGGGAACATAAGTCCTGTACCTGAATGTGTCCCCTACACGATCCTGAAAGTAAATAAAGTTGTCTTCATCGATCCTCATTAAATCTCCACTGTTAAAGTAAAGATCTCCTTTTTTCAGAACATTACGAACTCTTTTCCTCTCCGTTTGTTCTTGGTTCTGGGCATAGCCAACGAAAGGAGCGATGTCTGTGATCTTCGACACCAGCAGACCCGTCTCACCTGAAAGAAAAAGCCCAGAGATGTCTTTTTTTTACGGCTATTGTCTGTCAATGGAATACTCGCCTCATCTACGGGGTCCAGATTTGGGTGGTTAAAAGTCCCTGCTGCCTACAAGACCCATATGTAATACTCTATGCAACAGAAGGGAGTACACCCTAGTGCAAGATCACTTAAATCAAATTATTCAAAATTGTATCACCTTACAGTAATTGCATTATGTCTGAGACAGTAGGGTATTTGCTCTTGTGTAAAATTAAAACTAAAAGTTTAGATTTACTATAATAAAAATACAGGCCCCATGCTGGAGGACCCAATCTGAGCCAAACAAATGTATCTTGGTCTCATCTGACCCAAGAATGTGCTCCCCAATTTGTATCAGGCTTCTTTTCATGTTCTTTAGCAAAGTTTCATCTTGCAGTTTTTGTGCCGAAGAGCAAGCAAGGGTTTCTTATGGACGCCGTCTATAGAGGTTGATGTGAAGAAATGTCCTGTTCTAGCTGTCACAGAAACTCCCATTAGCATTGATGACCACCTGAAGCACTTGCCCATCTGTTTTTCAGAGCTAGCAAGTAAGATACTGTCCTATGGTTCGTTCTATACCTCCTGGTTGTTGGAAATATGTATGAGTCAATGCAAGGAGACCTCTGGAGATGGTAGATGTCTTGTGCAGGAATATGTATTGATGCATCGTGAGAATAGAGCAGTACAACAGCTACAAACTCAACAGTGCATTGCCAACCCAAATTCGGCCTCCTGGGGAAGCATACAAACCCAGGTTATCTTGAGGAAGCTGCCATGGCGTCTGTATTATGTCTGGGTTAAAGAGAAGAACTCTGTGTTCGGCCCTGAGAGATGCTAGTGTCTTGTTTGTGAGAAGCAGACACTAAATAACTCAGATAAAATCACAAAAATAATCATGTATTAAATATAACCTGTTCATAAGATGACATGTATGTAGGGTTGCAAAGGGGCGGAAAATTCCCGGTAAATTTACGGAAAGTTTCCGGTAAATTTCCACGGGAACTTAAGCTTGGGAATTTTGGAAATATTCCATATTTGGAAACTTGCCATTATGGGAATTATGGGAATTAATGGGAATTTAGCGGAACTAACTGGGAATATATTATATCCAAGCATAAATATGAACAGAAGTCATAAGAAAACATCCATACAAAATGTTTTCAACAGATATTTCAACAGATTTATTTGAAAGTAGAACAGAACATGTTTTAATTAGTTGTTTCATGGGTGAAGTCAAAAACAGGAATGTTAGGTTCAATATACCATCTCCCAACCCCACTCATTCAAAAATGGAATGGAATGTTCCCGTTCATTGTCTATGTAAGAAGCCGTGCAATGCCGTCGCGGAGCAGCGAATTTCGAGAGACGGAGCGCCGCCGCCCGCAAGCTCTCGAAAATCTTTTAAACTGAATGCCTTCAATAGTCTTTGTGCTTCAGGCTCAAAAGTGTGGTCCAGTCTTCTAGTGATCTTCTGTACATGTGATGGAGGCATGCACAGTGCCAGTAGGGGGCGTGGTCTCAATAGCCATGCACTAAGCAGTGTGCTCTGTGCATGTGGTTGAGGAATGGCATGGATATTCAAGTGTATTTGAATGGCATCTGTTTGTTTTAGTCAAGATTATGCTACAAAATAACTTTCCTCAGCTATATTTAAGTCCCCTTTGAAGAGCCAACCATCAATTTTAAAATTGCCCAGTTTATTCCTGTTTATTCCCATAAATTCCCATTAATTCCCATGGAAAGTTTCCACTTTACCTACATGTATGTATCTTACACTGAGGGAATCAGGTATAGAGAACATCCCCTCACACTGGTTACTGCTGTCACTGTGTTTACACTGATTTTTAGTTGGTCACTGATCTTCCAGTATCCTCTTCCATCTCTGTGAAGTCTCAGTCAGATTTTTTAAATTCCTCTGGCAATTTTTTTTCCATGTGGAGCCACAGACTGGTGTTCACAGGTCATTGTATACATATGTTCATGCAATTAGGCTAACTGGAAATCACAGGATTTATAACTTATGTGTCAGCGATGACAGGTGTATTGACTTGAGTTTCTACATTGAGGCCTGTATTTCTAATTTAGTCTTTGTCATGTATTTGATTTTGATTGTTCATCATAGTAAATACTCTATTTGTCAACTTAAAGTGAAACAATTTTGAAACATTTGAAATCTAAGTGATTTTGCACAAGGGTGTACTCACTTGTATTGGTGTATACTGTAAGTTTGCTAATTACCTTTGGGCGACTCCAGACAAAGGCCGTTAGCATCTCGAATCGGTTCATCCCGCTCCGTGTCGTACTTAATCAGAGTGAAGGGAAAGAGTTTCTACATGGGGTAAAGAAGTAAAGACATGAGTGTAGGATGTGCCCAATGCATCTTTGTACCAACAATAGAATAAAACAGATTATTCCCATAGCATTTATAGGCATTCTTATATTCTAATACATGCAATCCAACAAATATACTATACAGACTTTTGAATATGCATTAATACATGAGATGTAATTGACAACAGGAACAATGTTGACAAAAATGTTTTATTTCATTCTTACCTGATGAAAATAGTTAACTCGTCCAATAGCTCCAATTTTCCCTGCGTAGTTGACAAAACCCACATTTCCCTCTGTGGAGGCGTAAAACTCTCGGACCTGAATGTTCCCGAATCTCTTGAGAAACTCTCTCCATACCTCTGCTCTGACACCGTTGCCTATGGCCAGTCTCACTTTATGGTCCTTGTCATTTTCTCTCTGCATCACATAAAAGGTAATGTACGTTAAGCATTTTATACTACAGAAACACATGATTTGATACCTAATTTCGAGTCACAGAAGTAAAATCCATTGACTGTGAAATCCTCATAAAACACAGAGAAAATAGTTGTAATGTAACTCATCAGGCTGGAAGATTTATGGAAGGTTTACTGTTCATGTAAACATAAGGAAAGTGTAAAGATCACATTCTTCTTTACTAATTAACTGTTTATGGAGATTACAGTCCTAATATAACAGTAAAATGACAACCAAACATATGACAGTTTTATCATGTAGAGCTCATATTCTATACAGCACTGCAACATTGTAACATTTCTTGCAATAATAAACTGCAGTTGTAGATTACATTAGATACACTGTATATATAAATAACAGCACGGTAAATAACAGTTTCTTCTAAGCTGTAGCTGTACCGGTAGTTTGTTGTAATTTAACAGGGTTTCAGTGAACTCGCCTTTAAACTAATGTAATTAATGTGATGTCCACTGTAGTAAATGTGACCGGAAAGTCGACTAGTAAAAGGTAATTTGGTTGCCAAGTTACTTGATATGGTCTTCGGAAGATAAGGTTAGCATCTATTCCTAGTGGTGACCAGATACAGACAAACCACCTCCTCTGACTCGAACGGGGTCACGCAGTAAATTGAGACTGCACTTCATGTGATGCAATGGGATACTCTGAATGGCCATACATGTATGTACAATGAGTACAGTACTCCTCAATGAAGCAGACGGATCTTTGAGAGATCGGGAAAAGTATGCAGTGTTTAAACACCACGCCAACGAACTTATGTGATGTTGTTTGACTCCCAATACCTCTAGTAATTGAGATACTGCCAGTCAGTGAAGAGATAAAGGTTAAGAAATAGGGCATGGCCTATATATCAGTCAACATATTTTGGATATAAAGCATCAGGTATGACTGTTTACTCATGACATCATTCGTCAAGACCACATAGGACTAAAACTGCAGTTATATGGATTTTAGTTGTCCCTTAAATCGTACAATTACATTCTGTCCAAAAATAACTTTCCTTGAAGGCATTTTCTATTGAAATGTCCCCACCGCCCCAGATGAAGAGGGAGGGCGACCTTTACTTCCTGCCAGCCCCAAAGTAACGCCACTGGTTTGTGTTTCAGTTGAGTTTGAACTGTCACATGATCGAGACACTGCAGCAGAGCTTTTGTTAAAAAAAAAAAAAGCGGGCCTCTACGTGCCTCTAAAACACCGGTGGAAAAGAAGGAAAAAAGAAAGATGGCGACGGTGCCCGTGATAAAACCAGAGTCAACATCGGACCCGCGTTTCAAAGGTGGCGTGATCTAAGGGATTGCAAAGGTCACGAAGTCGAGGGGGAGGAGCTCGGTGGTCGTGGGGGAGGAGCGTGAGAGTTGGAAACATTCAAATTCTGACAGAGTGCCCTCCATCCACCGGACTTGCCGACTGGGACTTTAATGTCAGTACATTTCATTACCCCTTTGTCCGTGTAATTCTGTCGCCCGTTTCTACGATGTCACACTGACAAAGTGAAAAAAGAATCAGTTTACCTTTGGTGTAGTGCAGAGGTAACGCATCACCTCTCCTATGTACTGCACCACAGTCACACTGTGTTTCCTGCAGTCGTCCCAGAACTGAGAAGCAGAGAACTTCCTCTTCAGAATGATAGTTGACCCTTCACAATAAGACAACAAAAAAGAAAGTTCCATGATGAGCTTAGCCACATAGAAATGTGCTTCAGGAGGTTCAGATTCATTTCTAAACATGATAAAAAAAAAAATATGATGCCCATTTAAACAAAGACAGAATGCATATTGGGGATATATTTTTTACTACTATTCACTATTGTATTAATGGTAACAATCCTAGTTAATTCTACATTATATTTTGACTTAGATTATTGAACACTTATGCCAACAATATTAAACTGTATGCCATTGAACTGCGTACTGCGCTACAGGACAGTTATTGTTCTGGTGTTGGATATCTCCTTATATGTGTGTAGCTCAGGCTGCTTACCCAGACATATAATAGCGATGTGAACTTTAGCCTATTTAGAAAAAAACAGTTAGAAAGTAGAGGTAAGCTGTTTTTGTTTCACCCAGCTCTGTTCAGATTCCTGGTTCACAGCGACAAAAGACTCTTTCATTGAGTTTAGCACAGGGCCAGGAAAGGAGGAGGAGGAGCAGGGGCAACCAGCCTCATGTTTATGTAGGTTTGGAGCAATAGTTCAATATGATCATTTATCTTCTTTTAATCGAATCATATCATGGTGAAACCATATATTGAGAGATTGTGAAACACGCATTACTTTATTTTTTACATTATTTTACACTTGAGTTCTTAATTTAAGTATTTCATTCACATATTTGTACACAAATTCACATTAACTATTTATTTATTGATAAACAATGTAAGGCTACATTGTGATACATGAGATATGAAATTACCTATATCGTGATAGGAGATTTTGGCCATATCGGCCCGATACGTAGATCATTCCTGTGTTAATTAGTTGCCCTCAGCAGCAGAGATCTGAGGTTCAAAGGATACCTCGATATCTTACAGGTGGGTATGAAGCCAGTGAGGGATCACACCCTTGTCACTGCACGTTGCAAGATCGATAATTCTAGAAAAAACTAAAACTAAAAGTACGCTCTGGTTCCGCTCATCGCACCTGTCTCAATGGAGCCGATAAAGCCGATAATGAATCCAGCTGTGTGGTACAGAGGCAGGTTGAGGTAGATGACATCACTAGACGTTACACCATTGGAAGATAAAACAGCCAGACTGGTCAAGAGGCGGGTCTGATTGACCACAGCTGCCTTAGGGAGACCTGAAATACAACAAGACAACAAACACCTTGACAGCCGAAGAAACTGACGTGTTGCCGTGGGAACGGATTATCACGTGAAACTGAAAGACTACCTGTAGTTCCGGAGGTGTAAATATAAACTGCAGGACTTTTGAACGTGACGTGTGATCTGAGAGATCGAGGGAGCGGTGTGTCCGCTGCCTCGTCCACTTTATCAGAGAAGCTCTCCATCCCAGGTGTGTTGCAGTGTTGGGTCATCAGGAGGACGGAGACGCCCTGCTCCGTCAGTGAAGGCAACACGTCCTCCACTGCTTCCTTCAGCTCTGGAAAGAGACGTACACACCAATCAATCACCAATATGTAGATACTGGCCCATTGCTGGCAATGAAATATGAAGCTTTACAGAAAACACAAGTAGGGTTAAAGTCAGCCTATAAAAGTGGCAATGTGGCTGCTGTATTTTTAAAAGGGTTGCAAAGGGGCGGAAAATTCCCGGTAAATTTACGGAAAGTTTCCGGTAAATTTCCACGGGAACTTAAGCTTGGGAATTTTGGAAATATTCCATATTTGGAAACTTGCCATGGGAATAATGGGAATTATGGGAATTAATGGGAATTTAGTGGAACTAACTGGGAATATATTATATCCAAGCATAAATATGAACAGAAGTCATAAAAAAACATCCATACAAAATGTTTTCAACAGATATTTCAACAGATTTATTTGAAAGTAGAACAGAACATGTTTTAATTAGTTGTTTCATGGGTGAAGTCAAAAACAGGAATGTTAGGTTCAATATACCATCTCCCAACCCCACTCATTCAAAAATGGAATGGAATGTTCCCATTCATTGTCTATGTAAGAAGCCGTGCGATGCCGTCGCGGAGCGGCGAATTTCAAGAGACGGAGGGCCGCCACCCGCAAGCTCTCGAAAATCTTTAAACTGAATGCCTTCAATAGTCTTTGTGCTTCAGGCTCAAAAGTGTGGTCCAGTCTTCTAGTGATCTTCTGTACATGTGATGGAGGCCTGCACAGTGCCAGTAGAGGGTGTGGTCTCAATAGCCATGCACTAAGCAGTGTGCTCTGTGCATGTGGTTGAGGAATGGCATGGATATTCAAGTGTATTTGAATGGCATCTGTTTGTTTTAGTCAAGATTATGCTACAAAATAACTTTCCTCAGCTATATTTAAGTCCCCTTTGAAGAGCCAACCATCAATTTTAAAAATTCCTGTTTATTCCCATAAATTCCCATTAATTCCCATGGAAAGTTTCCACTTTTTAAAATTCCCGGAATTTTGCAACCCTAATTTTTAACAACAAAAATTACAGTTTACATAACTCAACCAGAAAGAGTCTTGAGATGCTCTATATCGTCTCTACGAAAACCCTTATTATTAACAAAATTGAAACTTGAAAAGAATAAAAATAACTGTACAAAATACTTTAATAATTTGTTTGCTGTACTATTTGTTCACTTTGGGTTGACTTCTAAAAACAACCTTTACGTATGACAGAGGTCTACTGAAACCGGAAACATCAAATGCGTTTGACAGCAACATGCAATCTGACTGTCTGGTTTGCTGTGTGCTCCTACCTGAGGCCGCTATCAACACTTTGGCCTTGCAGCAGTTAAAGCAGTGCAGCAGAGACTTGGCCCGGATGTTGTGATTGAGCAGAGCCACGGGAGAGCCCAGTTTGGCCAGGGCCAGCCAGGTGAACAGGAAGGCGGGCTCGTTCCCCATGAAAAGCGCCACGGTGTCCCCGGCTTCATACCCGGGCTGAGCCAGCAGCGCGTTGGCTGCTTTGCTGCTCCTTTTATCCGCGTCTGCGTACGAGAATGTTTCCTCCTCGGACACGATGAACAGCTTGTGTGGATGCGCCGCGGTCCGCTCCAAGAACCGGTCCAAGACAAAGAAGGACGGTCTCCTTCTGCGCCACGACACAAACTTTAAAAAAATCCGCATCAGATCCCCGAAATACACAATATCCATCCAAAGATAAGGGGACACAGTTCTGAGGGCGAACGGTATGACGAGGAGGACGCCTGCTAAAAGGACAGAAATCAAACACACCTCCATCGTGTTTTCTCCTTTAAAAGCCACGAGAACTGTAAAAAGAAAAAAGAAAAAAAAAAGAAGTGCAGCCAGGGTCTGCAAAATGGGGAATGTTGTGCCAATAAGGATTGTGTTGAGTGGGGCGGGGCTTTTTCTCCCCAAAAAAGTAGGTTAAGATCATGGAAAAGGTCAAATGCTTGAATAATCTGGAATACAGATGATTGGAGGGATTATTGCTCAGCAGCAGCATTCCACTATTAAAGGGCCTCAAGACAAATGGATCAACATGAAACATGGAACAACTCAGATGTTTCCCTTTGAGCCCTCCCTACATTTAGCTTCAAACAACGTTGAAAGTGAGTTAATGAGAAGTAGTTTTAAACTGTATGCCTTTTATATGATGAATGCATATGTACCTCTTTGAAGGTACATGCACTAAGCAAACAGCATTGTTCATAATTGTGTAGAGATGTATCCTTCTTCTTCTTGCAACACGGGGAAACAGACAACTTTCCAAATAATCAAACTAGTCCTCAAAACAGGAGAATGGCATCAGTGCTCTCGAGTGTTTAATTTAGTTCAGCGTGAGATTTTGGCTGAAGGTACGTTTCCACAGGCAGCATTATTTCCAGTTCATTGACGTGAAGCGTTGACAACACGTAGACCGCGTTGTCACCGCTTCAATTTTTCACGTTGTCACGTTGTCTACGTGTTGTTAACATGTTAACGTGTTGTCTACATATTGTTAACGTGTCATCTATGTGTTTTCTACGTGTTGTCTACATGTTGTCTACGTGTTGTCTACGTGTTGTCTACGTGTTAACAGGTTGTCTACGTGTTGTCTACGTGTTGTCTGTGTTGTTAACATGTTGTATACGTGTTGTCCATGTGTTGTCTAGGTGTTGTCTAAGTGTTGTCTAGGTGTTGTCTAAGTGTTGTTAACGTGTTGTCTACGTGTTGTTAACATGTTGTTTACGTGTTGTATACGTGTTGTCCATGTGTTGTCTACCTGTTGTCTAGGTGTTGTCTAAGTGTTGTTAACGTGTTGTATACGTGTTAACATGTTGTTAACATGTTGTCTACGTGTTGTCAACGTGTTGTTAACATGTTAACGTGTTGTCTACATATTGTTAACGTGTCATCTACGTGTTTTCTACGTGTTGTCTACATGTTGTCTACGTGTTGTCTACGTGTTAACAGGTTGTCTAAGTGTTGTCTACGTGTTGTCTACGTGCTGTCTACGTGTTGTCTTTGTTAACATGTTGTATACGTTTTGTGTTGTCTAGGTGTTGTCTAAGTGTTGTCTAGGTGTTGTCTAAGTGTTGTTAACGTGTTGTCTACGTGTTGTTAACATGTTGTTAACGTGTTGTATACGTGTTGTCCATGTGTTGTCTACCTGTTGTCTAGGTGTTGTCTAAGTGTTGTTAAGGTGTTGCATACGTGTTGTTAACGTTTTGTCTATGTATTGTTGACATGTCGTCTACGTGTTGTCTACGTGTTGTTAACAGGTTGTCTACGTGTTGTCTACATGTTGTCTACGTGTTGTCTAGGTGTTGTCTAAGTGTTGTTAACGTGTCGTCTACGTGTTGTCTACGTGTTATTAACAGGTTGTCTACGTGTTATTAACAGGTTGTCTACGTGTTGTCTACGTGTTATTAACAGGTTGTCTACGCGTTATTAACAGGTTGTTAACGTGTTGTCTACGTATTGTTAACATTTCGTCTACGTGTTGTTAACATGTTGTCTGTTGTCTACGTGTTGTCTATGTGTTGTTAACGTGTTGTCTACGTGTTGTCTATGTGTTGTTAACGTGTTGTTAACGTGTTGTCTACATGTTGTTAACATGTTAACATGTTGTCTGTGTTGTCTAAAGTTGTCTACGTGTTGTCTACATGTTGTTAACATGTCTACGTGTTGTATAATGTTGTCTACGTTTTGTTAATCTGTTGTGTACATGTTGTCTACCTGTTGTTAACATGTTGTCCATGTGTTGTGTACGTGTTGTCTAAGTGTTGTTTATGTGTTGTCTACATGTTGTTAACGTTTTGTCTAAGTGTTGTCTACGTGTTATTAATGTGTTGTCTACATGTTGTTGACTTCACCCATGAAACAACTAATTAAAACATGTTCTGTTCTACTTTCAAATAAATCTGTTGAAATATCTGTTGAAAACATTTTGTATGGATGTTTTCTTATGACTTCTGTTCATATATATGCTTGGATATAATATATTCCCAGTTAGTTCCCCTAAATTCCCATTAATTCCCATTATTCCCATGGCAAGTTTCCAAATATGGAATATTTCCAAAATTCCCAAGCTTAAGTTCCCGTGGAAATTTACCGGAAACTTTCCGTAAATTTACCGGGAATTTTCCGCCCCTTTGCAACCCTAGTTAAGAATGACAGATGTATCCTTCTTCTTCTTGCAACACGGGGAAACAGACAACTTTCCAAATAATCAAACTAGTCCTCAAAACAGGAGAATGGCATCAGTGCTCTCGAGTGTTTAATTTAGTTCAGCGTGAGATTTTGGCTGAAGGTACGTTTCCACAGGCAGCATTATTTCCAGTTCATTGACGTGAAGCGTTGACAACACGTAGACCGCGTTGTCACCGCTTCAATTTTTCACGTTGTCACGTTGTCTACGTGTTGTTAACATGTTAACGTGTTGTCTACATATTGTTAACGTGTCATCTATGTGTTTTCTACGTGTTGTCTACATGTTGTCTACGTGTTGTCTACGTGTTGTCTACGTGTTAACAGGTTGTCTACGTGTTGTCTACGTGTTGTCTGTGTTGTTAACATGTTGTATACGTGTTGTCCATGTGTTGTCTAGGTGTTGTCTAAGTGTTGTCTAGGTGTTGTCTAAGTGTTGTTAACGTGTTGTCTACGTGTTGTTAACATGTTGTTAACGTGTTGTATACGTGTTGTCCATGTGTTGTCTACCTGTTGTCTAGGTGTTGTCTAAGTGTTGTTAACGTGTTGTATACGTGTTAACATGTTGTTAACATGTTGTCTACGTGTTGTCAACGTGTTGTTAACATGTTAACGTGTTGTCTACATATTGTTAACGTGTCATCTACGTGTTTTCTACGTGTTGTCTACATGTTGTCTACGTGTTGTCTACGTGTTAACAGGTTGTCTAAGTGTTGTCTACGTGTTGTCTACGTGCTGTCTACGTGTTGTCTTTGTTAACATGTTGTATACGTTTTGTGTTGTCTAGGTGTTGTCTAAGTGTTGTCTAGGTGTTGTCTAAGTGTTGTTAACGTGTTGTCTACGTGTTGTTAACATGTTGTTAACGTGTTGTATACGTGTTGTCCATGTGTTGTCTACCTGTTGTCTAGGTGTTGTCTAAGTGTTGTTAAGGTGTTGCATACGTGTTGTTAACGTTTTGTCTATGTATTGTTGACATGTCGTCTACGTGTTGTCTACGTGTTGTTAACAGGTTGTCTACGTGTTGTCTACATGTTGTCTACGTGTTGTCTAGGTGTTGTCTAAGTGTTGTTAACGTGTCGTCTACGTGTTGTCTACGTGTTATTAACAGGTTGTCTACGTGTTATTAACAGGTTGTCTACGTGTTGTCTACGTGTTATTAACAGGTTGTCTACGCGTTATTAACAGGTTGTTAACGTGTTGTCTACGTATTGTTAACATTTCGTCTACGTGTTGTTAACATGTTGTCTGTTGTCTACGTGTTGTCTATGTGTTGTTAACGTGTTGTCTACGTGTTGTCTATGTGTTGTTAACGTGTTGTTAACGTGTTGTCTACATGTTGTTAACATGTTAACATGTTGTCTGTGTTGTCTAAAGTTGTCTACGTGTTGTCTACATGTTGTTAACATGTCTACGTGTTGTATAATGTTGTCTACGTTTTGTTAATCTGTTGTGTACATGTTGTCTACCTGTTGTTAACATGTTGTCCATGTGTTGTGTACGTGTTGTCTAAGTGTTGTTTATGTGTTGTCTACATGTTGTTAACGTTTTGTCTAAGTGTTGTCTACGTGTTATTAATGTGTTGTCTACATGTTGTTGACTTCACCCATGAAACAACTAATTAAAACATGTTCTGTTCTACTTTCAAATAAATCTGTTGAAATATCTGTTGAAAACATTTTGTATGGATGTTTTCTTATGACTTCTGTTCATATATATGCTTGGATATAATATATTCCCAGTTAGTTCCCCTAAATTCCCATTAATTCCCATTATTCCCATGGCAAGTTTCCAAATATGGAATATTTCCAAAATTCCCAAGCTTAAGTTCCCGTGGAAATTTACCGGAAACTTTCCGTAAATTTACCGGGAATTTTCCGCCCCTTTGCAACCCTAGTTAAGAATGACAGATGTTTTGATGTGAAGATGTTTTATGATTCCTTTGCATATCAGGTAGGTTATAGGATGTTTAACACTTCAAGTCTGCCTTGATATTTATTGAAACAATGAATTCAAGGGAAGTGTGGCTCAACAGACAAATGCAAGTGTTGTTTTGTATTGTGCAACATTATTAAATATAATAAAGAAGTTGTGTGCTTTTGTTATTCGATAATTTGCTATATTTAACATACTTATGTTTGTTAATTGATATAAAAATAGAGATCAAGTAAAACGAAATACAAGTAAAAGTCCTGTAGTCCAAAGTTTTACCGAAGTAAACATCCAGAAGTATTATAAGAATCAATGTACTTCAAGTATCAAGAGAAAATGTACGCATCACATCCTATCATAGTGTCATATTTATCATCTATATTATTGATGCATGACTAATGTGTTAGGATCAGCTTGCCAAGGTAGAGATATTTTTTTAACATCTTACCATTAAGCAGTTTTATCTTTAACAATGCATCGTATTTTAGAAGCTGGTCATATGTTTTTTTTAATCTGAAACTAGAACAAATTATTAACTAGAACTAAAGTGATTAAATAAATGTAGTGGAGTAAAATTAATCATGTTTCCCTCTGAAATGTAGTAGAATAGAAGTATAAAGAAGCAAAACTGGAAAACTCAACTCAACTCAACTTTATTCATATAGCACTTTACAACAACCGTACTTGAAAACAAAGTGCTGTACAGAGACATAAAACTATTTAAAAACACTAAAATAAACAAAACAGACAGTAAAACAGGTGTTACATTGTTTTAAAAACAATTAGAAACGATAAAACAATAAATCAAAGCAAGGCAATAAGAAAAATAAAAAACACTAAAACAGGAGTAAAGTCTCATGTGGAGTTGAAAGCCAGGGAATAAAAATGGGTTTTAAGACTGGACAGTGAAAAATGTAAGTACAAGTACATCCAAATGATACATAAATACAGCAGTGAAGTAACTATGTACCACACATTAAGCTGAATAGGTCATTGTGGGTGAACTTGATATCTATTCACCTGGTACCAATGGTACCAGTTTACATACCGTAACACCTGTGAACATTAAACAGGCTGATGTGTCAGTGGGAGAAATATTGCATCATTTTATTATATATTATATTATAATAAAGTGCACATAAAATATACTGTGAAGATATAAAAAAGTTAACTGATTAATTTATTAATTGCTTTTGTTTAAAGGGATAGTTCGGAAGTTTGGACATAAGACCTATTTTCCAAGTCAGCCGGTGTGTTCGAGACGTCTGGAGACGTTTTCAAGACATTTCATTCAGTTCTTCTAGTTGCCGAGTTCGCTTGTGCTATGGCTAGCGCAAGTCAATGGTTCTAGTTAGCATGGCATTAAAAACAGTCTTGCCCACTCCACAGTGCACCCAAGGCAAATCAATTAAAACACTAGACTGTCGATGTACATATCTGTGTTGATAGAATAATATTTGAAACAAAACTAACCTTGCATCGCATGAATCATCCATTTTTTGAGGGACTAGCAGCGGAATTTTACTTTGCTCTGTCAGACTCAAAACTCTAAGATGCGCTGCTCGGAATCCAGCCGGTAAATACACACCTGAACACCACCGATTTGTCGCCGATTTGTCGGTCCCCAAGTCCTTTTAACTTCAAGGCAGAGTCTTAGTAACTATTACTTTATTTAATGAAAATTAAAATAAGATTAAATTAAGATTCTGTCAAATGAATGCCGTGTGCACCATCAAATTCATCTTTTGTATAAAAAAGTTAACTTTTTAAATATTTATTTTCATTTCAATCTGTGGCACAGGACTTTATGCAGCTTACAGGGGAGTCAATCAGTTCAAGACAATTTAGACTATGGAAAAATAATAAATGATATCAGAGCTGATCATATAAGCTATAGCAATAAAGTGAGCTGTTGTCTGATACACTGAATTGCAAAGGTTAACAGAAAAAAGGGCTTTGAATTACTGTAAACACATGTCTGTATTCTGCTGCTATCTAGTGGTGGTAACTACACATAGCAGGGAAAGTTTAGTCAACTATAAAATGCCTTTATCTTCATGGTTAGCTGGTATTTGATTTGTTTCCTCGGCTCTGCACTTTAACAATGTTTTGATTTCCTAACATAAATCTCTTTACTTTTTACAATGTATGATTTTGATCAGTACTTTATTGGAGTATTTCCATTATCTGTTACTTTATACTTCTACTCCACCTCACTGGAGAGGTATATTTTAAATACTGTTTACTGAGGCCTGTATTTCCAATTTAGTCTTTGTCATGTATTTGATTTTGATTGTTCATCATTGTAAATACTCTATTTGTCAACTTAAAAATAATGCAATTATTGAGAAGTGATACGATTTTGAAACATTTGACATCTAAGTGATTTTGCAGAAGGGTGTACTCACTTGTATTGGTGTATACTGTAAGTTTGCTAATTACCTTTGGGCGACTCCAGACAAAGGCCATCTCGAATCGGTTCATCCCACTCCGTGTTGTACTTAATCAGAGTGAAGGGAAAGAGTTTCTACATGGGGTAAAGAAGTAAAGACATGAGTGTAGGATGTGCCCAATGCATCTTTGTACCAACAATAGAATAAAACGGATTATTCCCATAGCATTTATTGGGCATTCTTATATTCTAATATATGCAATCCAACAAATATACTATAATGACTTTTAAATATGTAATTGACAACAGGAACAATGTTGACAAAAATTATTTTAATTCATTCTTACCTGATGAAAATAGTTAACTCGTCCAATAGCTCCAATTTTCCCTGCGTAGTTGACAAAACCCACATTTCCCTCTGTGGAGGCGTAAAACTCTCAGACCTGAATGTTCCCGAATCTCTTGAGAAACTCTCTCCATACCTCTGCTCTGACACCGTTGCCTATGGCCAGTCTCACTTTATGGTCCTTGTCATTTTCTCTCTGTATCACATAAAAGGTAATGTACGTTAAGCATTTTATACTACAGAAACACATGATTTGATACCTAATTTCGAGTCACAGAAGTAAAATCCATTGACTGTGAAAACATCATAAAACACAGAGGAAATAGTTGTAATGTAACTCATCAGGGGTGAAAGCTGCTGAAGATTTATGATTATTTTTTAAATATCTTTACTGTTCATGTAAGCATAAGGAAAGTGTAAAGATCACATTCTTCTGTACTAATTAACTGTTTATGGAGATTACAGTCCTAATATAACAGTAAAATGACAACCAAACATGTGACAGTTTTATCATGTAGAGCTCATATTCTATACAGCACTGCAACATTGTAACATTTCTTGCAATAATAAACTGCAGTTGTAGATTACATTAGATACACTGTATATATAAATAACAGCACGGTAAATAACAGTTTCTTCTAAGCTGTAGCTGTACCGGTAGTTTGTTGTAATTTAACAGGGTTTCAGTGAACTCACCTTTAAACTTATGTAATTAATGTGATGTCCACTGTAGTAAATGTGACCGGAAAGTCGACTAGTAAAAGGTAATTTGGTTGCCAAGTTACTTGATATGGTCTTCCGAAGATAAGGTCAGCATCTATTCCTAGTGGTGACCAGATACAGACAAACCACCTCCTCGGACTCGAACGGGGTCACGCAGTAAATTGAGACTGCACTTCATGTGATGCAATGGGATACTCTGAATGGCCATACATGTATGTACAATGAGTACAGTACTCCTAAATGAAGCAGACGGATCTTTGAGAGATCAGCAAAAGTATGCAGTGTTTAAACGTGTCTATTTATCACATCAGCAATGATATTAACGTGCAGCCATTTTCATTGGTGCCGTTGAAAACCCCTACAGATAATGACGCAGGAGGCTGGAACCTGATATTTGAGATTTAACGATTTCTATTTTTGTAAACCAGCTATGCTGCTCTGTGGGAATGTACTGATTTGGAAAGTTATCTCTGCCGAGCTCTGTCCCAGCAGCAGCTAGCTGCAGCCGGTTCACAGCACACTGTCTCAGCAGCTGCCTCCAACGGAAAGGCATTTTTACACTGGCGAAGATGGCACAGAGAAGGCGTGGCTCCCGCACACCCACGCCAAAGACCTTATGTGATGTTGTTTGACTCCCAATACCTCTAGTAATTGAGATACTGCCAGTCAGTGAAGAGATAAAGGTTAAGAAATAGGGCATGGCCTATATATCAGTCAACATGATATTTTGGATGAGGTACGACTGTTTACTCATGACATCATTCGTCAAGACCACAGAGGACTAAAACTGCAAATCCCTTAAATCGTACAATTACATTCTGTCCAAAAATAACTTTCCTTGAAGGCATTTTCTATTGAAATGTCCCCACCGCCCCAGATGAAGAGGGAGGGCGACCTTTACTTCCTGCCAGCCCCAAAGTAACGCCACTGGTTTGTGTTTCAGTTGAGTTTGAACTGTCACATGATCGAGACACTGCAGCAGAGCTTTTGTTAAATTCCCAGTCGGCAACATTTTTTTTTTTTTATCATATTCACTGAAGCCACCACTACGCTCCAATAGAACAACGTAAATCATCCGGTTTATCCGGTTTAGAGAAAAAAACGTGCCTCTACGTTCACGTAGAGCCTGTTGTTTGTTTTGCAAAAATCAATTGGACCGGATCATCCTGTCCAATCAGCACGCAGGGCTGCGTTTGTGCAGACACAGAGCCCCTCCCCGCTCGGGTCGTTCCACTATCACAGGGGGGAGGCGGAGGGAAGTAGCAACAAGCTTCCAATTCCTCGTTAAAAACCGAAACGAGGAGGTCCAAAACAACCAAGGAAAAGAAAACACTGGTGGAAAAGAAGGAAAAAAAGAAAGACGGTGCCCGTGATAAAACCAGAGTCAACATCGGACCCGCGTTTCAAAGGTAGCGTGATCTAAGGGATTTTAAAGGGCACGAAGTCGAGGGGGAGGAGCTCGGTGCTCGTGGGGGAGGAGCCTGAGAGTTGTAAACATTCAAATTCTGAGTGCCCTCCATCCGCCGGACTTGCCGACTGGGACTTTAATGTCTGTACATTTCATTACCCCTTTGTCCGTCTAATTCTGTCACCCGTTTCTACGATGTCACACTGACAAAGTGAAAAAATAATCAGTTTACCTTTGGTGTAGTGCAGAGGTAACCCATTTATTTATTTATTTATTTATTTATTTATTTCGGGCATGTCAGTTAAATCATCATCATCACACTTTGTTCAAATAATACAATACACATGGCCGAAAGGGAAAGCGGGAGAAGCCAAGGCTTATCTAGTCCCATTACATCATACCTGACAAATCGCACCTTTCAGGTCACATGGAATGGCTCTATGTCCAAACCCTGTTCTCTCGACACGGGTGTCCCTCAAGGCTCAGTATTAGGACCGCTTCTGTTCTCACTATACACCAGATCACTAGGTTCTGTTATTACATCGCATGGATTCTCCTACCATTGCTACGCAGATGACACCCAGCTGTTCCTCTCTTTTCCCCCGTCCTCTGACACTCACATTGCAACTCGCATCTCGGACTGTCTGGCTGACATCTCTGTCTGGACAACTGCACATCACCTCAAGCTTAACCTGAATAAAACCGAACTCCTCTTCATCCCAGGGAAAGACTGCCCTCGCATGGACCTGTCGGTCACTGTCGAGGGCATCACAGTATTGCCGTCGTCAACTGCGAGGAACCTGGGTGTAATCCTCGATGACCAACTATCCTGCACCCCCAACATCACTGCTGTGGCCCGATCCTGCAGATTTGCCCTCTACAACATCCGCAGGATTCGGACCTTCCTCACAAAGGATGCAACGCAACTCTTGGTCCAAGCACTGGTCATCTCCCGCCTTGACTACTGCAACTCTCTCCTGGCCGGACTCCCGGCCTCTGCGATTAAACCATTGCAGCGTATCCAGAACGCTGCAGCACGCCTTATCTTCAATCTACCCAAATTCTCCCATGTGACCCCCCTCCTCCGTGACCTCCACTGGCTCCCTGTTGCAGCACGCATCCAATTCAAGACGATGACACTGGCCTTCAGGGCCATCAATGGAACGGCACCCATCTACCTTCAAACACTGGTCAAACCTCATGCCCCGAAGCGAGCACTTCGCTCCTCTACTTCAGCTGGCCGGCTGGTACCACCATCGCTGAAATCAAACAAATGTCGCTCAGCAAAGTCCAGACTCCCGACTAATGTCAGGACAGCTGAGTCATTTGCCATTTTCCGAAAAAGGCTCAAGACTCACCTGTTCAGACTTCACCTCGACTAGCATGACCCACTAACACCCCCCCCCCCCCCCCCCCCCAAAAAAAAAAAAAAAAAAAAAAAAAACCTTACCTATAGCACTCTGATCGTAGCACTGTTGCTCTTGAACTACTAGTTTACTCAGATGAGGACCTAACACTTGTTCTATTTTTAGCTCTTACTTTATCGGCAATGATTCGTTGTGGTTTCCTTGTTTCCTTCTTTTGACAAATGTACTTATTGTAAGTCGCTTTGGACAAAAGCGTCTGCTAAATGACCTAAATGTAAATGTAAATGTCCCGCCCCCATTACCCACAGGATAAAATCGTCATCATAATATTATCTTATCTTTAGCATTTTCCATTTGACATAACATTTTCTTTTACTTGTGACATTTGACATAACATGTTACAGCAGTAGGTGGTACAGAGAGCTGTACTCCCTGCTACGTACAACTGACATCGTACCATACAAGCTTCTCAGGTTCAACTTATTGTTTGGGTACAGAATGTTCATTAGTTATGCTCCCATCCCGACACAACACCATGTCTGCTGATTCGTGCCTCAGACCTTTTTCAACTCTCATGCAATAATCTGTACCGGTCAACGGTTGAATTTACATACTTTTTCTTGAAGACACTTAGTGTTGCTGATTTTTTGACTTGTTCTTCTAACACATTCCATTGTCTAACACCTGTGACCGATAAGTAAAAGGATTTTAACGTAGTTCGTACCTTCCTTTGACTGAAAAACATGTTCCCTCTAAGATTGTGTCTCTCCTCTCTTTCTAGGAAGAGTATTTGCAGGTTGTGAGGGAGGCTTTTTCTAGCAGCCTTGTACATCATTTGTACTGTGCGATAGTTTATTAAGTCATAGTTTGAGTATTCTTGATTCGATAAATAACTGATTAGTGTGTGCCCTGTAGTTGGCATAGTGTAAGATTCTCAAAGCTCTTTTTTGGAGAATTAACAAGGGCTGTGTGGAGCCTTCACCTCTCCTATGTACTGCACAACAGTCAGACTGTGTTTCCTGCAGTCGTCCCAGAACCGAGAAGCAGAGAACTTCCTCTTCAGAATGATAGTTGACCCTTCACAATAAGACAACAAAAAGAAAATTCCATGATGAGCTTACATAGAAATGTGCTTCAGGAGGATCAGATTAATTTCTAAACATGATAAAAAAATATGTGATGCCCATTTAAACAAAGACAGAATGCATATTGGGGATATATTTTTTAAATGACTGACTAATACATTTCAGGTGTATTAGATCTGCAAACATCACTATTGTATTAATGGTAACAATCCTAGTTAATTCTACATTATATTTTAACTTGAATTATTGAACACTTATGCCAACAATATTAAACTGTATGCCATTGAACTGTGTGTACTGCGCAACAGGACAGTTATTGTTCTGGTGTTGGATATCTCCTTATATCTGTGTAGCTGCAGGCTGCTTACCCAGACATATAATAGCGATGTGAACTTTAGCCTATTTAGAAAAAACAGTTAGAAAGTAGAGGTAAGCTGTTTTTGTTTCACCCAGCTCTGTTCAGATTCCTGGTTCACAGCGACAAAAGACTCTTTCATTGAGTTTAGCACAGGGCCAGGAAAGGAGGAGGAGGAGCAGGGGCACCAGCTCAGTTCGGTTTAGCATTTTGCAGCAACCAGCCTCATGTTTATGTAGACCTGAAATACAACAAGACACAAACACCTTGACAGCCGAAGAAACTGACGTGTTGCCGTGGGAACGGATTATCACGTGAAACTGAAAGACTACCTGTAGTTCCGGAGGTGTAAATATAAACTGCAGGACTTTTGAACGTGACGTGTGATCTGAGAGATCGAGGGAGCGGTGTGTCCGCTGCCTCGTCCACTTTATCAGAGAAGCTCTCCATCCCAGGTGTGTTGCAGTGTTGGGTCATCAGGAGGACGGAGACGCCCTGCTCCGTCAGTGAAGGCAACACGTCCTCCACTGCTTCCTTCAGCTCTGGAAAGAGACGTACACACCAATCATGACCGACTCCATCACCAATATGTAGATACTGGCCCATTGTTGGCAATGAAATGTGAAGCTTTACAGAAAACACAAGTAATGTTAAAGTCAGCCTAATAAAATACAATTTACATAACTCATCTGTTAGTAGCTGTTCCAGTAACAAGAAAGAGTCTTGAGATGCTCTATATCATCTCTACGAAAACCCTTATTATTAACATGAGCTTGAAATTTAAACTTCAATCGGATATAAAATCAGTTTACATTGAAATGGTTGCATTCAGATGAAATGTGTGTAGCGGTCACTGTGATGGAAATACTTCCCCAAAAGTTTGAAAACTGAAAAAGAAGAAAAATAACTGTACAAAATACTTTAATCATTTGTTTGCTGTACTATTTCAAAACAACCTTTACGCATGACCGAGGTCAAAGTAACTGAAACCGGAAACCATCATTACGTTTGACAGCAACATGCAATCTTAATGGCTTAACTGCTTTTTGCAGGTGTGTCTGGTTTGCTGTGAGCTCCTACCTGAGGCCGCTATCAACACTTTGGCCTTGCAGCAGTTGAAGCAGTGCAGCAGAGACTTGGCCCGGATGTTGTGATTGAGCAGAGCCACGGGAGAGCCCAGTTTGGCCAGGGCCAGCCAGGTGAACAGGAAGGCGGGCTCGTTCCCCATGAAAAGCGCCACGGTGTCCCCGGCTTCATACCCGGGCTGAGCCAGCAGCGCGTTGGCTGCTTTGCTGCTCCAAGAACCGGTCCAAGACAAAGAAGGACGGTCTCCTTCTGCGCCACGACACAAACTTCAATAAAATCCGCATCAGATCCCCGAAATACACAATATCCATCCAAAGATAAGGGGACACAGTTCTGAGTGCGAACGGTATGACGAGGAGGACGCCTACTTAAAGAACAGAAATCAAATACACCTCCATCGTGTTTTCTCCTTTAAAAGCCACGAGAACTGTAAAAAAAAAAAAAAAAAAGTGCAGCCAGGGTCTGCAAAATGGGGAATGTTGTGCCAATAAGGATTGTGTTGAGTGGGGCGGGGCATTTTCTCCCAAAAAAAGTAGGTTAAGATCATGGAAAAGGTCAAATGCTTGAATAATCTGGAATACAGATGATTGGAGGGATTATCGCTCAGAAGCAACATTCCACTATTTTCAACACTAAAAAGGGCCACAAGACAAATGGATCAACATGAAACAAGTTCTGCTTCACACATGTGGAACAACTCAGATGTTTACCTTTGCGCCCTCCCCTTGGGGCACACAATTTTACAACATAAACATGAATTTACATTTTGCCGATATATTCATTCCCTGTCTATAAATCAACCAATCTTTTTTAACTATTAATATTCAATAAACCACCAAACATTTGAATCCCCACTGTCAGCCTTGACAGTCTTCTTTGACATGAATCAATCAATATTAAATCGCTATCGAATTTACAAACGTCAATTTACAAAAACTTCTAAACATATACAGTATAAAAATACAGTATAAAAAATCAACAACTTGTGAACATATACAATATGAACTTTCTGACATATACTATGCAACTATTTCACATTTAAACTGTGTACTCGAAGTCAACAAGCTTTCTTTGTAGAGTGCTCACATTTGGATTGATGGCTCCATGCTTCTTCTTCGACGTGGACCCCATCTCTGGGTTAATGCCCAAGAAGCACCTGTAAACAATAAGCAAAGACAACCATGGATATAAGTTACTTCTCTGTGAGGCAAAGCTTCGCGGAGAAAAACAGCTTTGAAATGAGTTAGTTGCTGCAGCTGGAGGCTAATGTTAGCTTGCTTTGACTCTCATGCTAATTCGCGGCAAAAACACCGCATATTCTCGGTCGAATAACTCACACACTATGTCTCCTAACGACATGTGACACCATTAAATTAATACACATGATTTGAGCTTTCCAAAGATAGAAGTAACTTCTCTGTGCTTCGCGGAGAAAAACAGCTTTAAAAATGACTTGGTTGCTGCAGCTGGAGGCTAACGTTAGCTTACTTTAACGTTGACTTTGATGCTAATTCGCGGCAAAAACACCGCGTATTCTCGGTCGAATAACTCACAAACTATGCCTCCTAACGACATGCGGAGACCATTAAACGAATACACATGATTTGAACTTTCCAAAGATATGTTACTTCTCTGTGAGGCAAAGCTTTGCGGAGAAAAACGGCTTTGAAATGACTTAACAGCGAAAAAAGTGGAGCATAAAATGAGTTGAACATCCTCCAGCCTTATTTTAATTAAAACTAAATGCAGTTTATCAGGGGTCTGTGCAGTGAGTGTGAGACATACACATTCCAACCTGTTCACACGCCACATCTAGTATTTCTCACGCAAACAAATAACCGGGATAATTAAAAAAATATTTTCTCTTATTTTATGAAAATAGTTCACCGAAATGTGTTTCTGAAAACATTTTATGCAGTTGCTGAGTCTTTATTTTAGATCAACAACGGTCAGTTTAAAAGATTTTCGAGAGCTTGCGGGAGGCGACGCCCCGTCACTCGCCGCGACGCGAAGCATTGCACGGCTTCTTACATAGACAATGAATGGGAAGCGTGGATACAACACTGCCTGTGGACACGTACCTTCAGCCAAAATCTCACGCTGAACTAAATTACAAAACTTGGGAGCCCTGAGTACAAATCTGTCCTCTGGTCGGAATTGCCATTCTTCTGCATTTTCTTTTCTTTTTCATTGAAAGGGTGATAAGCCCTTACATCTGATCCAGATCAGTCCTCCTGAACTTGGGGGCCAACTCCTCGTTAGCTCCTTTAATGCGTTCTCAGCTGCCGTTATGGACCCTGGATAAAATCGGATAAAAAGTTAAACTGCGCTCAGCCAGTTGGGACCTTTCAATGAGAGATCATTCTCCAGATATTGAAAGGGTGACTAGCCCCTACGTCTAGTCCAGATCAGTCCTCCTGAACTGGGGGCTGTTAAAATAATTACCCGATGGTTTAGAACTGGAGGAAGGAGATCAGAGTCAGCTCAAGGTCCAAACAGGGATTTAATCTTGATCAAGAGGAGAATTCACAGAGCAACATGCTGGTCTGTTACAAGGTGAAGACTCATTGTGCTGTGAGACAAACATGATATTTATCCATCTTCTGTGGGTGTGTTTTCACTCAGTTCACAGGGATGGAAGTCGTAAACTCTGATGTTTATCTAAACCTTGCATGGGTCGCAAACCCCACCTGGGTCATAAACCCTGATAATAGACCCTTTTGGGTACTTAAACGCAAGTAATTTAGTAGGCCTCTACATTCGAATATTATCAGATATTATGTCCTCACCTTTTCAATTCTTTTTCCTTTTGGATTGCTGTCTCAAGGATCTCAGCGCGACCTATGAGATGTGTCGATCTGCATGCCTGCATCAAGGCTCCACGTGGAAAATAAATGCCAGAGGAATTGAAAAGTCTGATTGTGAGACTTCACAAAGATGAATAATGGTAAATGGATCTCATTTATAAAGCGCTTTCGTCCAAAGCGCTTTACAGTAATGACTGACATTCACCCATTCACGCAGACTTTCGACGGCGTAGTCAACCACGCAGGGTGACAGCCAGCTCGTCAGGAGCAATTGGGGTGAGGTGTCTTGCTCAGGAACACCAGGCACTCAATCTTGCGGTTGCAAGCCAACCCGCTCCACCTCCTGAGCTAAACCCCCTAATGATTTCAGTTTTTGAGAGAGTTGCTGCCGCTCTATCAAAGCTTATAGTATAGTTTTTTTCTCTGTCTTGTGTACAGCCATGTAGTCAGTAGATGGAAATATTTATTCATCCTTTCTCTAATTTCACTTATCTTAATTTTACACTGAAATTCTGAATTAAACAAGGAAAGAATTAAAACAGGAGTATACAACATGAGCTTTACATTCAAGCTGAAGGCATCCTCAGTGCGTATATCCTATGAACCCTGGGCATCAGCCAGAGATGTTTTTTTTCCAGAGGGCAGGATATCAGAGGTCACTGAGGTCTCTGGGTTGCGAAACTCTTGTGAGCACAGTCCAGTGGAGCATGTGGTGACACAGCCTGCACAAGGATATCTATTTTTTTTTTGTGTCCACTCATTTTCACCCTTTGCTGTGCTTTTCCAGAGTGTGCTTGGGAATTTTATCAAACAATATGATGCCAATATTATACTGTTGATGTTATTACTATATTACACTACAGTCACATAAGCATTACACAGTAAAGGCAGATGTGTTATTTTTTAATACGTTTTACCAGTGGCCTTCATTTAAAATGAATACAGGAAATATTAATAAGTAAATACATGTAATCACTAAAGAGGCTAAATGTGTGGCTTTTTATGAAGCAAACACAATTCCAGTCATTTAAGTTTATTTATGAAATGCCAATACTTACGTTCCTTATTCATTCAGCACAATTAACTAAGGAGGAGGGCAACACAAAGTTTCTGCACAATGAAATAAATTCTTGATACATTTTCAGATCCTGTCCTTGGAAACGTTTAACACCAAGTAGTCCAGTTGATAAGAATTTGCTGGCGCGTCAGGAATCGTGTTTCAGAAATACTTTTTCTCAAGTCACGTTGCCCCACGACATGAAAGCGACCAATAGTCTAAGAGGCACGTAGGCCCGCCGCTATAAAGCGGGCTGGGCGCTGAGGCGTCTTCATTCGCGAGCAGAGAGGTGGATCCTGCGCTGCCGTTTGGTTACATTACATTGACGCTCATATTGGACAATGCTGCGAGTCAGGTGTCTGAGAGGAGGTAGCAGGGGGGCCGAGGCTGCCCATCTGATCGGAGCAATGGTTGGTATCATGGTGGTGTCGGGCTTATTCGTTTTTCTTCTTTTTTTTTTTCTTCTTTCTCCTCCTTCCTAAAATAGAATAGATAGAACTACAAAAGCACATAAAGCGTGAATAAAGGAAATATGTTTCTTCACTAGCTGAGCAGCTTCTTTCACTCGAGATCAGATTCATTCATTGATTGATTGCTTTGTTTTCTCTGATCGAGTGTTTCAGTTGTCCAGTTGTCTGTGTTGGTCACTGAGTGACAGCGAACAGCTGTTTGCAACAGATGCGCTCCCAGACTCAGTGACACTGGAGCTGCTCCTGAGCCAGCAGATGACCAAAATCTCTCTCTCTCTCTCTCTCTCTCTCTCTCTCTCTCTCTCTCTCTCTCTCTCTCTCTCTCTCTCTCTCTCTCGCTCTCTCTCCCTCTGTACTGTATATGTACCAACACGTGTACTTTAGCACCAAACAAATCAGCCTAGTTACTTTTATCAGCCTATACTGTCTTACTGTGTTTTTATTCGTTTTTTATTCGTTTTCTTCAGACAAGTTATTGATTTTCTTTCACTTCTAATTTCAGTTTTATATCTGGAGATTATATAGAATAACCGACAAACAAACACATAGTTTTGATAGCTAGTTTTTGTATATACATATATATATATATATACATGCAAATTGTTTGTTTTTATCTGAAAATGTAATCTTTTTTTTAAATGTACAAAAGTGTTTCTCAGTAATGTCACAAAATTAACGGAAATGTTTGTGCTGCACAACATTTAAAAAAAGAAAGAAGAAAAGAAGAGAGTCACACTCCTTTTTTCTTCCCTTGGCAGCTGGGCCGGGCGGTGACTGGATGGGTGCAGAGGGCCTTCCAGAGCACTTCCAGTGCAGCAGCTGCACAGCCGCAACGTGCAGCCGAACACGTTACTGAGCCTGTCCTGCAGGAATGTCCCGTGTGCAGCTACAATGAATGGGACCCTCTTGAGGAGGTGATCGTGGGTCGCGCTGAGAACGCCTGTGTGCCTCCCTTCACTGTGGAAGTGAAAGTAAGCTCTAAACCTGTGAAATGAGACATTAGACAATGAGATCAAGTCCAGGTTGTCATATTGTGAACCTCTCCACAGGCTAACACATATGAGAAGTATTGGCCCTTCTACCAGACATACGGGGGCCAGTCTTTTCCTGCGGACCACTTGAAAAAAGCTGTTGCTGAGATTGAGGAAATGTGCAATATTCTACATCACGAGGGCGTCACTGTGAGGAGGCCGGAGCCCCTGGAATGGTTGGATGAATATAAAACTCCAGACTTCACATCATCAGGTAGAGAAATAGACAAAGCAGAGGTATAACTCTCTGATGAGCCTATTAATATATAATTACACTGAATGTTTTAAATGTGTGTGTGAATGAGTAATAATTAAAGTACCAATAATTCGGTACTTTACTCAAGTATCTCCATTTACTGCTACCGTATACCTCTACTCCATCACATTCAAGAGGGAAATATTCTCCTTTTTACTCCCCTCCACTGAACACTTTTACTTTTGATGCTTTGAGTACATTTAACGGATAATACTTTGAATTAAGTCAAAGTTTGAAAGGCTTATAATTCAGTATTTTTATTCTGTAATGCCACTTTTAGTTACACAGTTGATGTGAATATAACAGAAGTCGATGTTTCACATTGTTTTTTGTTGAATATTTTGTGTAATCCAATCACAGGCATGTATGCTGCCATGCCCAGAGACATCCTCCTGGTTGTGGGGAACGAGATCATCGAGGCTCCGATGGCCTGGAGGGCTCGTTTCTTTGAGTACAGAGCTTACAGACCTTTGATCAAGGAGTACTTCAAAAACGGTGCTAAATGGACCACTGCTCCTAAACCCACCATGGCCGATGAGCTGTATGATCAGGTGAGGCCTTATCTTGTGAGATTAGGACGTTAAACGTGTAGACTGAGTGTAAATCATTATTGCGTATGTCTTTCAGGACTACCCCATCCGCACGGTGGAGGACAGACACAAGCTGGCTGCCGAGGGGAAGTTTGTGACCACAGAGCACGAGCCCTGCTTCGATGCCGCCGACTTCATCCGAGCTGGGAGGGACCTGTTTGTCCAGAGGAGTCAAGTATGAATGCTGTTTTACATTTGTGCACATGTCTGCTGTCTGATATGGAGGGGGACTTTCTTAATGCCCCTCAGGTACAAATTCTGAAGTCTATAGTTTCAACGTCTATTGCTGAAATGTCGGCCACGTGGTGAGTGAATGGAGATTAGATAAAGCAACATTAGCCGCTGCTAATCTCTAGATGACTTACAGAGGCCTTTCTCTTTCTGTGTGTGCATGACTCACTCAGAACATATACAGGTGGACAGAAGTTTAAGGGCGACTTCCTCAAACCTCCTGTTGTCTTGCAGGTTACAAATTACATGGGAATTGAGTGGATGCGCCGCCATCTGGCTCCAGACTACAATGTCCACATCATCTCTTTCAAGGACCCCAACCCCATGCACATTGATGCAACTTTTAACATCATCGGTCCGGGGCTGGTGCTGTCGAACCCTGATCGTCCATGTCGCCAGGTACTGTAGGACTGGAAAGGCTGCTTCTCATTTCTCACCATGTCCTGTGCTGCTCTCTTGTGGACTGATATCTTAACTCGGAGCGCTCCTCGTTGACTGCTGCTCTTTGTCCTCGACCTCAGATCGAAATGTTCCAGAAGGCCGGATGGACTATTGTGAAACCTCCGACACCTCTGATGCCTGACGGTGGGTGTTGACCTTCTCTTACAGATAAACAAAACACACATTCTAAGGTTTTTGGTTTAAACCCCCCCCCCCCTCCTCCTTTCTCCCTTTCTCTCCATGCAGGCCATCCACTGTGGATGTCCTCCAAATGGCTGTCCATGAACGTCCTGATGTTGGATGAGAAGCGCGTGATGGTTGACGCCAACGAGGGCACCATTCAGAAAATGTTCGAGAGTCTCGGTGAGTCGTGTTTCTGCATCATTTAAGGTTGATTTCAACAGATGTTCGGACCTTCATTTGTGAAGAAAATACGACATAAATGTGTTTTTGTTGCAGGTATCAAGACCATAAAGGTGAATATTCGCCATGCCAACTCCCTGGGTGGTGGCTTCCACTGCTGGACAACTGATGTCCGCCGCCGCGGTACCCTGCAGTCCTACTTCCACTAGCCTTGCCAGAAATAGGCAGTTTTTATTGAGCTTTGAAGATTAAAGCTTCTGTGTGGAATCTTAATTCCACTATTATTATTGAATCTTTATTGTCAGTCAATTGTGTATGTGCACACTAATCCCAAATCTACGGCAGATTTCTTTAAAAAAGAAGAAGAAAAAGTGTGTTTAGGTGTCACCGCTGCACCAAAGTCAAAGTGGTGACTAGTTTATATTGTTCAAATCTGTAAGAAACAAACATATGTTTTCCTAAATGGGTCTTTATGTCCTAAACTAACATGTAGGAACTGTTTAATTTGACGTTGCTGCATCACAGTGCCTTTGCAAACCGCTTAGTCCATATATATGACATGGACAAGTAATGAAGATAACTTTACTTCGATCAGTAATCTCAATATTAACTGCATTTCTGGCCTGGCTGTTGTGAAGCTGAATGGCTCATACATCTAAGAGTCATGACTTTGAGGACAAGGTACAATTTGGTATGCGAAATTCATCAAACAAGGAGGAGAGAAGCTACTTCCTCATGGACATCATAATCTTTTTTCCAGCATATCTTTTTTATAAAAAAATAATGTATAAAAATTGTTAAGTAGGTCATTAAACAATATAAATTTCTTATCGCTAGTAAATTGTTTTGTATAGATTGATTGAACAGACAAAGTTCTATTTATATTTTTCATACTCTATATTGGATTTCCCGACAATTAGTGTTTTTATATATTTACTTACTAAAGTATGCGGTCCATATCAGATATTGTCTACCTTTTGCCTTTTCTCCTATTGCAAATCTGGGCCAGTTATATGCTACGAGTCATTCTGACTGAACTGATTGGCTGCTTTTTATGTGCAAAGCAAAAATGTGTTAAGAATGAAAGATGTTTTGATGTGAAGATGTTTTATGATTCCTTTGCATATCGGGTAGGTTATAGGCTGTTTAACTCTTCAAGTCTGCCTTGATATTTATTGAAACAATGAATTCAAGGGAAGTGTGGCTCAACAGACAAATGCAAGTGTTGTTTTGTATTGTGCAACATTATTAAATATAAAAAAGAAGTTGTGTGCTTTTGTTATTTGATAATTTGCTATATTTAACATACTTATGTTTGTTAATTGACATAAAAAAAATTGAGATCAAGTATAACAAAATACTTAATTACAAGTAAAAGTCCTGTAGTCCAAAGTTTTACCGAAGTTAAAATCCAGAAGTATTATAAGAATCAATGTACTTCAAGTATCAGATCAGATCGGGTCCTATCATAGTGTCATATTTATCATCTATATTATTGATGCATGACTAATGTGTTAGGATCAGCTTGTCAAGGTGGAGATCATTTTTAACATCTTACCATTAAGCAGTTTTATCTTTAACAATGCATCGTATTTTAGAAGCTGGTCATATTTTTTTTAAATCTGGAACTAGAACTAGAACTAGAACAAATTATTAACTAGAACTAAAGTGATTAAATAAATGTAGTGGAGTAAAATTAATCATGTTTCCCTCTGAAATGTAGTAGAATAGAAGTATAAAGAAGCAAAAATGGAAAAACGTAAGTACAAGTACATCCATATTATACTTAAATACAGCAGTGAAGTAACTATGTACCACACATTAAGCTGAACAGGTCATTGCGGGTGAACTTGATATCTATTCACCTGGTACCAATGGAACCAGTTTACATACTGTAACACCTGTGAACATTAGACAGGCTGATGTGTCAGTGGGAGAAATATTGCATCATATTATTATATAAACCAGACGACTGTATATGCACATAAAATATACTGTGAAGATATAAAAAAGTTAACTGATTAATTTATTAATTAGTTAACTTTTTAAAAAAACAGTTAAAAATAATAATTTTTGTTTAACTTCAAGGCAGTGTCTTAGTAACTATTAATTTATTTAATGAACATTTAAATAAGATTAAATTAAGATTCTGTCAAATGAATGCCGTGTGCACCATCAAATTCATCTTTTGGATAAAAAAGTTAACTTTTTTTTAATTTATTTTCATTTCAATCTGTGGCACAGGACTTTATGCAGCTTACAGGGGAGTCAATCAGAGTCAATCAGTTCAAGGCCTTGCCTTACAGGGGAGTCAATCAGTTCAAGGCCTTGCCTTACAGGGGAGTCAATCAGTTCAAGACAATTTAGACTATGGAAAAATAATAAATGATATCAGAGCTGATCACATAAGCTATAGCAATAAAGTGAGCTGTTGTCTGATACACTGAATTGCAAAGGTTAACAAAAAAAAGGGCTTTGAATTACTGTAAACAGATGTCTGTATTCTGCTGCTATCTAGTGGTGGTAACTACACACAGCAGGGAAAGTTTAGTCAACTATAAAATGCCTTTATCTTCATGGTTAGCTGGTATTTGATTTGTTTTCTCGGCTCTGCACTTTAGCAATGTTTTGATTTTCTAACATAAATCTCTTTACTTTTTTACAATGTAGTTTGATCAGTACTTTATTGGAGTATTTCCATTATATGTTACTTTATACTTCTACTCCACCTCACTGGAGAGGTATTTTTAATACTGTTTACTCCACATATTTATTTGTTAACTTTAGAATAATTGCAAATTCAATAACACAAGTTACAATCAACAAATTAAATATGATGTATAAGTTAAGATAAGGGAAATCCACAAGCTAGCATTATATAGTTAAAGCTCCACCTTTAAACAGATTTCAATATAATATATAATGTTCAATATTTATAATCCAGTGGTTATTCTATAACGGACATCCCGCATGCTAAGTAGGCTACTTTGTACACTTTTTGTACTTTAAGTGCATTTTGACGCTACTTTTACTCAAAAAAAGTTACGCGTAACTCAAATTTTGCATGCAGGACTTTTACTTGTATCTGAGTACTTTAACACTATACTTTTACTTAGATCTTAGTATTTCTTCCACCACTGCTGATTTGTGAACAACCACTGGAGGATTGATCCAGTTCAAACAACAGTCTGTATCCATATTTCCTCAGCCTGATTAAGCTTTTTCAGACCCCGCTGTGACAACATTCAACGTGGACCTTTACAGTCGGCTGCCAGCAGACACATCCTGGTTATGTGCGTCTCCCTGACATTCGACACAAGCATGCCGCCCATTTGACTGCTTGTCACAATGAGGCTGGGATCAGGCACTACGGGCTGAACGCTATCAGGCTACGGCTGCGGCCTGTGACGAGGCCTGCTGGCCACCTCCTGCACTGATAAATCACTATGAGAATCCCCCTCCGCATTAAAGGTGACCGTGTGTCAGTGACACGTTCACTAGGAGCCAGGTCGCTTCTCCTCACAGCTGTTCAGTCGCACCTCTTTTTTTCCCCCTGCTTCCATGTCAGCCTAGTCTTCTGCAGATGGATTGCTTGTTTGTACAGCTGCCTAATTACGCAATACTGCAGCTGCCTCAACAACTGCCTCTAAACAGAGGGATTGATTGGGATCTGGTAATGATTAGGCTTCAATGTCTGCGGGAAAACAACAGTCATTCTCTCATGTTCGCTCGACTATTGGAGACTTAATAGTCTGAATTAAGTCTAGAACAGTGAGCCAGAGGGGATCCACATGTTCAAGTCTGTGGACTATTCATACAGTATCACAGTAAAGGTGTCCCGGAGAAATGTTGGGTTTTTTTGCCCATATTGGGACAAACAATGGTATAATGCGATATATATATAAGTCATGAGAAATGGGAGATTAGAGAAACTCGCCTCACTGACAGAGACGTCTCATGTGTAATTGATCACATCTTTCACACCTCATGCCCTCAGTTGTAATGCAGGACTTCAGTTATGAATTTACAGACTTCCCTCCAGGATTTGACAAAAAGGCAACGAAGATGTTTAACAACTGTGACCTTTATGTGCAAAAGTCACTGGAGTACCTTTTTGTTTAATGACAAATTTGAACATTTTCAAAAGAGAAAAAAAATAAGAAAAAAGTAATTATTTTTGTGACATAAGTGTCCTTGGTTCCCAGTCTAAATATAGGCTCAAGGTCAAAGGAGTCACAGCAGTGGTAATGCACTCTCACCAGCATGCAGTAGCTAACTCTCTGTATATAAAGGGAAACTTTGCTTGTCACACTTTTGTGTCGTTCCTCTGTGGATTCTCCGTGTGTCCGTCTGTCTTTGAAACAACCATCTTCTTTTCATTTGGATTGCAGGAAGTTGGATTGATATTGGTATACTGGAGTTCATTAAAATGATTTATGATTCAGGACTATAAAACACAACGTTGATTCAGCCATGTGTCATTGGCCCCGAGCAGAAAGGAAAGACGATCCTGAGTTCATCCACACACACACACACACACACACACACAGACACACACACACACACACACACACACACACACACACACAGACACGCACACACAGCCGCGTGTTGAACAAAGATATTGTGAGCACAATGTGTGCAGACGATACAAAGCACAGCAGCACAGCCGCAGTGTAGAAAGAAAAACTGTTTTCTGTGTTGTGTCTGGACGGAGTGTGAGACTAAACTGTTTACAAATCTAAATTGTTCAGTAGACACCAGTGACATGAAATGGAGTCACTGCTGAATGGTACATGGCCCGATTTATAGCGACTTATATGTATGTAACATTTGCATTAGAGAGCAACAGAAAAACATTTAGATGATAAGAAGGCCATCAGAAATATCTTATTTATACTTAAACCCTAAAGTTAAAGAATGACTTGTGTGGAGAGAGTAAACTTTTTTTTTTTTAATTCAGCCTCTAAAATATGATAAAGTCACCATTTGTAGATTATGGAAAGGCACTCATTTGACGCCCCCTAGTGGAAGTATCAGAAAAGACTCTGAGGTACACTCCAATGCACTCGACTGGGACAGTTGCACTTTCAAGGGATGAAGAACACAATTTGCTCTAGGGAATATGGCCAAAGTGGAACATGTTTAACTCTAGTAGATTTAATATATGTGAAGGCTCTGATCAGAAAGATCTTTGATTAGTTAAAACCTGCACGGTGGTGTAGTGGGTAGCACTGTCGCCTCACAGCGAGAGGGTCCCAGCTTTGATTCCCGGGTCGGGGTTCCTTCTGTGTGGAGTTTGCATGTTCTCCCCGTGTCAGCGTGGGTTCTCCCCGGTTTCTCCGGCTTCCTCCCACAGTCCAAAGACATGCAGGATGGGGATAGGTTCATCGATGACTCAAAATTGCCCGTAGGTGTGAGTGTGAATGGTTGTCTGTCTCTGTATAGACTGGAGACCTGTCCAGGTGTACCCCTGGAAAACACTGCACCTTGAACTTTGAACCTTGCCCATACATCTGCTGTGCAGAGTCAGAATAGTCAGTGAGTCCGAATAGTCAGAAAATGCAACTGGATGCAGGACATCCTGGTATTTTTTGGCATATTGCATTTGACAAACTGTGTATTGGGACATAAAAAATATTTTTCTGGCATACTAAAAAGTTTGATGGGTATCGGCACGCACAGCAAAACCGTGCCAAGTATGGCCCAATCAAACGGTTAGATCCCGGCCAGTGACTCGATTACAATCATGCTTAAAAAATAGCAGTAGAAGGTGGAGAATCCAACAGGAATTGTTCATTCTCAATTGGGCAAACAGCCTTTTCTGTTCGATGGATCAAATGTGGAAGCTATTACCTGCAAAACTCAAAGTGGAATTTTGAAGAGGGATCAGTCAGAAATGATCAGGTGGTTCTTGTTTTATGATGCTTTTTTGGTGTGTGTGTGTGTGTGTGTATGTGTGTGTGTGTGTGTGTGTGTGTGTGTGTGTGTGTGTGTGTGTGTGTGTGTGTGTGTGTGTGTGTGTGTTTCTGTGTAGAGTTCAGAGTTTTGTGTTTTTAATGTACGTATGAGTTTGTGTTTTCAAATTTTATTTTTAAACATTTAATTAATAAATACCTTTTCTCGGACTATAATGGTGAATCCTTGACCTGAGAAACATCTGTACAGCAGGTTATTGTGACCATGTCTACTGTAAGCCCACCTGGTGTTCTCTAACTAAAAGAAGGATGACCTTGAACTAGGAAGAAACACAAAACGTTTCCTGGTGAAGCTCCTTTCAAGATTCCCTTCCAGGGTTTCTTGATTTCCTGTAACAGTCAGAGACAGAGCAAGGAAGGTGAACTAGGACAGGGAGATTATCTAGGGCTCAACTCCTTTCAGTGAACGGTATAATGGAGCACTTAAGCTTTATACACTATGACCACAGGATTCTTCATCTGCCTCAAACATATATAGAAATGCCCAGAATACATCAATTTCCTTTTCTTAATTTTAATTTTTCAACCACTAACAAATCCATTCACATCTATTAAATAAAGAGTGAGAGTGAGAGGAGTCTCAAAAATCCTCCAAATACCACCTGCAAATAACAGGTATAACATCCTTTTTACGGTCAGAAATCACATTCATTTTAACCAACAAATCAGCCAATTCTGTAATATAAATAATAACAGCTTATGCGTAGCGCAGCTTCTGATTTGATGTAATAGTTAGAGAACACTTTGTGTTATTGGAGGCTGATATATTAATATTAATATTGTGTTTGTCAGACGTTTGTTCTGCTCTGAAAAGCTATTTTTACAACGCAAGACATCCAAAATAAATTTTACAAGCTTCAGTCAATATTGAGATAATTTTCACATAACAATTCAAACGCTGTGATCTTCATGCAGGGACGTTTGTGTGTTTAAAAAACTACAGAGGATGAACACTCACACTTGATACATTCACTTTAGCTGCAATTATAATAAGTGCAAAAATGATTTTCTCAGGACGGTTGGAAAAAGCATGACTAACACAAAGTATGAGAAGCAGCACAAAGTACAATGATGATAACTGATAAACACTCAAACGTGACAGATGATAAGACAGCAATGAATATAAATCCCCTCATGAATAATGCAGCCAGTGAAAGCTTATGAAGAATTGAACACGATCTGTCTGTGGATTTATTTATGTGCTGTCATCTGTCATATCTCCAACGTGGATTTATTTAACACTTACACTCTTTAAACTGGTGTGTTTTTGTTTTTAGAGAAGCAATACATATTTTGAGAGATTTTAGTTTATTTGTTCATGTCCTGTCTAAAGCAACTTGTTATTTGTTGCTTAAAGCTACAAAAAAAAAACTAATATTATTGATACTGATATTGGATGGGGTTGTATTGCACGACCCAATGAGAATCAATAGCCACAGAATTTGGAAGTTTGGTTTGATGTTTATTTGATGTTTTCAGAAGGATGGCAGTCTAAAGTGGTGTCATAATTAAATGTAATGCTAACCTTAGTGTTTAAAAAATGGCACTTCATATCAAAGAGGTTGCTGACCCCTGCATTATGGGAAATGTAGTATCCAGCGCTCTTGGAGCTCATAGGGACGTCAGTCAGGATCTCTCTGCTTCTTTGATGCTAATCGTTGCTCTCTTTCTCTGTCTCTGACAAGTCTACTTGTCTTCAAATGCATCAACGGCTTTTATTTTACCTTGACAACTGTATTGCACAACCATTTCCTGTGTTGCACACACCACAAGTGATATGGCCAGTGTGTGTTGCACTTCCGCTGCATGTTAACTGTAAAGTTAGTCAGCCAGCCTCATGTTATGTGCTGATATCAACTTCAAATAAATGTTATTATTATTATGTTATAGAGGTGTAACGATTCATTCGTTTAATCGATGAATCGATAGTCAGTCCTATAGATTCTACTAAATCGATCTGCTACAATAAATAAATAGAATGAATCGTTTTGGCTTCACCAATAATCGATATAAATGCATTTAATCGGATGAATCGTGATTCTTACTTATGATTAATGTTTTAATACGTTTAATACACACTCTCCCCCCCGGCATTATGTAGTCTATTGAATAATGTTCAAAATAACTGAGCAATGTTTGATTACATTCAGCATAAAATATTATGCAGGACTACTTTTTTCTAGAATAAATATGTTATTTTTCACCTTTCAGAAGAATACAGATAGTCTCACTCGCATTATTGCATGTTTATTTCATGGATATAGAATTTTGGTTACAAGTTACTGAATCGAATCGTGGTTTACAGAATCGAATCGAATCGAATCGTTACAAAAAAAAAAAATCGTCCTTAAATCGAATCGCCAACTATTGTATCGTTAATCGAATCGAAGTGAAGCCAAAGATTCATACCCCTATTATGTTATGTTTGTGGTATGTTAAAAAAAAAAATGTTACTACATAGTTTGTCCACCAGAGTGCAATGACAAGTATATAATGCTATCTATCTATCTATCTATCTATCTATCTATCTATCTATCTATCTATCTATATATATATATATATATATATATATATATATATATATATATATATATATATATAAATAATGTCCCTACTGCTACCATAACTGAGATCATTAAGCTGATAAACAGTACAGTGGTCCTAGAGATGCTTGGCTACAAGATGGACAGCAGTATCCCCCATAGAGAAACACCTCCCTGAACAAGACCCAGTAACCATCAATGGCAGACATCCAAAAGAGTGTCACAGCACCAGCTATGATCCACACCTACTGGCTAAAGGAACAAACTGCACTCCATGAAGGCCTGGCAGCACACATGAACCAGGGAGCACCCAGAGTGGTTAACCCAAGGCTGGACAGTCCTGCTCATGACGGACCCCCAGAACGGAGAAACTCCTCCCATCTCCCGGCCTATAACGGCCTCTGCACAACATGGAAGCTCCTGTCAGGCATCACTGCAACAAAGATGAGAAGGCACATGGATCAATACATGATCAGGGACCAGAAAGGACTGGTAGTAACACCAGAGGAGCCAAACACCACCTACTGGTTGACAAAGCAGTCACGTTTTACTTCCGTCTTGTGATGAAAAGCTGAACAAACTGTCCTTTCTTAACGTTAGGACAAAGTGAGCTCCATGCTTGAAATCCAATGCTGTGTTTTATTGTACTGGATTATACTGTACCATACTCATATGTGGTAAAAGCATTTAGTTTATTAAAGGGACTACGCGTGGGGATATTAGGCTATACTGTGCTCAATTAAGGTATTCATATTCTTTGTTCAATCATCTTGTTTCATTATTGTTGTGAACAAAAAAATCAACATCATAAGGTCCATTTTAAAATATAAATGCTATGAAAAAATAGAGATGAAACAAAGAGGTCCATTTACTGATTGGTCAGACAATTACTCAGAAACGTTTGTAATATTCAATAAATCATTTGAGTATTTTTAAAAGCAAAAACACAAAACCTTTTTATTGTTATCAACTTCTACAAGGTGAGGATTTGGTTGGTTTTCTTAATCGAGTTTGGGATTTTTGGATAGTTGGTTGGACAAGACTTGCAATTTGAAAGAAACACATTGGATTCTAGGAAAATGTGATGCGCATTTTTCAATATTTGTTAACAGGAATTAGTGATGAATGAATTGATCAAGTTGTTAAATGACTCAATGATGGAAATAACCATCAATTTCAACCCTGATAGCAATTAGGAGCCACAATAACGGTTTCTTCTGGACTGCAGCTGGTCTCAGCTACATTATCATTTTGGTATTTTCTCTGTACATTGTATATAATCTTTATACTATATGCACTTTTGCACATTCCGACCTTTGTGTTGATGACTGTACAGATCTTTTTAAACATTAAAAGTTGTTTATATAATTGTCATATTTGTATTTATTTATTTGATTATTAGCTTTTCTTTTTTTCTTTTCTATTACTATGTTTATTGTTATGCACCAACATCAAGGCAAACTCCTTGTGTGTGAAAAGTAAACCTTATGGCAATAAACTTGATTCTGACTCAACTCCAATAATTTGGTCACCGATGAAGTAACATAATAGAATTTAAATAATCTCGCATTACACAGTCTATTGATTCATTTATAATTTTGTTTTGTTCTTTTTTTTTTAAATAACATTCCATTAAATGTAATTCATTTTGGCCCTCTTGGTATTCCATACTTTGAGAGTCGACGAGAAAAATGTTTTACTGGGTGTTCAAAAACGTTTAACTACGGCTGTAAATTGTAATAATTGCGCAGCTACATTTCACCGTGAAACCCCACTAAAAGCAGCGTTCAGCCGGTCCGCACATGTGCGACGTGCAGGGAAACGTTCAGCCAGCTTTTTACCTGCCTTCAGCCCAGCGTTTGTCTGTGTGGGCGTTTTTGCTGCGTTCAAAGTTCCCACGGAAAGCGGAGGACCACCCAGCGGCGCCGAGCGCGACGCCGATTAGCTGCGCGGAGCTCATTTGCATTAACGTCAGTAAAGGCTGTAGGTCAATCCTTGCGGGTGCTTTTATTGGATGTGCCGCTGTCAAGCAGTGCTGAAGAATTGGAAGGGCAAACGCCAGAAAAAAGGCAGAGAAAAGACAAACATAAAATCAGCATTATGTAGCTCGGTCCTGCCTCGCCTCCGCTCTTTCAACCGTGAATAATCCTGCCGTCCGCGATTTCACATCCGAAACTTGTGGACACGGAGCGGTCTTGGGTTTTTTTTTTTGTTTTTTTGTTTTGTTGTGTTTTTTTTTTTTTTTTTTTTTTTTTTTAAAGATTTTTCTCTGGGTGTCTCTTAAGCGATTGCATTCTCCAGAGGCAGAACCTCCACATATGAGGCTACAGCATGACAGACTCTACATCCCTTTTTTCCTCCAGAATGAGAGAAAACCGCGGAGCCTGGTGACACTGTAGCCAACTGCACCCGGGTTTTGGACCTCTTATATCAGGCGGATGATCCTCAACCGGGCGGCGGATGTCTGAATGGAGATTTGCGAGCCGTCCGCCGAGATTTCTCCGCTTCCTAAATTGGCGAATTGGGGCTGATAAATGGAGTGTTGTGTCGGACTGCACAATGGCATTATGTTTCACGGAGGGTGTTTGATATCGGAGCGACCGGCCAGAATAACACCCCGCGGTGTGAATATTTCAGCCTGTTGATGATGAACCGCTCAGGACTGGAGCAAAGTGTCGTGAGAACCGGTTTATGGCCCATGTCTTGAGCTGAAGTGGGCAACCAGATTGTTTAAGAGAGGGAGAGAGAGCGATTAAAAAAGCATCATTTTTTTGATGGCTCCGGGGTGGGGGAGGACGACTACACATGAAACCTTGGACACACAAAATGGATAAAACTATTGCATGAAGCCGGCTTGGGGACTGCATGGTGTGTGCGTTTTTCTAAGGCCGAGGCTAGTTGATAACAGTGAAGTTGAAGGGAAAATGAGAAAATGGTGATGTGGTACGAAGAGGGCGAGAATAGGAGCCGGAGTGAGGTATAAAAAAAAAAAAAAATCGTCCACGGGGATCTGAGCAGCCCAGCTCAAGAATAACGGAATCCAAGTTTTCGAGGATAAGACAGCTGCTTTGATTAAAGACCTCCAATTAACTTCATGTGAGAAAGAGAGAGGGAGGAAATCAGCTTCCTGGTCAGGGGGTGGGGGATAGAGAGATATATTATTCATGCTTTGTGTTAGAGCAGTAGGAGAACCGGCGTTGCTGTGGCCTAGATGATACACACATATGTATTTATACACATTTTCAGATATTAATCCTTAGGAGGGACAGTGGACCTTAAAAAAGAAGAAGAAAGAAAGTGCGAATGACACTCGGATAGCCTCAAAGTAAAGCACTTGCGCAAAAAAAAAAAAAAAAAAAAAAAAAAAGGCTGAAGTGAGTTGAAGCATGGGCTGTGCTTCAAGTATTCATATCTCTGATAGGGTGGTCTACCACAGTGGAAAAGAGTCCGAGGATTCCCACTCACCCCAGCAGACTAATACCACTCAGCATCAAGGAAATCCTGCCTCGGGACTACCCCTAAAACCCCCGAGCTGCAAGGTGAGGGAACCTACAGTACACTCATGACATTTACAGACACAGCAACAATGTGTGTGTGTGTGTGTGTGTGTGTGTCCTATTTTTCATAATAGAACATACATATATACTGTATGATCCATATAATACTGATTCTGTTTATATTTCCATAAACTAAATGTTCACTATAACCGGAACATGTGCGTTACTTGAATTTTTTTTCTCATTTCCATGCTTGACATTTCTTTTTTTTTTTAATGTAGAGGAACTAGGCCGTGGTCCACGCTCAGTTAAAGGTCGTGGGGTCACAGGCCTTCACACTAACCTGAGGTGTTGTTCTCTGTAGTTTTTATGTAATAGTCACCAGGAAGCAGACATTTGTAGCGGTTTTCAGTTGCGTCAGATCTACACGACCTGCATGTTCTTACGGTTGGAGAAAAATAATACATTTTATAGAACGAAAATCTCAGCACAAAGCCCCGACATCTGTAGTCAAACATGGTTCAGTTGACACTGCGTTGACCTCTGCTTCACCTTTCTGCCACTTATGCTTTTCAGTAGGATGTGCTCTCTGGTGGAGGCCTAAACGTTGTGTTTCACTTTCAAGTACAGAAACATTAAGTTGACAGTGTTTGAAAAGTGATATCCAAATGGAAAAGTAGGAGCAGTTATTGAAAAGGATTGAGTGACATAACAGCAAAAAGTTTGCCATCAGTGCAACAGTTACATCATCACAAAAAAACAAAACAGTGGCGTTTGTGTGTTGGACCACAAATAATTACACTAACGGAAGGATAAGCTAATGTGCTGCGCCTGCTTGTATGCGGGGACTAAAAAAGGTGTTTTAATCAAGATGATGATGATTTTTGTGGTTATTTGGCATTCATGCGTTGTGTAAGAGGTCACATAAGAACTACCTATCAGTATGATTAAGATTAACAGGCGGATGTGTGTTTGGAGGTGAACAAGCTGCAATTTGCTGCAGCAAACTAAGATGTGAACATCCCGGCTTTGCTACATGTAGAAAACTGAGCAATTAAGCAATATTGATTTGAGAACGGTTATCTCCAAAGGAAGAAGGCCCAAGCAGGGGCACGTTGATGATGAAGTAGAAGGACGCTTGTGCTGTAATGTTTGCATGTCCATCTGCAGGTGGCTGCAAACACAAAAAAAAGTGTGATGTTGTGAATTTAGGAGTGTGTTAGTGCGTCTGTGTGTTGGCTGTTTTCATGTGTGCGTTGTCTGACAGACCGCCGGCTATTTGAGAGCCTCTGTCAAGCTGAATTTTGTAGCCAAATGTCACTGCAGGATGCAGTGAGAAGTCAGTGTGACAGATGCCCCCATGTCAAGACGCCCACTGTGCCTTTGATTGAATTAGTCCCCTGATTGAGTTAGACTAATGGTATACAAATGTCCTTCGGCTGGAAATGGTTAATCCCTGTTCTGCAAAAGTGTCATCTTTAACATCCACAGCGGTCGCACCCAGTGAGCGGCCCGGATTATTTCTACCATAATGTATAGAAACGTGTGTTATGGTTGCCTCCGCTGCTTGTTGTAGCTCCTGTGACTTCTTCCTCCCATATAAGAGATCAATAATCGGTCGCCCTGGGATTGTGTGCATGCACCACATATATTTAGTAAAGGCTTTTGCAAGACATTTTCATAAAAATCACTAATTTGTTGCATTTAAAGGGACAGTGCACCCCAAAATAAGTTTTTACTCTGACCTGTAGTGCTAGTGTAGTGTTTATTAATCTAGTTTGTGTATCAGTAAGCTAGTTTTGGAGGTATCAGTAGAGACGTCTGCCTCGTCTCCAATTCAATTTTAATTTCTTTCTCCCTAGACTTCAATTTAATTGGACCATAAAGCACAAATTCATACATTTGGAAAAACTCAGCAGTGATGTCTCTTTCCAGAAATCATGACCCGCTGTTCCTACATGAGTGAGCGGGTCAGACACATTACTGTTCAGTTGTTCAAATGTGTGCATGCATATGTGTTTTTGATTCTGGGGTGAGCTATCACTTTAATTTGGAATATAAGTGACTTTGAGAGATGCCACTGTTTTATTTTAAATATTAGAGCATCACATCCCAAACTGAAACAGTTGATATATTTGTTAATCCAATTCAATTCAATTTTATTTATAGTGTCAAATCACAACAGAAGTCATCTCAGGACACTTAACACATTGAGCAGGACTAGAATACGCTCAAAATTTCAAGAGTCAACACAATTTCAAATTCCCAACATCACCCAGGGGCAAGCGTTACAGCGACAGTGGCGAGAAATCCACAGAAACTATCAAGCGATAATGTCAACCGTTCTCGAGTTCAAGCATCTCAGATGAGCAGATTTGCTGGTCTTATTTTTCATATGTGACTGTAAAATTAATATCTTTGGGTGTTGGGTCGCTGGTCGGACGAAACGCGTAGTTTGATGACCTCACCGTGGGCTTCAGGAAATTGTTATTTTTCACTATTTTTAGAACAAACAAAGAGGAAATGAAGTGCGGACTAATCAATGATGAAAATAACCATGAGTTGCAGTCTTAGTAGAAAGTGTTATCAGATCGATCCACATCCTCTCAAATAGTTGTGAGCGTAATTATTAAGCGTTTGTGTTGTTTTTCGTGTCTGTGTGCATGTTTGCGGCCTAGCGTGTGTTTCTGAAGGGAGTGCGTATACACTCGGTAAAGTTTTGCGTATTACACAACTTAAAAAAGGTAAAACTGTGGTGTATCGTTGCTTATAGTTTTACATGAGAGAGAGTGAGAGGGCGTCTGCAGTGTGAGACAGATTCAAGAGAAGTTTGGGAGTGTGATGTGAGTCTTTGTCAAGGGTATGTTACCATCTGGGCTGCTCTGGCGATGATAAGACTCAAGTACAAGGTCCTGTGATAGTGGGCATTTTTTTGTATGTGTGACAGACAGAGAGAGACCTCAGCTAAACACAACACCATTTATCTGGCCTTGACTTTTCCCGTCTGATTGCCCCCACTCAAGGAAATCAAGTACCCCCCAACCCTCTCCGAACAGCTTATGTAGAATCAGTTTTACCATTACATCTTACTATAAATGGAACAGGACAATAAAAGGTGCTAAGCTTATAAGTGTCTGCAGAGTAAAACCATCTTGGTTGCTGCCTGATTCCAGCCTCTGCCATGCATTAACATAAGTGGTGGAATCACTCAGCCGTACCTCAGACTTCCCCATTAAACCCTCCCATCCCCAGAAGTGACAAGGCACACAAGGTTGCCTTTCTGAACTGAAGCCTCAGTTGGGGAAACACTTAACTGTCGCTGTAAGTCGCAGAACAGAACTTTAAAAAAATAAAAAAAGAGCGTGTTTTTTTTTTTAAAGCAAACAACTCTTATGATACATCTTGTGTAGTAAAGATATGATACACCGCTGACCTGCGGCCTCTCTCCTTTTGTTAGTTTTCTCTCCCACTGTTTTTGTGTGCGCTCTGGTCAGTTGCGTGTGTGTGTGTGTGTGCATGTGTGTGTGCGTGTGTGTTTAGTCTAAGTTGAGAGTCATTGGGTAATTTATTCCAGAGGAGGGCAAAGGCTCCGCATGGTGATGAATTAATCCACTGTGCTTTTTTTCTGCTGGCTGAGAGGAAGGAGACTGATATTGGCTCTTTTTCTTCCTCTCTCTATTTCACTTTTCTTTCATTTGGCTATCAAAGTTTCGGACCTCTTCCCCCTGTCTGTTATGAAAGACATGTGCTCTTACATATTACTCTCTTAATGTCCAAACTTAATACATTTATCTTCATCTAACTGACCGCTGTTTTTTTTTTTTATCATCACTATCGATTTAATACACAATAGGAGCAGTCTCTCTATGCACTCATAGAAATGCTAGCATTCAATAGACTTCAATGACCCTGCTTGTTTTCATCTGTACAGCTGCTGATTGGATCAAGTGATGGACTATGCTTATGTATATCAAGGATGTCATGTGTAAATGTACAATGGTCTTTTATATAACTTAAAGTATGGCACGTTGGCACTGCCATAGTCAGCGGTTCGATTCCCACTGGGGCAACGTTGTTTGTGCTGTAATCCACTATGGACAGGAACATTCACCCAAACAGCACATGCATGTTAAAGAAATGTGACATTTATGTTTGTAAGCTCATCTTTCTTGCTGTAAACGGGAGGGAAACAGCTAGCCTGTCTCTTTCAAACCTTTATTGTTTATTTGTACAGAAACTGAAGAAACTGTTTAGTGTTACTGGTCACCTTTGGATGGAGCCAGGCTAGCTATTCCCCTCTGTTTCCTGTCTTTATGCTAAGCTAAGCTAACCGGCTGCTGGTTGTAGCCTCAGATTTAATGGACAGACATGAAAGTGCTGTTGATCTACCAATCGGACTCTTGGCAAGTGAATACTTCCCCAAATGTACCAGAACTATTCTATTAAGACTGAATATTTGTATTTTTCTTCAATAATTGTCCCATCTTCAAATTCACTGAAATCAAAAGAAAAGTGGCCAAATACACACATACAGCCTTTAAATCTGAACGTAGCTGTTCATTATGTTTTATTTAAACATGGGCTGTCAAAATTAACGCGTTAACACAGGATAATTTGTGGAATTAACACGTTAATTAATGCATTACGCTGTTAGGATATAAAAAAAAAAACAAAGAGAGTCTAGCGTTACAGCGTAAATGCAGCAGGTCAGTCTTTGTTCCGCTTATTTGTCCGTGAATAAATGCTACTAGACACGCGCTAAGTTCCTGTGTCTTGTTGTCGGACAGCTGATAGAAGTCAAGGGGGTTAGCCCGACGTTAGCAACAACTCTAGCTGCTCCAGGAGTGTGTGATGGTGTTACAGCTGTGAATGTAGCAGTTAGCCCCGAAGTTATAAACAACTCTGGCTCAGAAACACTTAAGGTGGACTGACCTTTAAGGTGGACCAGCACTATTCTCCTTTAAGTACTCTGAGTACTATTTAATTTAACTGTAACTGATAGCATGGTTAAACAGTTCATTATTAATATCTGTCCTGCCAACTCTGCTCTGTTTGTATCAGGAAAACACAAAATTCAATGTTTTCAAAGTTACTGTTATAACTATGTTATTGAGTACTCAGTATCTGCAAGTACTCATATTTAAGTACTGTTTGATAAAAAAAGGTATCGGTGCATGTCTATTTGTAGAGGCTTCAAACTCCAGTACATACGCCTTCTGTCATTTATCTTTCCGTTTCCACAACAATTTACAGAGAAAATCTGAATTTTTCGTATTTACAAATGGCGATTAATCCACAGCTAACCTGTGATTAATCTGATTAAAATGTGTGATCTATTGACAGCCCTCATTTAAACACATGGTCATCTGCAGTGTGACCCCGTGTTTTCCTTCCTGTCTGGAGTGTCTGTATAGGGCAGCACAGGGGGATTTTTTGTTGCCATGTCATTTATCTCCTCTGGGCCATGAGCAGAAGGAGTTGAAAGGAAGCGAGATGGGGCCCATGGAGCACACACAGTCTGATTAATATATTGGCAGCAGCTCTAGAGCTTATCACCCCACAACATGTTTGGCTATAGAAGGAGATGTCCAAGAGTGGGGTGAAACACAACATTAGTACACTATTTGTACATATTGTATGTCCTAGAAATCTATTGTTGAGGATTAAGCAGCTCCGGCACTAGATGTAATGACACCAAAGTTTCCCACTGCCGACAGCGTGAACGTTGATCCTCTGTAGAACATCAAATTAGGATAATATAATAAATCCCTTTGTCACCTTATAGCGCATCTCTTCATCTCTGAGAGCATTCTGTCTTATGAGTTGTCACTTGGTGCATGTACTTATGAAGTACAGAACCTCCCATTGTTTTTTAAATAGTCTTAACAAATAAGGCCACATTCAAAGCTTGTTCTGCTCCCCCTGCAGGTTAAGAATTTAGTATCATAAGGTCAGCATGTGATATTTTCATGAGATTATGGAAATGGTGTTCTTCCAAAACAAGGCACTACAAGTGCTTACTTTGTAGCAGCGCTCTCTGTTCTCTTTCAGAAGCTCACAGGAATGTAGATGTGAGTGGGACCAGGTCCTCTGGTGGCCTTTCTGGCTCCTCCTGGACTGTGTCTCCCCAATTTCTGGGTTTGTAAGCTGTAAGCATCTGCAGGGGTGCGGTGTTATGCTACCCATGTGTATTTCAAATGTGTCAGATTACGGTTGGCAGGGGATTAAAGAATTTTTTATAACATCTTCATGTAACTTGTTTCTTTGGAAGTAACATTTTCATTTGATGCAGGACACAATTTACAGAATTTTTGATGTGGATGTTAAAATTTGAAATCTGCCAAATCTTCAATTGACAGTAGAGCCGGGACAAAGTCATTATTTTGCTAAGTTACATCTCAAGAGTCATTTCAAGAGTCCTAAACTTTGAGTTTGTAGTTATAATGCACTCTTCAACAAATGTAATGCCATTTGTGCCTCCAGTTTTTTCTTGACCACTGCGTAGTTTTCTTACACCAACGGATCTCTAATTTTCCCCCCCCAAACTGCCGCTCAGTAACTTGGATACTGTCTGATTGGTTCGCACAACGAGATCTGGGGAATTAAGTGACGACTTGTTGGGAATGAAGAGTGTGTTCGTGGCACAGTTGGTCAGTAACGTACTCTTTAATATTTGGGCTTGGGGAAAGGTGAAAAGTATTTCCAAGTTAAACGCCAAAGTCTAAGTGAAGAAATAAGTAAGTGGTGTTTAAGTCAAGATGTAGTTGGGACACTTTTTGGGTTTTGTCAAGCTTAGTTTAATGACATCAGGTTTGTGATTTAATGCTGACTCGAATCCAAGTTATCGACTTGAGTCTTCTGCTAAATAGTCATACAGAGAACAGTCAAAGACAATTAAATGTGTAGTTTGACAGTTTGGGAATACCTAACAGCACCGCTTAAGCTCATTAATTAAGGTTTGCTTGTTGAGTCTGTCCAAAAACTGAAGTGTAAAAGCACCAAGCTGTGGTTGGCATATGTATTTCTCTGCCGAATGCAGTGACTTACGCATGTCGTAAGGATGTCTTGATAAAACCACAGCTTATTGTTTTTACATTTGTTTTTGTGAATGTTTGAAAAAAAAGTGTATCATGTTTATAAGTATTAGTGGTGCTTTTAGGCTCATTTTGTTACCTTTATGCTAAGATAAGCTAACCGGCTGCTGGCTAAAGCTTCATATACAGTATAGACGCAAGAATGACATTAAGAGCAATTCCCAAAATGTCAAACTATTCCTTAAAAATTAAGTCAGTAGTCCAGAAGAAATTAATGCATGATTGTTTCCAGACTTCAGACTTTCAGACTGTTAAATTTCTCTTCTCTTCAATATTTAATAGTCTGCAAGACCTTCTGCTTGGTAACACCTACACTGTGTTAGCCACTGTTTTTGTGAATGGACCTTTGAGATACCACTGAGATGTCATGTGCATACCCTATATAAGACCTCCCGAGGTCTTCATCCCACACTAAAGGGGAGTTTTGAAAAGTACACCATATGCCGAACACAGCATCGTTGTTCTTTCAAAAGAAGAGTTCATTTGAAAGTCATCTCTCATGCATAGTGTCATAGTTTTAGTCTCCCCTGATTGAGAGCCCTATGTGGCAATTGTGGACTGCTGCAACCGTGCAAATCGCACTGTGTTAACAATGCTAACGGTCATGTAAGCAGCATCTGGTTACTGGAGTACTGGAGCATTTTTTTCATGCTCCGGCACACCACTGTCCTTGCAGCCAGAATAAACTGAAGAAAGGTTGTGTACGGTACAGTGTGTTTAAGTCTTCCTGGGGCAAGATTTACCAAGCACCACGAATTGTTAGATTTAGTATTAAATTATAAACCTGATGGATATTTCACTGCAAAATTTGGCAGTTGATCTGTCACAAGTTTAGAATCCAAAAGCTTCGGGGAGCTTTGACTTCATTTTCAGCAAAGAAGTGCTGAGCAGACAAGAGCCTCACTGGATTGAAGTGAAGACGCCTGCAGCTTATTGGCTGTAGTAAACATGCGAGACACTCCTTCACCTGCTGACCACCGCATTAAGACAGCAATGCTGGTCTACTTGTTTGTTCTAATGGACGCAGCTATGACGCAAAATGCTCTGGAGGATGTCCTGCAATGTGTGTGTGTGTGTGTGCGTGTGCATGTGCGTGTAAGTAAGTAAACAGTTGGTAAAAGTAATTTCTGACATAGTCTTATGTCAGAAGTCAGTTGCAGTTGTTACCAAACCTGTTTGGTCATTTCATGGTGTGACATATGTGAAATTGCAGATTTAAAATAAAGCTAAATTCCATTAGATTAAAGCCATAGGACACCAAGAAATGTTTCAATGGAAATGATTATACGACCTTTCAAAATAATTGATATGCGCCAGAGAAATAAAGACAGACAATTGAACATACTTGAGTTCATGGTAGTGATACAATAGTTAAACATTCCTGCACGTCTGTCAAAAGTTCCTGCGTCATTTATTGTGCCTGCACCTGCCTGATTACATTCCTAACAGTCGTCCGTTAACATTGTGCAGTGTAACCACAGTAGCCGTACCTATATGGAATGCTATTCCGTAGTTTGATAATACAAATGGTGCATTTATCTATATGGTTTGCTGATTTCCTCCACATTATTCCTGCTACAGTCACAATAGTAAAAATGATCAGGTCCCCTTTTCCGAGAATCTATAAATGAGAAGCCATGAATTTAGTTTTTATTGTTTCCTTGTTGGGTGTTTTCATATCAGTGCTACATCACATCACTCTCTACTTAGTGTCAATCACAGGAAAATTGGAAGCCGTTGCCAGAAAAGAATTCCTTGAAAACATGTCCTGCCTTTTTGCATTCATGTGTTTCAGTATTTAATTCAAAGTTCATAGAGTTTTCTTTTTTTTTTTCAATTTACAGCAATGTACTGGGTAAGGTGAGAAAGAAAGGTGTAGCATCACAGAATGCATTGCAAGCAAGACACTTATGTCCATAAACATCAAATAAGTTAAAGATGGAAACTCACTTTGCATTCAAATTGATTGAATGTGATTGTACTGTATTTTATATTTAAACTATGTCCTAATAACCTGAATAAGAACACTCTTAATTTAAATGTGAGGGCTAGTAAAGAAAGAAGCACAAAGAGGTGGCTTGGATTCCCATTTGGAATTTCCAGAAGGTTTTAGAATTCACTAATTTCGATAATTATAAACCACCGTTTTACAATTGGGATTGCATGTGTTTATAAAATTCAAACTCTCTTTGCTTGCATATTTCGTGCTAGTTTGAAGTTATCTAAGATTCTCTTTCATAATATTCTTATTGTGATAGTAGTATATTGGATGCAGTGGCAAACAGATACATAATTTAATATCATTTAATGGAAAATATTAGATTTATCATGACAGGAAGTTGCTGTCAGCCTGGTTTAACCTTCTGGGGTTATTTCACTACTAGGGTTTTTTGCTTACTACTGTAAGCTTTTATTTTCTACCCCTAATCCGTTTATTTTAATAATGCAGCAGGATATTTTGCTTTAAAAAAAACCTGGGCTGTAGTGTATGTGTGCTTACAAACTTTCATGAATGTGTGTGTTGGCATGCAGTCATCAAATCCTCATTCCTCACTCAGCGTTTGTGTGTGTGTGTGTGTGTGTGTCTGTATGTGTGCGTTTAAATCAAGTGTAGTTTGTGTGCCAAGCCCGGCGCTCCAGCTCGTGTCACTCACTGATCCCTCATGCAACGGTGACATCAGTGCTCCTGTTTTAGCAGGTGAAGAGGAGGGGGAGTCCGGTGATTAACTAATGCTCTCGCAGCAATCTGAGGAGCTCTGGAGAACCGCCTCTGGTATTTAAAAAAAAAACCTCTAAGTTGTTGTGTAGAGGTAGAGTCACGCAAAGATGCCGATAGAGGAGGGGTGGCGTGGCCGCCGTGGGCGTATCGCTAATTCTAATCTTCTCTTTAGGTCACAGGGTTGGCGAGGTGATTATGATTGTACAGTTTTTTTGACTCTGACATTAAAGTGATTGTAGGTTAATGATCTCTTAGTGAGGCCTGGTGGTCTTCTTAGTTTAGTTTGTTGGTTGTCTTGTTGTTGTGTATTTAGCTGGACTGAGATGGATGAGTGGCTGACTGCAATGGAACGGTTCCCGGTAAGATTACACTGTAGTGTCACTGGACCAGGCAGTGTCCCACTTAGACCCAAGCTCCTTTAGCTTGTCCTTTTGCTTTATTGACCTTACCTGGAATGAGCCTATGAGGAAGGAGAATCCGACTACGCGCCGCCTGATCGGCAGCTGCCGGTGGTTCACAGAGCAGTAGGGGGGGGGCAAGGTGAAAGAAAAGTGTAACGATGTGATCAGAAGTATCCGTAAGTGTATTTTATGTACAGTAAAATCAGGGAAACCAGTACGTAGGCCTCCAGTAAGAGTGGTGTTGAAGGAGGCTGCTGGGGGCAGAGGAGGAGGTTTTAGTAAGGGGCTGCTCCAGAGCGAAGAGAGAGGATGGCTTAGGATTGACCAGGTCTTATGGGGATTTCAGGGTAATCTGGATAAGGACAGAAATACTTTGAAGGTGAACACTGGAGAAAGTGCTCAGCTTCTCACAGATCTGCCTTTAATTAATTTACACACAGATACAGAGCACTCCATGTAAATATATATAATTATTACATTTTAAAACATTTTTTCACCATGAACATAATGTAATCATGTCAAAGACATCTGTGTTGTGTTGCAGAGATACCTACTGAAGTAAGCGATGCTAACCAGCTAGCCCCGTCCTGTCTTGTAATACCATCTGTTCCTCGAGAGGCACCCAAAGCACCACTGGCTTGTCAATAATATATCTATAATTTGTTAGTTTGTTTATTGGATGAAATCCATCGTGGCAGAAATGAGAAAACAACTCTTCCCTGCTGCCAGGAGACTACTTTGCCTCCAGGAGATGGAGACGGTCCTTCAGTTGGCAGTTACCTCGCGTTCAGCAAGAACGAACCACAGCGGCGGGCGTCTGATCGGGTGGTGGGGGGGTAGAGAACCTTATTTTCTGTTGATGCCGATTCACACTGAAAATCCATCACCCGGAGCCACCGCCGTATGCCCTGCTCCCGGCGAATCGGTCCCACGATGGCAGGGACGACAAAAAACAACAAGAAGAGTTGTTCCCTTGTATCTGCAAACTGGGACCCAAAAAGATAAACGGCATAAAAGCATAAAAGCAAAGATGGCCAACATAATATGTGATAATTTTATATGCTAATGTTATTATGGCTGGATCTCAGAGTATATTAGTTTGGTTGAGGACTCTTGTCCTGCTCCCAGTTAGTAGTTCTTTTTTTTTCTAGAAGTGAAATGATGCCCCCTCTATGTCTTTTTGCATGTGGCTAGGGGATAACACAGTGCACCTTTAAAACGGCAGTACATTGTTTTCAACCTGGGCAGGAGACGGCGTATTGGATTTAATACTAGTTAAATATCGGAAAGCGATACAAATTGGAGGTGTGTGAGTTAAAAGAAGTTGCATTTAGGAGGCAGGAAGGTCTAATGAAAAATGAAAGAGATCATGGGAAATGTAGGACGCAGTGTTTTTGGAGCTTGAAGTGCAATAATAAATGGCTGCATTACCCCTTTAACCACGCATGCTTGCTGCTGTATAATTTCCAGAGGCTTGCCTTTCATCACCATAAAGGCTCAGGGGATGTCGTACTAAGACTCCAGAGTTGGATTTTGCTCATATTGCTTTTGGATCCCCAAAATCAGATAATAAAAGTGGTCAGGGTCATAGATTGGACACACTACAACGTTCATGCAAGTCATTTGAAAAGGGGAGCTGGGAAAATAAGGCAAATTTAGATAAATACAGCCATGACAGATGCATAAAAGTCGAGGACATCATTAAAATATCATCCGTCTATTGAAATGAAGCCACAGCAATCCCAGCTTGGCAGTTAGCTTACATGCAGCGACGTAGCGGCTAGTGCACTTCTCTCCGTGTTTAATGAGTGCGTCTCTCCTCTGCTCCTGCTCGTCTTCACATATCCCTGAAGGCCAGCGTGTGAGGGCTCCGAGCGCAGTCTCTTATCCTCGTCACTTGGCCTGTCGGCAGGAGCTGCTCCACTGCCAGGCCTCAGTTACTCTCCTTGGCACAGTGACGCACGGATCGCATACACACTCGCGCCGCTATGGACACAGGGTATGCTGCACGCAGGCCTAGGCAACGTCACCAGCTGAGGGAATGCAGCATGTACTCTGATGTCACAGGCGTATACATAGACTGGATGGATGGATAGATATCCCTGTAGGAGCAGGATAAAAGCGTTGCATGATGACGTACTGTACTTGCTACTGGTCTAACTATTAACAGTAGGGAAGCAGTATCTGAGGCGATGCTTGCAGAGTGTGGAACTCCAGCGAGAAACAGGGGCAGGTCACCAAGGATGGAGTAAGCTATCCATTTTCTGCAAACTCTGTATTTTTAAACCACGGATGTCATTTAAGGGCGTTAGGGACTGAATTCCAGGACAAGTTCAGTCTCCTGGGAGTTCCTCGGTATCTTCCCTCCGTGTGTGTGTGTGTGTGTGTGTTCCCTCATGCTTGAATTTCCGCACTATCTGGTGAGGTAGGAGAGATGTCACTGCAGACAGAATAAAGGTCAGGGCGTACTCTGGAAGCACCGCACGAAAAACAATGTGCATGTGTGTGCACTTTTATGCAGGACTGATTAGCGATTTCTGCCTTTGGGACACATTGAGGGAGCATCGGTAGCTTGGAATCCTCCACTAAGAGTACTTCAGCTTGCTGTGTGTCACATTTATTGTGTATTATTGGCGTGTATAGTCATGGCAGCTGATATTGCTCAAATCATGAACTGACCTTGACTTAAGATACTTAAAGATGAAAATAATCCTACAAATCATTATTCTCTCACTTTTTACAGCAGCCCAAAGTGTCACCTGATAGTTGCTTTGGAGATGTGATGTGCTTTGTGTTTACATGGCCTGACAGGGTGTCGATGTTGTGATATGATATGAAGTTGCAGTCATGTAACCGGAGGCCCACATACCGGGACCTCATGGGGTTCATGTACCTCAGTGTTCAGATACCATTTAGGATTTAGACTCATAGCGAGATGATATGGTGTTTTATTATTATTATTATTATTATTATTATTATTGCTTTTTGTCATGGTGCCCAGTAGAATTTTCTTTATTAGTTAATTTGCCACATCAGCAGTGGTGTATGTGATATGACATAATCTTTAATGAAGCACTTTATTTAATATTATAAACTATAATTCTGTGATTATAATATATAATCACATATATATTATTTTACGATTAAATAAGTGACAATCATTTCCCACACCATTTTCTAACAGATGAATTGATAATCTAAACAATAGTTAAAGTAAGTAGGCTAATAAGACATATTTGTTTTCTCATATTTAAGTACAGACATTCAAGGAGAGTAAAAGAATATCATTTAAAATGTATGCTAATTTACTGCAGCCAGTTATTCTGTCATGTCATGGTCACACAGTCGACACAGACATAAAATAACATTTAGTTGAATCTTGTTTTCGCATTAAGAAATATAAAATATTTAATTTAGAGTGAGAGTGAGTGTGAGAGAGACAGAGAGAGAGAGAGAGGATGTTCTGGGACAAACCAATCCACGGTGGCCTAGTTTCCCTCGGCCATGCCAGTGACTCAACTAAAGTCTTCTGCCTGGCTGACTGTGGGCTCGGTCAGAATGGATAAGACATGTGGACAGAGCCAGAATACACACGGTCGCAGTTATCTTTCTACACAGATGAACAGCAATTACATTATCACGTTACATGAATTCTAATTTTGGTGGGGGAGGGTGTTTTTTTGTTGTTGTTTTTTTTTACTACACTATTAAAGCGATGCAGAACAATGACACCAATGTCATCTGTGCATTCTCTCTGCTGGTAAGTCGTTACTGAAAGCCGCGGATGCAGATGAAATAATATGACGAGAACGAGTCAAACTTCAGGTGTAACGGGAACAGAGTGTTTTTGTGTGCGAGCTGCTGCTTGTAGATGAACGCGTGGTTCTGAGAGCAACGGAGAGCAGGAAAATAAAGGGGAGACGTTGAAGGAAACTTCAACTTCTGCAGTCTGGGCTTCATCACTGACGATGTCCATGATTTGTAGTGACGTAATGGTTTTCTGTAATTATTTATACAGGAGGGTCAATTCTGTCGCTGGCTCTAAATGTTATTTTGAAATGCAAGTCATACGATGAAATTCCTTCTGAGAGATTACTAAACAATCCCAACACATTCAGCTCTGACTTCTAGCACATAATCACCACTTTATCATCATTTTGCTGAGAACCAAAGGGGGTTGGATGATGAATTAATGCTGCATCGGATTTGTTCAGCCTGAAAACCTAACAAAACCCTTAAATGTGTGTGTGTGTGTGTGTGTGTGTGTGTGTGTGTGTGTGTGTGTGTACGTGTGTGTGTGTGTGTGTGTGTGTGTATATGTTTTTTTATTTATTTATTTTTATTTATTGATTGTTTTATACATTCATTGACTGCTGACTCCTCACTTTGCTTAATCGGCTGGCAGGGCATTTTTGTGAATGCAATATCTGGAGGAAATTTCTTAGAATTTGTCACAAACATCCATCTGGACTCATTGATGAACTGTTTACATTTAGGTGGTCAAATGTCGCTGTGACCTCATATATTCATTCGCTAATTATGACAATATCACACAAATGTCTAATAGGATGAAATTGCAAAAGTTTGGATTTCATTTTTAGTGGTATCAAAAAATCTGCAATGTGATCATTCCGAAGTTTACTACATGTGATTATTTCATTTGGCTTTCAAAAAGCACAACGCATGTGTTCATAATTTAAAGTTGCTACAAATTGATCTTACTGGATTTGGTGCGGCGGCTGGTTATTGATTGGTTGCAGGTTTAAAACCGCATTGTCATTGATGGTTTCAGCACACATCTATGGGCATCAAATGTAAGTGGCCACACATGAAAGTGAATTATTCGCTTTGATATAACGCACACAGCATGCACAGCCAGCACTCATCTGAGTGGCTCAGTGTGCGGTGAGGCTGATGTGTCACTCAGTGCCATTTAGACCATCACTTAGACAGACAGACTCTCTCACACACACTGACCTGTCTGTCTGTCTGTCTGTCTGTCTGTCTGTCTGTCTGTCTGTCTGTCTGTCTGGTACGCAGTGTGTCCACACCTGTGGCTGCTCCCCTCTAATCAGACCTAATGAAGAACATTGATTTGTCTCCATTTAATTCACACTTTTAGACAGGAACACATTTACACAAACACGCGCCGACACTTTGATGACTTCTTCTGAGGGAAAAATGCTGACCTCATCTGACGTTGCTGTAGTGTCACCTCGCTCTGCATATAATATTCTACTTAAAGTCCCAGTCGGCAACATTTTTTTGATCATATTCACTGAAGCTGACAGAAAAAAAGAAAAAAAGCGCGCCTCTACGTGCACGTAGAGCCTATTACTTGTTTTGCAAAGATCCGACAGCGCCCGGATCATCCTGTCCAATCAGCACGCAGGGCTGTGTTCGTGCACACACAGAGCCCCTCCCCCCTTCGGTTCGTTCCATTATCACAGGGGGGAGGCAGAGGGAAGTAGCAACAAGCTTCCAATTCCTCGTTAAAAACCGAAACGAGGAGGTCCAAAACAACCAAGGAAAAGAAAACACCGGTGGAAAAGAAGGAAAAAAAGAAAGATGGCGACGGTGCCCGTGATAAAACCAGAGTCAACATCGGACCTGCGTTTCAAAGGTGGCGTGATCTAAGGGATTTCAAAGGGCATGAAGTCGAGGGGGAGGAGCTCGGTGGTCTTGGGGGAGGAGCTCGGTGGTCATGGGGGAGGAGCCTGAGAGTTGTAAACATTCAAAATCTGAGTGCCCTCCATCCGCCGGACTTGCCGACTGGGACTTTAACCATGTGTGGAGAAGTTTTAAGGAGGGACAACCTGAGGAAGAAGTGGCATCAAAGAGCGGGAGGTGGGAAGAGAACATGTCAGAGAGCTGATTCAAAGCAGGGGGTTTTCCTAAGAAGCATGAGCAAGGGGCAGGCATCCCAAGATTCCCTGCATCCTGGTCCCAGCTCTTGGGTGGAGGAAGCTGTTTACTCTCTCTATCTCTCACTGCTGACGTCGGCGCACCGAACAATGTCATCCAATTTCCTGTTTTTCACTTTAGTGGAAAGCCACTCTCCCAGTTTGTATGGTTTAGTGTGTGTGTGTGTGTGTGTGTGTGTGTGTGTGTGTGTGTGTGTGTGTGTGTGTGTGTGTGTGTGTGTGTGTGTGTGTGTGTGTGTGTGTGTGTGTGTGTGTGTGTGTGTGAGAGACAGAAAAGCTGGGCTGGAGGAGGAGGAGGACGAGGAGGAGATCTATAGGGCCGGACACACTGGGAGCAGGATATAGGGTCAGAGGCAGCGGTGCTATGTAAATACATTAGGTGTATTGAATGAGAGTAGCAGGAGGCTGCAGACTGTCCTGAGTGCTGCTGGAGATGACTGTAGACACCCAGCAGCTCTGATGTGGTCACATTGGCCTGAACAAGGAGGAATGCTGTAATATCACATGACATCAGACAGTTTGAAGCTGTCAGCCTGGAAACCATCACCTCACAGCCTTTTAAAAAAACAATGTTTTTATGAAATCACGCGCAAGCTTTTGACTTTTGAATTCCAGCGTTTACAATGCAAGGCTGGTTTACCAAACAGGAAAAGTGGGCACTTGTCCCGGAGCACCCCAGAACCTCAGACGGCTCAAAGTCTCCAGGTTCACTGTGTGGAAATTGCCTCGTTATAATTAGGTTTAAGGATTGAGAAGTTCGCCGCGTTGGTATCGGCACAAATCCTGACCTTATTAAACGAATCAGGTTATGGCAATGATGATGTGACCGATCCAGCTTATACGTACAGTGTCTTGGTCGATATCGTTAGGAAATTAAAGGTTCCTGCTATCGCCTTCATTTATTACATCACGTTGGGTCATAGACTCTGCATTTAGCACCAAAGCATCGCTGATATACAAATGGTTCCAATAAGTTACTCACAAACACAGTTCAAGTTTGGGAAAATGAGAGTACTGGGCCTGGCTCGGTACTCTGTATTGTTGAAACATCGGACTCTCTAGGAGAGAAACGGTTTGATTGTTGCACATGAAGCTATAATTTAAGATGACGCCTGCATTATTGTCTAAAGTAAACTCTAGTTGAGTTTTCCTTATGGCTTGGCTTTGTCAAATTACCACAGAGTACTTATCACAAAGTACAAACGACACATACTCACTCCAGTACATCTGGGTAAGAACTAAGAGTCTAACAAAACAGTCCTTTTTGCTGTTCACTGTCAGTTTTCATTTTGGAGGCTAGTTTGTGGTGCTGCCGAAGTATATTACGTGTTCTTGTTATTTACGCTTTTGATATGAATAAGCTGGATATAATGTGTTTGAGTATGATGCAACATAATTTAACAGCACAGCAACAAACTACAGCCTCTATAATAACCTTTATGAAGGTACAATTTACTGCAGGGCTGCCGGATTAGACTGCCAACTGACTGTACACACACACACACACACACACACACACACACACACACACACACACACACACACACACACACACACACACACACACACACACACACACACACAATGCTCAGAGGGTGACAGAAATTGGGAGGTCAACAAGGACCTGTAGCTCATTTATGTGTGTGTGTGTGTGGGGGGGGGGGGGGATTTGACCTTGGAAACTAGGAATTTTACAGATGCTGTAGCTTTGGGTAATATGGTTGAAATAATAGAAAATAATGTGAGTGATATTTTATATTTTATGTATTATACATTATACAAAATCACGTATGTTCAAATCTATTGCCAGTGCTCCACTCAATGTTTTGTTTTTTAATTACACTTTCTCTGAATCATTAATTAGATAACAGACATTTGAAGAATAATAACCAAAATTAACCGAAATAATCAGAAAACTGTACAATTCCACTGAAAGTCGTTGACGGCTTAACTGTGAGCCGAGACAAACTGCAAGAACCAGAATGCATTGCATTCAACTCAGACACGCACAACTGCATCTGCACTATGCTATGCCCTGCTGCTCAACAACTCGTCTGATTAACAAGTGTCTCTGTGCACAGAGGGAGAGAGAGAGAGAGAGGGGGGGGAGAGCGAGCCCAGTGTGACTGGTACAACACAGCAGCATATAGCAGGAGGGCGGGACCAGCATTACGTAGGCATACACACCATTACTCCTCGCCTGCCTGGCCTACATGCTCACTCACTTCCCCTGCTTTGTTTGCCTCTGGTCGGGTGCCAGCATGATGTTTGCGGGATGCAAATGCTTGGCTGAGTGATTCATTGCAGTGTGTGTGAGTGTGTGTGTGTGTGAGTGTGTGTGTACTGTACAAGAGGAGTGTATGTTGCCCGAAGAGGCCTGCAGGCCGGTTTCAGCTGTGTGTGTGTGTGTGTGTGTGTGTGTGTGTGAGAGGCTATTCTAGTTACACAACCTTGGCTGCAGTTGCATTGGTCGTGTCGGTGTCAGTTAGAAGGCGAGGTCTCCTTGAATGGGGGCTACGTGCTGCTATAGCTAGGCCTCCGCTAGCTGGAGGCTGTGTGGCTTAACTCTGTACGTCAACCCCCCCCCCCCCCCCACCCCCGACCTCAACTCGTTCACCAACAAACGGCGTCGCAGTGGAAACATCTTATGTGTGGTATACTTTCCTCTGTTGTTGTTGCAGCCACTATCTGTGACATTTAGCCCAGCAGTACTCCATAGAAGGGTTTTTGTTTCACCTCCGTGGGGGAAATGAATGGGCGGTTTGAATCTCTAAGCAAAATTAATAAAGCTGAGGACTGACTTATTTGTTCTGACACACGTGGTCAGAGTCATTGAAATCACATCTGACAACAGGAAGACTGGGTCTTGGAAAAGCGTGTGGCATTTCCATATGTTTGTCCCTGTTATAGAGACACACACACACACACACACACACACACACACACACACACACACTCTCTCGCTCTCTAACACATGCATACTGTCTCATGATCACAGAGCATCAGCTTGCAGCCATCCTGATGCCATACTCCTTGTTTGCGGACAGCTACAACAAACGGCCCAGTGTCATGATGACGTCAATTTGGCTACAACTGAGGGCTAATCAGCCCCCCCCCCCTTGTTGTTTCAATGGAGCTTTCAAGGCTTACAATTTAGCAAGAAGTGATTTACTGCAGCCCGGCACGCTTTAAAATTCCTCTCTGTATTCCTCCTCACATGTGTAGATTGTTTACGGAGAAGAGGAATTCTAGAGGGATGGCGGTCCGCAAGGGGCTTGGTTGCTATGGTTACTAACCCCTGAGCTGGGTTCCATTTAGCAGGAAGGAAGCTAAATTATTTGCAGACAGTAAAGAGTGAGCTCATGTAAGGGAAAGTGTAAGTTGAAAGCCTGTCTTTTTATTTAAGTATATATATTTAGTTTTTCATAGACTTCAGGAGATGACATTTTTTTGTTTTTGCTGATTCAGTCGGTGGTGGAAGAAGTCATTTTACTTTAGTTGTTTAATCATATTTGTATTGCGCTGGTCGTCACCTACATGCCGGTATCTGTCATTTGCTGGAAAACGAAAAAAAAAGAAATATTGATGAGTCATCGTGCTCTTGGGGGAAATACACTAATTTAGCCAATTAAAGGAACAGTGCGTAGCATTTAGGGGGGTCGATCAGTAGAAATGGAATGTGATAATGAGAAGTATATTTCCTTTTGTGTATAATCACCTGGAAATAAGAATTATTACTGTAGAGCATTTTAAAGCATTTTGCTGTTGCAGTTGGTTGATGTTTAGGTAATTTCAACTAGTTTAATCTACAACAATATTCTATAAAATGATCACGTTTTGTATGTAAAATCTGTAAAGTTACTAGTAACTGAAGCTGTAGTGGAGTAGATTTGACAGAAAAACTGACCCTGATCATGAGTAACACATAAGTAAGCACTATATATAACATACATTTTTTTTTCTGCACATTAATAGATATGTGTGTATGAATATTCCATATGAAGAGATATTTCCTTATTTTGTGATTTCACACTGCTTTGTGTTTTTTTTTTTTTTTTTTTTTTTTTGTACATATTGTTTTATTAAGGTCAGAGGTTGATTTTGCTACAGGTATTACTATTGCACAAACAGTGGGGTCTGACCCTAACGAATGATGAAATAAGACCAATGTCAACAAAACAGATAAGAAATAACTGAGAAATTCTCACATTTCTGTAATGTTTCTTTTCTAATCCTTGTATTCTTCTTGTTATCTTTCAGACCACATTAACAGAGGTGCAATTTGGACCAATGAAGTTATTTAAAGACCCACTTCAGGTATCGTAAAACAATGCCAAACACCTGCATGATTGATGCTTATGTGCTTGAATGCATTAAGGCTTTCCACGGAACAACAGTAGTACTCTGGCGAGATGTTTATGTTCATATCATTTAGGGGCTTTTAGCTGAGCCGTGGAGCTAAACGTGGTGTGACTGTCAATATTTGGTAGCATTTTTCTAGGATTAGATTTGAAAACGTCACCTACTTGTGTTTGCCGTTCAAACTAATCTTGGATTTCTCAAAGATACCACACCTCGCCTCAGAGATTAAAGGGGGGGAAAAAAAGAACACATGCAAACATTCAAAGAAAAGGAAGAAAAAAAACTGTTAATGGACGTATTGTGTGCGACGCAGCCTTGGGTTGCCTGGCAACAAGGCCAAACATTTATGACCAAGAACATACCATAATGAACAATGCACGTTATGGAAGAACTGCACAGAGGATCCATGGACCCGTTTCTCACTGCAAATAAGACATTCTCTGACGTTCAATGGTTCATTATACACTCCGCTTAGTTCCTTTGGCATGCTGCTGCTGCTTGCTGTGTGAAAACCGGGAGTCTTCAAAAAGTCTGCTTTTGAGGAATTTTAAATGTACTTCGAGAGTGCAAAAATGCAAGAAATTTGAGGATTTGCTGCTTTTCTTTGTCACACAGTGTAGTTAATTGAACACTTTGAGATTTGAACTATTGGCTCTGAGATATTCCGATGGCTGTTTCTTTTTAAAAATGTTATTTTCATTTCCGTCGACAAAACAATTAATCATTGAAGTCTTAGTGCACAGCTACTTCAAGTCAAATACAAATATTTATTTAAATAGAATGCTAAAATGTGTATAACAATGATGATGCATCAGTGAGAGTCAAAACCGTAGATTAGACGTCCTGTAATTTAATGCCACTTAATTGTCCGATGCGCTCCAGTGTGAGCGTGGTAGGAAAGCGAGGTAGAGAGATATCCCCTTCCTGTTTTTGTCACTCACAGCTGATCCTGTCATGCCCTCCTCCTCTCTACTCCTCCTCTTTTCTCGCGGCTCTCAGGATCTGGCCGGGCCCTCTCTCTTTTCAACAATGATGTTTTCTAGAGCCTGCCAAAATGCTCGCAACCCCCTTCAAACTAGATTTTTTTTCTCCCCCCCCCCCTGTCTTTGTCTCTGCTACTTTCTCTGCCTTTTCCATCTGTTTCTTTGCAGCATAAACAGTGTAACCTCACTTTAAAAAAAAACCATTTGTGCTTGAATGTACTTTGAGATTTTCTTTTTTGAACGAGGCCTATGTATGTAGTCTGAGTCCAGGCATCTGAAGAGACCTTATCTCGGCCTTTATTACCCTGCTCCTCCACCTCTGCGGGAATGTTGACTTTTCTACCAACATCCCAATGTGGAATTCTGATCTAATTCCCTGTGCGTACCGAACATAGCTGCAGGACTCAGTAGTGATGTATTTATGACCTGGACACTTATTGCTGCTTGTAGGGAAAATGTTCAGATGTGGAATATGGTTCACATTAGCAACACCCCTCACAGGCGTAAGCGCTCTGTGCTTCAGGCCCGAAGCTGCGTACTTAAATGAAGCCACAGGGATCATCAGAAAAAGGACGACCGTCGAAACAACCGGGCCTCTATCCTCTCATTGTGTGGAGGACAGTAGCTCTAGTTTTCCCCCCCAAAAAAAGTCGAGGCTTTGTGCCCTAACTCGATTATACAGGTGTGATGCAAACCTAGAACTGCAGAACAAACTTTCCCTTCTTTACGTCCATCCTGCTCCGTGCCAACAGTTGGAGATGACGTCTGTTTGAGAGAGTGACTCATGAATCTACTCTTAGTGCAGCACTGCTCTTGGAGGCGGGCCTAGATCTCTGGTCCAGTATTTACGCAAGTAAGGGGTTATATGAAAGTATGTTGGCAGGGAGAGAGAGAGAGAGCGAGAGAGCGTGCTCTCAATGGCTGGTTTGACGGCAGCAGCAGCACTTTCTGCCACAGCCTTTGCAGATCAGTGGGAGGGGCCGCAGCCAGTCAAGGCCACCTCGACTAATTGTGTCATAGATCACGGCGGCGTACAATAAAAATCTGTGACGCACCCGAGTACGAGCTGAGCCTGATCAATCAGGGCCCGTCCGCTGGAGGCCTGAGGTCACAGTCAAGCCCACACTGTAGGCCGATTAGGACGACGGGCGCAAATGAGCATGAATGCACCAATGATGACTTGACAAGTCTGAGCCGTTGACACACCGACGCATCGAAACCACATTTTACTGGAGCTCTCGCTTCTCTTGGTTCTTCCTCAACTAACTTCTGCGTTTGGTTATGTTCGTTTTTCTAATCAAATATAAGCTGCACATTAATTAGCCCTGTAGCTCTCTAATGTTTTATGATAATAAAAAAGTATTTCTTTCTCATTTTTACATAATACTGTGGCTTCCGTAAAATTGTGACAAACCAAATAAAGAGACTGTACAAGCATGACTTCACCATTTCTACATCAGGTACAAATTAGAGGTACACAACACTTCACAGTTGACCATTTATATTAGAATGAGCTTATTGTTTAACTTGTTTCTAAAAAGTTGGTTCTATTTTCTCAAATGTGGAGATTTGTGTTTTTTTCTCTGTTTTGTATCGGTGTAAAGTGACTATCTCTGAAAATACAGGTGTAAGAAAATATCGATACACAGTATCACAGTATTGTTTTTTGATACTGTATCAAGTATAAAAAGCACTATTGATTTTTAGTTAATAGTTTATATGCAAAGATTCATGGCAGACGGTGGCTCGGTTTTGATGGCTTATGATGTTGGATGTTTCAGGGACTGTGATAAATGCATATGACGGTGTCTTACTTATACTTTGACAAGATTAAAAAAACACAATATATTGAATCATAATCCATGCATCATGATGCGTATCGTACCACCAGACTCTTGCTAATATTCAGGAAATTGGACTGTTGGTCAGACAAAACATGCAATAAGATGATGTCACTTTGTGCCCTAGGAAATGGTGATTTTCTGAAATTTTACTTCCTCAATGATTGTTCTGAATCACGTATACAATTAAAGTCCCAGTCGGCAACATTCTTTTGATCATATTCACTGAAGCCGACACTACGCTCCGATAGAACAACATAAACCATCCGGTTTTAGAAAAAAAGCTTGCCTCTACGTGCACGTACAGCCTGTTGTTTGTTTTGCAAAACATCGACACAGCCCGGATCATCCTGTCCAATCAGTACGCAGGGCTGTGTTCGTGCACACACAGAGCCCCTCCCCCCTCGGGTCGTTCCACTATCACAGGGGGGAGGCGGAGGGAAGTAGCAACAAACTTCCAATTCCTCGTTAAAAACCGAAACGAGGAGGTCCAAAACAACCAAGGAGAAGAAAACACCGGTGGAAAAGAAGGAAAAAAAGAAAGATGGCGACGGTGATAAAACCAGAGTCAACATCGGACCCGTGTTTCAAAGGTTTCAAAGGGCATGAAGTCGAGGGGGAGGAGCTCGGTGGTCGAGGGGGAGGAGCTCGGTGGTCATGGGGGAGGTGCGTGAGAGTTGGAAACATTCAAAATCTGACAGAGTGCCCTCCATCCGCCGGACTTGTCGACTGGAACTTTAAGTGGTCAAGCCAACCCGAGACCCTCTGTCCTGCCGTGTTTCACTTCATCCAGAAATATTTTTTTGATGTTTGTTTTTAATCTTAGCCTCTCCTCCTGTGAACCCTGTGCTTTCATGAATCACTTTGAATACTTTCACCCTCTTTAACTGTTCCTTTATATACAGTAAGCTATCCGTTGCTGGTAGGACTGGCATGACATTGCAAGTGAAATCCTCACTTTGACATCTCTATCTGGTTTTTGCAGGTACTTTTAGTTTTTGCCAAAGAGGACAGTCAGAGTAATGGCTTCTGCTGGGCATGTGAGAAGGCCAACTTCAGGTGCAGCATGGCACGAACACCCGAGTCAGCTCTTGAATGCTTCTTGGAGAAGCATCACGACCTCGTCATCATTGACCACAGACATTCCAGACACTTTGATGCGGAAGCACTATGCCGGTACGTCACATCTCTGCTCCAATGAATTCGGGACTGTTTTGTCCTTGTAATTGAGGCCTGTCAGATGAACCCCAGGTTACCCTTTACCAACCATGTTCATGTGTACATTTATACATAGTTGCTACTTAAGACGTTTTATTATATACAAGTGGATATTGTTAAAATATTTTTCAATACAGTTAAATTGTGTGTGTGTATAGGTAGGAATGGTCAAATTTGCATTCATACTATCACAGGAGAGGTAGAAGCATTATCCTTTACTTTTACAAAATTATTTTTTTTTTTTTATCAATTATCCATTACTTTTAGCTATTCCAACCATTTATCCAACTTTCAACAAACTATTTTAACCTTGTTTTCTGACCTTTTGTTTCACAATGCCAATCACCTCATCTTGTGTTCACACGTTACAGCCGACTCAATATGTGGATTACAAGAAAAAAAATGTTTGAAATAGTTGAGCTACTCCACAGTCTTTCTTTGTGCCCCCTCGTTGGGAATCACAGGGGATACAGTTGAATTGAAATGAAATTCTGTTAGCGACTGTCACCCGGGGCCAATGACATAATCCAGATCAGATGATCTTGATAGTACCAATTATAGCACTCATGTGTTGCAGAACGTTTGCTGGCTTTGGGCTCATTAGCTTCCATCGCATGCTGCCTCATGGAGTCCCAGCGATGAGAAATGAGCGGTGCCTGCCCATACCACCCTCTATCTTTAGCCTCTGCCCAAACCAAAAACACATTTACAAACATTCATTTGCCCTGCCCAGCCTGTATGTTAACCCCATTCATTTTGGCCAATCCATATGTTCAGTGTACACGCACGGGCTCCGGTGGCGAACTAAAGGGCCTTTATGACCGCTGGCTGGGGGAAACCACAGGCGGATGAGTGGCCCTGTACACTGCATTCTTTCAGAGGCCTCGGCCTGCTCACAGAGCTCCACCACTGGGCTCTGCCTGCCTGGGAGAATCGGAGCATGAAATACTGAAAAATACATTGATTTGATGCCATGGGCTTTTCCACCGGCCTGCTCACTGGCTAAAAGGCTTCTTCTGTTTACATCCAGGTCAATTAGAGCGGTCAACTCTTCAGAAAACACTGTGACAGTCGCCGTTGTGAAAAGGTACGTACAACTCTCTGACCCCCCCTCCCCTCCCCTCCCCTCTCTTTCTTATATTGTCAGAATTAAAATGTCTGACTGAATGTCTGTGATCTCTAAACAAGCATTTGTCACAGCAGTGTATGTGTTCTCTTTTTAAGGCCAGACAGAGAGGAAGCCTCTGTGATGCCCCTGATCAATGCCGGCTTTAATAGGGTGAGCGACTGTGTGTTTGTGTGTCTTCTGCTGCCCTTTTATTTGTATTTTTCTTTTCGATATGCTTTTATTTTTTTATATCCCTTCTGTCAACACTCACTGTAAGGCCGGGATACGGATTGTAAATCCTCTGTGTTTGCTCAGGAGAGATGTGTATTGAGTTTCCTGCATCTGAATCATTGTTACTCATGGCATCAGCCGCACGATAACACATCTTGTAATGGGTACATTGACATGAAAATGGTTTTCATCGTAGTTGTCTCTGATTGATCCGTGGTGCCCTCTGACCCTCAGAGATATGTGGAGAATGCCAATATGATGGCCTGCTATAATGAGCTGCTACAGTTGGAGCATGGAGAGGTGCGGGCGCAGTTCAAACTGAGGTGAGTCGTGTCAGCGTTGCAGCACACAGTATCACCTTTTTATATTTATGTTGCGCTGACAGCATATCAGAAATAATGTGAGTTTCACAATTGCTTTCTTTATTTCTTTTTATTTTCTTTCTCTAAAAATGTGTATAAATAGAAGCTGGCCAGTCTGCTTGTTGCATATGTTAACAGCAATTCTTTATCTGTTGTCTCTTTACCTGCACAAGGGCTGGAAATGCTATATTCACAGCCCTAGAACAAAGTCAAGAGGCCATAGAGATCACTTCTGAAGATCAAATAATTCAGGTGAATCTCTAATAAACTTCAATACTTTTCGTTGCTTTATTGTAACAGACTGTTCTTCATCTCTCTTTCTGTCCGTCCTCTTTCTTTCGCCCTTCCTTCTCTACTGTTTCAGAGGCCGTTCATGTCTTGTGATCCCAGATCTCAGTAGCGATAGTTGCGGCGTCGAGCCTTCTGAATGGCTACTTTTGTTAACATCAAAGCACTGTAGCCTGTCATGCCATAATGTTGTCACATAAAATATATGTCTTCTCTGAAATAAGCAACGACTACGTCGGCTTCTCTGAATCCTTTTGGTTGTTCAGGTTCATAGAACGCCGTCATCTTAACCGTGTTTGAACCCTAAATGTGATGATTTTTACAAACGGCCATGCCCAGATCAAACCTTTTGTCTCCTCTCCTTTGCAGTACGTGAACCCTGCCTATGAGTCCATTATGGGCTACCAACAAGGGGAGCTAATAGGGAAGGAAATAATTGAAGTGCCTAAAAGTGAGAAGAATAAGCCTGATCTCCTTGAAACAATAAATTCCTGCATACGGAAAGGAAAGGTAATATGCATTCATTAAACCGTCTACACTTTACAGCACGATTTACACAGCGACTGATCGGGAGATAAATGATCGCCTTCTTCTGATTGTTGATACTCGCACATACATGGTTTTCGACACGAAGACTGTGGCTTCGCAATCAGATCACTCTGCAGATATCCGCTCCGGCCTTTGTGTCTGTGCATGCATGCGTGCGCATGCATCCATGTGTGCCGTAAGTCGGCCCCACCGACCGTCCGGCCGCTCTGTTTCATGTGCATGAGATCAGCGGTGGATGGCGGCGCTCTAATCTTAATACACAGGGAGCGAAGGTCAGTCTCAGACGGGCTAACAGCGGGGAAGAGCCTTTTAAATCTGCCACAGCGGTCTGTAGGTGGGGGGACATGAAAGAAGCGCGCCGGACTCCAGGAGCGCTCACCCTACCCATTAAAGCGACTTGCTGCTCTCTGAAATACTCTGACCCACCCCCCCCCCACTTCGCCACCTAACCTACATCACACACACCGCCGTGCTAAACCCAGTCCAAACCTTAAATGACTACATCTGTAACGCTGAATGTTTTCTTTTAATGTTGTGTCAGCGTGTCTCTCACGGTTCTGCCTTATGTTCCAGGAGTGGCAGGGGATCTATTATGCCAAAAAGAAGAATGGAGACAGCATTCAGCAAAATGTGAAGATCACACCTGTAATTGGACAGGGAGGGTGAGTGACAGGATGTTGAGGCCTGGCTCATTCAGTGTTGCTAAATGTAAATTACCTTTCCAGTCACTGAATAATTATACTGGATGAATATGATTGTATCCCTTTTTTTTTTGTTTTTTTTGGTGCACTAATTAGCTTTTGTCATTCACAGAAAAATCAGACACTATGTGTCTATCAACTGGCCTTTAAATGATAATAATAAGGTGAGACGGGTTTTCCAGTTTGGCTGATTAATAATGAATGAAAGGGAGCTTTCTGGCCGGCATGCTTTAATGTGCTTTTCTATTCTGTCCATGCAGAGTGATAAATCCACTGAACGTGTGCAGGCAGAGTCACAAACAGGTACGATCCCCCCTTAAAAAAAAAACCTCTGCTTTCTATTAGAAAAACATTCCAGGTGATTTATTCTGCTAAAGACTTCAGTTCAGGTTCTCTCTGCTGGGCAGTTATCTGCATTAGCGATGAACTCTTTTCTGTGACCGTGTGATCTGTCACAAGGGTCGAGAATATGAGGGCCAGCAGTGTGTTTGTCATTAGGAAGCACAACATTAGTTCCAGTTTTACACAGATGACACACTCATCTTAACTGATTGTTTGCAAACACCAAATATCTGTGAGATGTTTATTATTTAGGAACCTTTGGTTTTCTGTCACGGTGCAATAGATTTTTTTGTCAGTTATCCTCTTGTTCTCTTTTATCATGACCCAAATTTAGAAATTGCTTTTCTCTTTTTTTTTTGTTCCTTGTTGTATCGTGATATCAACCGTACAGCCGATCCACGGCTGCAACTGATTTCAAAATGCAACAACTATGAACCTGACAGGCCAACAAAACAGGGATCGTATGTCTCCTGTGTTGGCGTTGTTTCACCAGCTCGCTGAAAATAAGTGACTTGAAAATCGTTGTTCATGAAGCTTTCGTGTCTTACAATTAGAGGTGTAACGATTCATTGGATTAATCGATGAATCGATAGTCAGTCCTATAGATTCTACTAAATCGATCTGCTAAAATAAATAAATAGAATGAATTGTTTTGACTTCACCAATAATCGATATAAATGCATTTAATCGGATTAATCGTGATTCTTACTTATGATTAATGTTTTAATACGTTTAAGGCACACTCTCCCCTGCCAGCATGTAGTCTACTGAATAATGTTCAAAATAACTGAGCAATGTTTAATTAATAATTTTTGTATTCAGCATAAAATATTATGCAGGACTACTTTTTTATAGAATAAATGTTATTTTTCACCTTTCAGAAGAATACGGATAGTCTCACTTGCATTATTGCATGTTTATTTCATGGATATAGAATTTTGGTTACAAGTTACTGAATCGAATCGTGGTTTACAGAATCGAATCGAATCGTTACAAAAAAAAATCGTCCTTGAATCGAATCGCCAACTACTGTATCGTTAATCGAATCGCTGTGAAGCCAAAGATTCACACCCTTACTTTCAATACATTATATTTCACAGTAACTCTAACTGTCCCCTAGGTCTTTTGATTGCAGATGTTGTGATGTGAGTGCCACTAAATCTGAACTGTGTTTGTGTGTGCATGTAAATGTTTTCTCCCCCCCCCCCCCCCAGACATCCAATCCAGTAAGCACAAAGACCGGAGGAAAGGCTCTCTGGATGTAAGATCCACAACGTCTCGGGGGAGCGATGGTGAGGGTGAAGGCAGACACGTGATGGAAACTCTGGGCATCGGCTTATGAAACCTGCCCAGTTGTCTGTTTGCATCAAGTGTCAATTGGACACACACAAACACATCCATTAGATGGAAAACTGCAGCTTTGAATTACAACGCAGGGATTTTTTTTTTCTTCCAACCTCCCAGGGAGCTCACAACGAAGGCACTCCTCAATGGCCCGAATCCACTCCATGACTATAGAAGCTCCCATCACCAAGGTGGGTTCCAGTCATCCCTCCGAGCCTCCAACACATGAATAGCACTTTGTACTGTTGTTTTGTATCTCATGACTGAACTCTTGGGTTATAAAACTGCCACTACCGCCATGAGCCATTCTTGTACCACTTCTACCATCGCGGCAAGGGGCCCCTTATACCATGTCAAGAGGAGATTGGCTGATAAAATGCCACATTTCATGCATAAGACAGGGAAGCATGTTAGTCTGCATTATGGATAGTCAGAAACAGAGAAAGTCCCCAGGGATAGGTCATATGACATCCTGCAGTACTACTGCTGTATCATTTGACTGTGTAGTCTATCCCTGTAGTCATCCTCGCCAGAATAAAGGACTGATAGAACTGCTGGTACTGTGTGCATGTGAGTGAGCTAGAACTTTTATTCATGCACATGCTTGCTGACCTCGCCACGGTGACCTCCAAGTCCAGATTTTTGGAGTAAAAGTGTAAAATCCCTCTGTACAGTTTCTGAGCATCATTCTACTGGGATTAGGCTTTCAAATAACTCCAATGTTAAACCACAAGCATCATTATTCAACTGTCAGAGCGACTGAAGTGGAGGTATATGTGTCAGAAAAACACTTTACTTTCATCCAAGAGGCTGCTGTCGATGTTCCTTGCCAAACAAAAAGTATTCATTGATATTTTGCACAAGTCACATCATGTCACTAGGTAGAGATGCATCGGTCATGTTGACGTCAACCACACTGTTTTCCTAAACCTAAATTCCAAAAACAGAGGAGAACCTCATCTGATTTAATCTGTTAGAAACAAAAGTATGGTTAAAAAAAAAAACATTTTGTGGCTTTACATGAGGGTGATGTGCCAGACTATGTCTATCTCTGGTGGTTGCCTGGTAACCTCACAGTAACAAACCTGAGATTGTCATTTATGCATTTCCATTTTTGTGAGATGAGACAAACCTCTAAAGTAGTGAGCTTTAGAGGTTCTGGCAGGTGTTTTCTTTTTCACTTTCAGATACTTTTCAGATAGAGCCAGGCTAGCTGTGTTCCCGAATATAAAAGGGGCAGTGTGTGTGTTTTACATAAATAGTAACTAGCATGCACAAGGGCTCGTCATAATAGCGTGCACAGGGCCCGTTGTAACTACCTTACACCACTGGTTTTGATCTTCTCATCTAACTGTTGGCAAGAAAGTGACTGAGCAGGATAAAGAGGTCTGAGCACATTACGCATATTTTGACCTCTTTACGCTGGCTCCAAGTACGTTTCAGGATTGATTTTAACATATTACTGGTTCATTTAAGGGCCCTTGCTATATTTGTGACCTTTTAGTCCCTCATAAATGTGTAGGCCCACAGGGGACACAGCCTTTTTATAATCAGGGCCCCGTGCTTATGGGATGACCTGGATAATGTGGCTGAATCTGTTAGAAACCTGATTTTGGCTGAATAGTTTGTTTAATGTGATGTTATCAGAAATTGCTTTGCCTCTTTTTATTCTGCTTCAATTTATGTCTTGTATTACATTTGATAGATTTTCAAAATAATCTACCCGTTTCTTATTTCTTCATCCAGGTAATCAACATCATCAATGCAGCGCAAGAAAGCAGCCCTATGCCGGTGGCAGAGGCCTTGGATCGGGTACTGGAGATCCTGAGGACAACTGAGCTCTACTCCCCACAGTTGGGCACCAAGGATGAAGACCCCCATACGAATGACCTTGTGGGGGGGCTGATGACGGTAAGCAGCAAGTCCTGTAGAGCGCGAGGGTCCTTCGAGAAGTCTGAAACACCCAAACAGCTTCCTTCCGCTATGAATGAATCGACTCCCATATGATAACACACGTCAAGAGCATTCCACAGTGATAACACGCATGTCTACATGAGTGTCCATTCAAAAGCCAGCAATAACAGTGTGTTTAATGAAAGGGAACCAGCACTGTCCGTGGAACCTTTTTTTTTCTTTTTTTTGGTGAGGATTTCTGTTTATATTTGGGGGAGGGAGAGAGAGACAGAGAGAGATTAACAGACAGCAATGGTGAAGTACAGAAGTAGAAAGAGTGCCAAGTTGGCAGTCTTGGCAACAACCCCAGAGGAAGTGTTAGATTGTCCTTTGTGCTCCTGTAGGCTGGAGAGGAAAGCCCACCCCGCCCTCGCTTTCTCCCCCCCTCCGCCTCCCCCCCTCTCTCTGTCTCTCTCTCTCTCTGCACACACTCACATGAACCTCTTCCTCTTGACTCCACAGGCCTGGAAACATCCTGTTCTTTGGATCAGATGAATAAGCATAGCTTTACTTATGTACTCACACATGTACACAGAGGCAGGGAGGTATGACACAAAGGCCTTCCCTAGAAAGATTTGTTCTGCATAAGTGATACAAGCCTGATGAAAGCAGAAAACCATGAGGGATGAGTTCAGGTTGGGATGGTTGTTTGCGTGCGGCCGTCTCGCCTGGTTGCATACGTGCTCGTATGTATTTGTCGCTCTGAGCTGAACGGTGAGCGCTAAGAGAAGAAGCTGTCATCTTTCTGGGGAGAAAGTCTTAAAATAACCCGTGTGTACAGAGGCAGCGCCACCATGAGACAATGCCCGGGTCAAAGATGAGCCCAGTCTCCTCTTCCTTCTTCACTCGTGAAGTAAACATTTCACTCTGCGACACACACACCCATGCACTCGCAATACGACTGACATATACATGACTAAATGTAATTGGGAGAGCTACATGTTCGCAATCTTTGTTGTAATCTCTTTGATTTGTCATGACATTAGCCTGAGGGCATAGTTTTATACCACATAACAATCAGTATTTTGGCTCAGAATGACACTATTGTAGCTTCTTGTCACAGTTTCTCCTTGAGAAACACATTTAAACAATATTTATATGGTTTATAAACTGTAAACTGCAGAACTACTGCAGTGGTTGTTGCTTGCATGAAACATGAGTGGACAGTAACGCTAGCAGATCTGTGAGCTAAATGCTACTGTCAACATGCTAACAGTGAGCTTGCTAACATGCTGGGGTTTACCCCCTGTTCACCATCTTAGCTTAGCATGTCAATAAAAGAGTCGAGGCTGATGATAATGTTGGTTTTGCAGGAATTTGGTCAAGAACCAAAGTGTTGCAGAACGTATTTTATATTCGAAGGGAGCGAGAGGACGCTGCTGAGGGGTCAACACAGTTATTTCAGTTCCCCCTGTGAGAAACATGAATGTCTGTAACAGATTTCATGCCACGTTGAGACATTTCACTTAAAAGCACAAACGTCAACCTCTTGGTAGCGCTGGAGGAAAAGTCAGGTGATCACTGTTGTCATAGGATTCAGCCTCTGGGGAGCAGGAATATCTGTAGAAATGTGGAAATCCATCTGATAGTTACATTTACATTACATTTACATTTAGGGCATTTAGCAGACACTTTTGTCCAAAGCGACGTACAATAAGTACATTTGTCAAAAGAAAGAAACCACAACTTATCATTGCCAATAAAGTAAGAGTGAAAAAATGGAAAGTGTTAGGTCCTCGTCTGAGTAAAGTGGTAGCTGTTCAGCAAACATACCTTCAGAAAAACATTGCTAATAACACGTCGGGGCGTGTGGTTTGACCAGTGTTTGAAGGTGGATGGGTGCCGTTCCATTGATGGCCTTGAAGGCCAGTGCCATCGTCTTGAATTGGATGCCTGCTGCAACAGGGAGCCAGTGGAGGTCACGGAGGAGGGGGGTCACATGGGAGAATTTGGGTAGATTGAAGACGAGGCGTGCTGCAGCGTTCTGGATACGCTGCAATGGTTAGCTCTGTTAGTTAGTTAGACAGTGCTGTTTTTAGCCACACCGCTAGTGCGACTATGCTGTTTGATTAGTCTTTAATTTCCGTAACACGTAGTCAATTATCCACATCTGACACAAATGGCAGTCTAAGAAGGAGCCGGATCATTACACTTCTAACCACTGAGGACCAGTGTTCGGTTATTTGGGTGATGAAGTGATGAAGCCCCATTTGCTATCACAGCATGCAGCGCTGACACATGTAGTATGTAAATTATCATGGCGTCATTTCTGACAGAACTATTACAGTTCATCAATATGGTAATGATTTTCTAAAGTGCATATTGGTTTCATTAATAAGCTCAGCGTGGCTGCCTCATCCCTCCACTCCCTCTGTGCTGGTGGGGGGGACGATATGAGGTGTCAACATAACATAGCTTTCAAAATATTGTGTCATAGCACAGATGAAAGAACATTCAAAAGTGTTAAAATGGAAAATCTGTGTCTTTGTTTCCTCTTTTTAATCATACTGTTGTCATCTGTTACGCTGTTACTTCTGTCAGAAAGCTTTGACGTATGATAAACACAGATAGAAGTTTTGTTTTTGCTGCAAAATTATTGGAAAATAAACTATTGAGATTCTAGGAATAGGTCAAAGATTTCAGACTTAGACGTGTTAAGTTACAAGTTAGTTGGTCAGATGAGAAACTACAGGTAAAAACATAATTTTTCATGCACTATTGATAAAATTGGGCTATTTTGCTTCCATAGCTTGTCTTCTTCCAGGCTTGTTGGAAGAAAACAACACAAATGCGCGTTTAGGTGTTTATTTTACCACTTTGCCTTTTTATTTTACCAATTTCTCTGAAAGTCAGAAATAGAAAATGTCTATTTTACATATTCAAATATTTTAGAAAACCTTAGTTAAAAATTAGTTTAAAAAAATGCTATTCACCTGTACTGTCTGGAAAAAAATTTATGGAATTGTATGTTTTTAAGGTTTGTCCATTTATCATTTATAGCCTGTTTTCTTAATTTTACATAACAACATGGTGAAAATTGTTGTTGACAGATACAAGGGGATATCCAAAATTTCCTCTCGAGAAACCAAAATTAAAAAAGACTGGCTTTCTCCATTGTTCAGATTTCTTTTGGAAATGTATGAAATTTAGCACATATTTGTTAAGACACAACTTAATTTGCATATTTAAATATTCATGTTAAAATCACAATTCAATCTCAGAAAATTGTCGTATCTTTTAGATGTTTTTTTACCCGATTCAGTGCATCTCCCCTGATTCTGTTCAGGCACTCTTGCTGCTTTGAGGTGTTAAAAAAGTAATAATGTTTTTCTATCTACCTTTCTGATAGGAGTTCTCCCTGACTTGTGGCTTCGTCTTGGTTTCATTCGTGGGTCGTTGTAACATCAGTGATGGTTGACACACACATGATGTACAAGTCCCAGTAGCATGACGGAGCCCACCCAGCTGTCTTTGCTCTCCCAGTCCAAGCTGATGTTTGCGTCTGCGTTGGTGCTCCCAGCAGCTTAATTTAGCGCTTGACTTTTATACCCGATCTGATGTCAGAGTAAATGTCTCATAGCATCCAAACAATTTCAACGCCCACATTTATTTCAAAGGTGTTTGCAGCTTTTTGACATCCGTGACGCTGGTGCTCTTAACACTCGAGCTGAACTCAAAACGGATGAATGATTTTTATTTTTTTTACGTCTGGCTGACACGTTCTTGCTTTCTTGTTCACAGGATGGTTTACGCAGATTGTCAGGGAATGAATACATCTTGGCCACAAAACGTAAGTTTTCATAAAGTATACAGGAGGGGTGACATGGAGTGCTATGCTATGTTTTTCCAGCTCTCTTTATCCGAATGCCTCCGTTCTCGTGTCATCCTTTGCTCACAGAGCCTCACCATATCGCCGGTCACCTGACAACTCCTCTCTCTGTAAATGACATCCCCCCTCGTATTGCCCAGACCATGGAGAATGAGGACTCTTGGGACTTTGACATCATCAAATTGGAGGCCGCAACTGTGAAACGGTGAGGCAACTACAAGAGAAGCTGTTGTTTTTGAGCACTTTGGATAAGAGTTGATGTTAAACTACCTTGCTGAATCCTCCCGCAGGCCTTTGACCTACTTAGGCATGAAGATCTTCTCCAGATTTGGGGTCTGCGAGTTCCTAAACTGCCCTGAGGCCACGTTGCGCTCCTGGCTACAAGTGATTGAAGCCAACTACCACTCCAGTAACTCCTACCACAACTCTTCTCATGCAGCTGATGTCCTGCACGCAACGGCGTATTTTCTTTGCAAGGAACGGGTCAAGGTAAATTAACAAATAGAGTTTGGCTTTCAGAATGTTGCTGCTGGTCCACAGCTTAGGTTAGGGTTTGTCGATTAGAAAATGAATTGGCAACTATTTCCATAATTGATACATTTATTCTAATTTATAAGCTTTTAAAATAGGGTTCAGGCCACTTAGCGGTTATTTAATGACATATATGAATAAACTGGTCTTGTACAAACAGTTTGATTCAGATTTTAATGCGATCGGTGTGATACAAAGCCCCAATAAGCAACATTAGATTGTTCCTTTTCCCCTCTGTATTTGGTATGATAATAGGCTGCTATGATAAAGTGCTCACTTCATACATTTTGAATGTTCTGTTTGAACTCAGGGGGAAAGCAAGGTGACAGAACTGGTAGTTTATGAATAGATGTGAAACTACATAGCTGTTCCTGAAGACATAATGATTGTAGAATCAGAGGCCGCCATCATATTATTACACCCACAGTGTCCTGATGTTGGGGATTTTCTTTTCTACTATCGAGCGCAGCTCTCGGCAGAGTTTTTTGAGGGTCAGGTGTCCCGTCTGAGCCGCCGTTATCCGAGAGAGACTTGGTTTAGGCCCAAGTGTGTCAGTGGCTCAGTAACTAGTTGAGGCCGTGCACTGGCTAAGCTGATTACCAAACTGTCTATTTCTGATCTCAATGGAGTGATCTTTCATTGGCTTAGCCGGTGAACTGTGAAGTTACATCACCCAAGGTTAATGAATCCCTAGAGATCTACAGACAGGTTAGCGCCCCTCATATGTTGCAGAACATGAGGGATTTGTTGTGTTTTTCTGTACTTATGTCAATAATGTACTTTATGTTAATATTTAAGTCATTATTTGAAGATGATAGCTTACTTTTTTTTTTTTTTGGGCCATTAGACCTAATAGTAAATACCAATCACAGTGTAGAGATACTTCTTGGTTCAACCTGCAGGTGAAACTGGATGTGTTGACAGTGGGATGTGTCAAATGAATGTGGTAGCAAGTAATTCTGTGCCCGCTCTGGGCCTCGTTTATCATTCAGAACTATAAACCAAAGTGGTAATATACCAGACCTTTCCCTTGTAACGCCAACAATCCGTCCAATCTGCCCCGACAGCAAAGTTTGGATCCCATCGACGAAGTGGCCGCCCTGATCGCTGCTACCGTTCACGATGTGGACCACCCAGGCCGCACCAACAGCTTCCTGTGCAACGCAGGAAGCGAGCTGGCCATCCTCTACAATGACACCGCTGTGCTAGAGAGCCACCACGCAGCACTGGCCTTCCAGATCACTACGAGAGACGATAAGTGCAACATCTTCAAGAACATTGAAAGGTAGGAAATTCAATACACAAGACATCGTAATAGTCCAAAGGAGAGTAGTCATTATCTGTTCATGCTTCGGCTGTTCACAGGATCACCACCAAACTAAACGCAGTTCATTCTTTGTAACTATTGAAGTCGATGTAGAGGTATGTAGTCTCGAACAACCTGCAGTAGTCAATCAAATTAGTATATGTGCTCAAAAGAAATCTACTTTTTATTTACACAGGGTTGAGAAGATCATTACTATAGTTTTATTTATTCCTTTAAGTTATTCAAAATGAGATGAATTTGCTGACTTTTTTGTGTTATTTTTGGGGCCTTTTTGCCTTTATTCAGATAGGACTGTGTCAGAGTGAAAGGGGCAGAAAGGGCTGCCGGTCAGATTCGAACCCGGAGCCACTGCAGTGAGGACTTAGCTTCGGTACACGGAGCCGACTCCACCACTGAGCCCCGAATGTGCTGACGTTTTTGGCTTATGAGTGTTTCTTCTAATGGATTGCATCCCAGTCCTATGAACGTTCTTTACAAACTCTGATTTATAAGATAAACAAATATCGATATATAAGATTGAAAAAATTAATATATTGAAATTCATGTTTGTGATACAGACATGACCTAAAATATCATAAGGGGAGGAGCTAAGTGTGTGTGTGTGTGTGTGTGTGTGTGTGTGTGTGTGTGTGTGTGTGTGTGTGTGTGTGTGTGTGTGTGTGTGTGTGTGTGTGTGTGTGTGTGTGTGTGTGTGTGTGTGTGTGTGTGTGTGTGTGTGTGTGTGTGTGTTGACAACAGCGGGTTAGTAATGTGATTTGAGTCCCAAAGCAGAATAGCTCACATGTGCTGGTCCCCTCAGAGGGGGAAGGTGAACAAAGCATCCATTCATCCCCACTGTCACTGGAGTCAGGAGGGGGGAAACTGTTCACACGGGTTTCCATGCTATTTACCACACTGTCATCTCACTCTCGCTCTGTTTTCTCTTTTTTTTCTCCTCCCCCCCCCCCCCCGCCTCCCTCTCTGTCATCTGTCAATCTCTCTCTCTCTCTCTCTCTCTCTCTCTCTCTCCTCTCTCTCTAGGAATGAATATCGAACACTACGTCAGGCCATCATTGATATGGTGCTCGCAACCGAGATGACCAAACACTTTGAACACGTCAACAAATTTGTCAACAGCATCAACAAGCCTCTGGCTGCTCTGGAGGAGAATGGGGTGAGATTAAAAATGCTTTTTTTATATTTCATGGCTGTGCAGATATAGTCGTTCTAATTTTAGCGCCTTTGTTTTTTTGTTTTTTTTTCTCTTGGTAATAGATCAGTGTTGTGTGCGTCAGAGCAGGAAGGACACACAGGAGCATTCAGACACTAGATAAACACAATTATTGTAATCTCATTCTGTGGGATGGTCCAACAGAATGTAAGCAACAATAGTTTAAGCACTTGAGAGACGGCGATACTGGTTCAGGGGACTTCTTGGGCCTGTTGTTGCGCGGGCACAGATATCTTTGTGTGGAGAGAATTTTGCAACCTGGTACCATCTTTCTCGTCTGCATGTGGAATGCTCAACACAGACATTTAAAAGTTTTCTTGCCCTTTTTAAAAGCAGGGATGACACGAATAAATAATTTGATGCCAATTTTCCCCTGCATTATTAAAGTGAATATAGAGACTTATGTGTTAGATATAAAGTAGTGGAAGTTTAAATTTAGTTGATAATAAAAAAAAAGCTCTTTTGGCCTTTGTGTCACAAATATTTCAAGACTTAAATAGAACAGAGACCTCACTCATCTTGGCTTAAATAGGCCTTCTGTACTTTTGCTTAATGCAATTGTCAGTGAATTCAATCTTGAAACATACAGTAGACCGCGAACCATGTGACTGCATGAACCATGCTGTACTGAACATGCGCTGACTACTGACTCTCCTTCCATAAAGAAAACCTTTATCAGCTGTCAGCGCCACATTTCATCTTCCCCCCTTTTTTTTGTACAGACACAGTGGGTTATTTTTAGTAGTTCAGCTGCTGTGTGAGCTATAAGGGGCTGTCTACTGCCGCTAATAAGTGCAGCCTCAGTTGTCTTTGTGCTAACGGTCTACTTCTGTTTTTATTTGTTTGTTTGTTCGTTTTTTTTTTTTTAGGGAAACAATGACGAGGAATCTGCCAAAAGCATTCTTACATCCCCTGAGAATCGCATCCTCGTCAAGCGGATGCTGATTAAGTGTGCAGACATCTCCAATCCATGCAGGCCTCAGGAGCTCTGTATAGAATGGGCCGGACGCATCTCAGAGGAGTATTTTGCACAGGTAATTAGAAAAAAGATCGAAATAACATGTTGTCGATAGGGCAGTGAGATGGAACCAGTACTGTTTTTTTGTAATCAATGTAATTATTGTGCGTGATGTTCACTTGTGCTGTCGTCTCTGGTGCAGACGGACGAGGAGAAGAGACAAGGTCTACCAGTGGTTATGCCTGTGTTTGACAGAAACACTTGTAGCATCCCAAAGTCCCAGATTTCCTTCATAGACTACTTCATTACGGACATGTTTGATGCATGGGATGGTAAGACTGCACAGCATGAAGCAAACACCAGAGATACATACACCGTTATGAATCTGCATGATTTTTTTTTTTAGAGTGTCAGAGATGGCATGAGTGGCATGTTTAGAAATGTTCAAAAAGGATGTGAAACTTCCTCTTTAGCAGAAATTAGCAGCTGAGTAGTGTCATTGTCTTTTTTTTAAAAGTACTTTTATACCTACATGTGTGCTAAGTCTTAGGGATACACTGATTTTGTACTGCACCAATGCAGATAATGACCTCATCAGGCTTATTGGGCCACATTAGATACAGTTTCTTTGTCAATGTCATTACGAAATTCAAACTCTAAATCACATTCCTCAAAGTCACGGTGGGTCACCAACTCGGCTGCAGTCGTAAAAAAAAGGAACCCAACATGCAGTGATAAGACAGATGTTTAATATACAGATTCTATTAGATTGATATTTGGTAGTGGCAGATATCCTCTGTTGAAGTATAAGGATTAAAAAGTTGCTTTTTGAGGTGTGGTGGTGTTGATTTGGGGGGAAAACATAGATTCATTTTGATTATTTTTTTGTCGACCCAGCTTTTGCAGACCTCCCCAATCTTATGCAGCACTTGGACAACAACTTCAAGTACTGGAAAGGCCTGGACGAGAGGAAGCTGCACAGCCTGCGACCGCCTCCGGAGTAGGCGCTGCTGTGTTCAGCCCTGGGACGCTGCAGTCCGGGGCAGCCCTCCTCTCTCCTGCCGGGGTGTCTCTCCCTGCCAGCCCAGCCAGCCAAAAGGGCCTCCTCGCCTTCACTCTCCTGCTTCCGTAGCACGCCGAGCGTCCACACGTCCGTCCACGCAGAAACCACAGAAGAACTTCCTGACAGGCAGTCGCAGCAGTAACACAGCTGGCGTTACAACCCTGTCTGACGAGAACTGTGAAGAAAAAAAAAACAGACACGGACACACAGCATCCTTATGAACTTCTCGTGCCTCTCAGGCATTCGCAGTGTAGCTGGTCAAGTGACATGACTGAGAGAGGGTCCTTACAGAGCATCCGTCCCCTAATTACCACATGGGCACTCCTGTCTGCCTGTGAAGTTGCTGTTTGAGTAAGAACTGCTCGTTTACTGAAGGAGTGAGCAACAGTGGAGGAGAAGGTGGAAGTGTGGCCTTGATATAACGGTGTCCAATCCACGTCAGGACATACAGTCACCTTTGACCTCCATCCCTGTGCTCGCAACAAGGCAGGACTGCTCCTTCTGCCCCTTCTGGAAACCACACCGTGAAAGAACACTCCACTGCTTTTTTTTTTTTGTTTGTTTTGGCAATATTTCATGTGTCCTTCAGAAACACATCCAAGTTGGCACGTAGCTGTCATAACAGACACGTGGGAGGGGATGCTTTCTTTTTGGGTCAGGGAGTGGATTTTTACTTTAGGCCACTGCTGAGAGTAAAAAAGAAAAAAAAAAAAACCTCAACATCATGATCATAGGTAACTAATTACAGATGATTTGGTATGTTCATTTTTCTTAGATGTTCCATATTTTCTATATTCAAATTCACAAATGAATTAAATATCAATTAGTTGATAAATAAGAATAAAATGAATTTCAAAATGAGAGAGAAAAGCCAAAGCTGATGAAGACAAATACTACTAGAACTCTCAATAAAATCACAATTATTATTCATATGAAGCATTACCATATTAAACATTTTTATTTTCTTATCAAAAGTACAGTACCAGTTTGAATGAACACTTTTGTATTGCACTGTAAACAATATTAGAAATGTCTACGTCTCAGTGATTTGTCCAGGGATGGGATGTTGCATAGTAGAATAAGCTGTTATTGTTGATCATCAGGAGTTTGTGCGCGTGTGTGTGTGTGTGTGTGTGTGTGTCTGTGTGTGTGTGTGTGTGTGTGTGTGTGTGTGTGTGTGTGTGTGTGTGTGTCTGTGTGTGTGTGTGTGTGTGTGTGTGTGTGTGTGTGTGTGCATGCATGCATGCACATGTGTGTACACGTGGGTGTGTTTGGGTTGTAGGTGTGTGTGTGTGTGTGTGTATTCATTGTTGCAACAATCCCTTACTCTTGGTTTAATGCTGTAAACCGCTCGACATTTGACAACAGCAGAAATATGTGAAAACATTTTGGACTTGAAAATTTTTTCTCCCAGAAATTTTTGTATCTGGTTTATCCTACTGAAAAGACTGCCTTATTTTATACAATATTTATACAGTACATCCCACTGTGCAACTGCAACGGACATTTGGAGTTTTTATTATGACATAGTCAGAAGGTTATGTTCAAGTAAATCTCAATATTTTTATAGACAATGAATTTTACACTGGATTTGCAGCAAATGAGATCAACCATGATAGCTATCTGAATACCTGTGAATTGGACGGTCACACTTGGCATGTATACAGAGAACTAAATGGTTAAGAAGGATGTGGATCGCAGAGTTGTCTATCACTGTCTTGAAGCAGTCTCCTAGAGGCCCGCTTGCATTGAATTTTGATCAAACATCATTCTATTTTGGCCACTTGTCCAACATCCTTATGCACAGACCCAGGGAACAGCTTTTTGTTCGAGGCTCAGATTAGGATACTAATATATGTTAAAGTTTGTTGCTTATTAAGAATATTTCCTCTTTAAACAGTATATAAATGCCATAACAGCTAAGCAAATGATGGTTAATAATGTGTATTGACCACGATTCTCTTTGTTTCTCTCTTATGACAGAATTGTACACTCAATCAGGGGATTTGTTTGTTCCTTCTGATTCACGTCTTGGTCTGAAGGCACGGAGAAAAAAAAATTAGAAACTATTCAATGAAAAATAAAATAATGTCAATTATGTGTTTGCAGTCTATTTCCTGCAATGATTCAACATCTGTCCTCCTTTCTGTTTTTTTCCTCTCGTTCTTTATTAGCCAACAATATGCCTTATAAATACCTATTTCGGTTACTTGTTTTACTATTTTTAGAGCATTAAGAAAGCAACAAGTTTCTTCTTAGCTTTTGAATGAAGGCAAGTAATACATCTACTGAAAAAATGGACAATCGAGAACAACATGAAACTAATTTCCTTTCACTGAGATCATGCCACCTTGAACAAATCCGCTTTTCTTCTTCCACACTTATTTTAACATTACCAGATCTCAGCTGGTAGGAGGAGCAAGTAGTGTGAACAGCCTTATTCATCTCTCTGGGATGACTCCTCTTTTTTTTTTGTAGCAGTAAAACACAATAAATTGCTTACTTTAGCTTACTGAATTGATCAAGTGTGTGTTTAATTGAAAAAAGAGCTTATTTGTGTAGAATAGGCTACAAGGTTTGATTCATTGTGCACACAATGCCATACTATCTGTGTGAACAAACTGATGATTGCTGTGCATATTTATGTTTTCGCTCCATTTAACAGTATTTGCAAAAGCAGAAAATCAAGAGATTAATGAGCAGAATTGTATTCATGTAATGCTGTAAGTGTTTGAACTCAGCCAGACTGGCTTTCCATTCAACAAAAATGCCACACATTCAGCTCAGAAAAAAGACTCATAATTAAGCCTAAATATTGAGCTGAGCAACCTGTACACAATCTGAGAGTGACACTACAGGTTTTTAGTCTGGCAGTGTAAAGTTTTGCGAATAATACTACATATTTTCCTTTGTTGAAACAGTACATTGGTACTGTTGCCTGCATGGACAAGACTCCTATTTTCTAATATAACGTATTGTCAGATATTGAATGCCTGTCTTCATATAGCTTGATGGAATGGATTTAAAAAAAAAAAACCGTGATTGAACAATAGAAACAATTCCCAGATGTTGTCATACTATCTATGACAAAGTTTGATATGATGACTTTTATATTGTTGTCAATAAACCAAATCAAACCAAATAGTTGAAAAACGGTGAACTGTGACTCTGACAATTAAAGTGAATAGGAGAGAATGTAGGTAGAAGTATTAGTACCTTTAATGGGGGCCTAGCTGCTCTTTATTGAACTGGGGCCCTCTAGTTGCTTAATCCAGCCATGAACAAAAGCAAATATATATATTTTTAAAGACTAACTATTTTTCTATGCTTAATCATATATTTGAAATCGCCAATCCTGAGTCAATCTTCAACTTTATTTTCCAATGATCTCGACGTACTACGTGACTTTAACAGGCGGCGTTGCGTAACGCGAAAACAGCTCAACTTCCGCCAAGTCAGACTTTGCGACAAGTCGTCAAAAGAACTCGCCGGCGCCAGACACAGCAACCCGATGGCTCCCGTCGCCCAGCGTCAAATATATTAGAAACTGGTCTAATTTAGCTTGCTATGTCTTCGGGAATGACTGGACAAACACCGTAAGTTTCCATTTAGTTATCAATATGTTTTATATCCGGGTAATACAAGTTACTAACGCACTGCATATGTGTAGCGAGCGCTAAGCTAGCCAGCCATGCTAACTGGCTAGCCTATTGAGCGGCAGTCTAATCCACCAGCTAGCATACACTGTTGTGGCCTGCTATAGTTGTTAGCTTAAAGTGTATCGCCTGTGCACCGCGAACAGGCTGAGCTATCAAAGTATGTTATCGAAATAAACTTTATCCCAACAAGTCTTTAGGGCTTATTGGTAATACGACGGACTAGAACAGGACGTAACTAGACACTTTAGCTAGTTTGAGCCTTAGCTTTAGCATCCGTTAACGCGAGCTAACTTTGGCTGTTGTTAGCTTAGCTCGAATTAAACAGTTATGGGATCATAAGGCCTGATATGGACTGTGTATTTGGCTTAATAAAAAGCTATAGTGATAGTAGAGTAATCTCAGTCACGTAGCTAGAATTTTTACCACTACAAAAGTTGTAGGCTTTAAAAGTTTAAAGCCTTTTAAAACTTCTTCATCTAAGATTCAACAGATCTCCAATATCGGAATGTCGAGTCCATATCTACCGACTTTCTGGTTAAATGGTGTTGTAAATGCGATTTTATCTATTGATTTTATCTATACGTTTGTTTTGTTGTTTTTTTTTTCAGGTGCCTAACCAGCCGATGGGATAAGACTGCCCAGAGTGTAGATGTGAGGCAGCCAAGGAGTAGTGAAAATGCAGGAGTCGTCAGCACTGCTGGTTCAAACAGCAGAGTTTCCCAACCGCCACAACCAGGAGACAAGCCAGCCCCTCAGGGAGGAGTTGAAATGGCTGCAGCCATGGCTGCTAAAATAAACGCCATGTTAATGGCCAAAGGAAAGCTGTTGACTCCTCCACCGTTACTTGCTAAGGTGCACGTGATTTAAACGGCTGTAACAAATAATTGCATCGTGTCTTGCTCATTGCATTAGATGGCTTACCGTTTCCTTGTCATTTTAGACCGCTCCAAATGTCCATGTGCCAACCACTACAGAAGAAATGGTGATCACAGAGGTCGACATAAACGATGTACCGCTAACTTGCAGGGATCTTCTTACTAAAGGCAAAACACAGGAGGAGGTGAGTGGAAACTGGCCATGGTAGTGTTGCATTTGACACACGATATTGGGTGAAAGAAAATGGGAAATGTGAGGGAAAAGCTTAAGAAAGTTCTTTAAACAACTGTACTCTCTATACGTCTTGTGTCTTAATCAAATGTCCTCATACTTTTTCAGATCCGACAGTTTAGTGGATCAGTCGTCTCAACGAAAGGTCATTACATGGCTGGAGCAGAAAAGGGAATAGTGGGGTATGTACTAAGACTAGGGATGTCCTGATCCCAATACTTGCAATCTCTGAATTCAGTGTATGATCCTATGCATGATCCTATGCTGTTATTTACCTTAATGTTGAATTGAGTATGTATCTGACACATGCTGCAGCCTACTATTTGGTACACTCTGTATGTATCTAATTCAAAGTAATATTCCATATATTAAAATTGTACATCACTCTTATAAGACACTAGACAATATGGTGTTTATTTTTTTTTAATGATTCTTTCTTATCATCATTTTGACTGTCACAACATACGCACGTGTCACAGTCCTACAAATTCTAGTTCCTTACTTCTTTTTCATCAAGAACATTTATCCAGGAACGCAATGCATTGTCCATGAGATTTCTAATTGGCCTTTTCCCTTCTTTTTTTTAGACAAAGACCTCTGTATTTACATGTCCAGGGAAAGAATCAAGACCAGGTGAATAGTAAGTGGCTTTGAAAAAATCTGTTCCGTTGTGTAGAATCGAGCATTGTCTTCATCTAATATGTGTTGTAAGTGTTATGAAGCCTGTTCATCATTGACTTTTCTACAACATCAGAGGCTGTGCTGAGGATAAAGGAGATCATCTCTGAGGACCTGTTGAGAGCCTCTGCAGCATCAGGAGGACAACACGTGCCTGTCATGCCTCCGCTCACACTCTACCCTCAGCCTCCTCGCTCAGTCGTTACACCAACCGCACCACGGAATCCCAACACCAACTCAGTGCCAGGACACCGGCCTGCAGCTCCTCATTTAGGGGTAGGCTTCTGATTCTGATGATGTCTTTGTTGAAGTTCACCCCTCTACAAGGGGGTGATGACACCAGTTCAGTTGCCGGGGGATTCATTACTAAACTCTTACCATAGAAAAGAAGAACCATTTCTGCTCTACGTCTTGTATGGTGGGATTTACCTCTACTATCATAAGGTCTTTGAATGGATGTGCCACATTGGCATAAATTATTACTTAATGTGCAAAGTAAAACTGTTTATATTGTATACAATTCATTAGACAGCTCGGGTATTTAGTGTTGAATAGTAATTTTGTCTGTGATATTGTGTCAGAGTTAGGATTTTTACAAACGGAGGTTTAGAAAGTGAGGCAAATGAAGACCATGTTGCTTTCACTGATACTCACCTCCCATATAAAGCAGCAGAAAGAACATCCCTGGTCTAAAGGGAAAAGCCTTGGATTTCTGCATCTGCTTACAAAGCCATTTTACCATGAGTAAAACGTATTATAGATACCTACTTAAATATGCACGGCATAATAATAATAGATCACATTTTTGCCTTATCCTCAGAGTTTCGTGCACACAAAGATTTTTGTGGGCCTGGACCAGACGTTCCCTTTTTTCAACGTGAACGAAAAGATTGAGGGTCCAGGAGGTTCGTACTTGAGTCACATCCAGACGGAGACGGGGGCTCGAGTCTTTCTCAGGGGAAAAGGCTCTGGCTACATCGAACAAGCATCAAAACGAGAGTCTTTTGAGCCTCTTTATGTCTACATCAGGTATGTTCATTCCAAATGCTCACCTTTTTTAGAAAGTTTTTCCAAGTTCCCTGAAGGGATAAGTCTTCAGATAGGGAGATTCACAGACACACACGCAAACACAATGTCACTATACGACAAGAAGACGATTTGAAAGCAAATTTGATTTTAGTTACTAAAACCTTTTCCTGAAATCCTAACAGAACATCACTTGACATGCTTGGTGTAAATATGTTATTTGTCTGAATTAATCAACCCAAATAGATATCCACGTTGTAAGATTTTAGTTTTGGATCATATGTAACCGTAAGGGCCATTTTAGAGCCCTGCTTGCATATCACTGCTAAAAACCTCTTTCTTTTTGCTCCGTTAGTTCTGAGACTGTTTATTTAACATACGGCCATTTGTTTGTTACAGCCACCCAAATTCAGCTGGACTGGAGTCGGCGAAGAAACTCACAGAGTCTCTGTTGGAAACTGTAAGTTTACAATATCGTCACACCAAATAAAGTTGTGAGCTTTAATTGAATGACATGAAAGCCTAATGGGAGGTTAAAGAAGGTGAAACTATCAAAGCATATAGTTATCACTGATACCCACCTCCTAAAGTGAATGTGGTAGCGTGAACCACCTGATCTCCAGAGATAGGTTTTGAGTGCTCTGCACCTACCCACAATGCAACTCTGAAAATAGACACAATCGTTGTTGTTTGCTATGAAGCCCCCTCACATAGTTTTTGTTTTCTCTTGCTCTTCAGGTGAGAGATGAAAGTGCCCGTACGGTATCAATGTACACAGCCACCGGCTCGACACAACGTAAGTATTCTTTTATGCCTTGTAACAAATTCCAACAGGGTGACCAAAATATCAGGTACTAGCTGACTGCATTCTTCTTATTGTCATTAATTCCCTGACATCTTTAGTGGCTCAACAATAGGTTGAAATAGTACGTCACAGTTGTCAAAACACCGTTATTGATTTATGTATATATGCTATTAACTCAGCGTTCTATACTTTCATTTCAGCATACGCAGCACATGGATTTCCACCTAATAGCAATTACTCTAGCCAGGGGTCCTGGTATGACTACCCAGCAAATGGGTATGCTGGCGGCTATTCAGCGTACTCAGGAGCCAGTGGTTATTGGAGTAATGCAAATGGTCCCTCAAGTCATTCTAACATGTCGACAAACCCTCCATCTTCTCAGGCAATGGTTCAGTATCCGGTGTGTCCGAGGAAACCGCATCCCTATCTTGTCCAGGTAATCGCCAAAGATGAATGCTGCCACTAATTATTGCATTCATGCATAAGTTATGTTGATTTGATTTCAACCTGTACATTTATACAATATTTGTATTTTATATGAAGTAAGAAAAGCAGGTACATGTTATTACATTTATTATTTAATCAATCATCTAATAGCAGTTACTAATTTCAGCAGAATTTTAAATCTGCATTACATACACACTCATAAAACATTGTATTAAATGTTAGGTGGTAGCTCATCATCCAGTTTAATCCTTGTAACGTCACTAGTTACGTCTTTATAATGGTTATGTTGTAAGGACACATGACACTTGTCGGGGAGTTTTGGCTCTTTTAAAATCCTGCTGCTGCATCAGACTGTATGTTTTGCTCTACTTAAGGATCCTGGCAGCAGTGAAACAGTGGAGCCTGAGGGATCATTAAACACCCCCCCTGACTCAGGAAGTCCCAGGCGTCATTTCCAGGAGGGGGTTAAGGAAGAACAGGTTCGCTTTAACACCTGTACATATCACTAAAAGCTAATTTTGTCTTTTAATTATTGGGAAGACTGGACCATTAAATGCTGTCTTTTTTCTCTTTTTCTTTTTGTCTAATTGAGTAGTGAGTTTAAACATCATCACATTGCCATCCCATATGCAAATTAATATTATACAAAGCCAAACAAAGATACCTGACATTTACTGTCAACCCCAAATGCTCTACATTGTGGCTCATTGAGGAAATAGTTTTCATTTTGCCCTTTCAAATAATTTAAACATTTTTATTTTGACACAAAGCCATAAGCATTTAGAAAGTTTTAACGTGAAGTTAACCTTCACTTTATATGTGGACGTTTTGAATCGTCTTGACTGTTTTGTACTTTTCTATTTAGCCTCCCAGCAGATCTCCAGAGGGTCCTGCTCATCAAGAGTCTGCACTTCCTGCTGCCAGTGGTGGAGATGAGAAAGTAGTACAAAGGTGTGTTAAGAGATCTAATTTACCCGTGTTTATTATTCTTCATGACCCTTGTGTGGTGTAGATGTTGACGTTTTTCTCTCTTCAGGATTCTGATGCCTCCACCGCCACCTTTCTTTGCGGCTCCTGCCCCCGTTGCACGCAAAAGGCCAAGAGACCCGGTGACAGAAGATCCAGTTACTCCGCCTGGCTTTGCCGCGTCAATGGGTATGCATTTCTTTATCTCCAAATATTGTGAGAGTCTGAGTCAGTTGCATGAAAATGGCATCTCCTCCATGGAGGAATGGGGAGGAGTGGAGACCTGTGTGAATCTCTCCACTGGTGGAACCCACTAACATGCTCTTCTTGTATATGTTTTTTGTCTTTCCCTTGTTTTTCTCTCTCAACATGTGTCCCTGGACCTGCCTGTTATGGATGTGTGCTCTGCTGCCGTTTCATTTGATATCTTCCCTCCCCCCGGCTGTGGATCAAACGAACTCAAAACCACCGCTAACTGGGGGCTCCTCAATGGGTTTCCTTTTTTTTTGTTTTTTCTCTGCTTTCTCTCCCCATCTCCCACCCCTTCTCTTTTTCTCTCTTTCCATTTACTCTGCCATTACAGGTGCTCAAGAGGAGGCGTGCGAGAAGAAATCTAAAGTGTCTGAAGATGCATCGGGGCTTGTGCCCTACGGAGGAGACTCCTCTGATGAAGAGGAGGAGAGAACACGCAGCAGTAAGACAGATCAATTATAACCCCCGCCCCATCCCCACTGTCCAGGATACCAAACCCAAAGTCTACATTCAGTACAACACAGTTCTCAAACCCCATTAAAAAGGAAAAATCCACCCTTGCATTTCCGTTCACTGCTTTAAGACTCTACCAGTGTTTTGCCGTGTTTTATTCTAGATCTAATTGGTTATTGCCGACCACTTTCCAAGTTAAGTTTGACATTTTTTCTTTCCTTGCAAGAAGACTTTTTTTTTTCTTCCATTTCTGCATATTTAAGATTTCTGGTACCACATATGTACTGACATCCCTTTTAAGACTCAAAAAGACAGATGACCAAGCTCCATACATTGTCAGGTTTACAATCTTTATATCGCATTGATGTAAAGTACAGTCGTTTAGTAGTTAACGGCTGATAATTGGGGGAAAAAAACAAAACAACAACCTGGTATTGTCTTTGAATTGTCACCAGTTTCTGATGTTAGGTGCTTTCCTGGACTCTGAGAAAGAGAGGTTTTTATTTTCTTGTTCTGGTGTAGGTTTTGCTTTTATGTACTTTTGTTTCAGTTGTTTTTTTTTCCCTCCCATAATGCCTTTCTGTAACATCCATAACACAATGGGTGTGAACTTGTTGGTTTTCATCAGAAGTGGGAAGTTTTAAATGTATGCCCACTTATATAGCAACTGTAAATATAGATGGCCTGCCAACTTGTTCATTCTGCATATACGTATGGAGCCACATGACTTAAAATGCAACGCATCTTGTGGCTTCATGCTCATTAGGGAATTTTGAGGTTTATGTTTTTAGAAAGTACACATTTTTTCTTCAGTGTTTTTTCTCCCTTGTTTTTGCCGTTATGTTGGAATGTCATGGGGTCTGACTCTTAAACATGCACTTACCAATTTGTTAAATACAGAGACAGACTATATAACAATATTCACTTTTAACAGCATGGAAGTATTCAGGGTGGATTCTTCCTTTTTAAGATGTGAATACAGTTGTATAACTACAAATTTATTTTTATTTCTTTAAAGTTTTTTTCATTTTTCAAAGCATCTTGTTAATTTAACAAAAAGCCCCTTATTTCCCTTTGAGTTTAAATACTTGGTTTAAATACTTGGTCTGCTGCAGTTACTGATGCTATAAATACATATTGTAAAATTCAGTGAAACTTTTTTCTTATCTTGGAAAATGGTGTATGCCTGTTCCCATGGAATACGATAATAAAAACGCCCAAAAACCTCTTTATTGTCTGTGGATCCCAAACATTTTTAACACTGCTGAGGTAGGTCAGCAGATGTGGTTATATTTGTATGAATGTGGGTATTCACAAAGGGGATTTTTTCCTTCAGAACTTTGGTAAGTAATAAAAACGGGTAATTATACTCCCAGCCTTACGTTTATTTGGTAAGGTGTCACTCGAATGTGTACTGAGGGGCTTCTATGCCATTGTGTACCGTAAGAGCTCCTGGGTTGTCCAGGCCAAAGCAGGCGTGGACATAATTTCGGAAGTGACAGTAGAAGGTGTGAAGGTGTTGTTCCAGATCCACGTTAAAAAAGGACAGAGTCCCCCTCTCGTAGTCCAGCGCCACTCCTATTCTCACTGGGTTCACTGTAATCCTCAGATCAGGACTCAAGCCATTGTGCAGAAACTCATATTTATGCCTGAAGGGAAAAGAAGGGGAAACATTATGACTGTGGGTTGTGCCAACAGCAGGACATCAAATGGCTGCGGATTAAAGAAAATGAGAAACGTTATTGTAGACCGAATCGCCAAGAAGATGCCAGCAACGGGAACCACATTGAGGCCTTGTGTGATTATGGCACACTGAATGATTTGGTAAATATATCACATTTCAACTATCCCATCTTGTTCCAAATAAAAGTTGCCATGGCAACAAGTACAACATAACAGATGTTAGACTGCAGGCTTCTCTACCTTCAATGGGCTTAGCGTCGCATGGAGCGGATGCACAATACTTTTTGCTGAGGAAAGGAACATTTCTGGTGGCTAAAAATAAAGTCTTGGCCCAGTTTTCCATGCACTGCAATAGTAATCCCTCTGAGGATCGGCATGCTAATTGTGGTATCAAGTCTGTAGATACTTGGTCAGTGTAGTCCTGTGAAAATCCTCCCCACTTATCACAACAAATGGGAACGACAAGTATATTTCATCACGTGACTGAGCGGAAAACCAAGGCTAATTTAACCTTTGTGTTTTTGCTGAAACAATGTTTAAAATGCATTGCAGGTTGTCTGACATTAATCTTTTGCAAAGATCTATGAGTGATGTATGTAGAAAAGTATTGAAGTATTAATGCTTCCCTCTGCCACAAACTGACATTGATGAAGATGACAAAATACAGAATGAACACGAAAGCACTATTCCTGCGCCAAAGAAATATTTTCAGCAACATTAAAGTTACCTGTAGCCACAGTGACGCTATTTTAACAGGTGGTTTACCTGGATGGAGTGAGAATGTGTCTCATACACCAGGAAGTGTTGTTGGCTCCGAGGTACGAGCTCCTCTCCGTGTCCTCGGATGCGACTCCGATCCTAAATTCCGTCTCATCGTCCACTTCAACTTCCCAGTAATGGCGGCCTCGCACCGGGATCAGATCCCCCAGGACAGCTACACATCTGTGCACACACACACACATTGTAAACATCTACACTAATCTGAGATGTTCCCATCTTCCCCTTGTATACTCCACCTGGTGAAAGTGTTGTCATCTAAGGCCATTGCGCTAATTGGCAGCTCCTCGTCTCCATAAAACACGGTGAAGCCGTCTTCAGAGATGGACATGCAGGGATGGGCGGTGTCCTCCAAGAGGTAGAAGAAGGTACCTGCACGGGTAAACAAGCATTAGTCATCATATGCATGGATAATAATAAGAATAATAATAATAATAATAATAATAGATTGAATTTGTAGTGCACCTTTCATTCAGTGAATCTCAGAGTGCTTCCAGTACAAGAAGAAAAATTAAGTATAAAAGCATAGGCATAAAAACATTGCATCATATCATAAATAGGTTTTCAGGCCTGGATGGAAACTAGGTGCATTTACTGAAATACCACACTTAAATACAATTTTGAGGCTTTTATGATTTATATTTCTACTCCAGTGCAATTATTTACCAGCTATATTTATTATGAATGCAGTACTTCTACTTGTAAAGAGTTATTTAGAGTTATCAAACACTTGTTCCAGGCTGATCATCGATGCCTCTCACCTGTTGTGGAGACGGTAATGACTTCACTCCTGTCGCTGGGCCCGCCGATGTTGACTGCTCTCACAGCGATGAGGTAACGGCGTCCCGTCTGCAGCTGGATCAGACTCTGACAGGTGGGCACGGCTATTACAGACCTGGAGGATTAACCAATGGGACGGCAGGCTGATATCATTTCCTTTTTTAAATCTGCTAAACGCACAACGGTGACATTTTTTTTGGATTGGCTTTATTTCCATACCAGAGTGTAAAGCCTTGAAATAACATGTTGTCTCATGATTTCTGAAATACTAGGTGGATAAATGGGGTGTTTAACTAAGAACTGTGATATTTTGAACCACAGACCCGTTCCATGTAATACAGTTTTGCCTCCTCTATGCAAAAACAAAAACTATTCAAATAAAAAGTTTCTGTTGCCTGAAGTGACCAGATGAAAAATAAAAATGACCCCAAATGTGGGGACGGGATAACAGTGCTGCAAGAGCTGAAGCTAAGAATAGATTTTTCTAGGACAGAGTGCGTCTTGATTCAGCAGCGCTATAACCACGGGACCTCAAAAAATCCCAGGCAAGCACTAACACAGGCCTGTTTATGGATGTATTGAAGCAAAAGCTTTATTAAAAGGACAGGCCAGTGAAGATGCATATCACGGGGGGGTTGCTGCATCCTCGAAGCTCTGCAAAATCCAGCAGAGCATTTAAGTTTTAACTGAGCTATTTTCAGTTTGTGCTTTTCCAAGGAAAGCACAATTTAACGGTGAGCTGTGTTGAATCTGTCAGCTGTAGGTGTGCGTTAATAACACGGCTCTTACTCTGTAATAGGGCTCTCTGTGCCATCAGTACGCATCTCGCTGAGCTCCACGGTGTAAGAGTCGACAGGGTTGGCGTTTCCCGACTCCCAGCGGATCAGAGCGGCCTCGGGACAGCTCGTACACTCCCTCCGCTTGATCACTGGAGGCGACGGCACTTAAGTGAGGGAGAGAGAGAGAGAAGGGAGTAACCATTTAGACATTATTCTTCCCCACATCAATCATGTGAGGCTGGAGTGATGAAAAATACTGAACCAAAGTGATTTCAGGGTACCATCCAGAGACAACAGGACAATTTCATCTGTCGTGTGACTCCTCATGTTGTTGTAGGAGAGCGACATTTATTACCTGTCATGTATAAGGCCTTCTCGCTGGCTGGGCTGATGCCTGTGGTGTTGGTAGCGGTCACCCAGAGTTCATACTGAGCATTGGGCAGGAGATCTGTCACGGTGCAGTGGGTCTCCTTCACTTTTACCTTGCTCACTGAAAGAAAAGACGGCACAGATTCCATCGAAGCATCTCCCTCAGAGAAACCGCCGTTCCAACAGTAGATGGTGTTATCATGCAGTGTGAATCTGCAGTGTCCCCCGGTGTTGTACCATGCGGTGCACAGGTGCTGTCTGCCGGCGTGTCCTCCAGCACCGGCCTGTAGTACAGCTCATAGGACTCCACCGTGTCGTCGGAGAACAAGCTCCAGCACACGCGCAGGGACGTCTGGGTGGCCGAGTTGGGCATCTGGGGGTTGATCACCGGGGCAGACGGAGCTGTTTTTAATATTGGACAAACATAATTAGGACAGTTTTATTATGGAGTCCTGGTTAAGATAACAGTATAGGAGCAGGTTTGCAACAAAAAAGGTGGTATGTTGTGATAGTTCCAGTTTAAGCTCAACACTGACACCCTTGGGCTTGTATTTATTATAATTCCTACCTGTAAAACAGTAATCATTTTGTTGAGCATTCAAAATATTACTCCTACTTCCAGCTGACTGTAGATTCAAACATGAAAGTGTAAAATAAACTGATATAAGCTCAATAGCTTTACTCTACGGTCGCTATTCTTGCTCTCATCTTCTGAATCACTTCTCAAGGTCAATGTCCCGACATTCACAATTCTGCTCTCATTTCTCACCAATAATCTTTCTGCTAGTGTTCCTCAGGTCAAATCAGCCCTTCGGTTTTTGTTCTTATTATTGTATTCTTGGGATTGTTATGCACCCCACCACTCAACTTCCCATCATATACCTGCTGGGTTTCAGACTAGACTCCATGTGGGCCTACGCTTGAGGAAAATGCTTCAAATCACCACAGTCTCTCAGTAAATATTAAAAAGGATCTTTGAATGGTCTTTAAAACACTAAATGTGTGCACCGTTCTCTCACAACCACCTCACTGCTCACTCCTCTATGTTTAATCATCAAACCTAAGGTGTCCAAGAGCACAATGTGAAGAGAAGAAACCACCTGTGTGCTGATCGGACAGTCATTGATGGAAGGATAGCAGTTGATCAAGGGGAACGGTTTGTAAATCAGACCTGGAACCACGTTGATGGAGTCCATCATGGTTCTGACATCTGACAGGTCAGCAAGTGGAGTGTTAAACTCAAGACGCGTAGACAACGTGAGGTCAACCTCCTCCTCGGCAAACTCCTCGATTCTGGTGAAGTACAACAAAAAAACACAAGCTCTGAATAAGAAGATTAAACATTTAGAGCTAAGCGGCTTGTTACATGCCATTCATTTGGATCACTCAAAATGTAGTTTGACGTGAAGAATCCACTTCCTAATTTATTTCTGGAATATTTTGTGGTCTTCTGCAGAGGATAGTTCTGCACAGAGCTAGTCAGTGGACCTTGAGTAAAAACTATTATGACAAACTACTTTTTCCAAAGATAAGAATCTACTTTCATGCTCAAAATGTATCTACATGTTTCCAAAAATGTATCTACATTTTTGGAAACAAAAAGGTTAAAAAAAACACACCTTAGACACAAAATTAGCCCCTCATGGTTAGTCTGTTGAAATCCCACAGCAGGTGACACACCGTGATGCATACTCACTGGGCAGCTTCATAATTACCTTTTAATGGTGGGCATAACTGTCTGTTAATAAAGGTCACAGGAGGCAAAAAGTAAATACATGTAGTATTATTTCATATCCATGATCACATTAGCCATGTATTTTGTAACTGGGAGCTACTTTCTTGTCATGTTTAAGGCTGTGATCACAAGCAGCTGGGACACCTTGAGGAAAAGCCTCTTGTCTTGGCTGCGGTGGACCTCCTGGGCCGTCTCGATGAGCTCCTTGGAGGCGTCCATGGCCTGACCGAAAGTCAGCAGCTGCTTGTACAGGGCCTCCAGCTTGCCTTTCTTCTCCTCCTCCAGGCCGGCCGCCCTCTCGTCATATCGCTGGGACAACGTCTGCAGCACGTCGTTGTAGTGCTGCTCCAGGTGCTGCTCCTGACGGCCAAAATTCTCCTGCGTTGACATTAATATGCTCATAGTTAGAGGTTTACACACGTGGGATGCATTTAACAAAATAAGGAAAGAAAACAAAAATGAGAAGAGGATGGCGGATGAATCAAATGGATATGTTTGACTCTTGAGTGCAGGCCGTTCAGGACACACATGGATTTACACAACTGAAATTTGACATCTTCAACTTTTTTTTCTGTTTAGAATAAAAAAAGAAGTATTCCCAAAACGGCTCCAGAGACATACAATTATAAATCGATGTCATTTACCTCGACAGTGAGAAAGATTTCCTCCAGATGACTTGCAAAGTTTTCCATCTCAGCGACCTTCCCTTGCAAGCGAGTCCTGATTGTGACGGTCTCACTCTGAAAACAAATGAAAGTCAAACATCTTCTTTTAATTCAAACCAGTAACATCAACCATGTTTCAGCCAGATGTCAGGACTTTCTGCTCATGTCTGTGGCTTAGTATAAAAAATCAAATCAAATAAAACAGCTATCATTTGGACAGCTCCATCCTCTCTGTGTTGTATCTAAATGGTTTAATGGTCTGTTTCCTTCACTATTTTCTATGAGGGCTGGTTCTGTATTTATGCCAATATCAAGACCATCTAAATCCCAAGACACCATAGTGGTTGAAGAGGTCCAACAAAAGCACAAAATGTTTCATTCATGCATCATGGGCTGAGTTAGAGTCCCCCACCTCAGTTTCCCTCTCTGTAAACACATCCTCCTCATCAAATCCATCTTGTGCCCCGGTGGGGGACGGAAGGCTGTCCTCGCAGGGTTCAAAACGAAGGGACTCGTTGGTGCCGACGGAAAATCTCTGGAAGGTGGAAACTCCACGGGTCGGCCTCCCTCCTCCTTCTGCCATGGTGGTCGAGTCCCTGCTTAACTGCTGGTGCTCAGCTTCCTCTGCAATCACATCCAGTCTGCCTCCTCTTATCTCATACAAGTCCATGAGGAGAGGGACTGCTGGAGGTTTACAATCCATTTAGAATTCAGGTTTCTGATAAAAGTGCAATTTACTTCAGCTTTTCATGCTCTTAACTTAATCAAACCACAGATCAACAACATTTTAGCATTCTAAAAATCCAGCAATATTATAGATGTATTAATAAATATATACAAACAGAATGAAGAGAATGAGATCCCATAACCCTCTTCATACTTGATCCAAGCAACCTGACTGTGCAGAACAATCTGTACCTAAATATCAAACGTAAATGAGCAGCTGATCGCATATTTACCTGGATATTTCAGCAAAGCTGTCTGTTCTAAACAGCCATTCCATGCCAAAAGTGGTGTCCGACTGCTGTAAGCAGTCAAGCCCTCACCCGGCAGCTGGGACGGAAATAGATGGGGCTCGGATTTCTCAGATGTCACAGGAATGGCAAACACCCATACACAAATACAGTTATTTATTGGATAAAATGTATAACTTACATTAATTATACGCCTCAGTTTGTTAAAACTGTAAAACTTGAAATCAGTTCCAGAGTCTGTGTATTGCTATTAGGAGGTGGAATTCCCCTTACATGTGATTTAAAAGGTCAACGTTCAACGCAATCCTGGGGACATTATGGTGCCTTCACGGATCCTCGTAAACTCCCCAATGATGTCATTCAAACGCTTGTAATCATCAGAAATATCGAAAATTAAGATCTCCTTCTCTTTCAGTTCATCGGTGATCGACCACCGGCTGCCATGTTTTCCGTAACTGTTGTTTTGAAGATAGAAATCAACCTTTTTTTTTCGCGAAACGGAAGATAACTGGGGTGAAATTGCGTGAGCTCAATGATAGAAGTTGTTGTTCTAATTCATTTTCAACTAAAGTATCGTAAAACTATACGGCTTACATTTTATTCGACATTCTAAACACTTATCATCAGTAAATGTAACAACAACACTAGTTTAACCGTTGACGTTGGGCTTCTCTGATATTTCCGGATATGTCTGAGGTCCTTGAATGGGGCCCTACGTCACGCAAATGGCCGACGTTGTAAACAGAGACAGCAGCTTCTCTGGGGCCAAAGTGAAACATTTCGGTTAAAGATGAGCAACATAGAGATAGAGCGGCTGGACAGCCTGGAGGGCTGGGTGGCCGTGAAAAGCAACATCTTCGAAGAGGCCGACACGTTCAAGCTCGGCTTCATCGTCCAGTGGAACGTCATCGAGAGTAAGTTCGCCGTCACTTGCCACAACCGGACGCTACAGCGACAGAAGCGCAAAGCCGAAGTTGTCGGCGACCCGCAGGTGAGCTGGGCTGGACTCTTCTCCGTCAGCGACCTGAAACACGTCCACCAGCAGTTCGCGTGCGTGGCGGACATCTTGGTGACCTGCTTCCCGGACTTGTCGCGGTTCGAAGACGGCAACATCTGGGACTTGCTCTTCCTGAATCGGAGGTCGGGTCCCGGAGACGACGACGACGGGGAGGAGGAGAGGGACTTTGACACGCCGTGTCGCCAACTGGAGAAGTACTTCAGCGCGGCCATCGACATCTGCGGACGGAAAATCGTGCTCGACACGCTGTTCGCGCAGGATGAGCGCGGCGTCGAGGAGTACTTTGAGAACCTCCAGGAGTTCAAGAGGAAGACCATGCAGGAGGAGATGGCCAGGGCGAAGGGGCGCGTGCGTCAGGTGAGAGAGTGTGTGGGTGTGTGAGAGAGACCATCAGATGGACGCAGGTGTTCACATCCGGGTCACAGCATTCACACTGTGTGTAAACACTCCAGTTTCTAAGGGACACCTAGCAGTAATAACAGTATAAAGATAATACAGTTCAGTTTTTAGAGCTGTTGATTCAACTTTATTGTCATTTTTGGGGTAACAACTGTGGTGACCACACTTATATCACATGTATCAGTGAGGTTAGGCTAAATATCAGACACCTCTTAGTGCAACACAATACAATATTGACTTAAGATAAAGATCAAGACAAGAGAAAATTTATTGCAGGGCTGTTGTATTAGACTGTAATGGTTTTGTAGGTGCATTTACCACACATTGTACTGTAGAATTATGTCTGGATTATGTTATCATCCGCACCTCCTGTGTGCATCCCGGCCTAAACCCTGAGGGACAAACAGAAGAAGTCTCAGAATCAGTCTTTTGATGCACTTAAAAAAATACATGTGGTACCAGCCAGTATTTTCAGAAGCAACTTCACTTTGAGTGAAAGATAAAGAATGATAGATTTAGCAAAAAGCTTGAAAAAAACCTCTGTAGCAGGAGTAGCACCACACACAGTGGTGTCACAAGTCCGCTATTACACCACAAACCTGTTGTTTGCTTGTTGCTTGAAGTCAGCAGAACTGATGTTTGTTTTTGTCTGTGATTGTTTCCACCTTTGACACAGATTTGTACAAAGAAACGGATCTTGACCCCCCCATTTGCTTGTTTTACAGTGTAAAAGCCCCCACCTTTAAATATGAGATCCCACCGGAGGGACATAGAGTGTAAATGTCATCGCTACACCTCTACAATGTGGTGGTGATGTGATACTTAGTCACAATGTTACTGGACATATTTGAGGTCATCATTTTGTGGTGTTATTATATTTCCTCTGCTTATATTGTTACCTTCAAATACATCATGACGACAGGGAATCAGTTCTGCATCTTTGATATGATGGAAATTACGTGACATAGAAAAAGTCACGTTTTTTCCGAGCCCAAACGCCATGCCACTTCCTCCCTGTCCGTTCAGACCTACATCAACTTGCCTCACATCCCCCCCCCCCCCTGTTATTGAGCAAGCTGACCTCAGTGCACTCACAAGGTCTGGGGTCTAAATGTGTCATCACTTCAGCATATTCAAGGCCACAAATCTGTTTGACATCCACGTTGAGTGTCGAACCAAACACTCAACCTGCGGCTTCACTGGACAACCTTTTAGCCCACCAGGTTATGAACGTGTATTCTTAAAGGACTCGTGTCATCGGTGCGTACGGAAAGTCGTGCAGCTCCGAATGCACCCGGGTGACGGTGTTTGTGTCTTCAGCTGCTGCAGAGTCACGGAAGTGCAGACCGAATGGTCGCGCTGCTGGACATCTACGAGGAGGAGGACGAGGTCTACCAGGACCTGGTAACCGTGGCCACCACCTTCTTCCAGTACCTGCTGCAGCCTTTCAGGGACATGAGAGAGCTGGCCTGCCTCTACAAGATGGAGATCCTGGTAAGACATGCACTATGCACTTTAGGATGTGGTGAATTATTATATATACAGGATGCAGAATGCATGCACCTGGAATTCAAACATTTAACAGGAAGCCAGTGCTAGCAGGATTATATGCTGTTCTCCCACTGTTAGTGTCCACTAACTTGCAGCCTTCTTTGTGAGTAAAAATACAATATTTCTATGTACTGTGTTTCATTCAGTGATCACTAGAGGTTCCCTTTCAGTCTGTTTAATTTTAGCTGCAGAGCGTCATACAGCACTAATGGCAGGATCGGCCTGCGTCATCTCTCCAACCCTCCATAGTGGTCTAGACACAGTCGCTGGTGGAGTGATTGAAACAATCCGATATTTTTATGTCTCATCCGAGCAAAATGGGAGGTCAAAATGGATTTTCAAACTTTGACTAAAAGCTGAATCTTTAATGCATGTGGGTTACGTATCTGGAAGAAGTCTGCATTAGATCACAGCGGGTCAAGATGTCCACTGTTTTGTTTTGTGTCCACTGCAGAAGACTTTGGAGTTTGAGGACTTGGGTCCTAAGAGAATTGCAGCTCTGGAGAAGGAGGCGGAGGAGTGGAGAACGAAAGCAGAAGACGCTGTCGCCTCAATTCAGGACATTACTGTCACCTACTTTGCACAGACTTCGAAGGCTCTGGCAGGTATAAGATGCTGTGTTTATTTCACTTATTTGCGTATGGATGAATGAATGATAATCTCTCAGCACATATGAGATTAAGTTTCATTGCAGCTGCAGACAAACAACATATTTATCATACATCTCATACAATATTCAAATCCACACAATATAATAATTTTACTCAAATAATGACATAAAGGAAAATAATAACAAAATTCCAATCAAGCATTTCAAAGTTTTGTTGGAAGGGAATAGAAGTGGATTAAAAAGGATACTGCAGCCTTTACTTGATCTAAGTTGGATAAGAATTGAATCTGTTTGGCAGCCATCTTTCATGTGGGCAGTTTGTGGATTTTCCACCTTGATCTGAGGGAAGACGGATCATGATTCATGAAGCAAACCTTTTCTACCGATACACTAGTTACACAATCTATACTGCTGCTAATTGTTGTTTAATTAAAGTTACACATGTATGCCTCTCTGCTGGAGGTTTGTTGTTGTGGGAAAAACAATTAGGGATTAGGGAATTCCCTATGTTAGGGAATGCAGATTATAAAACTCACATACCAGTATTTCATGACCCCTGACATTCACCTCAACTTGATTCCATCTAACTCTGTAAAAGTATCCGTGGCTATTTTTCAATATGTATGTTTTAATATGTATGTGCTTTTGTGTGATGCTGCCCTCTCAGGTATGTCGAAGCAGATGGAGGAGGATAAGTGTCGTTTTGGAGCCGCTGCCTGGGCGTCCGCTGCTCCCAGACTGGAGAAGCTGCGCTTCCTTTTGGCCAAAGAGACCCTGCAGCACATGAGAGCTACAGAGATGTGCCTTAACTGCAAGAAAACCAGCATCAGAGAAAGGGTGTGTCTTCTTTTTTCTCTCTTTAGAAATCATCAAGTTATTAACATGAACCACGACCTTTCTAGCGGTTGTATAATTAGTTGGCACATTCCATAACGGTGTATTGGACTCTCAACACAGTTGTACGGCTTTGGTTTCTTTCCGTGCATTTTTATGTGCAGTTCCAAGACTGACACTGCTTTTGTAGTGGTTGTGAGTCTGTAGAAATGTGACACGGTAAATCTTTCACTTGGTATTCCAGTCTGATGTGAAAATCGGACCGCTATAGCCGTTTGATCTATTTATAAAGCCTCTGTGAAAACACAGAGAATCCCCTCGATGCACCCCTAAAACCTGCATGCATGAATAAGTGAGTGGGCCTGTTTCTGTATACATAGTCTAAACGTGCCAGTTACTATACTATGGGGGGGGGGGGATCACAGTATTTTGTGTAAAGTGCAGCTGCAGGCTGTCGTGCTGTGCATTTGAGCTTTTTTGGAAAAGAACAGAGAACACCTTAAGCACACTCACCTTCACGTGGCTGCATTATTCATCCCATTAAAGTCTTTAAAAATCAGGATGCTGGCGGTATCCGTCTGCCGCTGTGAAATCAACGTGAGCCCATACAGAGACAGCTGGGCGTCAGCGTCAGAAATGAGAGCAGAAAGCTACACCTACGCAGATTCTTGCGCCGGTGGCAACGTACCTCTGTGACTCTTTTGAGTGTGTTGGTGTGCCTGCAGATGTCACAGCATGACGCAGCAGCGTGTGCGTGCGTGCGTGTGTGTGATAAAATCAATACAGTGCGATTGTCATATCCTGACAGTTTGTGTGTTTAAATTTGACATAATAAAGCACTGAAGGGCATTAACATGCTTTGAATGTATTATAATATATATTAGATACATTCTTTTCATTATGCAGGTTTAAGTTTGACCGCTGACAAGAATCGGTTTTAAAAAAAAAATAGTTCCTGCTTGTAATTGCCTCAGTATCTCTGTGGGAGTTCAGTGTTTCAAGTCTCTGCAAGTTGAAGTTAATGGCATACTGTAATGAATGGAAACCAGCAGCTCTCTCAATCAAAATGTGTGGTATTCTTTCTTTTTTTAAGATTTTTTATTCGCAGTGGATAGACAGGAAAGACAGGAGAGAGAGGGGGGTGTGACATGCAGCAAAGAGCTCCAGCCGGGATTCGAACCGGGGTCGGCTGCGTATGCGTACGTGTGTACATGGCGTGCGTTCTAACCACTCCGCCACCTGCGCGCTATTCTTTAGAAGATGGTCAGCCATTAGAACGCACTTAATAGGCTGTAACATGCGAACAAATATGACTTTTTGACGTGTTTCTGTCGTTGTGATGCAGTTGAGCAGCCTGTCTGGCAAAGTCAAGAGCCACAGAACTGATTCCAGGTCTGAGGACGGCCAGCAGCAGGACACAGTGGACCAGCTGGAGATGATATTCTACGAGACCCAACTGGAACTGTACGACACCAAGTTTGAGATCCTGAAGAATGAGGAGCAGCTGCTGGTGGCTCAGATAGACACGCTGCGACGGCAGATTAAAGGTGGACACACACGCATGACACGTAGCAGTGTGTGTGTGTGTGTGTGTGTGTGTGTGTGTGTGTGTGTGTGTGTGTGTGTGTGTGTGTGTGTGTGTGTGTGTGTGTGTGTGTGTGTGTGTGTGTGTGTGTGTGTGTGTGTGTGTGTGTGTGTGTGTGTGTGTGTGAGCAGGAAGTCCGTGTGCCACTTCCTTTTGAGAAAAAAATCGAATCGCTGCGAAAGACGGCGACGTCCTTCTGCAGTTCACTTTGAAGCAATCGCGCAACATTGATTCAAAGATGCATGAAGCCCTCTGTGTTCAATAACACTCTCCCTTTTCAGAAAGCATAATACCAGAAGCTTTAAGTACAAAACGATGTAGCAATCCAAAGAGAAAAGGCTCAAGGGTTCGCCTCGCGCTGTCAAAGTGTCATCGGAATCTAAAGGTCCTCACACAAATGGCTGTCGCCTTAAAACCATATTTATTTAAATGAATGCACTGATATGGTGAGTGAGTGCCAAAATATTAACTTTTGACCAAGTTTAAATACCCTGTCATTTATTCTAGCTTCCTTTAAAGGGGCAGTTCCCTTTTTCACTCTAATACTAAAGAACCCTGTTTTCCTTTTTCAGCTTCAAATTGGCGAACTAGCCCTTTAAACATGGTTTCATGTGTCATTTCTGAACGGCATCTCTCACGTTGCCTTTCAGATAGAACGCGACAGTTACCTCCGAGTTGAGTCGACACCCTTCTGACACAGTTCTAGTTATAAATGACAGGTTACACAACATTACATTATGATACACAAGGCTTTACTTTGGGATTTTTTTGCATATGAATATTTCCCTAATTGCTCCTCGTGGGACGTGTGATGTTTGCTTCAAAAGGGGTGTGAATGTACATGCTGTGCGTCTGTGTTTGTTGCCTTGGCTGGTTCCAGGTTTGTTGTCCCAACTCCAAAGCAGGAAGCTGTCATCTAGCCATCGCCGCTCAGTAAAGAAAGCGGGAGGACAAAAGATACATTTACAAAAGAGTTCAGCGTTTATACTGTAAACAAAACTCATGGGAGGGCAAGGATTTTCTAATGCGCTTGTTGGAATATTGAAATGATTTGATTCAAACGTCCTACTCACATAACCGACGCAGCATAATATACAGATCTTTCTGATTATGCAAGTATATTCACTAAAAACAGCTGAACTAGTCAAATTACATGAATAATTCCAATTTAGATGGAGCCACCACAACTATATGCTGGTAGTTTACATGCATGGTTGAAGTAAACCAGTACGTGAAGCCTCATGTCATCTCTTTTGAATACAGAATGGAGAGTGAGGGCGTAGCCAGTGCACGTGTTTGAATTGATGTAGCACCTTTTAACAACGGGTAACGCCTGCGTGTTGACTGATTGGATTTGTGTTGTAGAGCTGAGGGAGGAGGTGGTGTACTATGATGTGTGTGAGGATCCAGAGGAGCTGCAGAGCCTGGTCCACCCCGGTATTCAACAACGCGACCCTCCAGCTGTCAGTCAGCTCCGAAGACGCCTACAGACCTTGGAGACCAAGAGAGGCAGCATCTGTGCCCGACGAGCTTATCTTCGCAACAAGAAGGTGTGGGACAGGTCCATCGGCGTTCTCTGCCCCGTTAGAATACCATTTTTGTCCTTTTCCTTCTTTCTTTTTTTTAATGCTACTGCTTTACTTTTAGCTGACAGAGTAATTAAGGCACAGTTGGGGTGTTTTGGCATTTTCTCCTGTTTCTGGCTGCACGTTCATTTGTCTGATTGGAAAAAAATGTATTGCTCACAACAAAGTGGAACAATCCCCTGTTTAGAGGCTTTCACAAAGTACTTACTGTAATCCACAGGCATTGTTATTTAACAGTGCAGTAAAAAAGAGGAAACATTGTGAAATCTCTCCTAATTAACATTAATTTGCCTCTCGCATTTTCTGAACTTTGAATGACATATTTGCTCAAACACTAGTATTTTTATGTATTTTTATTATGGATGCACGATACCTAAATCAACCGGATACTCCTGAATAGCTGTGAAGTATTAATGTTTGTGCTCAGGATCAGTGCATGGAGGCCAACGAGCAGAAGCACCTGATTGCCAAGCAGAGCTCCGTACTCTTCAACCAGCATCATCAGGTCAACCTGGTACGTCACCACAGCAACGAGTCAACACACAGAAAGGCTCCCAACACCGGGCAGAAGCTGCAGATGAAGCCGGATGCGGTTAGTTCTCTAAGTCTTTAACACCTCTCGCTGTTCCACTCTGTTGTCTGCAGAAACGGGAGCAGAGGAAAGAGGAGGAGCAGAGGAGGAAACAATGGGTGGACCAGGAGCGAGAGAAGACTCTGAGCAGATTACGATCCTTCAGAGAGGTCAGACTCTCTCATTGTTCAGAGGCTCCCGCTTCATACACGCTTGATCCCATAATTCACCTCAAAATTAAAATTCAGTTATTAACTCCTGGATCCCAGACTGCCCTAGTAGACGGGTTGTTATGGCACATGCCACATAACTGCAACGTTCCCCGCCTCAGTCCCAGCTGGGTGTACATTTTAGACCTATTTAAGTCAAATGAACATTAGACTGTGTCGGTGTGGAACATTGTTATTTCTGAAAGCATTTTCCCCACTCTTCTGCCATCCGTTTCAAGATGCGACAGGGCCAGTTCATCCTGAAGACTCCTCAGTCCAGGATGTCTCCTTCAGAAGTGCAGTGTCCCTCCCAGCCGCTGTCCATCATCAGCCTCGGCCCCTCTGAAGGACCGCCGCCCGTCCGTCCCGCACCCAGACGCACTAAAACGCCCAAGAAACGGCAGCCGAAAGACATCCCCGTCCAGATCTACTCTGCACCGCCACCTCCAACAGCAACCTGTCCTACTGCACCTCCGCCTCCACCTCCTCCTCCTCCCCCACCACCTCCCCCTCCCCCACCGCTGCCCCCTGCCATACCTCCTCGACATGTCCAAGCGTCGCCTCCCTCTGAAGACACACCGATGCCTCTCAGTGAAAAAGAGGACCCTCCTTTTCCAGCAAAGAACATGCTTAAACAAAATATAGGTGAAATACATCATACAGTAGAATTCTGCTTTTTATGTGTCGGAAATAAATGGACATCAAAATGTTTTTAGCAAATCCTCCTGGAGGATTTGCTAAAAACATTTTGATGTCCATTTATTGTAAAATTACAGATGTATGTGTGTTTGTCAGACTGCAGGGGAGAAGTGTGCGTGTGTGTGCGTGTGTGTGCGTGTGTGTCTGTACACAGTGTTCTGTCCTAAATTCCCCAACTTCCCCCACGAGGCCAGACGAGGCATTTTACCTCAGTTGTGGTCCTGCTGATGCCGTCGCTCCAGGGAGACTGTAATGTCCAACACTGCTTCATATTTTCTGAGCTCTTGCGAAAGAGGAATCCGTTTGTAAAAATGTCTCGTGGAAAGTCGGTGCATTCCGCTTTCATACAGTCAACGCGTTTCGATGCTTCCATCTGTAAAAGCACCGACGATGCATTCAGTGTTTTCTAGCGCTTCTCCCATCATTGTCTGATTTCTCTTTTCGCCGTATTACCGCAGGAACAATGGATGAGGTGTTGGCCTCATTGCAACGTGGACAGATTCAGCTTCGGAAGGTCCCTGCACTCAGGACAGCGTCCCCTGGTGGAGACCAGAGGGGCACCCTGATGTCTGCCATCCGACAGGGAGTCACCCTGAAAAAGGTGAGATGTTGTACACAACACGCCACAGCCTACAATAGCTAGACTTATTAATGGGGCCAATATATTGACGGATATCAGCACATTGCAGATGTTATTATATCTGTTTATAGTGTATTTCAGTGCAGAAATGGTGTAATTTAGACACAGTCTGAGAGCACGGGCAAGTTGGTGCTTCAACTGTGAAGACTCACATAGAAGTAATAACATTAATAATGGCTGTATTCCATTTAGCTACTTCAGTTTCAGGGTCCTTGTATTGTGCCGTCTCAGTGTCGTGGCTCCCTGGAACGCCAACATGGAGCAGAGCCCTCGTTAAATGTTATGCACCTGTGTCACAACATCTGATGTGGGGGAAAAAAAATGTACATTAAGTGATGAAAATAGTTATTAAATGGACTCTTGTCGTGCTGCAGATGGTTCCTGCGTGTTCAGACGTGGCGAGCGGCGGCGACAACGATCTGGAGCGGAGCATCAAAGCCGCCATGATGAGGATGAAGAAGGTGGCAGCTGATTCCGACGAGGACGACAGAGGAGACGAAGAGACACACAGCACAGAGTGGGACAGCTGAGCACACACACACACACACACACACACACACTGCTCTCTCACATTATCCCCGCTCTGCTTTCTTCACGGCTCTGAGACGCAGTTTAAGTTGCTACCATTACGCTACTTCTCAGTTCAACTTTGCAGTTTTGAAAATGGCCCTGAGATGTCGTAATACATCCGAGTCCAACCAAGCAGGTGGAAGTTATTTAGTCTCCTTGAGAGGTTTTTGCAGAAATCCTAAAAAACAGACGGGAAATTGCGCTTCAACACTCATTAAGAAGAAAAGCCAAGCAGTAGTGCTGTCGTGCAGCGTGTAAATGATTACATTTCTCCCAGCTCGCCTTTTGAAGGCCTTTAGAGAGACAGTCACACAGCAGGGGAAGCCTGTGCTGCAGGCAGACGACCACACTACACAACTCCACCGTCACAAAACACAACATTTTTAGCCACATCGTGTAAACTCGGCTGACTTGTGTCATTTTGAATGTAATTTAACAAAGGAAGAGTTATGCCCTGAGGTGCAGCAGTGTTAATGATTTACAGCCTACATGTCTGAAGTCTATATCATGGTTTGTATTACATGTTTGATGCACTGTTTTTCTGTCTGTCAGATATGGATTTAGCTTGTATTTATAAATGATCTGTTTCTTCTTCTATGATGCCATAACAAATTCCCTTTTTAATTATGGAATTAATCCTTAATGTACACAGCTCTGTCTCTAGTCATTAAAGTTAGCAGATTGTTGTTGATGGTTCGGGGCAAACTTTGTACTGCCGACCTTTAAACCTGTGACAGAGAGCACTTACCTGAGAAGACGAGGCTGTGTGGCAAACCGCAGTGAACGGGTTTTGCAGACGAAATGATTCTTTAGAGATGTGAAACCTGTTCTGGCGTGTTGGCAGACGAGCGGACGACAGCTGAAACACACTTGTACTGCCGTGTTTTAATAATAAATGAAGACGGTTGGATCGTAAACACGGAGTGTTGGTGTTTTTCTGTCGGCCTGAGGTCTGTTCGTGTGGATTGCTCACAGTGTTCCCTGATCTCCGCGGGTTCCAGATGAAACGCCCCGTTCTTGAAATGAGTCCCATCATCTGAAGACCCGTGCTGGTGAACCGCCGGTGTGTGGTTTGTCAGATTTGTCGCCCACCTGATGATGATGATGATGATGATGATGATGAATCATATATTGTGATAGCCATCCCAGCAGCCTCTCATACATCTCCCGTCCAGCGACGGAACAGCCAGTTGGCATCGGGTTTATTCAGCTCTGTGTACTTAGAGAGCAGCTGCTAGTAGAGTTAGTTATGGCTGCTCTTCTAGATTATCATCTTGTTTTTCGTGTGTGTGTGTGTGTGTGTGTGTGTGTGTGTGTGTGTGTGTGTGTGTGTGTGTGTGTGTGTGTGTGTGTGTGTGTGTGTGTGAAAACGATATTCATTATATATGATCCAGATGATGCACCTTGGGGAAGACACACACACACGGCACAGGTATTTAGAGGAAATCCACCGATTGAGCGTCAACATGACATTCCTCAGCCTGTTACCATGGCAACAGGAAGTCTCGGCGGTAGTGGCCTGCAGTGCCATCTCTCTCCGTCGCATGCACAGAGCAGCACAGTTTCTTAATGATGTTTCACCAACTCACCCACTCATCACCAGTCACACAACGAGCCCAGTGATGAGCAGCCGAGATGCTGCTGGATGATGATGATGATGATGATGATGATGATGATGCTGCACCGCTGCTTTCTGGATCGACTTGAGTGTGACTGACCACAGTAAGACACAACATCTGATAGATAACAACACAGCAACACCAACAGATCTGTGACCATGAAAGTGGTGGAGCAAGAGACTTTGCCATCCAAGATCCAGAACCTGCAGTAACATTATTTTGTGTTAAGCCCAAAAAAAGAAAAAAAAGGGATATTCACAGATAGTTTTGTCCATAAAATTCCACAACATAGAGAAAAATGCTGGTCACAATCTCCCAAATTGACAACAAATCTTTGGCTTTTTTGCTTGAAAAGTAACTCAATATGATAATTTCAAACATCAAAATTCACCAAAGTTGATTGACTAATAATGAATCCGACACAAAGTGTTTCAGCTCCAGCATTCGTTCTCAGAAAGCATTCAGAGCTCGACCCAGAAAATGTCCTCAAAATGAATCAACAATTCTGACAATCAACCAGTTGTTTAAATCATAAAGCAAAAATGCCTCCCCGTTCTGTGGCTCCAGCTTTTCAGTTGTAGACATCGGCTCCTTTTCTGTTTTAATATCAGTAATTTAATATTTGGATTCTGCACTGCTGAAGAAGCCTTTTCAATACTCCGAGATGTATTACTCTCGATATACATTGTTCATTTAAAGAACATTATTTTTAAGCGACTACAAGATGAATGAACGGGGGAAATAATACTTAGCTGCAGTCCAACAAAAGTCGATTGTCCACCAACTGACACCACTGGTCAATTAAGTGATAATTTCAGCCCTAAATTGGTGTTTATTCTGCATATTGATTACTCTTCCTCCCAGATGCACCTGAAGGTGAAAAAAAACCAATTAGACTCTCAGAGAGATCATCATCCAAAAGTCTCGTTGACTGAGAAAGATGACCCACTCTCTAGTGTAATTAAAAGATTAATTGGTTGCCCTGCATCAATATCACCGTTTTCATTATTCACCAAAAAAAAGAAAAGAAAAATAAAACACAGGAGTGAGTGGGATTAAGTTGCCATGGCAACATGTCCTCGGATCCATCGCTGTAGTTATTTCCTCGGTGCTGCGATTGCGTTGGAGTTTAAGGGTTTTTCCATCCCTCAAGAAGCTCATATCTGCTTTATTTGCTCTAATCTCAGGAACAAATGTATACGAGTCACTGATTGATGCGATTGAATCCCACTCGTTTTTGCTTTGGTTATGTGCGTCTCTATTCAGATTACAGCTATATTTAGTGCTGTGTAAATCAGAGAAAAAGACGTGCGGCGGCGGGGCTTCTTACTCGAACCTCGACGGGATGCAGCTCTTGCTCTGTAGATTCATTCCAGCTCCTTCTCTGAGCTCCTCATCCAGGGAAAGAAATGCCTCCAGACTCGATACACGTAAGCGTATTTGTAGGCTTTAACAACACAGAACCCACAATACTGAATTACGACTAAATGGGGATTAGTGGACCACCTCCTCGCCGGGCGGCACTAATTGAACGTAAAAGAAGACACCAAACTCAGCGTTGTAATTAAACTAAATTTTAACAATTGTCAGTTCTATACAATATTGAACAGGAGTCACAAAAGTGCACAAGAGGCATTGGTTCAAAAGGAAGGATCATACTTTGTGTTCCAGGTTCAGGTGAATTATGAACAGTAGAGTTAAACAGAGAGAGAAGCAAAACATGTCCCTTCACAGTTCAGAACAGTGATGAAAAAATATAGACATCATAGAATTACCCAGTAAATATGCCACTACAACATATGCCTTTGATTTCAAAATGTACCACGTTCTCAAGATGGACTCCCCCCCCCCAAAAAAGCAGCTGCAAACACCACCCTGCAAACAAATCCTCAATAATTATAAAACCTCTGAATCCTGACCGTTTGGTATATTTCATATATTATGGTTAATCTATAGAGACATTAATTCATGGGTGATTTACTTGGTATGTTCTGGAAAAAACACTAGTTGCAGAGAGGCACCAAAAATAAATAAATACGTAAAACATAAACCAAGAATCTGACAGGGTTTGTCATGCCATCTTAATGTCATCAGTGAAGTAGACTTTCACATTATTCACTCCATCGGGCACCACCGAGTCCCCTCACCCAAACACAACCACCACCAGAACAAAAACCAGGGAGTAGGAAGCACATCAGCAGCCTGGGAGACGTCTTCCTTCTACATCTGGACAACCATACTATCGCACACACAAAGCCCTCTGAACACTATGACTTTTTTGGATGTTCCTGAAGAAATGCTGTGAAGACAAGAGAGCGTTCCTTTCTCTATGCAAATATAATCAAAAGGAGTGTTTACTGCAAACGCCCATGCCAGGGTTGATCACTTCCTGCTGCCGTCCCTTTCTCAGACTAGTTTTTGTGCAAACACTCGATTTGTCTGTTGAGTTCGTCACCACATTAAAAACATCTCCTGCCTGCTTTTTTCTCCTCCTCTCCATTTTAATAGTGAGGATGTTATTATCGTGGTGATGGTCATCGCTTGGCCAGTTCTCCTCGCCAGGGAGATTTAAGACTCACCTGGAGGCACTTTGTGTCGCGGCCGTTCGTCATGTATGTGCATATCGTCTAACGAGTACAAACTGTCTTTCTGACACACCTGAGATAGATGAGAGGCGACGGCGAGGGGCAGTCTGTAGAAATATTGTCGTCTGTAATTCCCGGAGGGAGGGGGGGGGGGGAGGGGCCACAAGGATGAACACCATTATTACTTGAGTGATGCTGAACAGCATTGTCTTTGTGTGTTATTCATTTTAGCCCTTTTGAGTCCCCTCTTCTACTCTAAGCTCAGACTGCCAAAGGAAAAAAAAAAAAAAAAATAGATAGATGGACAGAATCTAAGAACCCACCACCAGCCATTTGGTGCAGCACACTGGCCTTCCTCCTGCCAGTCTCACACTCTCTCACACTCTCACTCTCCCTCCCTCCCTCGCCAAAACCATCTCTTTCTCACATGGTAGTGTTTATTAGAAGCCAAAGCTGATAGTGTCTGAGTGGACATCACCTTGGGGGAGTAGGTGCCACATAGTTTCTGCCCTGAAGACATACTGTAGTGAATCCTTCGTACCTGACCTCTGACCCTCCTCAGCTCAGTGCAACTTTCCTCAGTTATCAACACCCAGCTTGGAGAGCCCCTGCCTGAACTCGTGCAGCTCGTCTATCTTTCCGTCCAGCAGATCCATGAACTTCTTCAGCTCGCCCTTCATGTTGCCCTGCTTCTGTTGACTGTCTTCCACGTCCAGCTGCAGAACCTCTATCCTCCCCTCCAGCTCCTTGTTCTTCATCTCGGCAGTCTGTGGACGGATAGTAGGGCGAGAGTTAATTTCTGAATAGCGATGCATTTAATAGCAATACAATGTTTTTTTATTGAGATCTTCTTACAGATGTTATCAAAAATCACAATTCTGTGAGACAAAACCCAATTAAAAGGACTGAAAACTAAAAGAAATAATAATACTAATATCTTTGCATGATGATGGGAGGGTGACGCACGTTTTACAGACTAGCCGGCGACTCGATTGACACATTAATGCCGTGGATACCGCTGAAGGGTGGGGTTTAAAATAGGAGTGCTAAATGGGTGTTGCGCCGGCTGCCTGTATCTCTAGCCGACTCCTGAAACCTGATCTCCATGTGGGGTGTCGCCTTAAAATAGAGGAGCCACGGCCGCACACAGAGGAAGTGCATTCATTTAAAAAAAGAAAAAGAACTAAACCACAGAGAAAAAACATTTCCAACAGTTTTAACTTGACCCATTAACTTTTATCTGAATGCGCCGCGGCTGCGTTTTGAGTTTGGGTTGTGGATAAACGGAGGTATTCCAGAAATCCCATTGTCTAAGCTTCTCCTCAGTTTGGGTAGTGGGTTAGATAAACTCTGCTTCAGCCGGTTTTGTTGTCGCTGTCATTCATCCAGCTGGCTGTTGCAGAAACCAACCGGGCGACCGAGCTTTGTGAAGCACAAGAACTCCAGGCATGCACGCTGTTGGTTTTATCCTCCACCCGGCCCCCGGCTTGAAAGGCAGCACACGTATGACAGCGCGGACGATGCAATCCGACGTCACCATCGACGCGGTGCGCGTCTGACCTGGTGCCAATGGGGCGTGGAGACGTTCACCACGCCTGGTGCTTCTGGTTTGACAGAAAGTCTGATGTTATCACACTGGACCAACAGGTGCCCTTTGTCACAAGGAAGAGGCGAGTTCATGGGAATCCGGATTGTTTTTGGCAACCGCAGATTCTCACACCCAACAACCCACACACTTCCAGAGATGTGACGGTCATTAAAGCTCGGAAACAACGTCGAACTTCACAACCGCTGTTTTTGCAAAACAGATGAAATCTGCGCCGCTAATAAGCCGTGACGTCTCCGTTTCACAGACGAGGAGGAGGAGGAAACCTTTTCAAAGACGCACTAATCTGCTCCGCATTGAGGAGGGTCCTTTATTAATAGATACAGTAACCACAATGTGCGTCCGTGAGACACGTGATGGAAAGGTTGTTTCGCCAGCCCTCGGGCAGAGTGATGAATGGCAACTCTGATTATCTACCTCTGTCTGAAAGCGTCGCTTCCGCCTGTGTGAGCTTCCTCGCTGTGACACACGCCGCAGCCCGAGCTTCTGTGCCGTGAGTCACACCGGAGAGGAATGTGTCGGGGTTTGTGGGAGTCCTGGGTGCTTTTGAACGTTACCTGCAGTTTTGCGGTGATGCTCTCGCACTCCGCCATAAGCTGGGGGATTATCTCCGCCTGCTTCCTCAGGTTCTCCAGCTCCTGGGAGAAAAAATACATACAGAAGCCGGTTCATCAAAAGACAGCAAAAAAAATACAAGCCAAACTTTTCAAATGTTAAAGAAGTAGTTCAACATTTTGGGCTTATTTGCTTTCTTGCCAAGAGTTCGATGTGGTGTTTCTAGTCGTTATGCTAAGCTAAACTTAGCTGTCTCTTCGTTCCAGCCCCACATTTATCATACGGTAATGAAAAGAAGCGTATTTCCCAAAGTGTCGTTCTATTCCCTTGAATGTTGTGAAGCAGCTCAACTTTAACGATATAAAAACAAAATGGATGTTACTATTTACATCAGAAACCACATTGATCTGATCAAAGAGTAATGCCAACTTTAAAAAATAAAATAAAAGGACATCGACACAACGTCAAATCAAATCAACAGCTGGACAATATGGAATAATCTCCAATCCCAATATAGGTAATTTCATACCTCGATAACGATATATATCATGATATAGCATGTTTTCTGGTAATTCAATAAATAAGCAGTTTATGTGAAAAAATCACAGCGTAAAGGTTCTGAGTATTTTATTATATTAATGTGGTAATAATGAATATCGTTTTCACACACACACACACACACACACACACACACACACACAGTCTGCTGCAGCTTTGTTCTGTTAGTTCATGTCTGGCCAGCGCTGGGGTCAACACAACGGTGAATGCTTAATAATTCATGGGCACGTTTTTATTTGGAGGCCGCTGAGCATGTAGCATTTCTAGACAGCGATGAGTCACTCGGCAGATGAGCCTCGGTGGGCCGCCGTCTGCGTCACTACTCTGCAAACAATGAGACTTCCTTCTGCAGGCCCTTCGGTCACCGAGCGGACCGATATGGCTGACACACAGGACCGTGGAAACGCCCCCGCAGGACATGATTCTTTTCTCATAATGTCTCAAAATCAGCCCCAGCTCTTTGAACTACTTCCTTCCTGTTGTTGTGTAAGATATACAGCCCTCCAAGGAAAGATGTATATCTTCTATTAATACCCGCTGCCAGGTGCAAAACCAGAATATCCCAGACACGCCGTTTACCTCCGGGAATGTTAAAGGGTCTTTATGCAGCACAAGCCGAAACATCATTATTCTAAAGCACTATTACATTCAAACTAAATAAATAATGGATTGTTTATTTCTGGGAACCCACTTTTTTTTTAAATTACAAACCATGCAACCCAATTCAGAACAATACAAACATTCAGACTCCCTCATGTGGCTCAAAAGTGTACTGCAGATATAAATGTTAAAGAAAAGACTATGGAAGGAATTCTGCTGATTTGTATGACGACTCTAATAAAATCTCCTGTGATCCACCTGCAGGTCTTTGGGAATGACTGGATTAGACAATCGGCAGAAAAATAAATCAACAACCTGTTTGAGGATTGATAAGTCATTAATTAAGCAAATTATCATTTGTTGGTGCCTGCATCTGAAATGTGTGTATTTATTGCTAATGTTTCAATGTGACTCTAAATATCCAATTTGCTGATCAGGTTAAATATGAAGACTAGAGATTCAACGATTAGTTGATCAATGCAAAATAAATCTGCAACTATTATCAATTAATTAATTAACCCCTTAGGTTATTTTTATTCAAGCAGAAATGTCACACCTTCATGGTTCTCAATTGTGAATGTGCTAATTTTCAGGATGTGGTCATGTATCTAAAAGCCACTGTGAACAGAGAAAATAATACTGTCTTTTGTTGAAATTAAAATATATCCTCACTTACAAACTATGGTCCTCTTATGGTAACTTTAGGATTAATTTGTTTTATCCGTTTCCCTCTGCTGCACACGTGGCTGATTGTGTTTACCTTTTTGGTGGGGAGACACAGTCATGATTGAAAAAAGGCAGCGAGACTCCCAGAGATTGTCATAATTTGGTCGTAATCATCTGTATGCAGACCCAAACAGCGTGAAACCAGCAGCGAACAAAGGTCAAAAGACTTGGTGGCCGCGCAGGGCTCATTCTCATTAGACATAACAGTACCATTAGGCTCCGCCGAGCTGACAGTCAGTTACTTTGCATTATGAATGATGATAATAATAGATTTATTCCCCGCTGCTCCCACTACAAAGTCAGCGTCACAGCGGATTGCAAACGGACCAAAACAGGACAGATATCGAGTATGCTGCTGAACAGCAGCACAGAACGTAAGATATTAAGAGAAAAATCATTGGGCGGGAGAAAAGTCTGGGTTTAGCTGGGTAGGCGAAAATAACAACAGCGATCCATATAAAACCCAAGATCCCTCAACCAAACCCGATTACAGGAGGTATAAGCAGCTCCTGAGGGAGAGGAGTGGTACTGAGTAAGAACAGTGGAGAGACACTCTGAAATGTTGGACGGAGGAAGAGAAACATGAACGGGTCCTTCAGGAGATGATGTTTACATGAATTATTGTTTGTGTAATAAAGAATGGATTAAAGGGGATCAAGTGATTCATAAACATCGGAGGAAAAATACCACATCTGTTACAAAAAAAATGCCTTACAAGCGCTTACATTGAACAGTGGCCCCAGCTGTTTGAGGACAAATGTGCTGCAGACGCCTCACCTGCTCTTTGTCGTGCAGCTCGGTCTCCAGCTCCTGCACTCGTGCAGACAGTTGGGCGTTTTTCTCCTTCTCCTGATTGGCTTCTTCGCACTGAGCTTCTAGCTCTGCAATCTGCAAACAGAACGAGGGACACGTTGTCCATGAAACATGTCAAGTTGTGATTGTGAAAAGTACTTAATGTGGACAACATGTGTGAGTGATGTCATCTTGAAAGCTGACACGAGTAATCGGTTAAAAAAGAAAAAACTTGCAGCATGTTGTTAAACGATCGTAAAACCAGCCCAGCTGCAGTAACAGCCCACATTGATTGTGGAGCTGAAATGATTCTATTTATAGTAGATTCTGGTGCAGGGAACACAGAGACTAATACAAGCTACGGCACTTCGTTGGCTCTTGGTTTTAAGTGATAGATTCGTCTAACTAGAACAGATAACCTGCTCATTTTGTGAGTTTACAGTGCAGACTTGTTCCTTTTTTACAAAAGCAGCAACAGTGTTTCTGATCCCTCCCTTTTTCTGCCAGCAGGATCAGTGGGTCTGTGCTCATTATTTAACTTCCCTGACTGTATTACCTTTTCCCGGAGCGTGTCACTCTCTTCCTTGCAGACACTAAGTTGTTTTTTCCAGCTCTCTACGTTAGCGGAGGACTCCTGCAGTGCGTCCACCAGCCTGGCGTTATTTTCTCTTAAAGTCTGCAGCTCTGTTTCCCACTTCTTGGCGTTGGTGTTGCTGTCAGACAGGAGAGAGAGAGACACACACACAGAGAGAGAGAGAGAGAATGTGATCCAGGAAGACAGTTATTAATGGAGGAAAAATGTAGACAGGTTTGTTGTGAAACGCCCAGGGCTTGTGTCCACTAACGTGACACATCATGCTACAAATCCATGACTATTTCATCAGATTTGATGTACATCACACTGTCAAGATGTAAAAATAGAAGTAAGTGGGGAAAGTCTCAACAGTCTAATGAGCTACTGAGATGCAGAAATACACACTCTGGTATCTTTTCATACCACACAGTGTGTGTGTTTCTGTCTTATCAATGAGGTCGGAGAGGTTGTGATGTATATTTAGTATGCATCGCTGTTCCCTTCCTTATGCATGGCTGGTTTAAAGTGTGCTGCTCTCCGTCAAATATGGGCAGACCTGCACCGCAGCATTCTACGGTCCTCAGCGGGTTCACTACTACGACACACTTCCACAAATCAGAGCTTCATCCACTTTAACAATGTTTGGTTGAGAGTCACTGTCTTAGAGCCCTGATTTCATCATGATTTCTGAGTTTCTTAGAAAGATACCAATTATATTATAAGAGACAGTTGGGAGCGTTGACCGTTAAAATAATTCATTAAATATAGTTAGCAGGCATCATTTTTATACGTTAAACTTCAAGCAATAAAGTAAGAAAGGTCACATTTTTATTCGGATGAATATCACCTTCACAATGAGAAGATGTACATCAACATTTTAAAGAGAGTGTCACAGGCAAGAAGATATATTCTGTCTCAATGCACCTTTAGATACGGAATAAAATGGAAGTTATGTCCTGAGAAAAGTAATGAAAGCAAAGTTCCCTATTTTCAAAATACAAAATAATCATAAAGATAAACAAGAAACAATTAAATTAGTCATCAAGCAATGAAAACGTCAGTCTCCTTTTTGCTGAATTTCTCTGAAGGAACAAATAGCCCATTTTAAATGCTGACTAAAAGAAGGTTAAACTAGCAATCGTCCTTTCCAGGATCCAGGATTCCAGGGAAATTATTGAGAAATATTCGGAAATGAAATTCTTATTTTCTTGTGCGTGTAAAGTCTGAAGTGTTGTCATGGAAGGTCTGCTAATTGGTCTGTTTATATTCAGTTTTGCTTTATTTATTTTATCTCAGGGCCTTTTATCCCATCTGGATCCAATATGTCAGGATTTATTTTTTTTTTTTTGCTACCCAATGTCATATCTCATTTTGGTGAAATGTACTTACTGTAGTTCTAGTCGACTCAGATGCCCTTGGGTCATTTTAATCCCATCTGGTGTTTCATGCAATTAGCGATTTATACACTCAGCATCTGGATTAAAAAAAGGCCATATAACCAAACGGTGGAGCGGAGCAGCATCACTCTTTTGATTGGATCAGATGATTTCTGAGCCCTCAGGGGCCATGACATCGTCCCGGCAGCAGTAAAATGAATAGGGAGAACATTTGAGCACCGTTTGGTGCGGAGACGATTAAAAGACAAGAAATAAAAATAGTGTGAAGGCTAGCATTAAAACGCTGTGATGCCTCTTGAAGCGAGGTTCGCCATCATGTGACATTATGTGTCACGTGATTGTATCATGAAGGGGAGAAACACATGTGGATGTCACCTTAAAGAGGTCCTCCTGAAATGTCCATTAAAAGGAAGCCTCACCTCTGCTCCACTGCACTCTTGAGACGCTCGTTCTCGGTCTTCAGCACAGCAGCCTCCGGACCGACATGACAGATTTTCTCATCGTCTGTCCCATTAATGCTGGACGCCTGGTTGGACGAGGGCGTCTCAGGTCCAGACTCCTGGTAGGGGACAGAGGGACGTGTTTTGATTCAGTGTACATGTAGCTTTCTAAAAGGGTCTGATGGGTGAAAATCCATAAATGTGTGTCATGAATCACGCTGTGACTGTGAAAATGGGCCCCTGGACTTTCTCCCTGCGAAACACTGTAAACACTCCGGACACGTCAGCTATGACAGCGGAGGGGTGGGGGGAAAACTGATGCCAGTATTTATCATGTCATATGGCCCAGCAGCTTTGTGTGTCTCACAGATGAGTCTGATTCCTGCCATCTGGAGGCCAGGCTGATGGATCCTCCTCTTTACTTACAGACAGAATATCAATTTAACCGGCGTCAAACTGAGAAAACTGTATTTGTTGAGTACACCTGTTGGCTTCCTTGTGCTCTTAATTGTGGTGCCAGGCAGTAACTTAGAATGACCTTTGACCACACCGTTACATGAATGAGTTGACGTAGTGACATGTAATATATTCAACACAAGCTTCAGCAGCTGATTTGAATAAAGCCAGTAGCTTTTTTTCCAACACAGAAGTTTGTGAATGGAAAATGGGCTGAACTGAAATGTTTTAATGGCTTATTTTCTCTGCAGTGTTGCTGGTTTTCCCTCTGTAGCAGCAGAATCAGAATGTCAAGAAAGCAGAGGGATATCGTTTACCTGGGAGTGATTACTCAATGTGTCCACCTTGTCTTGAGATTTGTCCCTCGCTAGCGTGGCTGCTTCTTTTACCTCCTGGAACTTCTCAGAAAACTGGAAAAGACGAGAGAAAACCAATGAAAGAGCCGTGAGGACGACACAAGCTGAAATGTCTAATGCAGTTTGGCTCATTATAAAACATTTTGGAGATCAAAGAGCCAATTATCTAATTGCTTAACTTCCCCCATCTGGTGTGAAAAATAATAAGATAATTGTGCAGTCGGCTCCAGTTTGAGGACAGATACATACATGAACTGCCTCTTAATGGATGATTTGGTGATTCCCGTGTGATGCTGCAGAAATCCCCTCACCTTCGCCAGTTGCTGCTCCGAAGCGAAGCCCAGGCCGAACACGGTGTTGGCCCTGCTGTCCGCCCACTGGCCAAACTTCTGCGACGTCTTGGTGAACGTCATGTTGGGCGTGATGGTACTGTTGATGATCACCTGTAAGGACAATGCAACGTTATTTTCCCAGCTCAGGTGGAAGTCATTGATAATGTATAGAAGCTTGGTTCTCAGGTTCAGCCGATGGACACGCTTCCTCAGAAAGATGCACGCCGCTGGGTTTTGAAAGTGTGCGTCTTGTTCAAGACGTATTGAAAAAGAAGTAACTGCTTCATATAGTCCTACTGATTTAGCAAAGGACAATCCCCTATTGTTACTCCATTCATACAAATAAATCTCAAACCCTGCAAAGGTCTTTCACCATGCCCACATGACAAGTTTGACTTCTTTTCTCTTAGGATGATCCACTTTATAATAACATAACTTATCTTCACTAAAAGCAAATCGGTGTGTGAATGTGTATGAATGTATGAATGAGTTGGATAATATTAGATCCTGATGTGCAAAAACCATCACTTCATTCATTCTGTGATCCATCACAGAATTTATCCACCAGGTTTCAGACGACACCAGCAAAATAGTATGAATCAGAAATGTGCCAACCTACTTAAAATGGGATTATTATTACTATTAAATGATCCAGCGTGTAGGATTGTGGGTGGATGTGGGTGGGGCCAGGTATATACTCTGTGTACGCAAAACATGTCAAATATTTGTCCGTCATTTCGTTCCACAATCGCAATTAAAGATTTGCTGACAGAAATAAATATTGACACACACACTATGCAGTGACCCACTAACCTCCAAGGAGTCAAATTACAGCCTCCATGTTTGCTGCATGTTCACCTGTTGTTGCAGAAACCAGCTGCTCGTAAACCTCTGCTGCTAAAACTGTAACCAGTGCACTCGGCCAGCGACAGTGGAAACCAATAGATGCCGAAAACACTATTTCTGTCTGACCGGACTGCACTGATGTGTGTTGACGTTATAAACACGTCTAATCAATATATGACCGGCTAGATGTAAACACAAGCAGCTTTAAATTACTCCAGCACGTGCACACGAACCCATTCTCACTATCAAGACACAAGAAAACTTAACGGCACATGCAAATTACCCAAACAATTAAGGAACAATGGCAGACAGTTTAATCACACTGCAGCCCTTGTTTCATAGCAACATGGCTCTGATCACAGGATTCCAGAACACAAATTGCTGACAGACTCGTGTCCTTTTCTACGCCCCCACCGTCTCCCTCTCCGTCTTTTCAGATGCTGAGGTGTTAAAAGGCTTTACACCGCATTATTACTGGACATGGAGACCCGAAAAAAGCAGACAGTGAGCTAACAGAATGAGGACACGGGCACACAGTCGACACACTCGTATAGACATATCTGACCCATTCGAAACAATGCTAATGCAGCCTGGGTGGAGGGAGGGAGGGGGAGGGAGTGAGGGGGAGGGGGAGAGACAGAGTGATTCCGACTGCATCAAGGGTTTATAAGGCGAGTGGCACATTGTTATCCGTTATCTGATTTTCAATGATCGTCACTCTTTCAGAGGCTTTATCAATAATAAGGTTACCTGATTTCCTCTGAAGAGGAAACCTGAGCAAAGCCTGAACGGTGTGAATATTTAACGGCGATCACTGCGTTGGCTGGAAGAAGTGTTAAGATGAGATGAAACTTTAATGATCATTGTGAAGGAACTGGGCCGTTGCTGCAGAATGAAGCTAAACACTAATGAGGTAAGCATATGGAAAACACAGTACCAACCTTTTAAACAGAACAAGAGAAAAGAAATATATATATATATATATATATATATATATATATATAACCCTCAAAGGCATCATGTTATAAATCAGCCAATTAGAGTCTACATTTCTCTGCAGTTTCATCTCCTTTGTTTGCTAGAAAGCGTCTCCTCTACATGTCGTGTTCGGAACGCCTGCTTGAAGTTGTACCACTTCAAATCAACAGCCAACTTGTCAAATTCTCCTCAACACTGAACGGAGGTAGGAACCTCAGTTCAACAGGAGCTGCCTGAGCCTGAGAACACACAAATCCACACAAGTTCCAGCTTCTTAACACTTTATTTGTCTTTTGGGATTGATCATCTTTGAGGTTTAGAGTGTTGGATGGATAAAACGAGCCATTTTAAGACACCAATTTCACAATTTGTCTTGAGGAAATGCATATTTACATTTTATTTTGACATTTTATAGACCAAACCATTAATAGTCAATCGATCTCATTATTTTCTGGCATTTTTTCCCCTCAAATATTGTTCATATTATGATTCATAAGCGATATTTAAAAACATATTGCGACGACTTCAACCGTATCACACAAGCCTAACGGACAACAAATCAGTATCAACAGATATGCATCGAGAAAGAAACGATGTGGAATCCCAACTAATGATATGCAAGCGTACGTTCAGGACGACCTGGTTGGCCCCGTCTTCCTGGGCCTCGAGTGGACTGAGTGGGAGGGAGGGGGAGCAGAGTGACGCTGGCAGCTGTGTTAGTGGTGAGCCGGGCTGCGGATCAAGTGGCATAGGAGGCGCGGAGCGGAGCTGGCCAATGGCCTGAGGGTCAGCTGGAAGCTCGGGGACAGCCAGGGGGGTTATGGGAGACATCGGTCTCTGCTGATTATGTGTCTGCAGAGTGCACAGAAATCTGCAAAGTCAGTAAAACAGAGAGGAGATGTAGAACGTGGAAGAGGAGTCTCTGGGAGGGGAGAGAGCTGTGATCACTAGTCAGACACCCAATGACTCAGTCATGGACACCCTTCACACCGAGCGGTCGCTTTTATAAGATGACAAAAAGTCAAATGTCTAAAGAGCTAACATTCTTTGATATTTAAAAACAAGTTAAATATTACTGTTCTTGCTCATAATTGAGTGCCTCATTATTTTACGAAATAAATGGTCAACGATGTTCGACTTCAGCGGGTTTCAGCTGAATGTTCGGTTTATGAAGGATATATATCAGAAATAACGGTGACAATGGTCAGCTGGAATGATGATGATGATGATGATGATGATGATGATGAGCAGGTGTGACTGGCAGCCGAAGCGCAGCCAAAAGAAAGACGAGATGACGGTCGCCGCGTTCTCTCATCGAGGCAAAATGGAAAATTGCGATCGCTCATCGAGCAGGAGGTGTGACGTGGTTGAAGTGAAATGTTAAGTATTTTCTTTGTACGTCCGCCAGCCGCTCCAATGACCCGACGCATCCCATCTCACCATGTGGAGGATGCGTGCCGTGGAGGCAGTGACGCAGGTTTGTGAAGGGAGGAGGGGTTAACTGGAGGTGGAGTAACGGTTGCACCACCTCATTCAAACCTCAACGTGACGGCTATTTTCTATACTATAACCGAGCTGGCCCCTTATGCTTTCCATAATAGTGGAAACCTAATTTAAAAGTAAGACATTTTCATTTTTGTATTATTAAATCTGATCTTATATAATAAAACTGGCTGTGCATAAGCGAATAAATCATTTTTTAACGCGAGCTCAACATTATTTCAGCCGTCACTCACATAGACATACATTACATTTCATTTTATTTAACCCATCCTAAACATTTGGGAACAAAAGGGCTGCCAACCTTGTGATTAAAGTTCGACCCACTTTCAGCCCTGAGCAGCAGCGGCCGCATAATGTCTGCAATCTATGCTCACCCCTAACACCTTTCCCTCTATAGATCCAGAGACCTTCACGCCGATCTCCACACAACCATTCAAGCCCGAGACTCGACAGAGCGTGGGCAACTTCACTTAGAATAAACACAGCACTACAAAATACAGGATTTATGAGTTTCAGCCTTGACAGCCGACTGATGCACAGCAGCCTTTTCATTGGAATAAATAAATAAATAAATACGCTTATGATTCACATTTTCTAATTGTTGTTCCAGTTTGTTTTCCTGGCAAAATAGTGATAAACACTTTGTGTTTCAAGACTGAATTTCTTTGTTGGAGAGTCACATTAGTTCAGCTTAGTGTGAGTGTATGTGGATGAGTGTTTTGGGACTCAACCCAGTGCCTTCTCTCATCACGATGGTTAGAAATACAGTAAAAGTACCCGATCTCACTTGATTTCCGGAGTCTGAAGTGGAAGGTCGGCATGTTATTTTTATCCCCCAGTGAGACTAAACGTGATGACACACAGGGAGAGAAACTATATGGTGTTCTTGGAATGCAGCCACAATTTTATAGCACAGCAAGGCGATGATAACACAGGAAGTTGGCTGTATGTTTGTAGTATTGGCACATCTACTCTGTTAATCAAGGAATGTCTGTCTGCCTGTGTTCTTCACACGTCTCGAGAACCGCTCGTCTACTTCTCACTTGGTGGGTGTATTGCTGGAGACCACTTGTAGTGCTTTTATCCAATTTGGTGCAATTTGTACAATATTAATCAACTTTGGATGTATAAGTACACAGCCCTCTATGTAGTGGGGGTATAGGATATAACCTGCTGAAGCTGGATGATGGATAACATTGCAACCAAACTTTTATCGTAACATAATTCAATCTTTAATATTAAAACATCATAATAAATCCATATCTGTTTGGTGTGAGTCTCGGTGTTGTTCCCAGGACCAGAACGGTATAGCTACGTCTGAATAGGCACCGGTTCATGAGACTAGTTAAACACTGTCATCTGGTAAAGCTACCAGACACACATTTAACAAGCTCAATTTAAATGTAAAGTAAGACATAAAGACATATTGGATAGCTAAAGAGAGAAAAAAATAGGCAAAAAGCAAAGAAAATATTTAAAAGAGCTGAAAAGTTTTCGTTTCTTAAAGTAAATCACATTTGGAGTTGTTCGTATGAAAAGTGCAATTCAGGATGAGCGAGAGCCAGAAGTGCTGATGTGCTCTCCTACTTGCCGTATCATCATCAGCGAGTCGCCCGGCCATCATGGATGGACGGATATAAGCTGACGGTCCGTCATAGTTAGTGTGTACAGCAGCACAGACTATTCCTCTGGACAGACCCGTCTCCCTCGCAGCCAGCGAACACAGTGCAGACTGTATTTAACATTTATTCGATATGACTCGACATTCCCTCGCTAGCGGTTCCTTTGCTCGTACCGAGCTTACTCAAATGAACTAAGGAATTAAACGGAGAGATGACTCCGAAATCAGCAGGAGCCTTGGACACATTATATCACACATGCTGATCTGCTACTCAAGGTTACAGTAGTGTGTCATCCACACACACACACACACACACAAACAAAACTAATCTCATTATTACTTGATTTCAGATATCTTTCTTGCAAAGCAAACGGATAAACGAGTAGTATTATCAGTGCTGTGGCTGCAAGTCCTGCTTGATGACATAACAGATTACTTTTCCCTCTGGTTTCTTGTCATGGGAAGAGAGCTATTTTGAAGCTAACCCATTTTGACTCAACAATGCTTTGCAGGATAAGACAAATAATGCATTTTCATTTATTTTAAAAGATCTAAATATCGAAATATGCAGAACTCAAATGGCATATGTTTGCATGTATTTGTCACTGCTGAGAAGGAAGTCCGTCTGCAACAGCAGAAACTGCTTGCGATGCAAATACTCTACATTCACATGTGTCTATGTTGAGTTCCTGTGAGACCTACCCTTCAGCTGTTGGGTTGGTATAAAAAAAAATTGAACGCCACATCACCCCGACAGAGTGGTGCATGGGAAAAAGGCCGGCGACGTGAAGAGAAACGGGTGGAAACAACCGCCAACCTGTTGGGTCTGTGAAGTGGCTCTACGGGTAATCTGTGTGATTAAAGATTGTGCGTAAGGTGATTTCCCAACAGTGTCTGCAGGGGGATACTGCCGTCATAAATCTCCTCCAGTTTTCACACGGAGAGAAGACTCTAATCGCCATGGAAACACATAATCTACTCTTTCAGTAAGCGGAGGAAGATGGTGTGAATGTGGTGAAAAATCAGACCAGAGGGGACTGGGGGGGAGCAGACATGAGTATGTAATTTCTGTAAAAATTCTGACAATATCAGTTTCATTTTATGTATTGATATTTAAATGCCTATTATTATTGTAATTATTTACTCTGAAATGCATTTACCAGATGCTCATAATGTAAAGTTTTCTTGTTTTTCCGGTTCGACTGCTCTGTCACTCATTTTCGGAACAGGAACAACATTCATTTATGTGGTAAACATTACAATAATTAGTCATTATTATCATTCTATGTAGTTATTGGTCAAGAAATCTCTCCAAATTAGTGCTGAACAGATATGTCGATTGGTCAAATAGTTAACCAAAAATTAATCTAATACAGTTTTGATCAGGGATTAGTCATTTATTAGGGTATAATACTCATATTTTCAGTTCTTCAACCCGTGAAAGTGCTGCGTTTCTCAGTTTTATGCCGTATATATTTGTAAATTGATTTGATTGGAGATGGAAAATGTGTCCCCACTTTCTATAAACAAAATAATGATTAATTAAAAAAAAAAATGTATCATGATATCAATATTTAACTGCTGCACCACTTCATGTTCATCATGTTTCAGAGCAAAGTCACAAAGGAACAAAATGTGTGTTAAAGGGAAACTTTGCAATGAAAACATGTGTGTTCAGTGTAGATTAACCATGTTGGGCCTCCCTCCTATCAGAGCTTCCTGCTCATTTAACAGCATTTAACGTCACACGGCGGAGCTTTGAACGGCGGGAACACGGAGAGAAGCAGAACTTTGTTCGTTCTATCGATAGAATTTATTCTCCTACGTTCCAAGTCGGATGTTTGGATGGAAACCATTCAGCCATAGATGACCACAGATCAGCAGCAGGAGAGCACAGAAATATGAAACGGCCCACGGTTAAGTTGTTGCTGATCAATGGGAGCGGCAGGTGTAACATTATTACAGTTTCAATTCGATGCTGGCTTTGAGTGCTCTTCCTCAGCCTCCACTGTCTCTCCTGAGAGCAGTTAAACGTTTCCAATCATCTCTTTCTCACATAGGCACACAAACACACACACACATTATGCACACACATGCACGCACACACACACACACACACATACCTTGGATCCATCCACGCTGATGATGCGGTAGCTGTTGCGTGTGCTGTCATAAAAATAGGAGACGGTGACGGCCTGCTTGCTGGCAGGGACCCAGTTCTTCTTGGTGGTTGGGTCGATTTGGAAGACGTGGGCCCTGGTGGTGTAGATCGGCTGCTCCCTGGAGAGCAGGGGACAGAGGAGACGATATGAGGGATGGACAGAAGAAGCACAATGTCTAAGCTTTGGTCTCCAGAGATGCCGAGTCATGAGAGTATCAGCCCAGACAGGCAGGCGATAATGTAACAAACACTAAATCTAGCCAGCTGCACATCAACACGCCCTCCCCTCTCCTAAGCCACAGATGACACATATCTAGGTGTTTGTGTGTGTGTGAGAGTGTGCACTTGTATGTCTGTGTATGAACTCATATCGACTGTTAGATGGAAGATTTCCCCTGAGCACTAAATACATGACACAATCCTCTTCAAGTCTGTAGTAAAGTAAAGCCGAGCTGACCTATTAGAAGGAATACTTTAATATCGAGTCTGTGCTTTTAGAAGTCTGTAAAAAAGTTTGTTCAATTTCTAAAAATAAAAAAAAGCTCTTAAGAGTTTTAGCAATTTGTTTCCCCTTTAGTTGACAATGTTTGTCTACCAATCAGGGCCGAGTGCCTGTGGTGACTTTATAGGAGGAGCGCTCCAGAACAAAATTAAACGATGCCAATTACAGCCTGCAGTCATGAAGTTCTTCCAACACTAACGATGTAATGAGTGATATGAGGATGGACAAAGCTATTAACACCAATGGTTCAATTATATTTTCAATAGAACTGAAGCAATGGTGAGTCACCGCAGTGGATTGGGAAACAATATGAAGAAGACTTCCGCCCAGCATGAGAAAGATCAATTAAAACTCAGCCCAACTCCTGAGTCGGCGACCAGTCGTAACCAGTATGCAGGTTTTTGTCTTTGCTTGTGCTACGGCCATTTTTCTGCTTATTTTATCTGATCCTTTGTTGTAAGAACGGTTCAATATCATGTCATCCTTCTTTCAGAGGGTGAAGAAATGAGCAGCTCGTGGCCAGTTTGCTCCAAAAGAACATTAACATGGCGATGAAAGAGCAGACGCCTGTTAAACCTGAATGACTGCAGACTGACAAATACAGTGGAAATGCTTCCACACTCCGCCTAACTGGGAAAAATGTAGTCCGCTCTCTTTGTTCCAGCTATTTCCAGGCATTTAGCAGTTTTTGTCCAAAGCGACTTCCAATAAGTACATTTGTCAAAAGAAAGAAACCACAACATATCATTGCTGATAAAGTAAGAGTGAAAAAACATACCTTAAGAACAACAGTGCTACAGGTAAGAAGAGCAAAATGTGCTATAATATACTAAAGACATTATAAAGACAAGAATAGACTTTTCTTGTTTTACCAGTTTCAACATCAACTCCAACCAGAACTATTTGTTGGAACTCACCACACCTGCACACGCAGTACATTCTCAGATCAATACAAACTCTCTGGGCACTCGACACTAGACAAGAACCCCACTGCTGAAGGTGAAAAACCAGCTGCCCGTTTTAAAGTGCAGTGCTTTACAGGGGCCGGACCCTGCAAGGTTAAATTATCCACTGGAAGCTCTCATATTAACAAAAGGTGAGTGAAGGTCGATGTGTGACGCTCCCCCTATGAAACTCCAAGAGTGAGGAATAATTAGGTGGAGTGACAGGATGAGAGGGATCGGAGGACACTTCAAAAACTCAATAATGGATGCAGATGAAGAATACGGGGGAGGCAGATGGGACGCACTTATCATCCTGCTGGAAGTCAAAATGTGAAGTGAATGTCTTTCAGCCATGGTGAAGTGGTCACTGCTACACACTTATCTTTATAGCCTACTTGTAAAAGTTGGTATAGCACTCTGTTTCCTTCTCTGTTAGGGACGCACCAATAGACTTTAACTGCAGTTATTTGAGTAATGGAACAATATCAGTGTTGGTGCATTGCTAGTGTCACTCTTTGTCTTCTTATCTTCTATTTTATTGGTTTGACCGTCACCCCGATATCTTCTTTTTCTTCTCCATGGGTCAAAGTACACACCAAAAACTCATGTGCAAATGGTTGACAGACAACGTGTGTGTGTCAAACTACACTAAAGTTGAACAAATGAGGGTTTCATTTGCTTTGATTTCGGTCTGAAATGTTTATTAACAGCCCTTAAGGCTGGTGGTTTATGTTAGATAGGCCTCTTGGTCTTCTCAACAAGCTGTTTATTGTTTAATAATTGTATGTGAATGCATCATTTTTCACTTCTAATTGATGATTATTTCGATTTTGGCCGCCTCATTCTCCGTAAAGTCCCCATATGCTTCAGATCTGGGGAAACTGAAACAAACTGTACATAATAACAGATCACAAATCACTAAACGGATCACAGATCAGATTTTTTTGGCTGTTGAAATCCTGATCCTCTATCCTCAATCATCATTTGCTTTCCATTCTTGGCCTTCCATTTACTATAATGACGTATGGGATTTCAACTAAATGTGGGAAGTTGGCACAAGGGTGAACTGGACACACTTTGCTTGGTGCTGTTAAAAAAAAAACACACACACAAACCATTACAAATATTGCATTTTTTAGAGCACAGGGGTGTGATTTGAAAGATAATCTTAACCCGAAATCATCTGAGAGCATGTTCTTATGATTATTAAAATCTAACAGAGCTGCAAAAGCGAGCAGAAACAAGACTAGATGTGACATTAACAGGGTACAGATGGTGTCATCGTCGTTGTAATGCCTTAGAGCAACTGGAAAAAAGCAAGTTGTCAAGAGGACATTCGGTAACTTTAATGCACTACTATGAGGTCCCGGTGAAAATGATGTCAAACAGACAGCCGGGCGGCGGCAATTCATGAGCTAATAAAGCTTTTACTTCCATTGGGATTATGGTTCTCACCGAAATGAAGGCCTAATAACTTCACTGTCCTTTTTTTAAGCCTAATCTCAGTTTTCATCTGCTTTGGGGACAACAAAACCCATTATACAGAACAGTGTTGTCGCTTTACATAGAGACACACACACACACACACAGACACACAGACAGACACACACACGCTGACCTTTGCAGCAGCAGTGTCTGGAGCCAGATCACACTGGCAGGGGAAGAGAAGTGAAAGGCCACTGCTGAACACATGGATGCACTCAAACAACTGTTGGTGGAATCCAGTGATCTGCTTTTCCCAGATAAACAGCATTAGGCTGATTGATTGATTTTGCTGGATTAAAAAAAAAAAAAAAAAGAAGACGACATTTGGGACTTTCTGACCGCTGGATGTTTTTTCTCCCGCTGACGGTCGGGAGCTCTGTCCCCATCTGGTGCTTTGAATAATTTACAGGTGTGTGTGTGTGTGTGTGTGTGTGTGTGTGTGTGTGTGTGTGTGTGCTGCACTCTCAATGCCTATACACCTACACGCCCACGCCAGGCCCATCCACACTGATGAGGCAGCAGTCGTGTTGTGTACCGGCTAAAGAATGCAATAAAAACAAAGGAATGCGCTTACAGCCAGATACCCGAGGATTACATCAAACTGTACCTTTAAATGTATTTATAAATCACAAAAAGTCATGACGACACCCAACAACTTGGATGGAAACGTGAGGGTGATCACTACCTGTACCCCCCTGTAACACTATATCCAGCGTTTAAGCGACGCTCGCTGGGTGAGGGATAATCCTGCTGCTTAAAGACGACATTCTAAGATGATGCAGGACGACACCGTGTCCTGAGATGAAGTGTGAATAACAGCGGGCAGCTTCTATCTTTGACGTAGAGTTTGAATGGTGAGTTTGCAGTCTTGCGGGTTTGGGGTGCAGTCACGCTGCATTCACGGTCTGCTAATTCTGGTAGAGCTTTTTTTCCAGCGAGTGAAAAAAAGCAGCCTCGTCCAGATTCCTGAGTTCATGAATTCACTCCAGGCTCATTCCCCAGCATCTACCTCACAGGCCGATGTCAGTGTTTGGATCGTTGATACGTGATTTGTGAATCTGAGGTCAAACACTGAACAAGCTTGGTAGCCGGTTTGACAGAAATCAGCACTCAGGTACGTACGTGCACCGCAACATTCTTCACGTTCCTCAGAGGGTGAACATACTGTTACTTAACCAGCTCTGGAAATCACACAACAGGCAGGACAAATCATGACAGATAGAGATAAATGCGTGGAAAAGGTTGAATCTGTGCAGAACTGCTTGGAAATTAAATATAGAAAGGCAAACAAAACAAAAGTAAAATAAGTGTTTTTTGTGAACTTATTGTTGTCTCCCTCTGAATGGGTCAGCAGAGCGATCCCATCATCGCACAATGTCTGGGTTTTACACCATATTTGGAGTGTGAAATGGATTGAGGAGGAATAAACTATAGTCAGCTGCACAGCGCTTTAATAGGATCTGTTCATTAGCGAGACAACATCTCTGTGCCAGTGGGACTTCATGAGGTCATTGGTCTGTTTATAAGTACGTCTTCTCTCTTTGAATCCTCCAGATGCAAAACACAAAGCAGGACGGACATTTCCAGTGAAATGAAATCAGTGACCGGAGGTGAACACACACTAAAAGGACACAACTTTGGGAACACTACAAGTCCTTATTAGCATGCTGACGTACATCATGCATGGGGCAGTTAACACATTACATTACACCACTTCAGGTGCTGAAGTGTTCGAATTCATGCAGGGAAATCATCAGCCTACATCATCATTATATTACAAAACACAGAATATGTATAAAATCCTGTCCTTGAAGCTAAGTGACCCGACTAATGGCTGGTATTTCTGTACAGTAGGAGCACTTATTCTTCCTCGTCGTCTCTGCTGGTGCTGATGACAATAAACTAAGTTACAACTGGCTTTTCAGTGGCACCAAGAAATAAAAAGGACATCATCTCCCAAATCTGTCAGAGGGAGCACATGAGAAATCCTCTCAAGGTGCACGGATATGGTGGCAAATTAGAAAAACACAAATGTAATGACTTGGATTCTCATTAGCTGGTGAAGTCCCAGATAGGAGGGTTCTTCATCATGTATACCTGCGAGGCCTGCTGGAGAGCAGACCCTGATTAGTGAGAGATATCGTCTGAGTGAATGAACAAAGCACGCAGCAGAGGAAGCCTCCGTGGCATCATCACTACAACACCACCTGGGCTTTTATCACAACAAACACAGGCTGCTGCAAATGATGTCAGGAAGGTCAAAGAAGAAGAGGTTCGCCCACTTTATTCATAACTGAGTGAGAAACATTCAATACTGAAATAGCAGACATGAATGCATTTTAATGCTTTTATCATATTCTCCTGATATTTACTGAAAGGAGCGTACCGGTGCTGCTAACAGCAATTAAATGGGAATGTTTCGTAAGCATAAGTTATCTATTAAAAGATTAGTTCCGGGCGCAGTACGGAGAGCAACAAATGGTGGAAGGGAGGGATAAAATAAGAAAGCATCTTAACTCTTTCATTAAAATGATAGGGATTTCTAAGAAGCTTCGGTAAAATGCAATAAACTGCATTTTTTTTAAGGGGACATATAATCCAAGTGTGCTAATAATGATATAACGTATTATTATGGTATATTAAATCCTATTTTATGACTTATTAACAGGTGTGTATTGGATGGAAAACAAAACAAAAAATGGTATTGATATTGTTATTTTAGAGTACATCAGAGAAACATTCACAACCGTATTGATCACTGATGAGTCACGGAAGCAATTCATTGAGCAAACATAAACATTTACGTATCTTTGGGTGTTGAATTGTTTGTTGGTTTGACAAAAAACATCCATCCATCCATCCATTATCTTCCGCTTATCCGGGACCGGGTCGCGGGGGCAGCTGCCTGAGCAGGGACGCCCAGACTTCCCTCTCCCCAGACACTTCCCCCAGCTCCTCCGGGAGGACCCCAAGGCGTTCCCAGGCCAGCCGGGTGACATAGTCACTCCAGCGTGTCCTGGGTCTTCCTCGGGGTCTCCTCCCGGTGGGGCATGCCTGGAACACCTCCCGAGGGAGGCGTCCAGGGGGCATCCGATGCAGATGCCCGAGCCACCTCAACTGGCTCCTCTCGATGTGGAGGAGCAGCGGCTCTACTCCGAGCTCCCCCCGTGTGACGGAGCTCCTCACCCTATCTCTAAGTGAGCGCCCCGCCACCCTGCGGAGGAAGCTCATTTCGGCCGCTTGTATCCGGGATCTTATTCTTTCGGTCATGACCCAAAGTTCATGACCATAGGTGAGGGTAGGAACGTAGATTGACCGGTAAACCGAGAGCTTCGCCTTTCGGCTCAGCTCTCTCTTTACCACGACGGACCGATACAGCGACCGCATTACTGCAGCCGCTGCACCGATCCGCCTGTCAATCTCACGCTCCATCCTTCCCTCACTCGTGAACAAGACCCCAAAAAACTGACAAGCTGACAAAAAACAGCCAATTTTAAAAAAGTGTTGCTTTGGGATCTCAGAACTGGCGATGGGATATTTTACAGACTAAAGCCATGCTTTTACCTTCCTGACCCTTTTGACGAGTTCAGCACAAAATGCTCGTCTTTCTTCTCAGATCGTTATTTGAAGGATTTTCAGAAGCCTGAAGAGGTAAAGTATTACAGTCCGTATTGTATTCCTGCTATTCAATCAATAATTGATTAAATTATAAGCAGTCTAATTAGGCTAAATTCATTGTCAACCTAAATGTGTTATACACTGAGCATCTGTATGTTACGTTTAATCTTAATGTTTGTTTCAAATTATTTTATTTTGTCACCGTTTTTAATTAATAAAGTTGACCATTATTACTACCAATGCTTTGGCTTGACACAGTATAGTGGACTGTACAGTACCGGTGAGTTGGCAACTGACAGGCAACAGACAGAATCCCATGCATCAGAGGCAGCAGGCCAGATTCAAACCAGCAACCACAGCAGGTCCCCCTCTGCCACACTGAGTATAGGATGCAGAGCCCAACACAATCCGAGAGCCTGGAGAGTGAGGAAGTCTTCTCATAAGCACAGCATGGCAGCAGATGGCCTCCTAGGCTTCAACCATCTGGTGAGGAGACGTCCAATCCTCCGTCATTATGTCCCCTTTCATTTACCCATGATTCTTCAACCCCATTCTATTCCCCTGCTGCACCTCGGAAACCTCCCCCCTCTGGCCTTCAAAACACAGACCCAGAACACACAGTCTGATTAGGTTTACAGTCCACTCTCATGTCCCGGCAGCCAAGAGACCCGCGACCGCATCACATGTCACACGGACTAATCGAGGAGAGTTAAGCCTTTAACTGTCCCTCTCAGGCCAGCGAGGAGATTATCATCTAGCCTTGTGTTGAGGCTGCTCCCAGCGTGGCTTATTTTAAATAGCAATATGCTGATTGCATTGCTGTCTGTGTAACTGCTTATTCAGGAAAACAGGCTTTCGGGAGACGCAGCGCTTAGCCTGCGAGACAATAACCATCACTTTCTTCCCCACTATTTGTTATTAGAATTCTTCAGCAGGCTTGAATTACATTTGCTTGGCATGCTGCACACATAATATTATAATGGAGACTACAGTATCGTGCTTTACACGTCACGTGATAAGTGATGTAATCAATAACAAATGTGTCACGGTCAACATGGTGGATGACCAAAGACCTGCTAGGGAGATACTGAGGGTGGTAATATGTGTGTGACTCATAGTTAATCTATAACTCCATTTAGGAGCAAAGAGCAGAGACAAAAGGACACAAATCCTACGAGAAACGGGCGACGTTTTGTTCCAGCAAACATACACAAACTCACTTCTATCTATTGACTTGTTACTTACGGGGCGGGACACAATCTATCAATACGGGAATGTAATTTATATATTGAACAATCAAGCACGCATGTGCACTGAATCTTGATTTTCACGTCCGTTTGAGATAAACTGTTTTCTTTAAAGTTTAAATGATGAGATGAAACAATGAATACAAATAACAGGAAACTATTTTAGGTTGTTTTTCAACAAAAAAAAATGCTTTGGCTTCTACATTTGGAGGTCATTAGGAAATATTGAATATGTTAAATTGAATGTGTAGGGAAAACGAGCTATTCAATGTCATGGTCTTGTGCTTAAGGACACTACCACAAGTATTTATTTGATTTTTTAAAGATTTAAGAGACTTATAAACTGCAAATTAACCAATAAGTAAAATGTAGCTGCCGTGGGGGATGATTAATTGTAGGGAACTGACATAAAAGTTAGTAACTTCTTAACCAAAAGTGTCAAATATCTGCTGGCTCAAGCTTCAGGTCCTACAGGTTTGTGACCCTGCAGTGAATTTTACAGAATGACTGTCCAGATTCTATTTCCTGGGATCCATTTGTGTCCGATTACCTAAAAAAAAAAATCAGCTGTCAAGTCACACTTCTGGTTAGCAATGACCAGACAAAAAGAAACTTGTTGGCTTTCAGGTGTGACCTCCTGTCCCGGACTGGCTGCCTCGCTCGTCCACGGGGCCACATTCATGACACAATACCGCTGACTTCTCTCACTTTCAAACCCGCTGGGTGAGTATGCCAGAGTCCTGAGAGGGAGTCAAGACTGATGAACTGGTTTCTTACATTTAAAAAAAAAACAACAACAACACACATGCCTGCTCAGCTCAGGAGAAAACAAGCTCTGTGGCCACTTTTTTACAACTTTACATGTAAATAGAAGCGTCAAAATTATGTTATTGGGGCAAAGGCTTGATTCTGAAATAAATCTAATTATTTGTGATTTTTTTACGTCAAATAAAAGGCCATGCAAATGGGAGACGTACGGTACTCCGGCAGAAAGAATCTGTGAAATGTGGAGATGTGAAGCTGGTGATTGCATAAGGCATCCAGCCAGAGTCAACATTCACACACACCGGTCGACAATGAAGGCAAAATAATGTTCTGTACCCTGTAAACAACTGTGGGAATGCACCAATACCTCCAGCTCTCTGAAAACACACACACACACACACACACACACACACACACACACACACACACACACACACACACACACACACACACTTCCAGAAGTACCATCTCTCCTTATTAGTGGGCAGTGCTGACTTTTCCACCTCCGTATCATAAACCTCTCCAAACCATATTCCTACAGACAGATAAGGAAGACCTGAAGTATTCAAAAGAAGAACCAAATGTTCGGCTATAAATTAAATATAAATAACTCCATAATTATAAATATGGCACCAAGCCTTTTCCCCCCCACACATGAAATCTGCTGAATACCTCACTGGCAGCGAAGGCGAGATGAAGTCGCCTTTTAGATTATACCAGCATTGCCAAATAATCTGGCTATTGGCTGTAAATTATCTGCTCCCCAACGATAACAGACAAGCTTTGGGTTACAATGATGGTCACATTTTTTTTTTCAGAGCCGTGCGTGGACGATTGCAGACATATTCTGTCGTATTTTCACCGCAAACACACACACATACATTTCATTAGAGTCAGTGCAGGTGTCATGAGAGGCGCTCCGAAGCGCAGCGCTCTCTGGATTACTCACCCCATTGCCGTGGATTTAGGGACCAACTCCTTTTTATATATATATATTGGCTCTATTGGCTGCGGGTTGAGAGGAAAATGTGTTTTTAAAGTCCACAGATGATCAGCGGTCCGAAGAGTCCGCCAGCTTCGAACAAGTCCGCTTGCTCGCTGAGAGACAACTGAAATATGAGCGCACTTCTTTTGAAACTCGATTCACCGGCTTATGGAGCTGTCTCTCTCACACGCACAGAACCCCGGTCATTTCAGGAAGTTTTTTCTCTCTGTTCGTTTGTTTTTCTTCTTCGGAAATGCGACGAAATAAATCCCGCTTCGGAATGGTTCCTTGCTCGCCGTCTTCGACTAATCGGCTCTGATTAATTAAGTTAAAAATGTTCGCGTTTGCCCGCTCGCTGCTCGCTGCGCAGAGTTTCTTCCTCCCCAGCGGGATTGTGTTTCACGCGCAGGGCAGCAGCAGCGACACGGAGCGGCTTCCACCTGCTCGCGCTTCTGCCGGAGCCACCCACACTTTTTTTTTTTTTTTTTTTTTTTTTAACCTGTGGTATGCGGTGGGTGTCCAAACTGTGGTCCGAAACAATTAAATAGTTAAACCCCGAAAATAAATTCATGAAAAATGCTGTAAAAAAAAATAGACAAAAAAACGATGAATTAAGGTGCACTTACATGTTTTTAAGTGACTGCGTTGGATTTCAGCGCTTCTCTCCGAATTATGCGAAGTAACGTTAACGTTGAAGCTAATTTAAATTAGCTACGCCACTCATTAGCATCTTCAGCTCAAAATATGTTAATAGCTTGGGTATAAAGTCGAGCCGACCGTTGGGAAGTAACATAACACACTTTAAACGGTTTGATATCGACTGTTTCGAGCTGACAGGACACACAGCCATCAATCAATCAGTAGGAGCAGGTGCGCGCGCGCCCGGAACCATTGTAACTTGTACATGTGTTCCGGGGGGGAATTATTTCAGGGACGTGCTGGCACTGGGATTAAAAAAAACTCGTTTCCTGAACTGTTGCTGGGAGCGAAAGTAAGCGGCCTTCGCTGCGTATAAAGGTGTGTTTTCAATTCTAGCGTTAAATACGTTCATTGTGATTGTTTACCGCGTGTATCTTTAGCTAACGTTAGTCCAGTTTTTATACCGGTGCTGCTAGCTGTTGTTGTCGTTGCAGTATGGCGGAGACCACGGAAACCCAGCAGAGCTACGAGGAGATGTTTGCCAACAGATTTTCATCGGATGACAAAGAATACCAGCAGTATCTGGACCGTCCAGCGGACCCCCCGCCCGCCGTGGAGGGCTGGAGGGGCCGTGGAGGTGGAAACCACAGAGGCAGGGGCAGGTAACGTAGCTTCAGCTCTCAAAGTGGCCGGGACAGCTCATTTGTGTGATAAATAATACCAATAACCAGGTGATCTAAATGCGCATGTGATTTGATAACAGCAACTCTGTAATGTGTTTAAGATATAGGATAGTGATTTAGTATTGTACCATTAGGTTGGGAGGTTATGTTTACTGCTTAGTAATGTTTAGATCTTAATATAATTGTTTGTTTTCTGTAAATCTGACAATCCTTCGGGGTTCGTTTAACAACCTGTATGGTTGTCTGGCTGTTTGTGCTTTCAAGGATGTCATTATTATAGTTTTAACAAAAGCTCCACCAACATGACAGGAGCCAACTCATAAATATAGAATTATCACAGGCTGAAAGCACAGGGTTATCTAATGTGACATCACCTTCACTTTTAAGACGTTTTATTATTAGTAGTAGTAGTACTATTATAAATGTAGCCACAAGAGCCATTTCTTTATCTTTTCTCTTCAATTTTACAATTCTTAGGTCTTTAGTTATTGACTTTGTCCACTAACCTGATTTGTTAATCATCATGGGAAATCTAGTACCTTAAATCTAGATAAGAGAATGGAGAAACTGTGTACTAAGCAGTGATGCAGATTTTCTTGTGTAACTGAGTTTCCTGCTGTCTTTTTAAATGCTCCATGTTATTCAAGCAGTAGTACATGTTGTTAAAAGCTTTCTATTGGTCTCCATCTAGATACCAGGACCGCCGAGGACGTGGGTGGGGCGGAGGCCGAGGTTGGGGTGAAGATCGGGGATGGAGAGGGGATCAGCGTGGGCAGCAACACTGGCATGACAGGGACAGGGACAGAGACAGGAGCAGGGATAGAGACGGGGACAGAGACAGAGACAGAGACAGAGATGGGCACTCGGGGCATGGAAGTCAGTCACGTTACAACCAAGGATACAACTCCAATTATCAGAGACCACATTATGACCGCTACTGATCTCTACCCTCATCTCTCAGATGTTGTCAGTATTTGTAGTATTCACTGTCTTACAACGTGCGTGTGTTTGTTTGACTCTCATTGCCACATTTATGAAAAAATACTAAGTAAATATGGCAAAAAGTTGCAGATTCTGTGTTTGACACCTCAACACAGCCATTTCCCCCCTATATTTCTTAATGTTGTTCAGCCCAGTAAACCCTGTTTGTTACTTCATTTGTAGGAATGTTAAAAAAGGACATTGCAGTTTTTCAATGCTGGAACTCGCGTTGAAAAAGCCGCTTATTTCCTTTTTAAAATTTCCGATATGTGGGCTGTTAGCAATATTTGATTATTAAGTCGGAGTTGTTTGTGTTCAGCTAGTTTTGCAGCTACATCTTCACATGCTTTGATGTAACAAATTAATATCTTACAGTATTGTTGCATACACCAAATCAGATTTTTTGGAGAATTTTTCTGTGTCATGTAAAGGATACTGATGAACTGAAATGTCTTCAATAAACATGTATTTTGTTAATAACTGGTTTCTTTTTTGTAAGGGGCACTCAACATGTAACAAAACTGAACGGTGTCAGCACTGTATTGTAGGGATGCACTGATATAAAACAGCTCACTGGCCGGATCTCTCAGGTGGATTCATTCAGTCATGCTAGGCTGCCGTCTCAGGTTTAAAAAAAAATAAAAACTCTACGGTTGAATTCCTCACAACTAACGTCCACAGAAAGACATAACTTGAGACAAGCGGACATTTATTTGTTTTAAAGGGTTAGAAGCCAAAAAGGTTAGGATCCACTGGTTTATAGGTGGACATATTTATTTAGAGTAGGATTCTCAAATTACCCACCCTAGGGCCTGATCTGGTGGGCTTCAAATCATATTTTAATTCAAAGTGATTATCTTGTTCCAGATGTCCAACTTGCTTCCATCAAACAGATAAGCTGAAGAGTTTGAATTTGGGACTGCTGGGAACCACATACCAGCGTTGCGATTTAAATCAAGACATTTTATTTATCAAGCACATTTACACCATCTGCTGTGACAAGTATGAAACTGATAAAAGCTGACATGGCCTCCCTGCATCCGCTACCAAATCTTGGACTCTCAATTGAATAAATCAAAAATGTAGATCGTAGAATGATTTCCAGGAAGATGTAATTATGCTTGTTTAAAATCCTTCACTACAAGCTATGAAATTAAACATTTACTGAAGCCACATTTCACCAGTTTCAGCTTTTTAATGTCCGTCTAATGGAAGAACATTAAACCAGATGTCCTGAACAACTGTACTGTGTGTGGAGGGAAAGCAGCATTCGCAGTAAACGGCTCAGCAGAAGCCCCAGACCGATAGTTCACACTGTGAAAAGCAACTGCAATATTTATGTGCATCATTAATACATTATTGCCACATGCATCATTGGCTATGGCATATGTAGCTCATTGCCTAAAGATGTCTGCGCTCGTGTGTCTCAGTCCTTTTCACAGCCGATCTTAAATTAAGTAGCAAATGGTGACTTTGGACACATCGGTCCACGACGCGAGGAGACACACTCTACATTGTTTTGTCGCTGCCTGAATGCCATTCTGAGGTTTCTATTTATGGCCCCGGAGAAGACGGGGCTAACAGTTCATTTGGACTTCAGCAGTGCAATCAGCTGTGATGATAAGGGAGGGAGGGGGTTAGGGAGAAAGTGCTTGTGGGGGATGTGCTAAAACTGGCACACAGCGAGGAGGGCTGCCATCGCCACGGTAATCAGTTAGATTAGAGAAAGTTCACCCCACACTCACAGAGCAGGTATTTGACGGAGACAGTAAAAGTAAAATGGATTTATTTGAAAGAAATATCAAAAATGTTACTGTTGCACTAACCAGGAGATTAATGTCTGGGAAACAAATAAAGGAAATAAATAGTGGAAAATCTGTCTGTAATAGTAATAAACTATTTCTTTAATGTTGTGTTAAGAGCTAATTGGCAGTCCTCTGCAGCTGGATCCTGTGTAAAGTTCACCAAGACTAATCCAGGGGTCTACATGTTAATCTGGGTTTTTGGGGTTCCACATAGCATTAAATATCCCTTAATCAATTAGCAGTCATGTTCTTTATAGAGCAATTGGATTAAGTGAGTACATTCATAATTGCAACATTAAGATAAAAAAAAAGCACTACAATAATGTTTTTCGACAAAGGATTCATCCAACAACTTGGTTTCTGTGCCCCCGTATAATGAAATCTGTTTTAATTACGGCAATAAGCTGTAAAGTGTGGCGTTAGAAGGAAAACCATAGAGAGCGAGTCACGGTGGGGGGCCAGGGAGAGTCTATGGTCTGGTCTGCCGGGCTGTCAGGCTTCATGTGGCCTGTTTGTGACGATGCAATGTGACAGCACAGAGTGCTGGGGGCCATGTCCTTGATGATGAACTCATCCACTACAATCATCACTCCCCCCTTTGTGAGTGCATATACAGACACACACGTGTGAGCACAAAATACCACAACCTCCCCACCGACACACACACACACACACACACACACACACACACACACACACACACACACACACACAGAGAGAGACATCACATCCCCCAGCCCCTGCAGCACTCAGCGACCTACATCTGGTGTTGGAGAGTGCAGAGGCTAAGGTTGGCCCAGGCCAGCCAGCCCCACGCAGGCAGCAGCGGTGGGTTCAGGCAGCCTGTGATGTGTGTGAATGGCCGAGGCTTCTTTCTGCTAAAGTGAAAAGCCTCAAGCCTTTTTTCTATGGTGCATATACATCTGTGCACAATCGCGCCCCATCACATGAACACACACACGTGCAGATAGAAAGCGAGCACTCATACTTGCATTTAGAATAGACCCTAATAACTGCTCCTGCAGATTAGGTTTGATGACAACTTGTCCCCTTGATCATCCATCTGCCTGCTCTATAAGCTCATCATGCAGCCGCTCAGGTCATCCATGTAAAGACAGCAGACTCTGCTGCCGAGGGAAGCTTGTTAGTGTGATTGTGTCTCAGACGCAGGCAGGCTTTAGGAAGAATCCTTACAAGTAACATAAAAAATGCACTATTGCAATACAAAATCATACTTAAGGAAGAGTATTATTGGAATCATTTTGAAATAAATGTACTACATTTATAAAATTGTACTGTTTTTATTGAGGTTGAGATAGTTTTAAGTTTAGTCCATTTCTCAAACGGGGGTCAGGCCTCCTTCCAGGGGCCACAAGATCTCTGAGGGGTCTTTTGATGATTAATAAGAAGAACACACATTTTGGAACACATTTGCCTTCGTAAAAAAAACATTTGTATATTTCGACTGTATCTCGTTGGGCCTTATTTTAAATTAAATCATGTGAGATAGTAAGCAGATACATTTGTTCTCACAGAGATTATTATTATTATGAACCAGGAAAGAAGAAGAAAAACAACACACTGTTTTTGTAAGAGGTCAAAAGTCATAATATTATTATTGATATCATATTTACAAATGTTTTTAGGGAAGATGGTTGAGCATCATGAAAACACGCAAGTAAAGTATAAGTACATCAGAAGTGTATTAAATGCAGTACATCATTAGTTTACTTCTGACTGCTGTGAATGCACAGAAACACACAGAAAACCTCCCCATCGTGGATTTGTCATCTAATGGCTGACGTAATATTCCCCATAAGCTTCATATTTGCCTCAGTATCAGTGGAAACAACACAGGTGTGAGCAGATGGAGTCTATTTGTCCTGTTTTTTGTCCAGCATTGTGTGTCTGGTGGGTGGTGACAACCCGTCTCAAACTGATTTTCTTGTTGTTTTTCTGTTACAAAGGCGGTAAAGTGGGCAGTCAGATGGGAAAAGCTCTCAGGTCCCGGTGACTCACCTGACAGCCTCCGTGGATCACGCTCCTCATCAAAGCCCACTCACAGCCGTCTAAAGTGTTTGCACCGCCTTTCTCATATGAATGTCCACATTATGCAATTCTAAAGCACTTCATATCTGGGCTTTAGATGCAGCTTTTAAGCCGACAGAACTGCCTTATTTCATTTTCACTGGCGGCCGCTCATCAGAAGTCGCATTTCCAGTGTTGGAAAGTGTCTAAGTAAGTAATGTCTTTAAGTACAATGTGGTACTTATACTTCCATGCTATTTAATGTTAAAAGGTGAAATATTTCTCTCTGAAATGTAGTGTATTTCAGTGAGAAATATTATATATTTTACTACATGCATTCTCCAGCTAGTTACCTTTCAGATTCACATTTTACATAATCATGTTCGATAAGCTTATAGTGTACAACACATAGGATTACATCAGTTTCCCAGAGGATTTTATTTCAATAATCAATAATCCTAAAATCATAGTTCTGTAGAGGAAGTTTTGTCCTCCTGCATACAAAGTATTTAAAACGAACCCCTCAGTCAGCTACGATACTTCATACATCCACAATCCATATTAACACTATTATGTATCACAACATGCCAGTTAACGTGCTTTTCTGTTGAGAAACCAGTGCATCTACTTTTGATATTAAAGTACATTTTGCTGATACTTCCATACTTTACTCAAGTACTGACTTAAATGAAGGACTTTTACTTGTTATTGTTTTTAAATTAAAGGCCTAAAGAGGCAAATTAAATGTTTGCGTGGCATTCATTTTTTCATTATTCATTTGAAAGCCCACATGATTTAACTGCCATCTAGGAAACCACTGATCTATCCTTCAATTAAGAGTTTAGTTTGACAGCTGCCTATATGGAGCGTTTGGCATCACCTAGTGACAGAAAGAGGAATGAAACATAAATGATTTAACCAAGACCACATTTATCAAGAGTTTATAAAAGGAAATAAAGACCAGGTGCGTCCTTTATTTGTTGTGTTTTTTTTACATTTAATGAAGTGCTAAGCAAACATGAAGTCATAAATTACAGCATGTACCACTGGCGAAGTTACATAACACACATGGATCCTTAATACAATGCAAAAAACAAAGTACTTGAAGACACCTGCTGAATAAATGATAACAGTGCACAATAAAAAATATGCAAATATTATACTTTCAGTAAATACATCAGCAAAAACTGAAGATAACAAAATGAAAGAGCGCTGACCAAAAAAGTGGTAGCTGTCTGTCTAGTTTCACTGGTGCAGGATTAATTCCTGCAACTGACAACTTACTGACAACAACACACAGACAGGACATCGGTATTCAGATCATTTACAGCTGATGATAGAGTTTATGCCCCAAAAAAACGTTCTTTTTTCTCCACAAAACTGTGCTTTTATCCACATTCTTCATCGTGTCTGTACACCACTATGGTATAGACAGACACGCACATTCAGCATACACACTCTCTCTCTCAAACACACACATTCTTTATTCCAAGGGCTCATGAGGCACTACATTTATCTCCAGCAGTCCAGTCTTCCCAGCAGTCTGAGGTCTCCCTGGTTCAGTGTACCTGCATGACACCATGGTAAGTCTAGGAGTAGTAGATGATCTCTGGTATCTGCCCGTCCTCCACTGATGTGCCGTTGTTATTTCCCGGTGAGCTAAAAAACAAAAATGTCGTCTTGGTCCCAGTTGCAGTTTCCTGGGTCACTTTCTTCAACCCTTTTGTGCCATAATGGGAGTCTGGGCCCTGGGAGGGTGAAATTAAAAATCAGGTAAAGTGTTAATCCTAATCTGAGTTACAACAGATCGTGTTGCCTTGTGCTATTATATATATATTAAAAACAGCAAGTTCAGACTGACCTTTAAGGTGGCACATGCAGTGTAACTGACATTGGGAAGGATTTCCACAGGCTCTTTGAACATCACTCTGAACGTGTTTGCCGTGCCGTCACAGTTGAAGCCTGTGTCGTTCTGTCCCAGTGTGATGCGTTTGTCGCTCTCTAAGATCTGCAGGACAGCGTGATGTATTCAGTGAAAGAACATCAACAAAAAAAAAACAACATCAACAACTTTAAACGGTTAAAACACAGCTCTGGCGGGGGCCCTTTTCAGTGTTGACTAATTTACCTGATTTAGTGGGCTTGAATTGTAGCAAACTGCAATGTAAAGATAAGATAAGATAATCCTTTATTAGTCCCACAGTGGGGGAGTTACAAATAACAAAAGCATCAAAAGGAGATGCAAAATACAATAATAGACTAGTAGAAGTTACAAATATCAGATGTGCTACGTCTGAAATGATTCCCTCGTTCACTCATTCAAGTATTTTCCTGGACATGTTTACCTAATCATAAAGCAGTAACAGGATACGAGGGGAGATATGAGTGGAGGACGGAATCAGTGTCTTAGAGCCCAGGATCACCAGGATGTCATTTTCGTATCCATCAAGTAACGTGACATCTGAGGCTTTTCGATTCAACGGTTATTTCTGGAAGTTTACAATGAGTTTCAACAATCACACGGGGAAAAAGGCAGAGAAAATGATATCTGTAGACGTCTCTGCAGATTATAATGCGATATACGGTGTCTTGTCTTGTCCCAACTCCACACACATCTCTGAGGTCGGACAAAATTAGTTGTGGGAATGCAGGAAAACTCTAACTGAAGAGGAATTACACACAAACCGGATGAGGGGAAGTGGGTTCACCACAAAGCAGGGCTGTCTATCAAGCCTTGAAGGGTTTCTGTCAAAACTGTACACTCAGTTTTACCTCTATGTTTTCATGAGTAATTTTGTTTGTTTTTAAAATATGATCTTGCTACTTTCAGACCTAAATAAATATATACTTTTTAAAGTTATTGCATTGCTGTTTGTGTGAAGACAACATTGTACTTTGGAGAAGATTGGCTTTTTGAGGGGGAAAAAAAGTTTGAAAAAGTGTTTAAATGTACCTGTATGTTGACCTGATAGTCAGTGGGTCCATGTATTGAACCATACAAGCCAAAACCCACTATGGATATTCTTTTGTTAACATTGAATCTGCAGAGAAAGAAAGACAGACAGACAGAAAATTAGACAAAGAAATGTAACTTTGTTCTGATTAACAACCGACTGCCACCACTTTGATTAAGGCTGCCAGTCATCTCACCTGATTCTGTCGCTGGTACCACTGTACCCCCATCGACTCTCAACCTGCTGGAATCTATTAATGCTGCACTCCTCCCCCCTGAGGCAGCAGCGGGGCCTGTCGATGTAGTCGACCCGTGGTTTGGGGTTTACTGTAAAGTGTAAAAACAGATTTACCACCTCCCGATCGAACAATATTCCAGACTGGGCAGGCCCTGTTGCACAAGAAAGAATATCAAGCTGGTTTCTGCGGTTTGAGTTGTATGGACACATCAGGAACAACGTTTATGTTTGGCTGAAAAAGTTAGTGTAGTGTTGGAAAAAAAAAAAGAAACACCATTACAGGAAGAGAAACAAGTTGTATGTTTGTGTTGCGCTTACCTGCAGCGAACTCCTCGACGGTCATGAGCGGGAAGCGGATGAGCGGGAGGGCTTTCCCCAGAACCTTCTGTTTGTTCTCCGAGGTCAGGGGAAGTTGTTGTCTGTAACACTCGGCCTCTGACCAGCGTACCACCGCCCCAAACAAGCGGTTCTCCCTGATGCTGAGTGTGTCTCTTTGTAGCACCGCACATAAGGTGTCTACACATACAAATACACAGAATTATTTACCATTTCACATGTAATCAAGCTGTAGAAAAGGAAATATCTGGTCAAGAAGACTCGCATACCGAGGTCAATATCTGTAAAGCCCTCTGCGTTTATTGCGTCTGCAGTGCTTTTGTCTATGGTGTCCAAGCAGAGGCTGGCGAGTTGAGGCTCATCAAATAACCTTGCCTGCAATGAAAGCAGAAAAAGAGCAATCTATTAATTTAAACTGATCATTTACATGTAGGAAAGGACGCTACGAAACAAGCAAATGTCTTCTTTATGTACTTAATATTGTGTAAGATTACCCAAAATATGTTGAGGGGGAAATAACATGTTAAAACATTGTATTCTACAATCACCTGATTTGGGAAATCTAATATTTAAGTCTAATAAATGCATCATCCATACTTCATATGAATGCATCTCTTTTGTTTTCTCTGGGTTGCTTTGGGTGGTTTATAGACGACTATTCTTCCTTTTGCCGTGTTGGATCTTTTTTTTTTATCAGACAGCAGTTGAGCATGCAGCCTGAAGGCGTAGCAGCCATCATCACAACAGAAGGCTGAACCCAGACAAACTGCCGCATAAACCAAATATAGGACAGCTAATGTCGTATAAACTCAGCCATCGATGGCTGGAAGATGGTCTGGTGCGGCGACACAATAAGAAAAAGGGCTTCATCCTCCCATGCAAGGGCTAAAGTCAGACATATACCAGTATAGATGACAAAGAGGGCAAAATTATTATTACATTATTTCAAATATTGCCCCAAGAAAAACACGTAAAAAGAAATATATATATATAAAAAAAAATCAGAACAAGCTGTTATTGAAAACTTCTGAAAAATTATTTTATTTTTGGTTTAACCTTGAGCATATTTTCATGCTAAAGGGACTATTTATTTTTGGTAGAAGCAGACCACCATTTCTGGAGAGACATATTGCTGCCAAATGTCACTTTTCAAAGCTTTGAGAACCACAAATTAAATTAAATTAAAAAGAATGTCACAGACATTTTGATTTTACTTTTTTCCCCAAAACCTCAGCACATGAACTGTATTGAAAAAAATTCAATAATGTGAATGTGTCTGTGTTTAATATCTGATATCTCTGGGGCTAACAAGATGAATATGAATATTATAATTTGGTGGATTGAAAGGTGTCAAACCAAAAGCATGTAGATTAGAGTAGATGTGAATCACCTGAGTGAGGAGCATGAATGCGTTGTCCGCTCTGAGGTGCTTCGTGAGGAACTCCACACAGTGACTCTCCAGAGCAGGAACCGCGTACTTCTTAGCCGTGTACAGAGTCGTCATCACAGTCTCTGGACCGATGTGGACCTCATCAGAATACAAGAACCTGCCCAGAGGAAGAAGGCAACAAAAAAACGTGTAGTTAGGTAATGGTTTGTTATCAACAGTGTAATTCAGAAAAGGTATCATCACATTTTAGCCCGACAAATCTTGAATAGAAATGAATTTGCAGTATGTAGATGGTGTCAAAAAATAGTTACTGTTCCTTAAAAACGTATCAAATCTCAGAATTTCTTTGTTTGAACAAAAAGTCATCCAGGAATCTAAAAGTGTCGAATGTCTGTCTTAATGTTTCCTTATCCTCTAATCAGACAGGGCTTGATTTACAACATCGTTTGCCAATTTTAGTTTGTATTTCTTTGGGAAATACTTTTGTAAAGCTGCTCGTCTTCAGAAATGTTTACATTTAAGATGTTTTACTTCTTTTATTGAATAAAAAAACAAACAGGCAACAAACATATAAAGCAAGAAAAAAGAGAGCAAAGTGTGAATACTATTCTGGAAAATACAGTGTACTCAGGCTGCAACAATGTACTAAAACAACTTGGTCATGCACCAACAAATACCCAGCCCACATGAAGTTATTTGGCAACAATAAAAAAAATAAAAAAATACAGCAGCGGTGATACATTTGTCAGACATGATCAACACTACATTGCAAACAAAGAGCTTCGTCTCCCGTCTCAAATCCAGTAATGAAAATGGTTCCCTTAGTTTACTATAATAATTCACACAGAAAAACTCATCACAAATTAAGCACATTCCGCAATAAAACATGAAATTGACCTTCGTCTTCAGTATCACCTTAAGCAAATACCAAACAAAGTATTTTCTCTTAAGGGAAGCCAGTAATCGAATGGCGGTGTACCTGAACCTAACCTAATATGTTGGAAATGTAACACCATCTTTCCTTGTACATGAGCATTAAACTGTATTCTGTGTTGAAATTATTATTATTATTATAATTATTAAATCGGTCCCAATTAAAGAGATTTCTAGTGAGACACTATTCACACATATTTAGACAAATCAAATACACCATATCACAGTTACAAGAAAAGTAGCAAATCCTCACAATTTAGAGGGCAGATCCAGCGAATATGATTCATTTTAGCTTGAAAAAACTACAATATCAATGTCTCAATTATCAGACTAGATAAGTAATCCATTAATCAACTAATTGATTCAGCTCTACAGTACACTTAGCAATGCTTTTGGATCTGGGTTAATGATCTGAGGCTTACGATCAAGTTGTCCCACCCTTACTGCCACTGTGTCCCCATTGAGCTCTTCCCAGTGTGCGATCCAATTTAACTAAATGAGGCCTTCGTCCTCCTTTAAATGGAGCAGAAGCTGAATGTTGCTGGACGACCAGGTAAACTACTTGGATTGGACCGGGTGAAAGATGACCACCTGTCCTACCTGAGCAGGGCGAGGAAGGCTGCTGGTTCCACATCAGGCAGCTCTATTTCAGCCGAGGTTGTGGCCATCCCGCCGTTGAACATAGCATCAAAAACCGCACTGCCAGCGGCCAGGACGAATTTATGGGCCGGTATCCTCTGGGCCTGTCTGCCCTTGCCCACTATGAATCTGACGTCGCTGAGCAGCTCGTTGTTGAAGAGGAAGGCGAAGCGCTCCTTCAGGGAGCTCTTCGTCGCCTGCCAGTTGTACATGGGCTCCCGGTGCAGGCCGAGGACAGGCGGGGAGGCGGACCGGACAGGACCGGAGGCTGGCACGTTGCAGACCACCGCTGCGGCACCGGACTGAAGCGACTGAACCGAGTTGGATACTGCCTCCTGACCGTCATGATTTGACGCTAAGCCGCCGCCGCCGCCGCTCCCGGTCGCCATAACGACGCTTGGCTTTTTTATTCCACTTTTACTAAGTACCGTTAAGGACACAGGGAAGTGCACCGACCGTACCGTATCTGTGGTTATTCATTTAAGTAGTATCCATCGCTGCGGACGCCATCATTCTTTGATGTTTAGCTAGCTAACGTTACCTGCTAGCCAGAAGTGACGTAGACGCCTACTTCCTTCAAAACACTTTTTTTCATTCAACTTTATTGCTGAGTTCAACAGAAACAAACATTAAATGACAAGAAAAATAACATATATTAATAACACAACTGAAAACAAAATTATAAATAAATTATGTTTACGCAAAAATAACTAAAAAAAATATATAAAATATATTTATATATTTATTTATATATAAAAGAATATATATATATATATATATAATATGTGTGTGTGTGTATTTATTTATAAAAAATAACGAAATTATATATATATAATTTCGTTATTTTTGCATAAACATAATTTATTTATATATTTTTAATGTCACATATTTTCAGTTGTGTTCTGTTTGTGTTCTTGTGTTCCCTCTATTATCGTATGTAATCCACATTGTTTGCTTGTTATTGAATTAAAAAAACTATCATGCTGCCTGCTTCCACTTCTATATCATTCGAGGTCTGCACCTTTACTCAAAGTACGTAAACACACCTTCATAGCCTATTTATAGATGATAATAACATTGTAATACGACAACAGTTCTGCGGTGTGCGTGTGCGTGTGCGTGCGTATGTGCGTGCGTGTGCGTGAGGCAGAGAGGGAGTTTGAGAGGTAACGAAAGCAAGAAAGACCAGAAGAACTAGACAGAACATGCCTGTTGGAGTTGGATTGGATTTCTGTGCATTTTTGTTGTTGTTGGACACGTCGAGACTTTTTTCTTTCTCCAATTCATTGAGAAATGACTCACTGACTTAACAGGAGAGTCTTTCCTGCTTGATTTTTTTTTTAATTCTTAATTCTCCCACAGGATAAATCGCTCAAACCTGGTCTGCAATGAGCGCCTCGGCAGGGACGGGAGTGTTTGTGCTCTCATTGATGTCCATACCCATCTGTTTTGTATTTAATTCTCTAATTTACAGCAACAGGTGAGTGCCAATAAGCCTTTTAATCTGTGTTCGTCTATTGTATGTGTTGTTGAGGAACTGGGACTGGGATATATTTTCTCTACATTGCATTTAGTGCTGGAGCTTTCTTCTTCGCTTGCTGCTCTACAATCCTCATCCTGTCTGCTTCAGCCCGGTTTATGCTCAAGGAGAAGGCTCCAGTGGATCCTCTGTTCTATGGTATGAATTTACAGATGCATGTTTCTTCTTGACTAGGTCTGGGCGATATGGAGAAGATCGAATGCAGCGATATTTTCGTCCAAATACCTCTTTATCGACATTGCAACAATATAGTAAAGTTGACCAACAGATATTTACACAATGAGATTTATCATAATGAATCATCAGTAATGTAATAATGACTAAGTGGTTAACTGCAAATAATAGAACAGCTGGATAAGTCTGGTAAATATGGAAAACTTTACTGCAGCAAAAGACACACGTGCCGTATTACGATGTATACAAAATCTAAGATGATTTCTAGTTTCCTATCATGATACTGGAATAACATTAGTTTTCGTCACTAAACTGAAATGAATGAAAAAGTATGCGTCTGTCTGTCCAGTGTATGCAGTGTATGCGTTCCTCAGTGTGGTGAATCTAATCATCGGGCTGGAGCAGGAGAACATCATTGATGGATTTGTGACGTTTTACCTAAGAGAGGCAAGTGTTGTGTTGTTGTGAGTCCTGTTTGTGAGTCGTCTGTATGTTCTTACTGATAAATCTCCCCTGTGTTTCAGGCAGACCCGCATATTAATACAGCGCACGGGCACATGATCTCCTATTGGGATGGCTGTGTGCATTATCTCATGTATCTGGTCATGATTGCTGCGATTACTTGGGGGTAAGAGCTGTCTGTCTGTCTGTCTGTCTGTCTGAGTCTTAAGAAGTATAAAGTAATGGCTTTGACAACAACAGTGTTTCATGGTTTGCACAGGGACAGTTACCGAGCCATTGGACTCTACTGGGTGGGATCTTTTCTCATGCGTGCCATAGTCTACATTCTTGGGAATGCTGTGGGTAAGTGCACTAAAAATAATGGCATGCCTTAAATGGCTTGTGTAGGGTACCCCCCCCCCCCCCTGCAGATTATCTCCCCTTAAATACTACAATATATTTGGAAAAAATGCACGTTTTACTGTAAATACTGCAACATCCAGTGTTTTGGTCCGTGTCTTGCCCACAGTGAGACAGTTCTGTCCTTCCTCAGGTAAATACGGGACCCAAGTTAGTCCTCTCTTCCTCCTCCACATGCTTTACATCACAGTGTCTACCTGGGCCTGCTTCCGCATCTGCAGCCAGCCCTCTACACGGGACGTTCAGTCGACAGTGAGTCAGGATATAATGAAGAATATTATTGATTCTTATACATATCTTGTATGTGTGACAGAGGGTATGGGATAGAGAGCACACTTTCAACATCACATTGATGCTCTCTCTCTCTTAGAGCATCCAGGAGGGTGAAAGAAAAAGTTTACTCCGCAGACCTCTGGACTTACTTTTCATCATATACCTCGTACCTGCTTTTGCTTTCTGTGTCTTCCGAGGCCTGGTAAGACACCTTAAGCTCACAAACATCAGTGCACACACACACACAGTAGTGGAATACTAATGTCTTCATGTATGTTCATTGCTGTGTCTGTTAGATTGTTCTGGATTGCTCCAGTAAATGGTGTCAAGGCTACACACAACAGTATGAGCCTTACCTCAAAGACCCTTCGGCCTATCCAAAAGTCCAGGTAGCTCAGTGAACGGCGCACATTCATGGTGACACAGTCACTGCATAAATATCTGAAGAAGTAAACAAATCCATATTTGCCAGATGCTGGTGAGTATGCTGTACTCTGGACCATACTACATCTTTGCTCTCTATGGGCTGACGGTCCCAGGATGTGAGTGGATGACGGATTTGACCCTTGTACACTCGGGAGCGCTGGCACAGGTATGTCCTGCTGGTTATTTCTCTCTCTTGGCTGGTGACCAAGGACGCCTTTGCAGATAGTACACACATGCTTTCACCTAATGCGGCTGTTTAGACTGCACCAAAAGCAACAATTATACAGGGGTCAAAGAAATGTTAAAAGGCCAATTTCACAGCAGCCATTTTGACATGTCATAGCAGGGTAAACACATGTGTATCAAATTCATTATGGTCCCATTCTGTTTGGTGTGTCACAGAGATTCTTGTGTGCAAGCATGCAAACCGATGCCAACCTAAATTAAGCAGGGCCATAGTGCATGTTATTAATTACACCTGTATTGACCCTGCAATGATGGGTCAAAATGGCTGAAAAGGGTCCATCAAATCCAGAGGTCTAATTTCCAACTCATAAATAGTGTTCACATCAACATCCAAGTCGTAGTTATGAATAGGAAAGTCTGACTTTTTTTGGAAAGCTCTGATATACAAAACAAAGAAATATGTGAAAATCAAGCAAACATGGACACCTCTTATTTATCGTAGTTACATTTAATGAGGATTGTTCAAATAATGTCAGTTACAATTAATAATTCTTGTTATCATTTCCAGGGCCATTTATCCAGAACTCGTAGTGTTTCTTTATCATTTACAGTCACACAAAGGTCATCCATATGAAAGCACAAAAACGTTCCCCACATGACATCAGCATTCCAGGTTGATTAGGTAATGCTAGATCGACAGTTGGCAACCAATCAAGCCAAGGTATGCCGTTCTTTAACTTACTTCTCCATCGTGGTTGCAGATTGGCTTCTGCTTAGGTTTTTGTTCGGTGCAGTAAAACACAAGTGCGTCTGCATGCAGATATGGTCTGAATCGGCAGCATATACACTCTCTGTTTCAATCTAAAAATGGAAACTGTCGGGTGGTGGGTGCAGCCTGTGTTCCAATCACATCTCAACAATACAAAGCAGCTATTATGTGTGAGCTGCAGGCTGGCGCGTCAATCATCGGAGGGATCAGGGTAGACGCTGACTTCAGACCAAAGTATTGGCGGTATTGGTGGCATTCACTTAAATGTCAGCTGTTTGACTTGGCTTTAAATAGGAAAGCTGATGCTCCGATAGCCGTGGTTGCTATGAGACGTGTGTCTTTCTGTGAAAAGATTACTGCGAGGATTGTAGTAGATTGAAAATGATTTGAGGATGAGTGTACCAGAATGTGTCCAGGTTGTATCATCATTTCATTAAATTAAGATCATGTACTTGTATTTTCTTTTCCTTATTCCTCTATATGAACTGTAAAATGTGGACAATGTGACGTCAAGGTATATCAAACATTGCTACAAATGGATTTGATAACATAATCTTCCCCCCAACATGCATCCAGGATAATATATTAGAGGTTTTTCTTTGTGTTTACCACAATAATCCAAGAACATGCAAGTGATATTAGTAAAGAATGTTCCTGATAGTGTGAATCTACTAACTGTGAAGCTTTTTTTTAAGTCAACACGGTCATTTGCCCATTTTCTCCCTCTCTGCTTCACCTCACAGGCCCAGTTCACTCACATTGGTGCGTCACTTCACACGCGGACGCCGTTCTCCTACAGAGTGCCTTCTGACGGCCAGTCTGTCTTCTTGCTGCTCAATATCCTGTACGCTCTGGTGCCTCAAGCTCTGTGCTACCGCTGCTGCACCAGGCCCGCCTTCTTCCTCAGGCCAACGCCAGATAAGAAGACTGAATGACAGTGTGTGTCACAGACAGAGAGAGAGAGTGCCAGGGATGTCGAGGATGCCTATATTAAAGGTTGAAAGTACCGCTCTGTGATTGCAGTTATTAGCCGTTGCTATTTTTAGAGATGGAGCTTCCACCTTTGACCTTAATGAGGGCTAGCTGGAGGTTTGGAAACATGACAAAATACTTCAGTGTCAAAAAGAGTTTGTGTCATCTAGCATTTATTATCTTTTATGTGTACAAAACCCAAAGTGTCACAGCAGAGATAATAGTGGTGTCAGACTACTTGACAATACTAATTGTTCTTACTTTTTTGGTAAAAAAAAAAAAAATGTTGCTTACAAAACTTGATTTCTTGTTGACGCTGTGGTTTCTGTGCAGTGCCTTTTTGCTTAAGTTTGGTAAATATATAAATAATTGATGTCTCTATGCTTTTTATAATATACTGAATTATTTACATGCATAATCAACCATTTAATGTGTCAGAATTGCTTGTGTAAAGGTACAAGTCAAACTGAGAAAATATGCAATATGTTTATCCTAAAAAACAAGGCTCGGAAAGATTTAGGAATTATATGGGATATTTGCTTGTATTTCTTTTTTAATACTGAAGAGGTAACACTTTTCATTTATTTTTTCACACTGCAGTTTCCCAGTAATCTAATCTCAGTTATTTAATCTAATTTAAGTGCAAATGTATGTTCTTTGTATGAATTTATTCATTAAAAAATGTAAAAATAGAATTTTTTTGAAATGTGGTTTATTTTGAACGACAAATCGTATAAGGGACTTTTATCCCCTCTTTATTGTTGTCTTCCTAAAGTAAAAGAAAAATATATTTCTTCTCTAAAATTCTCACGTAGAAAAACCTTTATTTTGAAAAAGATTTGTCCACCGGAAGTACTTTGTATCAGTTCATACCGCCTCTTCCTTTGCGACTCATTAGCAAAACAGCTCCGCATGTGGCTAACTAGCTAAAGTTTACCAAAAAAACAGAACATATCCAGTTATTTCTCTTATCTGACGAACCAAATCAACGTAGTAAATAACTCGTTCAACCAGAGACCATTTAGACTATTTGTTTTCCTACTAAACGCGGATGAGACGTAATAACTAAGGCTAACGTTAGCTGAACATGCTAACTAACTAGCTACTATAGCTATTGTTGGCTATAATGGCAACAACAACTCCGCCGAGTTCTGCTCCTGTGTTAAGGTCCGTGTCTCCCTTTAAATCATGTTATCATAACTTGATAATCTAATAATGTCTGTGTGGTGTACTGTACTATAACATAGTATAATCATCATTACAATGTAGTAAAACCAATAGGTTCTGTCGCAGGCTTTAGATTTCATTTCCACTAGTAACAACATGCACGTTTTGGAAAGGAACACATGGTTAAGATTTTCTAGCTCTCTGATCTGATCATGGTTTCAAATGTCATCTTGTCTAAAGTCAAAAGCAACGCAAAGCTGCTCTGAGGAAAGAGAGAAGAAAAAGGAAACGTCAAGCTCTCGCCCAAGCCAGAGAATGTGGTGAGAAAATAGCTGTCATGTTGGTGTTTTTTAGCATTTCTACCGTTGTAGCTGCACCATTTGCCAGATTAACCACATTAACTCTACTATAGGTTTGGAAAATGGAGCAAGCCGTACATCCGAAGAAGAAATAAATGATGAGGATGATGTTGCAGAGGAGGAAAGGTAGGTAAAATCTAATGTCACCATACTCTTCTGTGCTACACATTCACTGACAGGCAGCACGGAAGCCTTGATTTACAGTTGTTGTTGTTTTTTATCCTCCATTTAATTGGATTTGTGTCTGTTTTTTTCCTAGACTGCGGCTGCATGAAGAGTGGTTGGCAAGAGAGAAGCTTGCCCAGGAGGAGTTCAGTCTGAGGGCTGAGAGGGAGGAGGCTGCAAGGAGACGAAAAGAAGAGGAGGAGGTAATCTAGTATTTGTATGCATCAGTAGGGAGCATGTGCAATTTTATAATTTTTGAAAACGTCTTTAAACTTTGTGAATATAGCAGGCGTACTGATGTTTATGTGTTTCGGGCATTGGCTGATTCAGGTGTTTATTAACAATTTGGCATCTGGTCAGGACACAGACATGACTTGGTTTTTATAACGCTTTACTGAAGACTTCATCATGATGCATTTATTCTCTTGTATATTTTCCGATCAACAAACCCAACAGTTAAATTCCAAATTTTATGAATAATTGGAGCCTGACAAATAGATGACCGCCATGAGTTGGGCCTGGTTGTTGTGCAAATTAATGAGAACCCCCCGAGCCTGTTATTTTAAATAAAATGTTAATATTCATTGGCTTTGTCTTTTTCTGTTCCCAGCGTATGATAAAGGATGAATGGGAGGCCCAACAGAAGAAAGAACAAGAAGAAAAAGAGCAGAAGAAGCAGGACAAGCGAGACAGAGAGGTGAAACGGGCCCCAGCAGGATAGAAACTGAGTGAAATATATCCTCTTTTACTTAATCATGAGTGTTTATATTATCCACCCAAAAGGGAAGATTGAGATACTCATAGTTATCATGTTTCTTTTGTAAAATGTGTTTTTGCTCTGTACATGTTTTTTAAAACATTTCCTTGACCGAGTGGCACAAGCAACCGTCCTCCTCAAACTCCTCAACTAAGATACACACAAAGAGAAAAAACCCCTAGCAGCAACTTCAGCTCTCACAAGGATGTATCTTTTACATTGTCTGAAAAACATGTGTGAAATTGCTTTCCGAGAAGTCCAGAAATGAAATGAAATGCCAGTCCTCGTGAGTGTGGTCTTAACACTCAGTGACAGATCTGCTGCAGTATGTTGACCGCTACACATTTTCACCAGCCATGTCTTTACACCATTTGTAGGAGGCCGTTCAGAAAATGTTGGATGAAGCTGAAAATCAGGTATAAACACACATCAATGTCAAGGGTCAAAACACAGAAATATTATTTGTGTTACTTATTTTTAAAAAACAACAACAAAAAACAGTTCAAAATCTGTTATGAATGGAAATCGACAGGAAACCACTCTGAGTTTCCCAAGTGTCTGGGTATTTTAATGACATGAAACTTAGTTGAATGAATATATGATTTATTTTAAAGTTAAGTTAAACCAGACACACAGAGAACAGCAGTGTGGTTTTAGAAATAACCTTTTTAGGTCAGGACGATATTTCGGACAAGGTTGCAAAACACCTCATTGTAGTTTAACGTCAGATCATACAGGATATAGATTTTAGTTCATGTTCTTACTTCCAGCTTGAAAATGGAGATCCGTGGATGAATCCTGAGGCTCCTGTGACGAAGAGCTCAGAGAACTTTGGAACAGAACGTGACATCGCCAACTGTCCGTTCTTCCTGAAGACCGGAGCGTGTCGATTTGGCGACAGGTACTATTTGTTTCTCTTTTGATGTGACTCCATACGTTAAATTCATAAACTACTATTTTTGAGTGCTAACCAAATTTTGATTCTGTCTTTGTGAGTTCAGATGTTCTCGGAAACACGTTTATCCTACAGCCAGCCCGACTCTGATGATCCGTGGTATGTTCACAACGTTTGGCATGGAGCAGTCACGGCGCGATGATTACGACATTGATGCTTGTTTGGAACACAGCGAGGAGGAACTGCAGGACTCTTTCCTGGAGTTCTACCACGATGTCTTGCCAGAGTTAAAGAGTGTCGGCAAAGTGGTGCAGTTTAAGGTAAGATGAGATCAGGACAGTCAGTGTCCTTACACGTGTGGAAGTACTCAAATTACAGTCACCTTTCTGAAGTAATCAGTATACTTAAAATAATAAGAATTAGAGGTGTCATATGGTCAGGGAATGGGAGGAATCTGATTGCTGACCTGTTGCATTTGTTTGAGTGACAGTAATCTACAGTAACCACTTGATTACAGCTCATGTAAATGCTTTGTCTTAAGGAATCACATTTTGCCAAATAAACTAATGTGGGTACACTCAACGTCAAATGTGTCATAAAGTACCAAGTCAAAGGGAACTGGATTCACTGTATATGTCTCAATGCAATTTTGATTTTGTAGCACACCTTAATAATGGTGATCTTTTTCCTTCACTTCTATGTAAAAAGCAAAACAAATCTTACTTTATATTGACTTAATTGAACTGATAAAGAATCTTAAATGGGTGGTTAAGCATATTTAATTCTGAAAAATCTACATAATGTTTCCATATCTTATGGATGTCTGAAAGAATTAAAGATGTAATCTAAAAATGTGATCTGTAATCTCTAATCTAATTTTCAACACAATTGCCATTTAAAAACCAACCTGAAACTGTTCAGGAGAGTATGATTGTCAAATTGTTACCACTAAAAATACATATTTGGCTGCTGAACTGATACATTTCCTTTTTTTAGGTCAGCTGCAATTACGAACCACATCTCAGAGGAAATGTTTACATTCAGTTTGACACGTAAGTCATAACCTTTTTTCTAAATAAATAAACTGTAATTTTGGGGATTTTTTGGATAACATTTTTTTGTGCTCTTGTTTATTTGTTGCGTTTCCAGAGAGGAGCAATGTAAAGAGGCCATCATCAAGTTCAACGGGAGGTGGTACGCAGGCCGGCAGCTTCATTGTGAGATGTGTCCTGTTACACGGTGGAAGAATGCTATATGTGGTGAGTTATTCATATTGAGACTGGCATTTTGGCAGTTTCACCTAGAGACTTTACTGCAGATTCAATTTAATGTATTTATTATCTTGTTTACGCTTGTATTTCCTCTCTCAGGATTGTTTGACAGACAGAAGTGCCCAAAAGGGAAGCACTGTAACTTCCTGCATGTATTTCGAAACCCTGGCAACGAATTCTGGGAGGCCGACAGGGACCTGCACATGTCACCAGACCGCAGCGTCAGGGGAAGTCGCAGAGACGCGTGGCATTCAGAGCGATACGGAGAGCGTTCGTGGAGGCAGCGGCAGCACAGCCGAAGCCCGTTGAGATCTGAGAGATCCCACAGCAGACGAGAGGGCGACAGGCGGAGGAGCAGGAGCAGAGAGAGGAGTCGTGAGCGAAGGGCCTCCCACCAGCACAGGGAGGACAAACGGTCATCTAGACACAGTGACGGGAGGAGAGATTGGTCTCTGAGGAGGAGTGGAGACAGGTCCAGGAGTAAAAGCCGAGACAGAGAGCAAGACAGGTCGAGAAAAAGGAGTAGAGATAAAGACAGGGAGCACAAGCATAGGAATAGAAGTGAAGACGGTAGAGACAAAGATACAGACGCTCACGTAAAAGCAAGAGAACGGTCAAGAAGCATAAGTAGAGAAAGAAGGAAAAGAAGTAGAGAAAGTAGCCCTAAAAGACCAGATAAAAAGGAGAAACCCCTTAATGATCCCCTTAATGATGCCAGCACACGCCGCCGCCACAAACAATCTAAAAAGAGCAAGAAGAAGAGCAAGAAGAAGCATAAGAAGAAAAGTCATGTTCCTGAAGAACTGACCTCATCTGAAGAGTCAGTAAAGGAGAAAGAGTCAGAGGAAGATACGGTGGAGAATCTCACTGCAACGAGTCCCGGTCAGGAGATTAAGGAATCAGAGCTAACTCAGAAAAACAATGACTTGGGTGGGAGCCCTTGTGCTGACGATAAGAAGTTTAGTCCTGAGGCGAAGAGTGAACAATCTGAAATAGAAATCCCAAGTGAGCCTGCTGGGAAGTGTGACATGAGTACCTCCTAGTGGCTCCTACAAGATCTGCATTTCTTCTGCCGTGTCTCCTTCTGATTATGTGAATGTTTTGGGAGGAATAAATGACATGTTTTGAGTAGTGATGCAGCACCCATCAACAGTATGTACATATGTGAATATTTTGCTTTCAGAAAATGGATCATGTTGCTTCAATAATTCAACACTCTGATCACCGGAGCTGCAGCTCCTTCACAGTTATGGTTGCCGAGTAAAAACTATAACAAAGATCAACGAATGGGGTTTCTTTTTTTTTAATACATTTATTGTTAATAACTTTCGAATATAAAGAAAAAAAATGTTGGCAAATGTGTCGGCAGTGCTTAATACAAAAAGTGATTTCTTTTGCACACATGCAGAGATTTACTTGTTGAATAATTAATCATGAATGTTGAACAAAAACACTTTGTGGTGTAAAGAATGCGGATAAAAAAAATTTGGATGAGCATCTATTCATTACTCGTTAGCTTGTTTTCCTGCATCCTACTGACAAGTGAACAAGCTGACAATGATGAATATTAATGACGTACCCTGATATGTGCCGTCCATCTTCTTCCATTCTATTCAGACCCCCTAAAGAAACCCGAGACAGACCTGTCCCTATATCGATCGGAAAAATTGGATAATACTGGTACATTGTGGCCGAATAATCCTCATATACATGTTCCGTCACAACTAAATCCCTTTTATGTTGCGTTAGCTTTCCATAGACACCTTTGAGAAGGTAAAACACAGTGTTCATTGGTCATATGTTAATCTTTCAGCCAAAGTATGATAATACATAAAATATTGTTTCTTTGTTTGGGTCACTGCCTGACTTAAGACTAATGGAGAGACCGACCTAAAATTATTCTGCATTATGATCTTAAATGTTAATACACGTTTTTGTCAAGAAAATAAGTAAATTGTCAGAAAAAGAAAAAAAAAAAGACAAGAAGATGACAATTTCAACACGCATGACACTAATCACACAACCAGCTCATCCTTGAAAGCTCCATCGTAGGAAAGTGGACTTGCTTTGGTTTAAGAAGGCCTTTCGAACTGAGAAGCAAAACATCCTCAAAAACCAAAACAAGTCCAGTTGCCTACGATAAAACCTTCGAGGATTACCATGACCTGGGTGACTGAGACCTTCACAGACACCAAAAAGTTCACGGTAACCAAAAGGCAAACAATAAAGTCTTGAAAAGGAAATATGAAATGGTTCATTTCTGGAGGGGAATCACCAAACAGAAATTGTATAAAGCTACATAACATGTACACAGATACTGATCATGGGTAATTGTTTAATTTTAATGGTGGGTTGAATTGACCCGTGATTGTAAACGTGTCCGTGATTCCCACAACAGCACAAGCCCCCGTCGGTGCCTCCCATTACCGTAACACCCGAGTCACGGCTCAGCAGCAGTTCTTTTTCTGCTGTTCTAAAAGGTATTTCTAGAATCCTCAAAGACTACTTAATATCTGGATAAAAACTCAGTCCACTGCAACGTAACAATTATTTGAACTTGTATCCCAAGTTATGCCTCTTTCCGAATACAAAAATGATGAGTCCAAAAAGACTCCTTGCTCAGCTTGTACACAAACCAAACATTTATAATTAATTAATTAATAATACTGTTATATTTGTGTATTTTAAATGAAACCAAATAACACATTAACATTTTGCTATTGAGAAATAAGTTGAAAACCTTTTTTTTTTTTTACTTTGCCGTGGATGGGATATTAGTTGAGAATTATTTGAATTTTTTCAGAATATTTATTTTAATTTTTCCCAGCTCTGTGACTTGAATGTTAAGGCAACACATGAGAAGCACCAACCGTGGCTACAAAAGTACCTTTAAAAGTCCTCTAAGCCACATAGCACAACTCTGCAGATGATAGATGATCTTGATGTGATGCTAGAGTTTTCATGTCGTCGCTACATTGTACTGCGTGGAGTTTAAGAAGGTAGGGGGGTGGAGTCTGCTTATAGTACTGCAATATACAGTGAGGGAGCTTGTACATAGGGGACACTTTCAAACCACAGTTGGCACCACATTGAAAAGGACATTACTGGATAGTTCAGTACAGAGTAATACAGTACATCGGTGGTGATCTTATACATACAACACTTGACACAGGAGACAACAGGAGAAGACAGGATAGAGATGTGGAGGTTGCCACATCTGCGTCTGGGAGAAGGCGCAGCATGATGATTTATGTCAGCCCAATTTCTTCTAAAACGCTGCGTGGTGCCTCGGCCTCCTGCAGACGAAAAAAAAACAAAAACAAAGCAGAAACATTGCTACATTTTGCACATTTTGTACTCCAAATTATAATTCATAGAACGTGCGTTATAATTGCAAGTTTTAAATGTGTGAGAGCAAAAAAACAGGTGACTTCAGGTGTAGAGGGTAAGGTGAAAAAAGCAAAACATCTTGGATGATTTCTGTCGATAACATTTTGAAATTAATTCTTAATTTACATCAAGTTGGAGCTACATTGATTAGTGACTAGTTCCAGCTTCTCCAATGTCAGGATTTGCTCATTTTCTTCAACTTAAAGACAGTAAACGGAATCGGAATGGGTTTGGAACGTTTTTTTGAGACGTCACCTTGGGCTCTGGAAACATGTGACGGGATAAAATGCTTAATTGATTTTGAAAATGGTCAGCAGGACACTGTAGTAGGTCTGTCTGATGGGTTCAGCTATGTGCTGATAAAGAACTGTGCGTACCTCCTGCAGCAGGTCAGCCTGCTCGATGGCCTTCAGCACGTTCTTCTTGGAGGTCTCCTGGGCCTCTCCGCCCAGCAGGAACTCATCCAGGATGAAGTAGGCCTTCTCAAAGTTGAAGATAATATCCAACTCGCACACCTGTGAGGCGACGACGCCACAAACAGCAGCAGATCAGATTAAAAGATGAACACCTTGGATTGCAGTAAATGTTGTATTGGTTCTCCCCCATGCAAACAATCAGCGTGTTACATGTGATGTTTAACTCACGCTGCCAAAGTATTTGTCCAGCAGCTCCACGTATCTATGGATGATCTCCAGGGTGATCAGCTCATTATCCTGGTCCTCGACTGCACAGCAGAAATACAGGCTTGCGTATCTACAACATGAAGTAAGGTGATAAAAGATTAACAAGGCAGTGATGTGTACAAATATTAGTGCCTTTGCTCTCTCCGCAGATCAATTTAGTAAGTGGTAATTTAGCTGTGATCACTGTCCAAGCAGGTCTGCCAATGTATAATGAAATATAGCACCGACACTCGGCTGCAACCAGACAACAGCTGGTCTTCAAGGAATAATGTTACTTCACGCATTAAGTATTCAGTGCTCTTCTGTCTCACTGAAAGTCCCATTAAAACATGCATTTCCATGTTGTAAATGTTCTGTACAAGACACATGCAAATGCAAAAAATCTACACATAAAGCTTTAAAAATCAAAATCCCATTCTATTCTAATCTTAAACATGTTTTCCATTTGAACCCTTTCATCAAAACTAAATAAGAAAATTAAAATCTCTTAACAAAAATGGAAAATTGTCACCTTCACACAGAAAGGATTTTCTAACCAATGACATGCATGTTATGGATTTTTATGACTCAGCAGTCACATGTCCAGGAACAAATCATACACTCCTTCTATATTTGCATCAGTCCTCAATTGTTTGGCAGTTGCTATCATAGAGGGGGTGTTTCTGGCTTTCATCACACACCAGAAGGTGACATTTAAATGCCAGAAATCTCAGTGCTTCACAACATAATCACTGAAACGTTGGTTTTCATAAACAACCCCAACAAGTCACCATGGATTAGATGGATAGATAGTCACAGATGGGAGGAGAACATCCTTGTAAACAACCATATATCAATCAATCAATCAACTTTATTTATATGGCACTTTTCATACCTTGCAGTAGCACAAAGTGCCTCACAGAAAATACAAATAAAAACTTATCTTCATCACTTACCTCTTGTACACAATCTTGAGGTCCCTCCACTCCAAGAAGCTACACATCTTGGGCTTCCTGGCTAGTATGGTCTGGACCAGGTCTCTGGAGATCTTCTTCCTCTCCTTGTCAGACAGAGGCACATACCACTTCTGTAACCGCAGCTTTCCCTGCCGGCTGAACAACAGCATGAACTGCATCTGAGGGAGGAAGTTCAGTTAAAAGTTTTCCATGGTGGAGATGAGATGAACTTTAGAGAGAAGGGAGGAGAAGCTGTAGACGTAAAAGGGACGGAGGGCTAGGTTTATTTTTCCATTATAAGAAAGTTAATTCAGCACATGTAATAGAATAGCTAACGCCCGACATGCATTGTTAGGGGATAATACGACATAGTCGTCTGGTCAAAAGCAGTTTACATTTGCTCTATTTTACGTTCGGGAGGCTTTTACACAAACTTCTATTAGCTCGAGTTAGCTAACATAACGTTGCTACGTTAAATGGCCATATATTAACATCAACAACACCGTTAAGTGTCATTTGCGCCCCCTCCCGTGACGCCCAGCTAGCTACAACAGACACGAGAAACACGACTCTTTACCTTGCTTTTTAATCAGCTGGACGACTGGTCAACGTCGGTAAATTCAGGCGAAACACATAACCGAAGAGAGAGAGCAGCGGGCAGACGTTTGACCGTCTCTGTGGGTTAGCTTCTCACCCAGAGGCGGATGCTAAACTAGCTAGCGGTAGCGGATGGTGGTTGCTGATGAGACAACGATTAAGTCAGCGACGCCGTGATTGGCCGACGAGTCCACAGCTGTGTGATGTGATTGGATTAAAGATTCCGTTATTCGTTACGTTATTCCTTTCACATTGCCATGGCTTCCTGTGGCTGAAAGTTTTAGACACACTCAACTGCATGTATTTAACAGCTAGATATTTGCATGCAAATATTAAAAATATATATATATATATATATTTAAAAAATAAAATTAGATATGATGCGTTACTCTAATTCATACACATACAGACACAAATAACACGTTTATTATTTATTACGTTTAAATAAATTAAATTACTGTATGTATGCCGTTTTCATTATTATTTTATTGTAGATCTTTATTTGTGTGAAGTAAAAATATACTTTACATTTTTTTTGGGGGGGGGGGGGGGGGGGCAAAGCTTCTGCGTGTTTGCATCAGGGTTGTGCCCTGAACAACTAGGTGAAAAGCAGGGTGATTTGCCGCCCCCTGTCGTCAAACCAGCGAACAACAGGAACATAATGTATTTTCCTTCCTGGAATTGATGTACAGTCGCTCACATAGGAACTCTGTCTTCCTGCGAAACGGCACCTGTTGTCACACGTGAGGCCTGAATCTACACGGCAGTTTGCGTGCGCGTGCGTGCGTGCGTGTGTGTGTCTGAGTACCATCTCGCGAGTTTAACGTTACATGTGTGTGTCGTCAAAAAAACAGCTGGATGCTACTCGGCTAGCAAACCGTAGCCGAGCGGTAGCCTCTGCGGAGCGGTGAAGCGGTCGGAGCAGATGGGTCACTAACCCTGCCTGGTAAGTTATTAAGCTACACGCAGTGTTTAACGTGAAGCCACGTTTACAGATAACAAGCCTCCGGGGCTGTGTACGTGCCCAGACAGTAACTTGGTGTGTTTGTGTTGCGCAGTGAGGATGAGGAGCCGCAGTAACTCGGGGGTGAGGCTGGACGGCTACGCCAGGCTGATCCATGAGACCATCCTGAGCCACCAGGTGAGTCCGGACACACGCGGCGGGATACACGGGGTAGTGGCAACACCACAGCGTAGGAATATGATGTCAAGTAGTCCCAAAATGTACATGCATGCGCATCAAAATAAACTAATCATATTATAATTATTGATGCATGCTTCTAATGTTGCAGCTGTCAAAGGTATGACTGATTGTAACTACTTTGAGGTAAATCTATAATAATGCATAATAAGCAATGGCATTACAATAACAATATAAAACAGTTTATGTATCCATACATACATGAAACCTGGAAATTGAACATGAGTTATTGCACCTAACTTACTTCCCACAACTGCATTTTAATAAACTGTCCAGTGCTAGTTAAAAAACAAACTCCTGCTGAAATATGCAAAGGCATGCGGATGTTTTTTTTTTAAGCCCTTATAGGCTTGAGGTTCAACCAGATTGAGCTGCATAAAAATAAACAAGGCGTGTGCAAAGTTCAGAGGGCCGTGAAACTATGCACCTTTATCGGTCAGTCAGCACTCCAACTCCCAATAGCTCTCCACGTTCAAACGTGTGAGCCAGACGGTTCACAGCTGAGAGGCAGACGGTGGTTTCGGCTTTCAGTCAGCGTCTTCAACCAAAATCTGAAACTGAGAATATATATAAAACACTAACCCAACTCAACTCCACATTAACTTTAATTGATAGAGACCTGTTACTTTGATCATCCTCCCCTCCCCTGCCTTGTATTTAATTAAAGTTTAATTCTATTTCTAGGAGAATATAATAGTAACACACTGTCAGTTAATCATAGCACAGGTTCAATGATTTAGAGTTGACATCACTACTTGTTTCAGAACCCAGTAACGGGACTTCTGCCCGCCAGTGCCCAGAAGAAGGATGCTTGGGTGAGGGATAATGTGTACAGTGTCCTGGCTGTGTGGGGGCTGGGCATGGCCTACCGCAAGAATGCAGACCGCGATGAAGACAAGGCCAAAGCCTACGAGCTGGAGCAGGTGCGTTTGTGACGGGGAGAGGGTTAATGTTCACACCAGTGCCTGTTTGTTCGACCTGCTGTAGTTGGTTAAATATTTCACAGCAGCACGCTTTCGGTGTGTGCCGTATCACATTCTGATTCTACAAAAAAGAAGGATATATATCACATTTATATAAACTCTGAACTGTTGTTTGTTGTTTGTAAACTGTTACAGATCCAACTTCATAAGATAATTGAGCCAGTGCTAAAATTAGTCTATTTATCAGCCATGAACCAATTTGTTGTTTAAGAAATTAAAAGTGATTGAGTAAAAAAGAATAATAAAAAACAGCAAAAATTACATTTTATTCATAAACATTGTATCATTACAAATGTTTATTTTATTAAGTCAGAGTATTTAAGCTAATTAAATTACTCTTAGCTCATGATTTTGAGTTGTTTTATAGATTTTATGATTACCAATCAAACCATTTTATAGAATGTTTGATTCCTACTATAGTCATAAAAATGATAAATAGCACTTTTGTCTGATTTTTGTAGTTTACTGATGTTGCTGTTTGTTGGCAGAGTGTGGTGAAACTGATGCAGGGACTGCTGCAGTGCATGATGAGACAGGTAAGATCCAACTGTTCAAACATTGTGGTAGAAAAAAAGCCGATAAGCCGATATATGGTTCTGAGAAACCACACTATCTGGGCCACTGTGATATTTAAACAGAGAGTTTTATGTAAATAGCTTCTCCAGTTTTCTGACCATAGTCTGCTACTATCTGCACAGGGAAGTCAGAAAGACTGATTATTAACAATATATTGGTAATCTACTAGTTGAAGTGAAAGCCTTGCTCCAGTGTATGGGGCAACATTGTGTACTGATGTTGGTGAGCATGTAACACAGTCCTTGGGATTTATCTAACCATTAATTAATTCAGGTGGATAAAGTGGAGAAGTTTAAACTCACCCAGAGTACAACGGATTGCCTGCATGCCAAATACGACACTCCCACTTGTGCCACCGTGGTCGGGGACGACCAGTGGGGCCATCTCCAGGTGGACGCCACTTCCATTTACCTGCTGATGCTGGCACAGATGACAGCCTCAGGTACCATTTACTCATTACCTATGAATTACCTATAATTTCCCTTCTGGCAAAGCACTGCAGGTCCTCAATGAATGCGCCTGAACAGGACTTGTGTGTCACGGTATCATGCAGGTCTTCGCATTATCTCAAATCTGGATGAAGTGGCCTTCATCCAAAACCTGGTCTTCTACATAGAGGCTGCTTACAAAGTGGCAGTGAGTAACATGTTTCATTTTTTCTGCATGTTTGGAGAATTAAGCCTTCTGTGGCTGATTAATTGCCTCAGCGTCGTACATCCAATGCAATGCGAAGCTACAGAGCAGAGGAATGGGGAGAGTTTCGAGCCTGGAGAATTTGGAAAGACATGATGTCACAACCTTTAATCCCCCACTGTAGGATTATGGGATGTGGGAACGAGGTGACAAGACGAATCAGGGCATCCCCGAGCTCAATGGCAGCTCTGTAGGAATTGCTAAGGTACAGGTTATTATTGTTGGTATTTATAATAAATATATACCTAAAGAGGAAGGTGTTTTATATAATGTGTATTGAAGCATGGATGTGTGTGTTGTAGGCGGCTCTGGAGGCCATTGATGAGCTGGATCTTTTCGGTGTCCATGGAGGGCCAAAGTCAGTCATCCATGTTTTGCCTGATGAAGTGGAACATTGTCAGGTACCACCGGCCTGCCGGCACCTCAGCATCCTCTCCGCTCATCCTGCTTGCCGTGAACGCGTCTGTGTGTTTTCCTTCAGGCCATCCTGTGCTCCATGCTGCCGAGAGCTTCAACCTCAAAGGAGATAGACGCCGGTCTTCTGGCGGTCATTTCCTTCCCTGCTTTTGCTGTGGAGGATGCTGACCTGGTGGCCATCACTAAGTCGGAAATCATAAGCAAACTGCAGGTGCAGGACGAAACACACTCAGGAACAGGAGCAGCATTTTATCCTCTGAAGCTTTTTTAACGTGCTCGTGTAAGTCAGTTAGCATGTCAACATCGTTGGTGTGATTTCAGGGTCGCTATGGCTGCTGCCGCTTCATCAGGGATGGATATCATTGTCCTAAAGAGGTGAGATATTCTGCAGACCGAAAATCTATAAGTTGTATTTAATTGCTGTAGGAGTCACGCAGCCGGGACAGAATAAATGTCGCTCTTAGAGATAAAACTCAACACTTGAAATGAGAGAAGAAGTGCACCCTTTGAGTGGATGTCATAAGTGGTTTAGTATGATTTCTTTCCAGCTGAAAGATAATTGTGTACTAATGTTTATATATCATTTGAGCTTGAAGGTCTTACTGGCTGTTTTCTTCACCAGGACCCATCTCGACTGCACTACGATCCTGCAGAACTCAAGCTGTTCGAGAACATAGAGTGCGAGTGGCCCGTGTTCTGGACTTATCTCATCCTGGACGGTATCTTTGCTGGAGATCAAGTGCAGGTAATACAACCAAACACACTGGTTGCCTGCAGAGTCATTTAAGAAAGGCCTATGCTCCACATGTAATCATGAACTAATGACTGTGTTCTCCGTACAGGTGCAGGAGTACCGCGAGGCCCTGGAGGGCATCTTGATCAGAGGGAAGAACGGCATCAAGCTGCTGCCTGAACTTTACGCTGTACCTCCTGAAAAGGTATTCCACATCCATGGGACACGGGGCAGATTTATTCTGGTCACATTCTAGTTGAATGGTCGGAAACAAACCTGTTTCATGAAGATGACAGGACCTGTCTCTATTTTTCATGGATATAAAATAGATATAAGACATTCAGTTGTATTACAAATCAAATTTTTGAGGCTTTTGAAGCTTAGAACCAATATTGGCAATAATATGAGAAGACCAGGTTAACGAAAAACAAAATAATTGTAAGTTAATTGTATGCTTATATAACTTACCCGTAGTGTTGATATCTGCTATGAATCTTCTGTCTTCTATATGAATTTCTTCTATTCATGATTGACATTTTTATTAAGTTTTTATGTATTCTTGATTGTTAGTAATTCTTTTTTCAGGCTTTTAGTCTTTGAACATTTACAGTTGCCTATAATAAAGCTAATAAATATTATTTTTGGTCTATTTAATCTATTAATTGAAGTATGTCCAAGGATTCTTTTACACATCTTGCCAGTAAAGATAATGTGGTATTGGCGGGGTTAAATACTGTATATACCTGCGTATCAGGAAACCACATGAGAATAAGAGCATGTTTTGTCTCTAACAGGTGGAGGAGGAGTACAGAAATCCTCACTCAGTTGACAGAGTGGCCATGGGACAGCTGCCGCACATGTGGGGACAGTCACTCTACATCTTGGGCTGTCTTCTGGCCGAGGTATTCACAGGGCCCTCGAACCACCTCTCATGTTGGCAGCTTTCTGGAATAATGCACATTTAAATGAGGAAAAAAAGGAACTCTTCAAGAGGTCCAGGGCAGACAATGCAGTCATACAAATGACATCTCGTTAGGAAAACATAAATATACAATAAAACCACTGCTGTAGTTGTTGTAATAAGCTCTTTTTCTTACTGTTTTAAGGGTTTTTTAGCACCAGGAGAGATCGATCCTCTCAACAGGAGGTTCTCTACCGACTTCAAGCCAGATGTTGTGGTACAAGGTTAGGGATTGATCGATAACTCAATGGAATTATCAACCCAGTAGTTGCATTGTATGGATCCTTACCACTTGTGGGTCGAGGAGGAAGGAAAAATGTGACTAAAATGCATTTCTTCGTATTCGTGTGTCAGTTTGCGTCGTAGCAGAGTCGGAGGAGATCCAGGAGCTGTTAAGCGATCATGGCATCACAGTCCAGACGGTGTCAGAAGTTGTGCCCATCAGGGTCTTGCCTGCTCGCATCCTCAGCCACGTCTATGTCAGACTGGGTAAGCGAGCTCCCGTTTCTTTGGCGTGTGTGTTTGTGGAATGATAAGAGCAGCGTTTTCGTGTCGTTGCCCACAGGGAACTGCAAGAAACTGAATTTGAGCGGGAGGCCCTACAGACACATCGGCGTTCTGGGAACGTCCAAATTCTACGAGATCAGAGATCGCTCATATATATTCACCCCGCAGGTAAAACTCGCTTGAGATGATCTTCATAATCACAATAGTGAGGTGGTAGTAATGAATACTACGGATGAATACTTTCTCTTTTCTGTGCTCCAGTTTCTAGATCAGCACCATTTCTACTTGGCTCTCGACAACCAGATGATTGTGGAGATGTTACGAACGGAGCTGGCCTATCTCTCCTCTTGCTGGAGGATGACAGGACGGCCCACGCTCACTTTCCCCATCACCCGCAGCATGCTGGGTAATAAACCCAGATTTCCTTTTTTTTAGTGTTCATGGATGTTTTGATGTGTGAAAACTTCTAGCATTTAACTTTAAATTAAAAACATGATTCGTGGGGATAAATTAGACATGAAAAGGTTGACATTTTGGCCACAAAAATGTGCAAATTGTATATTACCATATTAGTATTTTGTTTTTTCCTTTAATTGTATGTCCAGTTGAAGATGGAGATGGGATTGATCCGTGTATCCTAGCAACCCTCAGGAAACTACAGGATGGCTATTTTGCCGGAGCGAGGTCTGTTTCCTTCTGTAACACGGGGCCGTCATACTATTAGTGTGTATCCGTAACGTAACAGTATATGTCACTTCTCTGTTATTACAGAGTGCAGATGTCAGACCTCTCCAGTTTCAAGACCACGTCGTTCCACACTCACCTCAGCTTCCTGGACGAAGAGAACGACGACAGCTTACTGGAGGATGAGGATGAGGAGGATGAATATGAAGAGGGATATAACAACTGTGTGCCCTCAGGTAGTTACTGATGTTCTCTTCAGTCACATTTGGTGAACTGTAAGTAATGAATTGTATGTTTGTTTTTTAAACTCCAGAGGCCTCAAAAGACATGTTTGACCAGTACCTCACCGGGCTTCTCCACAGCACCTCCACCAAGTGCCATCTTCCTCCCATCCAGAGGGGGCAGCACCACGTCTTCAGTGCTGAACACACCACCAGAGACATCCTGTCTTTTATGGCCCAGGTCCAGGGCCTAAACATGCCCAGTGAGTTATTAGCCATCAAATGATTAAAGAGGACCTTTTATTCTCCTTTTCTGGTGCATAGCTGTATTTCAGGTTACAACCAGAACATGTTTACATCCTTTATTTTGTCCCATCCTGGCTGTGCTGCAGCAGCTCTTCTCATCTTATCTCTGAAACGCTCCGTTTAATACTCCTCCCTCCCAAAAAGCCCAGTCTGCTCCCGATTGGTCAGCTGGTCCACTTGGCTGGGCAGATATTATGCAAATGTGTCACTTGGTGATGCATGAGAGCATCACAGGTCCCCCAGTAATGCTGCTGTCCAGTCGGGGGTTCATTTGGGTTGAACGTTAAGCTATAAAAACGTTTTTATGGTGCAAATTGTATTCCCTGGCAACTGTGGAGGGCAACCACAAACACATACTATACTAGACTACTACTACTGTTTTCTAGAAGCTTGTTAACATGGCAAAAATCTACATTATAATGTTGACTGTAGCCTAGAGAGCCGATAATTCAGTGGAGCTACGAGACATAATGGCTTAATTGGATTGGAAGTGTGAAACAACTGGTTCTTTCACTCCTTCCAATCTAATCTAATCGGACTCTAAAAATAACTGCTTGGCAATATAGGAAAATCTCTTCGTGGGGTAAGAAATGTAAAATACTAAGTAAGTAATAATCAAGTTGATCTGAATACACCGGAAATACAAAATAAGAAAACCCTCGACTGTTTCACTTAGTGATGCATCGTTTTAATGTGTGTATTTCAGAGTCTTCGATGTATCTTCCTGTGAATCCTGTGAAGAACAAGCGCCGCAAAACTCTCAACCTCCTTGAAGTTCCTCCTCATCCTCAGCACGGCCCCCATGTAAAGCAACACAAGGTAGGTGCAGCAGTTTCTCTTGTGATGTCAGTATTGCTCCCAGATTCAGTTTCCTTTCATTGATGTCCCCCGCTAGTCCGACAGTGCGGCTGACTTGCACCTGCCTCGAGACTCCCAGGGCAACACAGACTTTGCAACGCTGGTGAGGCAGCTGAAAGAGTGTCCGACTCTGCAGGACCAGGCCGACATCCTCTACATTCTTTACGTGATGAAGTACGGACCCACACAGAGCTTGTTCTCAGCTGATAAGTGAACTTCTTCTTTGTAATGACTCCCTCCTGTGTGTTTTTGTTTCTTCTGCTGACCAGAGGAGCTGATTGGCTGGTGGAGTTGTCAGGTCCCGGGCAGGGCGGGGTCAGCGTGCGTTACCTGCTGGAGGAGCTGTATGTACAAGCCGGAGCCTGCAAAGAGTGGGGACTCATCAGATACATCTCTGGGATATTACGCAAGAGAGTGGAGGTCCTCGCTGAGGTCAGTGCAAAGGTTTTAAAACATAAAGAGATATTCCACAAGAAACTTGCTTCCCCTTCTCTGTATTTTTTTTTTTTAAATCACATCATAATATCTTGAACAAGACTCAGGTTTATTGCCACGTAGGCAAAATATTGGAAATAATATGTTAAAGTGTAAAGAGCTGGAGAGTGTTTTGCGAAGATTGATTTCAATACTCGCCATGATGAAGTGTCTCTAGGCAACACTTTAACCCTCCTGTTACCCCCATATTTAACATCTGTTATTTAAAACCTTCAGTAAATTCTTACAATAAAATTTTTTACTGAGGTTTATGCTTCAGATACTTTGTGTTTCTTTGTTGACTATCGAAAAAATAAATGTAAATGTGTCCAAAGTGTGTACACGACAATTAAAAACATGTTAATTTTATATTTACCTAGTTAACCCCCCATTTATAGGGAAAAGTCACTAAATATCAAGCAGAAAAAAGTAATTTTGACCCTCTTATTCTTATTCAGAAACATTGAATGGGGTCAAATTGACCTCAAGGATAACAGGAGGGTTAAATACCTTCTGGATAACTTGTGCAAAAAGATAATTTGAAGATTTTCATGACATTGGAATCTGTATTGTCTCTTCCTCAGGCGTGCACAGACCTGATTTCTCACCACAAGCAGCTGACTGTCGGTCTACCTCCTGAACCCAGGGAAAGAGTCATCACTGTGTAAGCTGCTGTGGCCGAAGTTTGTGCTCATGTTGAGGCTTTGTTGAATTAATCACCACATTATACAACAACTCTTTCCTCCTCGCGGTTTCCCTTTTAGTCCACTTCCTCCCGAGGAGTTGAACACTCTCATCTATGAAGCCAGTGGTCAGGACATCAGCGTAGCTGTACTCACGCAGGTAAATCTTTAACCTGTCTGAGTCCCGAGGGTCTTTTTTTTTTCCGGCGTTAACCTCACACTGCGTTTGTCTTCTAGGAAATCATGGTGTATCTCGCCATGTATGTGCGCTCCCAGCCTGCTCTGTTCGGGGACATGCTCCGGCTCAGGATCGGACTCATCATGCAAGTGATGGCCACGGAGCTGGCTCGCAGTCTGCACTGCTCTGGTAGGGAAACCAAGCACCAAACACTCTACAGACATGAAACTGCAAAAACAAATCAACTGTGTATCATCTTTGCAGGAGAAGAGGCGTCTGAGAGTTTGATGAGCCTGAGTCCTTTTGGCATGAAAAACCTGCTGCATCACATCCTCAGTGGCAAAGAGTTCGGGGTGGAGAGGAGCAGTGAGTTCCCTTTTTCTCTTCTGTGTTGCACCTCTCGTGTCACAATGAGTCCAAATCCAAGTAAGAGGAGGAAAACTTATATTGTTTTACTTACTTTTATGAAGTAGGAATTGATGAATTTTAGCTCTTGTGAAGTTAACTTCATGTTTTTAGCCATGCAGCATGCTGGTCGGTTTTGAGCCACCACTGATCCACAATGTCTTGACAACTATTCGATTGATTGCCATGACCTTCATGGTCCCCAGAGGATCAATCCCGCTGACTCTGGTGATCCTTTAACTTTTACTCTGCCGCCACCAGCAGGTCAGTGTTTTGATTTATTCAGTGAAATATCTCACATGATGGATTCAACATTTCCCTTTGCCCAATGCTTGGTTTTATGACCAAATACCTGCAAAACCAACGGCATTCCCTTCAGCTTCTGCTGTATCTAGTATTTAAATTAATAGATAGTGAACACGGTAAACTATATACCTGCTAGTGCTAGCATTGTCTTTGTGAACATGTGAGCGTTGAGCTCAAAGCGCCTCACGGAGACATTTATTGGCAGCAAATCAGAGGTGTGGAACCACGCTGTCGAATAAGTGTCCAATGATCTTTTTTTGTCCATCAGTGCGACCAATCCAGTCAACAGCCACGAGTCCTGCCATCTCCATCCACGAGCTCGGCCACACTGGAGCCACCAAGACGGAACGCACGGGGATACACAAGCTGAAGAGTGAGATTAAACAGGTGGGAAGCACCAATTAAAAACAAAAACATGTGATAATAATCAATAAATATGATTAAAAAAAATGCTGTGACGAGCTGAATTGGCTTCTATCTATCTATCTATCTATCTATCTATCTATCTATCTATCTATCTATCTATCTATCTATCTATCTATCTACCTACCTACCTACCTACCTACCTACCTACCTACCTACCTACCTATCTATCTATCTATCTATCTATCTATCTATCTATCTACCTACCTACCTACCTACCTACCTACCTACCTACCTACCTACCTACCTATCTATCTATCTATCTATCTATCTATCTATCTATCTATCTATCTATCTATCTATCTATCTATCTATCTATCTATCTATCTATCTATCTATCTATCTGAACAGAATAACAGTGTTCTTGCTTTGCTTGCAGCTGGATGACTCTCGGCCTCTCAGTGTGGGTTGGGTTTGATAATATTTAGCATGTTTCTAACATCAGCCTCAACAACCAACCCGCCGACTAAATCCGACTAAATGTTGTTTGTCATATGGTCATCCTTGTGATCAGCAGTAGAGTAATTTTGCTTAATCTTAATCAATACTCGGTGTTTGCAGATGAAACATCTCCATGTGGCTTCAGTATCATCATGACTGCAGTATGTGAACCATCTCAAACTGTCCTCTTTCATCCATACACATGTGTAGATCTTCAGCGGCGGTCTTTCCTTGAGTAGCAATGTCACTTCTCCTCGCTCCACGGTAAACCATTCCACCTCATCTGCTTCCTTGGTTTGTCCTCCTGGGGGTTGCCGTAGTTTGAATGTGTCGGCCATTGTTCATTCAAAATTTCATATTTTCCGTAGATGCTAAAAGATCTCACGTGTCGCGCTTCATTTATAGATAAGGCTAACATTGTTTTTTGTTTATTAGAGTAATTATCACTAAAACGTACTGTAACACTGGCCTTTGTCTGTTCATATGTAGTAGAGCATGATATCACTCTGCATGAATGACTGTAGTGCTCCGAGTGTAACTTTAATGTGTGTAAGACTGTAAAATCAACCTTATTTCCATGTATTTGCTATGGGATGACAGACCTGCATATGCTGTTAACCTCAGTACAGTAGTTAAAGAGGTTCTCCACCACATGTACCACATGATGAGTAATGACTACTTTACTAAACCTTAAAGGGGAACTCAACTGATTCCACACATCAGAGTCCACACGGTAAATAATGTGGATTAAGTTAAGTGGAAATCCTCCAGAGGGAGCTGTTTGAAATCTGATAAATGTCCTGGATTTGACGAAGAAGATGAATGTGTGGACTAAAAGAGAATTTATTATGATCTGCTGCATCGATCTTGACCCCGTTAACTTGACCCCTGTTACAGGAACGGACAGCTAAATCTGTGGAATACTCTTTAAAGCTCTAAAACCGGGATAGCTGCATTATATTTTACATGGAATAGATTTGTCCAAATTGGCTTAACATAGTATATTCAACTATATAGGAACAACTGGAAGTGAAACCCTCCTAAACAAACAACTAAGTGTGTTTTCAGTGATTCTTAAAAATGATATAATGATAAGTACTAGAATGGCGTTTGAGGAAAAACTGCAGTTGTTATTGATCTTGCTCATCCTGTGGTTAAAAGTCTGTGTGGTGCAGAGACTACTGACACGTGTAATAGTGTCTATAAGGATTTAGTTTCAAGTACATGAAGATAAGGTTTAAAATCAGTCCATTAATTATGTATAACAGTATCTTCCTGATCCGTCACCACAGCGCTGCAGCAGCCCCTCCACCCCCAGTGGGATCCTGTCCCCAGTGGGCCCGGGTCCAGCAGACGGACAGCTGCACTGGGAGGACAGGCAAGGCCAGTGGCTGAGGAGACGCAGGCTGGACGGAGCCATCAACAGAGTACCGGTGGGCTTCTACCAGAAGGTCTGGAAGATCCTGCAGAAGTGCCACGGCCTGTCCATCGATGGATACGTGTTGCCCTCGTCTACCACCAGAGAGGTGAGACTAGAGCTGGATTTAGGGGTTCCTGTGTGTGTGTGTGTGTGTGTGTGTGTGTGTGTGTTTAACTGCCGTTTCTGCGTAGATGACAGAGGGAGAGATCAAGTTTGCAGTGCAGGTGGAGTCCGTCCTCAACCACGTTCCCCAGCCAGAGTACCGGCAGCTGCTAGTGGAAACGGTGATGGTTCTGGGCCTGGTGGCCGAGGTGGACGTGGACAGCATCGGTGGCGTCATACACGTGGACCGCATCCTGCATCTGGCCAACGACCTCTTCCTCAATGACCAGGTACGGAGTTGGCCGATGGCAATGATGCGTTTAAGTTCGAAAGGGCGTTTCGTGTATGTTGACAGAGCTTCTACCTCTGCTCCCCCCAGAAATCCCACAGTGCCAGTGATTACTTCCTCGAGAAGGACCCGGCGACCGGAATCTGCAACTTTTTCTATGACAGCGCCCCCAGTGGCAGCTATGGGACTATGACCTACTTATCCAAGGCATCGGTCACTTATGTCCAGGACTTCCTGCCGAGCTCCAGCTGCCTGATGCAGTGAAAGAGCAGACCTGAAGGGACAGGTTTTATAGGTAAAGGATCACCGAGGCTTCTGGTTATCAGCTCATATAAATCATGTGGTGCTTGTGAGTATTTACTCTTCAATACGCTGATGTAGCATTGGCAGCTGATATCACATCACTATATAACAGTTTATTTTATTCTTTGTCACGTCTGAACTGTGAATTTATTTATTATTTAAACATGCAGGACTTACTAACATGCATTATATATAAATTAAAATATGCAAAGATATAAGCACGTGTCTGTGCTCTTGGTGTCGTGTGTGAGAATAATGTTTAAACAGTAAAGTGTCTTGTAATTAAATGTGTCATAGATTGTAATTCTACAGAGCTCAGCTGTTATCAGAGTAAATAATTCTGACCATTTGTGCACACAAATTATTCCCTCTCAATAATGTTTACTTTTATTTTCAGCCTGTTACTTTTTTGTTTTATTTGTATTTAGTTATATAATATTTTTTTTTCTATTGTAATGGATGACCTTAAACATGCAGGGGGAAATAATAAAATTATTATCTTTATTTATTATTATTATATTATCAGTCATAAAAACAAATTACTTAAATTCTTCCCCCACAAATGAATAATGTGTGCATATTAATGTCCTATTGTACTTCTGATAGCATCCGGGCTCTTTATTATTCAGTGTGTATTAGATGTAATCTTTTATCACTAATATTAACCTGGATGGGAACAAGAATCACAGCTTACCTTGAATGCCAAGATGTTTCTGTGTCTGTGTTGTGTGTTTTTTACAATGAATTCAAATTAATCCATCTGTCTGCATATGAATGTCACTCCAACATCAACTGTCAGTGAAGATATATTTATCTCTGGTATCTTGGGCTAGAAATCTGCTTAAATACTGGTACTTAGTATTTATATAAAGAGAGAGAGAGAGAGAGAGAGAGAGAGAGAGAGAGAGAGAGAGAGAGAGAGAGAGAGAGAGAGCATCATGTATATGTAATGAGAGGTCCAGAGTATGTTGAGTTGGGTTTTTGTAAGTCTGAGAAAAGCAGAAAGGAGAAAAATATTTTAATAACTTCCATCTCAGTGCTTTGATTTTGAAAATGAAACGGCAGAAAACAGTAAAATTAATGCTAACCTAAAATAATGGACATTCTTCATGTTCATGTAATAACATTTGACTAAATGGTAAACTCATGTATCTATTTAGGAGCTCTGATTGGCCAGACTCCTGCTGACACTTTGATGGATTGTGTTGAAAAATGTGGTAGAAATTAAATTAATTTTTTTAGTACTCGCCAATGTGTATGTCAATGACTTACAGCAGTAATACACTAATATATATTTATTAATTCACAAAAGTATAAAAAATCTATTTTTTTTTAATCAAAAACTGAATAAATTGGAAAGAACCGTTTTAAAGAAGAAATGACTGAAATCTGGTGTGTTTATTCCATAACTATTCAAGTTCTTATTACATACATCTGTTCCAGTTTCATGGGTCCAAAGGTTCTCTGGTTGTGGAGACCACAGTCTGAGGATAAAACAGTAGTGATACTTGATTTAAGTGTTATTTCTTGTCTCTTCACACACGGAGAAGACGTAAAGTGGGACAAGAAACAGAACAGACTGTCTCGCTTGGCCTGAGGTGTCTTCCATCTCAGCCAGACGTGTTCACAAGCCAAATTTGAGGTTAGCTTCTTTGGAGGCGGTGTCAGCGAGGGCGTTGCAGTGGGATTGTTGCTGGGTCTTCAGACCACCGGGAGAGCCTGGAGGTCCTGGTGTACGTTGGGCTTTTGCACATTGACTCCTGAAATCAAGCTCATCATGTCGGACTCTTAACAAGGAGAAAAGATCAGTAAGTAAAGAGTCACAAACATAGTTACAGTGTAGGAGACTCCTGTCCTGCTGTTTGGAATCAACACAATGTGATGCTAAGACACAAATATAAAGGAAAAGTTTGACATATGGGGAAATATACTGACACTGTGTATTTTCCAAACAAACGATTGCTTTAAGTTTTGTATGCCCACCTTCTGCATACAGGTTTTGTGCTGTTCCAGGTGGATCCATCCAATAACCTGCATCTCGAAACACAGCTCGATCGGCCGCTAGCGTGGCTAAAAATGCTTCTTTCCCCTTCCCTTGCTGGTCCTGCTGGTCCTGCTTCCCTTCATGAACACTTGTCTCCATCCGTCTTTCCGTTGAGCTGCTGGTCCTTGTTGTCCAGCTTGTGTACCACCCTGAAGGCCTCTAGGAACTCGGTGAAGTCTATGCTGCCGTCCTTGTTGAAGTCGATACTCCGGGCCAGGTCGTCGATGGCTCCGTCGTCGATGTCGACCCCCAGGTGGGCGCTGAAGAGTCGCCAGGTGTGACGAAACTCCTCGATGGAGATCAGACCTGAACGTGACAACACACATACACACATGTAAGGAAATGGAAGAACATTCTGAATCATTTACTTCTTTTTTTGTTTGTTTTTACCTGAATGGTCTTTGTCTATAATGTTGAATATTATCTCGATGTCTGTCCTGTACCTGAACAGAGTTTCAGCCAAGTTTGGAGTCACCTAAAATGAGAAAAGAGGAAAAAAGAAGTGTGTACAACTAATCATCCATTAACTGTGTTGAATAGCAACATAAAACACATGAAACCATATGAATGAGCTACATTACACACTTATTATTCATCAAATACATTATGACAACTACTTCACCTCTGATAAGGCAAGGGCTTGGAAGACATTCAAATCAGGCAAAAACCACCAATTGTAGATAAAATGTTTCTGTGTCATCAAATTAACGGGACAGGGTTCAGAGGGGACATTGGCATCGGGCCCCTCACCGCTCTTACCTGAGCCAGAGGAATCCCCGGTTCCATATCCTCAAAGCAAGACTGATAATCCACACTGCCGTCCGGTGCCAGGCGGGCTAAGTGTGGACGAAGTGTCCTCCAGGGCAGATCCAGCCTCAGCACAGACTCCAACACCTGAGCCCACTCACTGACTGACACATTACCTGAACAAAAAGAAGATATATGCTTGCACCGAAACAACCATGCACTTCAACCTGGTGACATATAAGTGATGCAGGGCGTACCGGTGTTGTTCTGGTCGTGCTGCTGGAGGCCCGACAGCAGCTCAGAGCGATGGGAAAACAGCTTCTCCTTCAGGGCCTTGAGAGCCGAGCCTTCAGCCGCTCGTACTCTGCAGACACAAACTTTGTTTTTGTTTGTGGCGATGAATGGCTGATGACACGGCCAGCTATTTTACAGAAACAGAAACAGACTGGAGATCTGCTGACCTCTGTGTGAGGGTGAGTTTGCGTGTCGTGCGGCTGACTTGGTACTGGTAGAAGCGGGGAACCAGTTCTCTGCCCACTTTGATGTAGGCGCCGCGGTTGCTTCCCTCCTCATAGTAGTTTGACGCTGAGAAAATGGTGATCACCTGTAGAAAAGGAACGTGCATGCGTTTACTTCTCCGGAGGCGAACCCCCGTTTGACATTTCCTGCAGCCCTACCTGTCCACCGTGACACAGCTCGTATCCCTCCTGTTTGCACTCGTGGGATCTGATGAGCAGCTGGAGTCCGTGCTGGAGCAGCAGCCTCCGGGTGACGTCGGGGCCGAAGTAGCAGCCTCCGCCCCTGAAGGTGTTGGGACTGCAGCCTTCTTGAGCTTTAGGGTCGCTCCACAATATATCCACTATCTGCAGGAGAGAGGGGCAGCAGGTCAACGTGCTGAGGGTGACACAGAACACCTTTGGGAAGGGGAATCCAGCCTTCTGACCTGTTTCCACTCCAGCTCACGTTGTTGAGGCGAAGGAGGGGGAACAGAGGACAGAGAGTCCAGGAAAGGCACTTGGAGGACATTGATATTGTAAGGCATGCTGGGAGAAGACGGGCACGGACGAGGCGAGAGGCACGACGGAGTTTGAGGGGAGCAGAGTGAAGAGGACGATGAGGACGATGAGGAGGAGGAAGAAATGGAAGCGGCGTCATCTTGTCGGCTGCATCGCCCCTTTCTACAGAAAAACAAGAGGAAGAAGAATTTAAAGTCTTACTGACCACTTAAGAAACCCCCGTTAGTGTGCGCTGCTGTCGGACCTCTGCTTGGTTATCCTCGGACTCTTGCTGTGACTGCAGCTGCTGCTGGGACGAGAGCCGGCTGTCGATCTGGTTCTTTTCATGTGTCTGCAGCACCCGCCGATGTCCAGCTGCTCCAGACTGCGTCTGGGAAACCTCAGGGCAGATTTCACCTGCAAGAACAGGGAAAAAGTGAGGACAAAGGTATTTCTTTTTTTCTGAGAATAGGTGGGGAATGTACAGTATGTTGTTCAGATCGTAAAGCCTTAACAAATGAGTTCATACACATTCTCAATACAGTACTACTACTAATAATATTATTAGTAATAAGCTTCATTCCCCAGAATGCTCTGACCTCTAGTGGCCAACATGGAGGTTTTGCCATTCAGGGAGTACATATGGAGGATGAAGTGTGGCTGCTGGTTTCCTCTGACCTTGTGCCTCTCTATGGAGTTGAGGAAATCCAGGTCGGTCTGGTCCGATATCCCTCCGTGAACGATCAGGATCTTTCCATCGATGACTGTGGCGACAGGCAGAAGGCTGAAGACGTCCTGAAACAGCTGGAGGATCTCACGTCCATGAGTCTGCACAAAGTCACACACAGATTATTAATCCGCCAGTCGTTACATGCTACAACCTGCAGATGTGCATAATAAAAGACTGTACCTTGTACTTCTGCATGACTTCCTTTGTGAACCCATATCTGAAACAACAATGTAAAAACAAATCATCAACATGAAAAGGTAACCTTCTCTTGAATTTCTGCTCTTCCTCCAGCCGACCTGAGGTTCATTATGTGGTCCTCGTGGTTTCCCCGGTTCAGGTGCATGTAGTCGGGGTGGAGCAGCAGGAAGGCGAAGAGGAGGACGACCACTTCGATTGACTTTTTGCCCCGGTCCACAAAGTCCCCGTTGAACACGTATGGCGTCTCCGCAGAGGGAAGGCCGTTCTGAACAGAAACATGTAGAATCAACAAAGGTAATATCAGAGAAACAACAGTCACCTACATTTGCTTAAATCTCTATATGAAGTCAGATCTGCATTAAAAAATGTTCATGGATTATTCTAAAGACATGTAAAAAATAAAAATAAAATAAAAATAATTAAAAAAATAAATAAATTAAGCTTCACTGCACCTTATAAAATATGAGAAGTAAGTCGTCAAGGCGCCCGTGCAGATCACCTGTAGAGGAAAATCCCAGCAATTCAGAATTGTACTTATTTATTCATGCCTAATTGATCCCCGATTGCCAGAGGATGTCTAAAATAGTCCTCATTAGTATGAAAACATCCACTGAACGGTGTGTGTTTTCTGTTTTTAGTCACAAGTATTCTTGAGTTTAATGAGATGCGAATCTGCAGGAGGAGGCGTCTGTGGAAGAGGAGTCAAGTGCCTGATCAGTGTGCAAATAAACAAGACCTCCATTCTTGGAACGCTGCCATTAAGATAACAGTCAACTGTATTTAGAGCACATTTACAGACATCAGCGACCATTTATCCGGTAAGCAGGTTATTCATGGGTTCAGCGGCCCACTTCGCTGTGCAGTGAAGCAGGCGCACAAGCAGTGGCAGAAGCAAAAAGCATTTGTCATGTACTTAAAGAATCCTGAATTAACAAGAAGCTGAGCTCATGGTCCCCCACCGCATACGGTGATCTCATTGGTGTAGGAGGTCGACAAGTGGCTGATGTTGGGCAACTGTTTGAGGAGCTTTTTGGTCTCGTACAGCAGCTGCAGGACATATCTGGCATGTAGAGTCTGCGTGGAAGGAAAAGAGTGAAGTCCGGTTAAAGCACCGGGAAAAAAGACGATCAAAAGCAAAAGAGAGATCCTCATACTGTACCTGTTGCTCCTTAAATGCACCGAGGAGAGCATTGGTATCAGAGACGGAGAGAGGGAAGGAGAGTCGGGGCCCGGTGTACGACTCTGGGACGTGGATCAGGTTGTAGCAGGTCTCTCTGTCCAACCAGGGGTCCACCACCGGGTCCAGCAGCTGGGAGATCAAGTCTGGAAGAAGGACACAGTGTGAGGACGGCAGCTGTGAACACACAGCACTGAGCTCATTCTCACCGATTAAAGCTGGAGGTCCACAAACACACAATGCAAGATGAGTGTATCCCTTCTGCTCTAAAGGTAGCGTATTTATAGAAAGTAGGCACAAAAAAAGCTATTCCTGATAATTCAGGTACAACCAGGATGAAGTAAAATCTTTTTATACCGTTATAGCTTTTATTTTGACGTTCCCTGTAACAAACAGCTGGACACAACACCACATCCAGCTCTGTGTGACATCACCGCTCAATTAAAAGACCACTTCAATATGCTAATAAACCTCTAATTTATGCCAACGAACAATGCATGAACAGACGTCTACCTCCAGGTCTGTTTCTCTTTTGTAAGCCTTTTGTCCGTGTCCCCTTTAGTCGGTATTGTCTCTCTCACACACACACACACACACACACACACACACACACACACACACACACACACACACACACACACACACACACACACACACACACACACACACACACACACACACACACACACACACACACACACACACACACACACACACACACACACACACACACACACAGCGTTATGTTTTTTAGCAGGATGAGCGGGTCAGTGCATACTTAAGCCACCGCCGTGTCAGTGCAACACACCAACACATTCACAGTAGTTGCTAAGCAACAGATACGCACTGTTTTTTTCCAATGGAGACCAATTTACAGAGGCATGCCTAGCAATAGTGATAATTTGATGTTAGAAAATACACTAACACAATATTTAAATTCCAAGTGTCTATTTGTATTTACCGAAAACATGAGCTGAAAACATCCTTCTTTAAATCATCCAGTTTCACACCAGCATCAAATGAAGCTAAAACATATTTTAAAGGGGAAAAAAAGAAAAAAGAATAAAAGCCAAGATGGCTCAAAACAACGTCACATATGTAATTTCATATGTCAGAAACACAGGTAATCCCCCAAGTAGATTATGTTTGTAGTCCTGCATTCAAATCCATATCAGCGCTGTAAGAATGTCCAAAATAAAATCAGCTTTACCTCCAACATTTCACAAAAGATGAAGTCAGAGATTTCAATAAAATATTCTGAAGATAAACGAGACTTTTGGCTCCTAACCTGGTCCATCTGCATTCAGCTGAGTGTAGTTGTCCAGCATGAAACTGAAGAAACTGGAGAGCTAAAGAGAGAGAAAACAAAACCAAGCACTGAGCTTTCTGATGCTTCTGAAATGAGCAGCCATGTTTTTAAGTATAAGGAGGGAGAGTCACCTGCAGCTGGTCCTGTTCCCCAGCATATTCAATGGACTGGAAGATGTTCCAGGTGTACCTGCGCCTCATCTCCAGACGGGCCATGTAGCGCCGGAACCATCGCTGGATCAGAACAGCCGCCTTCATAGCTGCGACCAAAACACCAAGTCCAGAGTCAGACACACACTGTACATGAATATGACAGGTAATACTCTTAGTTACAGTCTTCTAACGAAGCATTTTAATTACAGTACAAAGTCACATCTGCATCTCTAATCGAAGAACTGATTCTGATCAAAAAACTGAATTCTACTACATCTTTTGTAAATTAGCACACACACACACACACACACACACACACACACACACACACACACACACACACACACACACACACACACACACACACACACACACACACACACACACAGAGATGATAAGGGTCTTACTCAGAGCAGGACTGGGACTCTTGACTGTGTCTTCTGTGAGAAGAAAAACAAATAGTAAGTAAGTGAATGAGACACACACACACACACACACACACACACACACACACACACACACACACACACACACACACACACACACACACACACACACACACACAGAGAGAGAGAGAGAGATAACAAGACACAGGGGAGGTCAGTGGGACCGGCAAAACGAAGCAAATTAAAAGAGCAGCAGAAACGGCACTCATTAAAAAAGAGGGAAGTCAAACCTTGAAGAAAGAAAAGCATCATCTGTCAAACATCTTGTGTCTGAGGAGAATTTACTACGGCAACATGTAATTAATTACACAAAATGTCACACGGGGACGCCTAAAATACAGAACCGTGACACTCCTGCCTGACGACCGACGATAACACGCTATTTAAAGAGCACAAATGAAATTCTGTAATGCTTCACAGACGAGATCAACGAGCCAAGTACTGCAACTAATGATTATTTTCATTAGAGAAGCTGAAAACAGAGAATTTTGCTTCAAGAAAATGACTGAAATGACAAATCACTGAAATAGTTGAGGCTTTATACGGCGTCAGATTTGTGAAACCTTCGCCTGGAGGTCTGTGAGGACACTTTCCCATTCATCCTGAGTCATTTGGAAGCCAATTAGCATCTGACAGGTCTAATATTAGTGCAGCTGCTCTCAGACCAGGTGCACTAACGTGTCAGCTCCAATTTGATGCCGAGGGCAACGCATCCAAACATCACCGTTTTCCAGCTGACGGGAAGGAACACGTCAGTCAACAAGGGCCACACGTCTTTACCCGTCTCCACTTGTTTCTCTTGTGTCACCGTGGCGACGGAGGTGCCACATCCCATGATGACCAGCAGCGAGGTCCCAGGGGTCACATCCGTCAGGTTTTCCAAAGTGGGGTCACATCTGGCTTGTTGTTGGCACCTGGATGGAAACAAACCCTTCATTAAGTCTCCCATCGCAGCAGCAGGCTCCCTGTTTGTGCTGAGGGGTCAGAACTGAATGTGTTGAGGCTCCAATTAAAAAACAACAACACACAAATATCCCACAATAACGAAGCACGTGAACGTAACAACTCATCAAACTGAAAGGCAAACGTTGCTTATTGCGCGGAAGAACAAAATACGTCACGTGCTTCTGATGTTTACGCATCCGATGCGGTGTTTGTTTGTGTTCCTACCTGCAGTTTACAGACTGTATCTGCGCAATCCGGAAACCATGAATGGGACACGCAAAACACGTGACGCGCAAGAAGACAGAATGTTGCGCAGCATGTCCGCCACATGCAGGTTCAGAGGTCTGGGTTGGAAAAAAGGTCGGCTGATGTTCCGGTGGAAACGTTTCCTGGAAGCTGCTGCTGCTGCTGCGGGAGACGAGAGCGCACAGAGGAGGCGGAGGCATCAGGTGGCTTTATTATACAGACACCTCCTCCTCCTCCCTTCCTCCTCCTCCTCCTCCTCCTTTAAAATAGCTTCCTCTGGAATATCCCCCAGGTAATATCAACCGAATGAGTTATGCAGACACACACCATATAGATTTACAGGTTCATATTTGCAGGATTTTACAGTTAAAAATCTATATTTTTAATTATATTTTGACTAGAAAGATTCAAATTACTTTTGAGTATTGGGGTTTCTCATTACATACCTCTAATTCAGTGGCAGATATCCACAATGTGAATTGCAGATATGTACAACTTCACCATAATTCCACTTCAAGGTATCTTTAATTCCCCATAATTGAAGGTAAATTGTCCTTTCGATGTCTTGAGTTAAGGTTTCACTAGTCAGAGGGACATTGCAAATATCTGAAACTGGAATAGCCAGAATTTAAGTATAATATATATATATCATCAAGTTAATATCTTTAAATTAATTTGGATTGGTCTCTTTGATTCCATAATTTACTAAATGATCATCATGCTGTATTGAAGAAGACATGGAAGCTGATTGAGACCATAAACTCACGTTTACGTTGATAAATCAAATGGTGTCATTTCCTCAGACTTCTAATCAACTAGCCAACTTTTTGCAAACCAGAAAGTCTCCCCCTGCTGGTCATTAAAAGACACTCCTACATTAGTTGCAGAAAAGTTTGCCTTGGGGCTTTCTGCCAGAAATCTTGAAAATATTGAAAACCACCATATTAAAAGTTCTGCCACTGAAGGAATCATGTTAGCCAGATATGGGTGATTAAAAAAACACAACTAAAAAACAGGCTTATCTTGCATAAAAAGGAGGCAAAAGATCAATTAAAACTCTTTAATAATAAAACTTCTAAAATAATGACATTTCCCAGGCTTCATGCAGCAGCTCTTGTACGAATCCTCCGTTGTACGAGTGTGACAGCAGCACCGATGTCCTGCAGCGTGATCACTTTGAGTCGGTTGCTTTTCGACAGCCGCGACGCCTCCGAGCTCACCAGTCTGAGCAGGACTGGTTTGGGAAAACTCAGCCGACTGGCCAGGAAGTCGGGACTCGTCCTCCCAGCCGGACTGACCTGCAGGACACGTGAAGTCGAGAATTCTTTTCATGGGTTTAATCCCAAAAGCACGTTAACCATTAAAGAAATTATGTTTGACCTTCTGTAATATTGAAAAACAAGAACGTTTGGTCAAGTTTTAAACACACATTCATGCTTTTTTCTGCAGTTCTGACCTCTTTGCGAGCTCTGTAGATGAGCGCTGCGTGAGCTCGACTCCTCTTCTTTGTTGGTTGAGGAATCCTGCGTGTTGATCGGACCGCGGCCTTCATTTTGTTTGGATCGGTTTTGTCAAAAACCCTCAAACTGACGAGGTTTTCAGCAGCTTTGTCAAAAGGCCGTCTGGATCGAGAGGGAAAAGAGTGCGTGAGGACTGAAAAGGGTGTTTTAATGAACACAAATTGAAGACAGCTTTGCTTAATTAGGCCTAATTACACACAGCCAGCAGGCTTTGAATCCCTCAGCGTGAGTTCAGACATCTTTGGCCTGAGGATCTACAGTAGAAACGTCCTCATCATTCTTAACCTTTTAACCTCAGATTGTTTGCTGCTTTTTTTTTTTAAACTTTTAATGCTGTGTATGATCTTTATCTTCACCACCTTTATTAATAGAACAATCATGATTTCATCTTTGTTAATACATTTAGTTTGTTAGTCTGAAGTGAAAAATTACCATATTTAGGATTTTCCCAATTTTTATGACAAGGAAAATAAACTCAAAATTGTAAATGTAGTCTGTAGCACCGTCACCTCACAGCGAGAGGGTCTCGGGTTTGATTCCCAGTTTGGGTTCCTTCTGTGTCAGTAAAACATACTGTTCACAATACAGTATATTACATTTTTTTGTATATTTACTTGAGGGTGCACTTGTGTCTAATTTCCACGTGACCGTTACATTTAATCCTTTACATTCGGTTATGAGAGATTTGGAGAGATGTAATGAGTGAGACTTTCCAGGTGAAGAATATTGTTTTCTATGTTTCTAAATTTGCTCAGTAAATCTGTATCTTTGACAGAAATGTCTTCAGTATTGACCGACATACAACATAATGTGGAAGCTTATATCTAGTTGGGCTCTACTTTGAACATTTTTCTCCTTAATTTTGATTATTATTATGAGAAAATTCAAAATATAAAAATATAATAATACAAATAAAAGCATATTATCTTTCCATCTTGTATTTCTTCTTTCTTTCTTTCTTTCTTTCTTTCTTTCTTTCTTTCTTTCTTTCTTTCTTTCTTTCTTTCTTTCTTTCTCCCTTCCATATTAAAATCAACACGATAATGCAAATGGAAAATGCAACTAACAGATGATACATTCAGCCACACAAAAGTCAACCTAAAAATCATATGGATCACAGAGCCCAGCATCACCACCCTGCACACACACACACACACACACACACACACACACACACACACAAATCTGTAGCATTGACCACTCTGGCTTTTGTTGTGTTTTTTTCAGTAGGATTTTGGACTTGGCCTCTGTGGCTGCGTAGTGATTTCCAGAATGCGTGGTGGTCGTTTATGGTGGTGGGTGAACAGCTGTAGGAGGGGCTTTGTCAGATAAGGATGGCATTAGGTAAAGCCATTAGTGTCCTGTGGATTATTGTAAGCCAGCCTCTCTATCACTACTGCCTCGGTTGCTCAGTCTACGCTCGGCGTCTCTGGTTTGGAGCGGGTTGGACGATGGCTCTCTACATGCACGGTTTCCTGCCGGCCCTGCTTCTTCTGGGAGCTAACGGTAGGATTTCACTCTTTACTCTCTTTTCACTTTGTGCCGCTGTTGAGTTGTGAATTTATAATCTGTGTTGTTTAGAATTGTCACACCAGAAACCTTTGAAGGACTTGAGTTTGCTCAAACTGGAAAATATGCTGCAGAAACATTGATGTCAAAGGTCAAACTCATTCCTTTTTGAGACTTTGACAAGAATATCACATTTCCTCAGTCGTGCTTTAGATTATCACGCAGGTTTTTCCCTTAGTGACATTATCCCTGATTGTCTGCGTCTCTGTTTATTAACCTATTCCCGATGTGGTTAAATTGACAGATTAATGCACATATTTTGTTTGCTAGCGTGGGTGGCTACTGTGTCCTAACAATCTTTTTTTCCTTCTCTCTCTGTCCATCTGCCTGAACAGTGTTCATCAGCATTCACGCTCAAGAGGTACGAAGAAAACCTCAGACATGTCATGATTTAACCTTTAGAGAGCATTCAAATCAGCATAAAATGCAGTTATTAAAAACACTTTTTAGATAAGTCACACTGGAGACATTTCAGCTTCAAGTTTGCAATCTCAGTCCAGTTAACATTGACCAATATCAACACATTTTATTGAAAAAAAAAAAATCACTGGAAATCTGCTGAGAAGGTTCAGTCTCTTTGCTGTATCTTTGTCTTTCCAGTTATCCATGACATTTTATATTTTTTACATTATTTTAAACCAGCTGTATTTATTTATTTTTGGTGTTTTGGATGAAACTATCTGAACGTGGTTTGTGTATTTAAGACGGCAGTGTCTGAGGCGTGGACCAGCAAGTCTTGCAAATGTGACTGTGAGTCCCCGACCGAGTTTTCCTCCGTTGCGGCGGACTCTTCCATGGTGCGAGGAGTGGACTGCATGCCAGGTAGGAACCATCAGACAGCGTCCTCTCTCTGAAGGAAAGACACAGTAACTGTGAACGTCAATTGAGTATCTGTTTGTTTTGTCCGTTCATGATGAACGTGTGAACTTTACAGCACACTAAGCACAGACTTTCTTATTTCTAATGAGGCCCCTCTTTGACTAATTAAGTGTCTTTTGTTGATAAGATGATAGAATTGAATAATTATAGTAATATTAGCACTTGTAAGGATGTGATGGCAGTGTTAGATTAGTGTTATCTAAGGTTTGGTTTGCTAGAGGGATGATGAACATGGATAGTGCATTCATTTGCTGTGTGTCCGACTGTTTAAACTGCTCGAAATCTGGTGTACAACACAATCTGCAACTGACGCTTATTTTTTTTTATTGTCTTTTATTATGTTTCTGTTTTTGTTTCTGAAAGTCAATTATAATATACATCTAAAAACAATGCTTGAAAAATGATTTAAATGAATAATTATCATCACAACATTATGCCGGTAAAATTCCTGACGATTGACTAATTGATTAAACGTCAAATCTTTTCAGCTCTCCAATGCAGATATGGATGGAGAGTTTTAATGTGTGTGTGTGAGACGGAAGGAGAATCTCTATATGTACATGTGTACATGCATGAGTGCATTAGAGTCCAGATTTGACGCCACAGGGCCGACATGCTCCACTGGACATCCTCCGAGAAGATGATGCAGATGGAGCCATGAAGGGCAGGAGAAATACCTCCGCCAAGGCTGCACCAGCCTGTCATTTAGTATTTCCAGAATAGAAATTGAGCACATCGTTTTTTTTTGTGTTTTTTTTCATTCATTCTTCGGGTCAGAAACAATATTAGACAAAATAATTCTCAATGGACGTTTTGCTCACATTAGATTCATCATCGGATGAAAAGATCTCCATTCTTCCTGCAGGGCTTTAAATTTCTGCCAACCTGCTTTTGAGATCTCCCGCAAAGCAACACACACACACACACACACACACACACACACACACACACACACACACACACACACACACACACACACACACACACACACACAGCACTGATGGCCTCCTCACCGGGCCCCAGATATAAAGAATCCCTCTTGAATCATGACGGGCTTTGATGAGAGGAGAAAAGAGCAGCTGATGTACAGAGAACAGGTTTCCCTCAGTTAATCAATGTGTGTCAACGGAGCCACAAATCACTTGGCAACCGGTGATGAGGAGGAAGAAGTTCAGCAGATATTCATTATCTCAGATCATGATGCTCAGATCACAGGGCTCATAATAGACCGGGCACAATAACAAAAACCAGTCGTTATGACGACATGGACCTGGGGATGATGGATGATGAGTGAGACGGGCTTTCCTGCCTCTTATCTCTCAGTTTCCCTGTGAATGCAGGCTGCTGAATATGTTTTATTGCACTGCTGAAATACATGAGGGTAGACTCTAGAGTCACTGGCATTACTGTTGTGTAAACACTTATCTCCTGACTCACATAGGGCTGCTGCTGCTGCTGCTGTATGTGTTGTAATACTGGGGATTAGACAGGATGTGACCCTGTGCCAGATAGGCTTAAACCAGTAGTAAACAAAAGCGCAGCAGGTTTCTGCTCCACGTATCCACAGCTGATGTTATTTCTGAAACTTTAGAGGGGGAAAAACCTCACTCGCGTGCCGCTCTCATCTCTCCCGCTCATCGAGTTAACGTGTGTTTTCTTAGTCGAGGGCTCACACTTGTGGGTTTTAGTGGAAGTGGTCGGGCACGTAGACAGATCAAAACATGGGAGCGACACAGAGCTAAAGCTGTGGAGGGGAGAACATGGCCATCTGTCCGCCTGCCGCCCTAATGGACATCGCTGATCTCTCACTGTGGAGAATTAAACTGCAGGCTTTTAGGATGGGATGTGGGTCACACTGGGCCTGGGTGTGGGGGAGGGAGGGTGTGAGGATGGGGAAAGGGGAAAGTATGGAGAGATGGAGAATTAAGCACCAAGAAGGGATTAAATCGATGATCACATCGTTGTTTTGCTGCTTAGCTGTTCTCTGTCTATCTGTGTAAACGTGGGATCTTATATTAACTCAGGTGTCTGTTTTATACATTTTTCTGCAGAGTGTCCCTACCACAAGCCTCTGGGCTTCGAGGCCGGATCAGTGAATCCAGACCAGATCACCTGCTCCAACCAGGACCAGTACACGGGCTGGTTCTCCTCGTGGCTCCCGGGCAAGGCCCGGCTCAACAGTCAGGGCTTCGGGTAAGTTCAGTACTAATAATTGCAATTATATCGCTGCATGTATTTTTAAACTTCTCTCAGTGAATGCTGAGATTGCTAAAAGCTCTATTAGTTTGAATTTTAACTGCTAAATGTTTTTGCCAGAGATGTTTGACTGTCCTAACCCTGATAAAAGCCTGGGCACTTCCCATCTGTGAGGAACAGATTAGGAGAATCGCCGTAATGTAACTCACCATTATGTAAGACGTAAGGTTCACATGCCAATATGCTCTTACTTAAAATCATGAAGATATAAATAATAACACGCACTTTCATTTAATGAACGACTGTGAGGAGCTGTTATGCAACATTGGAGGTTTTACATCGACGAACTGTTTAAAAAGAAATAACACATCCACAAGCTTTTAGAGAGGAGAACCAATAAAAGAATGGCTTCTCCTCAAGACATATGATGATAGCTATGATGTTAGCACATATTAGCTATCTTCCAAAATGAAGTTCCCTCAGACAACGTATGATGAAGATGTGCATCAGAAAAAGAAACTCTTTATATTTCTGTACAAAAAAAGAAAAGATAATGGTAAGAATTAAAGCCTGCACATAAAGTTTATGTCAAATTTCCTTCAATTTCATGCCTTATGAAATACTTAAACCTTCTGGGTGAGAAAAACAAAAGAAAACACAAACACCATGTATTTATAAATGGTCAACATAAAGGGTTATGGGTGTTTTCTACCGGGCGTCTGAATGGGAGCCACAACCCACCTGCTGTATCACAACCAGAGGTCGTGCTTCTCCTGCAGGTGTGCCTGGCTGTCCAAGTTCCAGGACAACAACCAGTGGGTGCAGATCGACCTGAGGGAGGTGATGGTGGTGTCGGGGATCCTCACTCAGGGCCGCTGTGACGCCGAGGAGTGGATCACCAAGTACAGCGTTCAGTATCGCACGGACGAGAAGCTCAACTGGATCTACTACAAAGACCAGACAGGAAACAACAGGGTCAGTTTGAAGCTCGTCCAAACGCCATAGAGGTCGTGTGACGAAACACTGCTCTCATTTAGTTTATCATCTCCTTATGTGTTCTAGCTTTAACAGACAAATCACTAATAAGCCCTGACCTTTCACCTCTCTCTCTCTCTCTCAGGTGTTTTACGGGAACTCTGACCGCTCCTCATCGGTGCAGAACCTCCTGCGGCCGCCCATCGTGGCCCGCTACATCCGCATCATCCCCCTCGGGTGGCACACACGCATCGCCCTGCGTCTGGAGCTGCTGCTCTGCATGAACAAATGCCCCTGAAACATTCCCCCTCGCCAAGGCTCTCCTCCCAGAACGTCACCTCTACCTAATTCACCCCGTCGTCAGAGTGCGTGGTCTCTTATTGTCTCCACAGATTCGGCCCCCATCCAGCTACGTGTATAAAAACCACCGGTTAAAGATTCCGTTTGTAAAATGCAAACAGGACGCTTTGATTCATGAGATTTCATTTGAATGTTTGCTCGATATGCTCAGTGAGCTCCTTTCAGTCATTCCGCTCTCTATTGTGTTATAATTACGTATAAATTCAAAGCATCAATTAGGCATGGAGAGGGAGAGGCTGCGTTGCCATGGAGTTTGTATCCAATGGTCTGAGACAAGCTCTTCCAAAACTTTTGTGTCCTCCTGTTTCACAACAAGCACGTCAAAATAATAGTTTCCTGAAAGGATAAGGCCGGTGATTTTCTACATATTTCTTACTGTCATCATATCCCATCAAAAGATCAAAACCAACAGTGAATTCATCCTGCCAACAAGTATTGTTTGTTCTATTCTATTTATATTTTTATAAAAATATTAATTATTTATTTTTAATATCCCCCAAAACTTAGAAACACACCAATGAGCCACATAGTTGCATATATGTAACATTTCCCTTAAATGCACAGTGCTGCTCTTAATACTCGATGTGTATCAAATGTGTATTAATCCGCAGCAGAAAGTAGTCCCCAACAAATTCACTATTTACAGCTGATTCAGGAAATCACTTTGCTTTTAAAAAATATAAAAACATATAATTGTGACCCTTTTTTCACCATTTAATGTCTGAGGGCCACAGACAGGATAGAAAAAGCTAGAACTTACTGAGAAAAGGACATACGATGATGCTCATGTTGCTCTTTCAAAGGGATTTGTTGGTAAAAAGAAAAATGCAGAATAATGCCAGACTATTTCTTTAAATACACCTGTGATTTCACCTTCTGTTTTCTCATTTTTGTTTGTAAAAACATCTTTTTTTTTCATTTTAATTTTACCTCACATTATTACAGATATCACTGCTGCATAAAGGTCAAGGGACGGTAAAGTCACAAATGTTCTGATGTGGTTTTGTATTGTGGTTGATTCCTGATTTCTTTCTGTACCGTTTCATGTCCGTTTCCCATGGTGCTTTGGGAAATAACCCCCAAAGACGTGTTCTTTAATGTATCTTTAATTGATTTCCTTGATTAAACGAACACTCGTGTCTGTTCTTGTGCGTTACGTTCCGTCTGTGCTAACAAAGCAAACGTGAGCCGTTCAAAAATGTACAGTTGGCTTTTATTATGAGACCCTATCGTTTTAAAGTAGAATGGTCAGTATAGATACACTCTATTATTTCTATTTACACCCTGTAAGAAGTGGGAAACAGCTTAATGGAAAAAAGAAAAGAAATGATGTTTTAGGAAACACATTCATATTTGTGAACAGAAAATCTTCTCGTCTCAGTGATTAGTGTGTTTGACTTGCTGGGGGTGGATGCCTCCATTTCCATCTGAAGTGTTGAGTCGGTAAGCTAATATAAGGCTTCGGGTCACTGGCAAGGCGAGCTTTGTCGTTACTTTGTCCCATTGGTGGTGCAGATGAACCCACGTCATTTACAATCATTAGCAATCAGGGTTTTCAATGATACACGGGGCAGTTTGGACCCGCCCCAGGGTTGTGTTCAAGGACAAATTGGAAATAAAAAAAGAAATGTATTGCAGAGTGATGTCTTGATATCATATGTGGACACTTCTCTTGCTTTAATCACAGTTTCTCAATGGGAATCCTTCTCTGTGCTATATTTGGCTCCAGTTTAACAATCTGCGTCTCTTTCTGAATGTTATTGCTTTCAATCAGCCGTGTACTCGATTCATTTGGTTCATCTGTTATTGTTTTTTCTTCTGCTTTGCTGTTTGTTTTGCTTTGTGTCTTTTAATCCTTTCCACAGACGAGAAACAAAACATGAAACTCTCCATAATTCTCTCTTTAGTCCACAGATTTCTTGAATTTTGCACGAGCCCATCTGTCCTTCCTTCGTTTGTTCCCTCCTTCTGTGATGCAAAAGTGTTTCTCCTTCACTTTAAAACCACAGAAGAAGAGGAAGGAACAAAGGATAAAGGAAACACGGGGAGAAATGCTGTCATTTTATTTTATTTTTTTGCCTAGGCCACTAATAGTGTCTATATATTGTCTATATAAGTAAATTCTTTGATGAAAAACCCAGTGAAGTAAAATCATCCCTGATCATGATTATTAATATTAAAAACTAAAAGATTACAGTAGGAAAACCAAATTCAGATTTACAAAAGGCATTTACAAAAAAAACTTTGACACAACACAAGCTTTTTAAAATGCACACAGACAAATGTAAACAGACACTTTAAAGGATAAGTCCGGTGTTTTTCCTTATATTTCTCATTTCTTACAAATCCCATGAAAAAAACTAAACCAACTCTGTATTTAAGGTCAAACTGCCCTGCTTTAAAACAACACAAGCTGCTGCTATATTGTTTACCGCTGAGACTTGAAATAGGATCTAGGACGTCTGGGCTACGGAAGACAGTATGCTTTTTTTTTATCATCTATTGTCTATCTACAGTTGTGAGACAAATAGAACAAATCCAGTGTTGACGTTACATTTATTTAATATAAGTACCATTCAGTGTTGGTTTTTGTTCTTTTCATGAGACCTGAGAAAGAAACTTCCACCAGACTTAACATTTCAGGTCTTAAAGGTTGTGGGTGATGTATGCCTTTTTGAATGCTGAATACTGTCTCACACACTCAGATGTTTTCAAGAGGCTGTTTTTAACTTCTCACCACCAATGTCCGTTACTTGCTGTTAAGGCTGTAGACAAAACCAACATGGCAGCAGGAAGCTGGAAAACTGAACTGAGAGCTTGTTTGAAAATGTTGACACTGAGTGGGACATTTAAATGTAAAACACAGAGCCTAACAGTCTCACTCTGGCTGTTCTGCTACTGAACCCTGGTGACAAATAGCCCGATATGACACGAAACTACAAAACCGATGTCATGAGGGCGATGTGCAGATTTGTAAGTAATGTCCAAGATATTCTTTTTTTTCTCTCCTTCCATTTCGGGTGTTAAGTTTTCATCATTCATCATCATTTAGTATTCCTTTTTTTTTTTTTTTTTTACATTTCGTGAAGTGAAGTGAAACGTGATAATCTGTTAATAACATATTAAACTGAACAAAAAAAAAAGGACATTCACCATTATTAAATATTCCTTTTGACATATTGTATTATCAACACATAAATATCTATGCATTTCTTTGTGTCGAAACTAAAGCTCTTGCAATTACACATTTAATTCTATATTACCTTATAATATTCCCATATAGCCTACATACTGTGTCATTTATAGCTTATATCCTTGAATTTAAAACAAATAAATATTTCATAAATAATGTTGATATAAATCTTTTTCTTGTTGTCGTCGTTGTTGATGTTCTTATCAAATAGCGGAGCTTGAAAAACATTTGAGTTTGTCGGCCACCGGTGTGACTTTGGCTGTCTGATGTGTTGCCTTGCTGTAGTGTCCTGTGACACCCAGGAGGTGGCAGCAAATAGGCCTTGTGGGCAGCATCTCCTTGACAGGAAACATCATCTTATTCTGATGTTTGAGAGAGTATCATATAAAACCGTACGTACTGTACCGCCATCCTGCGAGCGAGTCGGCCCTCTGCTGTCTCTGACTCCATAAACAACACTGTTACTGGTGTTCTGGTTCACGTCTTTCATGTAAACGTTTACTACAGTACCACGATGTCGGTGTCCGGCTGATGCTTCCAGGATGGAGACATATTGGAGGTGGTGTGGTTTGGTGGGGTTGGGGGAGGAGGAGGAGGAGGAGGAGGAGGGAGAGGGTTTTACAGCGCGGTCTCCTTCAGATCGTTGAGGTTTGGCATCCTGGTGCGGGAGGCTCGGGTAAAGGTGGGTCCGTTCTGCCCCGGTTTGATGCCCAGCTGTTCGGGATTGAACTGAACGCCCTCCGCCCGCTGCAGAGCCGACACGTGCCAGCTGGACTCAATCTGTCCGGGGAGGGGGTAGCTGGCCTTGCGGCTTTTAGCCTGGGCGGAGCTGCTCACCCCGGCGTGGCCCCGGCTCTCGGCGTGCCCTCGGCCCTCGGAGTAGCCCGCTTTGGAGGAGGGCTGAGGGGGGTTGGGGAGGGGGGCTTGGAAGCGCAGGTCTGGAGGAGGAGGAGGAGGAGGCTGCCCTTGATTTGAGGAAGAGGGAGAGAGGTGAAGGAGCCTGCGGAGTGACTTGAGTGGTTGACTCTGTTGGGAGAGAAGAGACACAGTTGATGACCTCACAGGAAGGCGTCTATATCTTCCACAGATCCATCTCTCAATGCTCCGACCTTCCTACTCTGAGTTCTTTCCTCCTGAAGACGAAAATTTAAAAAAACATGCTTTTTTTGTGACGACCTGTTCGAACTGAAGCCCTCACTTCCTGTCGTATTTTGTTTTTCACTCAATCAGTTCAAGGACTCCAGCTTCACTTCCTCCAATTGTTCAGTTTCCCACACCTGCACCTCATCACCAGTCAGTGAGCCAGTTTATCTACACGCACCACTTCCCTGTTCTTTATGTGGAGCTGTCTTTCCTCACGTAGCCCTCCTCTGTGTGACCTTTGGCCCTGGGTTCCTTGTCACCCTCGCGTTGCTGACCTCGTTGCTGCCTGCTTTAAAGCCGAGACTGTTGATTTGACATGTTGTCTTGGATGTTTCTACAAGGCCAATTCTCTCTTTTGAATTCCAGTTGGGAACTATAAGGAGCTGTAATGGACAAGCCTTTATGTCTGCCCTTCTTTATTATTTATTTGGTTCCCTTTCATTTTACTCTGTTGAATCGGACTGATGAAGACCTGGATGGTTAAAAACAATTTCTTTGACATTTTTTAAATCTGTTACTTTGCAATAAATATAAGATGTGCACATATGTGTACATATAGAAGCTGTTTTTTTCTGTGCAACACTTCCCAGTGGTATTTCTGAAAACCCTCTCTGAACAAAGTCTTACAAACAAGAGAACTAGTCTCCAGTTTGTACCATTACATACCTGAGAGTGGGAGTCCACTGGTTTGTCTGGCGGCCAGTCGTTCACTCTCTCTCTCTCCCTCCCTCTTTCTCTCTCTCTCTCCCTTTCTCTCTCTCTTTCTCTCTCCCGTTCCCTCTCGCGGTCTCGGTCTCGGTCCCGGTCCCGGCTCTGCTCCCGTTCCCGCTCTCTGTCTCGGGACCGCTCTCGGTTTTTCCGCCGGCTGCCGTGGTGAGAGGATGACTTGGAGCTCCGCTGCAGGGACAGGTGTTCTTGTCCGTTACCAGGAACCTTGACGTTGCAGAAACAGAAACACAGATGAAGGTCACCGCGCTCATCTCCATCACACCACACGCCTCACTCAAATCCAGCTGAGGTTCTTCATGCACATCTGGCAGCGGCAGACAAAACAGAAGGAGGTGGTGATGGTGATTAGTGAGTACTTGTACGGGAAAAAATGCACACGTTTTCAAATGCACACGCTTTTCTGATGGTTATTTTCATTATACATTTTTTATATCAAAAGATTTGTTGTTAAATTGATTAAACATTAGAAAATGTGACAAAAAGTCTTCAAATCTCTTGTTCTGTTTTGTCAGATCAACAGTTCAAAAGCAAAAAGAGATTAATTTTACAGTAATATAAAAACTACAAATTATCATTTATTAGGCCTATATATGTAATAATTGACTTAACAATTATTCAAATATCAATTAATTAGATGACAAGAAGAGCTTTTGCTGACTTTGGCTATAGCTGTTCCACCTGTTCACGGTATTTGTGCTAAGCTAAGCTAAGCTAACCGGCTTGTTTGTAGCCATGCACTGAATATAAAATATGGATGGAGTGACATCATGACATCACTCATTGGTTTGTGGACTACGTTTTTGAAACCTCAGCATTTTGGACGTCGCCATCTTGCAATGTTTGGAGCCAGAAGTGACCATATTTGACTGCGGAGGAACATCAGGTGGATCTAACGAACACAAGAGCAGCAACGTTACTGGATCTGGATCCATCTGGCTTCTGGTGTGATGCTGTTAACGAAGTAAGCTTCATAATTCAAGGTCAACTTCACAGCTAAGTGTTTAAGTAAGCTAATTGCATTTGTAGCTGTCGTTAGCGGTCTTGATGCTAGTGACGGTAGCAAGACCGTGGTAACGATCTGTCAACTACAAGGTAGCCACGCCCTAAAGCACACCCTGTTTATGTCTATTTGACTCTAAATGGACCATCCTTTACTAAATCATACTGTATTGAAAACGACTTGAAACTAGATTGAGACCATAAACTCATGTTTACAATGTTTACTGTGGTAATAAATCAAGTGAAATAGGGTCATTTTCTCATAGACTTCCATGCAATCAGACTTCTTTTTGAAACCAGAGGAGTCGCCCCCTGATGGCCATCAGAGAAAACGCAAGTTAAAGGCACTTGGCTTCACTTTTCAGAATCGAAGGTGCCGCCTGTTTGTAGCTCTTTGTTTAACGGTCAGATCTGAGAGTCGACCTTCTCATCTAACTCAGTAACCAGTACAGAGTCTACTGTGTGGGTCATGTGCTTCTAAATACATTGAACATGTTCATGGACCTCATATGATGCAACAATGTCTCATTTGAAACGGATGTGACGTGCAGAAGTGTCTCACGATGCAATGTGGGTACAGACAGAGTGACTGCATGTGACACACATTATAGCAAAGACATGATGGATGCACAGGCACCGTGCAGCATTGAGACTCAAAGTGCATTTGAAATCCCCTTCGATTTGGAATGTTTCTCAGTCAATCAAATCATGGAGCGCTTGAGAGGATTTCAAACCGGGTCTTTGTGGTGAGTGCAGTGTGAGTTGACATGCAGCCGTAGTGTCGAGGTTAGTTTACTGGTGAGGCCGGGTAGGGCGCGGTAGGCTGGTGTTGTACCATAGGCGAGGCGACTACGGGGAGGACTTTGACAGCTGAGTTGTGCTTTAAGCTATTCTTAGAGCTAAAGAGGGGGAAAAGGCTTTTCTTGATGCTGGGGTTCCTCCCGTCCTCCATGTCCGTCTGTAGAGGAGAAGACGCACAGCCACAACTCTCAACACAGATCGAACAGAAACCGAATCCTGAACTAAAGAAATATCACTTAACAAGAAATACAGAACAATTCTCATCAATAACAGCAGGAATATTTGATTCTTAAGATAAACAGGGAAGAGACAGAGGATGGAAGTTTAGACAGGATATCTTTTTTATTGCTCTTTTTGTAATTTGGTCATGCATTTATGTTTGTTATAAGATCACTTTGTCATCCAACATTACTATGTTGCCCTGTCAATGCCAACATTTTGCCAGATTATCGAAACTACTTTGTTTGGAGGTCAAACCAAAAGGGTTTCCAACACATAATCAAAGAGTTTTCTGCACATTTTCAGTTTGCGCATAAAACAAATAAAAGAATTATGAGCCGAAACACTGGAAAGTTGGTGCTTCAATAAAAAGAAAATGCAACAAAGTGCAATGAAAACATTAGATTGTATTGTTCCTTCTGTCATATTTTCCTCTTTCCCAGATCCCAGATCAGTTAACTTAATGAATCACATGTTATTATTACCAACAGAAAACCCATGTTGTAATAAATCATAATTACCCTTTAACAGTAACTTTGTTTTAAACATTTACTACACACTAAAATAAACTTTATCGACAAGGGAAACAACACAATAGAAATATATCTTAAATGATCTTACTATTTGTGTCTTCTTCTTTTTCTTTTTAATGGCTCTGAAGAAGCCTTGTTTTTCCTTCTCTTTGGCCGGCTCCGGAGGATTCATGACCATTGCTTCTGCAGCCGTCCTACAAATGTGGAGATATTGTTCACACTGTATGTTTCTAGTAGTTTGAAATGTATGAAAAGACACTAGTCTTAAAATAAAACAATCCATTATTGACTCAAAAAAAAAGGAAATTAAAGATAACAGAACACATGATTTAATTAATTTCACTTTTCATTTTCAATTTTCACTATAATGTGGACGCTTCAAACTGTTTCTTCAACACAACTTTGAAGTAAGTTAAGAAAAACACCAGACCCATTTAAAAAAATAAATGATCACCAGTCAAAAGCCGTCTGGCGTTTGGAGTGGTTGACCATGGCAACGGGGTCTCCGGGTACGTTGACTACCGGCCCTCGACCCTGGCCGACGGCGTCGTGGAAAGACGACGAGTTGTCTGGTCTTGGGGAGGGAACTAAGGAGACACGAGGAGGACAAACCATTACTGGATATATGTATCTCTGCTTTCAAAAAGACAACCTGACTGGGATGTTATTAATCTGTGATGTTTCATGTGTCAATCCGTTTTATTTTGCTGCACTCACTCTTCCCAAAATCTCCTTCCTTGTTTCACACAATGCAAAACGGCAAGTGTAGCAAGTTGGCCAGATAGAAAATGACACAACTAAATTAAAAATAAGCCCAGAAATGCAAGCAATATTTTATTATGTTGCTTTGTATTTAATAAACATCTTGTCAAATTATGTAAAGCATTTTGAATCGCTTTGTGCTTTTGTGAGATAATAAATCAAGTGAGAATAGGGTCATTTTCTCATAGACTTCCATGCAATCAGACTCCTTTTTGCAACCAGGAGACGCCCCCTGATGGTCAGTAGGGAGAATGCAATTTTAAGGCACTTCCCGTTCCTTACCTCGGTAGAAGCTGCCTACTCTCCGAGGCATGGACTCAGTGAAGATCATCCGGTTCTCCTTGGAGGAACCTCCATCCTCCACATGGGGGTCATGATACATGCCAATCTAAGGAACGCACAAGTACACACGAGTACACACGTGGACACACATGGACCATACAAAGTTCCTCAGTGATTTTAAATGCCATTTAATCTCGCTGCAAATCTTATCATCTAGCGGTCACGGTGTCTGCGGGCTCACATCACAAGACAACTGGGACAATCTTAGAGTGAGATTACATTTATACCAGCGACAACGTGCAGTGAAGCTGTCGAGTAGAAACAAAGAAAGCTATGGGAACCAGCTACTGTCTGCGTTCGGGTTACTGGTTGGAGGAAGTCAAGGGGGTCGGACCTCGTTTTTAGAGCGCTGTGTATGAAAAGCAGCAGTGTTGTCCCTCGTGGAGTCTTTGATGGGGGCACAAGGGTGGCTCATGTCTTTAGGGGACTGCTCGCTCTGTTGAGAAGACGGACAGGCGCAGGTCAAAGCAGACTGGAAACGCAGCATGAAGCAGTGACAATGTGACACACACACACACACACATACACTTTTTCAATAGATGTGCTGAAAGATTCACCCTTAGATACTCATGCATTTGGCTTTTTGTAGAGAGAGTATTTTTAGAGTGTTGCTATTTTAGGGTGAATGTTTCCTTTAGCTACCACCACACCCACGGGACGGACTGCCACTAACCCTCGTCATGTCATCAGTGCAGTCCTCTCTTGAAGAGCTCACTGAGTGTCCGGTGAGGGTGGTCCGGTGCTGCAGCTGGGGGGAGAGGAGCTGCAGGCTACTGGCACGGGTCGGTATCGCCTGCCCCGGCGGAGGCAAGCCCGCCATCCCACCCTCGACGCCGTGTGGCCGGTGGCGCTCCCTCCTCACGTACATGGAGTGGCGTTGGGGCCGTTGCTGAGAGGAGAAGGGGGAGGTGTAGCCCAGGCCGTAATGATAAGACTCATGTGGGGAAGGCAGAGTGTGAGTGGAGGGCATCCCTGCTCCTCCTGGGTCTAACAGCTCTGGAGCTCCAGCCTCCTCTGGGGAAGAGCGAACGGATCATTAGAGTCACTATTACTTTTTTATTGGTGATGTTTCTGTTTGTTTGATTAAAAATCTTCCTTTGTTCAATCAAATTTGCAGAAACATAAAACAGAAACGTTTAAGAAGCTGGAAACAGCAAATGATTACTCAACGATCAAAGTTTGGCAAATATTTCTCTGCATATTGACTCATTGATTAACCGGCTAACGATTTCAGCACGACATGCCAAAGTTGTCATTTGCTCCATGTCAGCCAATAGTTTACCAATCACAGATAAATGATCGGTGACGAGATGTTGTGGAGGTTCCCAGACAAACCACTGCTTTTAAACCAGCTCTAGCTGGAGAAAATAGAAACGTGTCTGACGAAATGTTCAATAAGACGTGGTCACCATTTTAAGAGGTCTATATAAAGTCATGGGATCTAAAATCAGCGTGACAGAACAATGACTTACAGCCTCTCGCTTTCTTCTGTGGGGATTATGAATGTCAAATGTGATACGTTCATAAGCTGTCTGGCTTTTATTTTTGAGTCATTTTCTGTTTTTGTGAGGTGAGGCGTGTTTGATGCACTAAATATAAATACTTTTAAAGGCTGGTTGAAGCCTGAAGCCATTCTTAATTCAGGACAATGAAGTCGACTCCTGAATACAGATTTGACAAACCTACCTGGAGCTAGAGGTTTATGTCTGGACTTGTGTCTGGACGAGGAGTCCAGTGTGCTGCTCTCCATGCGGACATTGCCGCTGCTACGAGAGGCGGGGCTGTGCCCGGATCGATCGCTGTGTCGAGCGGAGGGGCTGCCCGGCGGCCCCTGGGGACCAGAGGGGGCGTTGAGGTCTAAACAGCTGGCCGGGAAGAAGCGGGCCCCGGTTCCCACCCCTGTTGTCGTGTTGGAGTTCGGGTCGTCCAGGTGGAGTCGACCGTCGCTGAGGTTCCCGACAGATTTGGCGTCACTCAGCGCGCTGTGGCTCTTGGACAGGCTGAGATAAGAGGCCGAACTCTTCGAAGAGGAGGACATGGATCCGTGGGCAGAGTCGGCCATGCTGTGGGAGTGTCGTCCATGTTGCTTCTCCGCTCCACACTGCAGTGTGTTGGTCTTGCCCTCCAGGAAGGTGTGGCGGCCTGCCTGTTGTTGCTGCTGCTGCTGCTGCTGCTGCTGCTGTTGTTGCTGCTGCTGCTGCTGCTGCTGAGAGCGAGAGGAGGTGGGTTTGCTATGGCCGTACTTCGCCCCGTGTCCCTGGTCCGGCAGCTTCGGGGAGGGTCCCAAACTGAAATCAAACTCTGTCTTGCCTTTGACTTCTTTGGGACTGAGGAGGTGTGGCAGGTTGTTGTTGGCCAGGTCTTTGTTGGATGAGGCAGAACGATTGAGGGTCTGGGACATGTACTGGGCCTTAGGGTGGAGCGTCGGACTTAAGCTGGACGGAGCCGGTTTGTTGCCATTAAGGAAACTCTTGTTGCCGAGGTGATGGAGGTCTCCATGGCGAGGGAGGCTGGAACATTCTTTGCTATTGGAGCGACGGCTCGTGCTCTTAGTGTGACTCCTGGAGGGGCAGAGAGGACAGATAGCTTCATCTTCAAATCCTAATCTTTGTGACAAACCTGCACTGAAGATGTCTCCCTCTGTTCTTAGTGCACTGATCCTCATATTGCTTGAAAAAAACACACAACACTTTCTTAAATTGGAATAAAAGCTATTTTTGGACGGGACTTTTTCTCTCAGGAAACAATGCTTGTGTCAGGAAGCAATGGTTGCAGCCATAATAGAACATTTCTGTGTAATAAAAAGAAGAATCCTCAACGAAAAAAGTCAGGACAAAAAACTGTGAACGGCTTCTTCTGAGCCGGTATCAAGATGATGATGATGATTGAGGAGCCAGGATATTGAAAGAATGTGCTTTTTTGAATATACAGTACAAAATGATATTTTTAAAAGTTGACACTATAGTATTATAGTGCGTGAAACAGAAAATATGTCATGTATTCATGCACGTTTCTACTCTCAGAGCTGCAGTGAAGAATAAAGGAGTCAGACCTTGTCGGAACGGTGTTCTCTCCATGATGGTGTGTTTTCCTCTTGGAGGAGTGTGTCGGGTTGGGGGAGGCAGGAGGAGGCCTCTCTCTCTCCGCCTGCCTCAGAGGCTGGAAGGCTGGATGGTTCAAACTCTGCTCCGTCAGAAAACGCTCGGTCGGGTTCAGCAGCAACAGGCTCTGAGGAGGAAATGTTCAGCGGTACAAATCTAAATTATTGACACAGGTTAGCAGGAATATTAGCAGATAGGTTAAACACGGATGACACATAATATCCAATGTCCAATATAATTATATGAATAATAATGCGTTTGAGTACCTTCATCAGATCCAACATCAAACCACTCAAGATGCCTTGGTACCTTCTCTCCAAAGTCTGAGGATGAGTAACTGAAGGGAACTGGCACACACACACACACACACACACACACACACACACACACACACACACACACACACACACACACACACACACACAAACACTCAGGATCAAATTTGCATCGAAACTAAACTTTTTTTGTGCTTTGAGGATGGTGTGTGTGCTATTAGGATTTCTAACGTAGCATATTAAAAAACAAATTCTCTGGTGAAATCACACAGAAATCTATCACCGGATCACACTAAACCAACTATCAAATCACACACACCCTCACACATGAAGTCTTTTCGGCCTTCTGGGACATTTTCTCTTGCTGCTAAACTGAACACCAACCACCTATTTCATGAGTCATAGCAATCCACTCAGTCATGGTGCTGGGAACACTGCCGAGAGAGAGAGAGAGAGAGAGAGAGAGAGAGAGAGAGAGAGAGGAGACAGGGCTGGAGAGAGAAAGGAAGTAGGTAACAGGGAAGAGGAGGAGGAGGAAGAAGAAGAAGCAAAGAAGACTATAGAAAGAGGAGAAAGGTTTCGTACCCTGATTCCATGAAAGCGAGGGTTGTTGTAGAAGAGTTTCATCTGCTCTGCAGGAAGCGGACCCAGAACCTTCTGAATGGTGAAGAGCTGGAGGAAAATAAAAGGATCACAGCATCACAGTGAATAAACAGTAGACTCCGTTTGTTGACCAATACGACTCCGGCAGTTTTGTGAATGTGTGAGTATTGAGCATCAAAGAGGTTTAGAGGTGTTTTCAGGGTCAAGAGTTTTCAGCCCCAACATGGACATTTAGGTGCTTGACGTAGATATTTTGATAATTTTTTGCTGTTGTTATGTCCAGGGGTTACAGAGCAACATTAGCTTTCATTTGAACCGTTGGCGACTCGATTAATGCTAGTCCAATATGCACACTCCTTTTAGCTCCGCTTTGCTCTCCACCAACTCCCAAAGAAAGTGAATGCTCTGCTGGGTTTAGCTAGTGGCTAACATTGCCTGTCCGAAAACAACTAAACTGATGATACTTCTTCCAAATGCTTATTTTGTCCGATGCTCACATGGTGAAAAAGATCAGTTTCCGGACCAGGTGTTGGGTCCACAAACGGATTCACAACACCGTCGAAGCTCACTTTAAAAGGTCTACTTTAAACGGGCTCTACAGAGGAACCATTAATTTTGTCTGATGTGATTTTTGTCTAATATACCCTACCTGATCTATCTCGCTTTCCCCTGGAAACAAGGGCTGTCCGTCGCTCAGCTCCCCGAGGATACACCCCACCGACCACATGTCCACTGCCTTTCCATAAGGAGCCCTGAGATGGAGAGAGAGCATATTTTATAGATGATGCAATTAGTTGTGGCGCAGTAAAACAATGGAAAACAATCTGATGGAGACGGCTCATAGAGAAGGTGATCATTTCTGAGGGAACGGAGCTGAGGAGTCTGGTGAGAAATGGCGAGAGATCTGGCAGCAGAGAAGCAGAGGAGCAGTGGTGTTGGAGGGAGAGAGTATTTGAGTGGGCGGCATTCAAACGCTGTCTCAATAAATGTTCCAGGGCATTTACTAAATCCGGCTACAGCAGAGAGGCTACATGGCGTTCAGCTGTCTCCAAGCTAGAATGGACGCTAATGCAGCAGAAAGCAGCAAAAACAACACGAGAAAGTGAAATTTGGCGTCAGGGTGAGCAGGTATCATCATCGCCTCGGTTTGAGGGAACACCAGTTTATGATGGAAAAGGTGAACATGGAAATTACACAAAATAGTTTATGGGTCTGAACTTTTGTGCCAGTAAACAGAAACAATAATATTGAATAAGCTCTTGAATAGTGATAAATAAATACATATAATATAATACATATAACAAACATATAGTATTAAAGAGCCAAATACCCCCTCAGAGGCATTTTTAGCGATGGTCAACATTTGTCAAGATAGGGCTATCAGCCGAATGGCTTAGGACTGGCGCTATGGTACAGTGTGTATATCTCGTAAATTACCCCACTAATAATGCATGGAATGTTACCAAACTTCTGCAGTAGTACACATAGGGTCTGTACTCACAAAACAAGGCATTTTAAAGTTTGTAAGCACACCAGGAGTTTATTTAAAAGAACACCTGCCTGATAGCTTCTATCCTCAGCTGCTAATGCTAGCGCTGCGTCGACGCTACTTCCGTGTTCTTTTTACCAAACTTCTGCAGTAGTACACATAGGGTCTGTACTCACAAAACAACGCATTTGAAAAGTACACCAGGAGTTTATTTAAAAGAACACTTGCCTGATAGCTTCTATCCTCGGCTGCTAACGCTAACGCTGCGTCGACGCTACTTCCGTGTTTAACAAGCTGTTTCCGTTCTTTGGTATCATTATAAAACTCACTTTCTCCGTCACTGACTTTCAGGGTTTTCTGTGGCGCTCATATTACCGTGCATACCTTGCCGTCAGTGAGTTTGACGGATTTGAAGTGGGGGAATGAGAGAGCTGGCGTCGGATCAGTTCTCAATTGATATCTTGAACTCGGGTATTGAAATGAGAAAGTGATGGATCAGTGGTTCCCAATTTTATACAGAAACTGGTAAAAAAAAAGGAAGATTTAGTGTCCTAAAACACACAAACACACACACAGACTCACCCCAGCAGCAGCTCAGGCGAGCGGTACCACCTTGTAGCCACATACTCAGTGTAATTGGCATCTGTTCCTTCCGACAGGTTACGAGCGAAGCCTGAGCCAGAAGATAGAAGTGAACACATGTTTTTAGACATCCAGTTCTCTTGTGATAAACATGGGAATAAAGTGCCATCGACACTCAAATGGTTTGGACAGCTACAGTAACAACATGGCCATCATCCCATGTGACCAGACTCTAATTAGTTATGTCACTGCAGTCGAGACGCTGCTTTAGATAACTGGTGTACAGAGGATCCATTTTAAGCACGAAGACTCACAATAAACACAATGCCAGCTCCAACAGTGAATAACAAGCAAATCTCACCCCAGCTGACTCAGTAGGAACGCATTAGAAAATCATGCAAAGCCAACTGACTTTCTGATTTCACCAAGCACATGTAGAATTATATGCTGTATTAATACAACATATCAGTATGTTTTTAGAGTAGTCAACCTGACTTTCTTGAAATATAACTTTGGCAGATTTATTGTGCTAACTACAACCACCGGAGGAGGTTTTATAGCGCGTGTTGGCTGCTTCCCAGTGGCAGAATTGATCCTAACAACTTACAATGTGACACATTAAAGGTGGGATTTCTCACACCGGACGGAGCCCAAACAAAATCACAGATATAGCTCTAACTTGACGGCGTACAGATGAACGCACACATCCAATAACTCGCCGGTTAAAGACGGATTCGGTCCGTGAAACGAAATACCTCAATTTTACAAGCGATTGCCTTTATTTGACAAAGCAACACTGTGTGCACATGAGTCAACGTGACAGTTTGGCTGCTGTAAAGAAGAGGAGGTAGAAGGCCGACGACTCACCGAAGTCACAGAGTTTGAGAACGTCCTCCGAGCTGATGAGCAGGTTCTCCGGCTTGATGTCTGGAAGAGAGACACAGACAAGGAGGCCGATGTTGAGACTCTACCAGACAGACGTGGATTTCTCTCGCAGCAGATAAGCGAGTAAAGATAAACTCTTCACCTCTGTGCACTATCTCATTGGTGTGACACCAGTTGATGGCTTTGATGAGCTGGTAGATGTAGCTGCGGACTTTATCGGGCGGTGCGCCGTTGGGTAGTTCCTCTAATAGCTCCAGCATGTTCTGCAAACCACAAGACAGAGCTGGGACGTGTGGCTGCAGGGTTAACGGTGTGCTTTAAAAATATCAACCTTGTTGTCTTAGATAATCCCCCCCCCCCTGGTCTTGCTTTTCCTTTTCAAACCCGACCAGAGGAGAGGGGACGCCGTGCTCTAATGACTGGAGAGCAGCATGAAAATAAAACCTGTCATGAAATAAACACTTGGCTGGATACCCTGGCAACACAGTGGGGAATACCATGATTCACCAACAGCATAGTTCATATGTTGCCATGGTGATGCTTTTTTTCTCTTTTTTTTTTTTCTGTGCTCAACAGAGCCGTCTCTCCATCCTGAAACGTGGAGCCTGGATACAGCAAAGTGGAGATGTGCAATGTAAGACTTCATGTGTGCAAAGCATGAAATAATAATGATGAGCTGACCCTCTCCACGTATTCAAAGACGAGGTAGAGTTTCCCCCGCCTGCGAAAAGCCTCCTTCAGCTCCACGATGTTGTCCTGCTTCAGTGTCCGGAGCATCTTCAGCTCCCGAAGCGTCGTCTCCTTGACTTCCTCATTTTCTGTGCAGAAATGAAAGAAGACAGAAATGTTACCGCTGTTGAACCGTTCCCTCCCTCCTTCCCTCCCTCCCTCCCTCACTCACCTTCGCTGTCTTTGAACTTCTTAATGGCTACCAGCTCATTGGTTTCCTGTAAAGACAGGAGGGCGTGAGTTGTGTTAAGATGAAAGAACACAACGTACGGAGTTAAACACAGGCCTCAGCGACTTTCCAAGATAGATGAATCAACAATTCAATTAGCATTCAAATCTGACGGAAGAAATAGAGAAAAAAAAAGTGGGAAAAGACAAATAAGAGAAATGGTGATGGTTAAATTCATTTCCTGCCCACTCTTGACATGCATGGGAAAAAAAATGTGTGCCCAAAGTTGCTGGCAGTGCCAACACAAGAGCTGTGCTGTGTGTTCTCATTTCAGTTATTTTACCGCAGGGCATTGACACACACACACACACACACACACACACACACACACACACACACACACACACACACACACACACACACACACACACACACGCCACAAACAGCACATCCTTGGAGTAGTTAATATGCATCATTGGTCTCCTTCAGCTTCTTGCAGGTTGCATGATTGACCTTGCCGGTGTGGTTGCCGTTTCACAGATTTACCATTGCTTGGTTCCAAAGGCTGTAGCTGCAGCTTTTGACATCAAGTATATATTGTACAGTCTTACTGGAACACAATAAAACGGCAGGTTGTAGCTGTTCACAGGTCAAGATGACTTTGGGCTTCCAAAAAAATATCAGATATGTTATTTTTTGCAAAAAGGATACAATCGCACTTGTCTTCATACGCTCTTTATCATGTTTTTCTTCTTTCAGAGGAAAAGCTTTACCATGAGCTCCTCATTACTGACAATAAGATTTAAAAAAAGGCCTAAAATATTACCGTGGACTGTGTTTGGATCATTGCTTTAGTCTGTGCCAAAGTTACTGCAATGTATCATTCCTGTTACCGCTTCCCTGTTTTTTTTCACCTGTCCCTTGTTAGCCGTGAACTCACCAGACCTCTGCTCACCTCTCACTACATACACAGGTCCGTTTCCTTCTCATGCCGCATCGTTTCTTGGGAGTTTTTGCGAAGTTTCCCTGTTTCCTGCCTGCCTTCTGGACACCGTACCTCTAAAATGCTTCAACTAACTAACTAAGTCGTGCTCTCTCCTCATCTGTACATCAAACGTCAACATGATAATAGCGACCTTTTCAAGCTGGCGTCAAGTTTGGGCTAAAGCTGTCAGAAGTCATGTTCATTTGCATATTTTATTTTCCAGCACTATGTGTTTATTTCAAAGCTCTGGGAATATATTTCCCCACCTCCTCGATTAAATGGGAAACCCGTCTTCAGGTTGACCCCTGAGGCTGGACGTGGGTGACAGCGGTGCAGAGAGAATAACACCCTCTGTGTCCGTCCCCGGCTACTATGTATGTTGCCCTATTGTCCTTTTGTTTACCGAGGGTCAGGCAGGGAGTCGGCCGCGCGGTGAGGAGCTGCACGCCGCCGCCAGCACTCCTGCTCACACAAGCCGATTGTTTAACTGAACACGCTCTGATTCAATGTTTGAGATTTCCCCAAAGCCAATGAAATAAAACACGGATTTGCAGCTCTGACTTGCACTTAAATCAGATATTAAAATTGGTTTTCCAGTGGAGGGAAGGACATCTGAATAGCTTGTGTTTACCAGGCAAAATTAAAAATAGACATTTCAAGCTTTTGGGACGGCCCCCTCGCAATGTGCCGATGATGCTTTTACTCGCGTGGCGTTTGTGACCGCCATTGATTTACCTTTGAGCCAATGTTAAGTCAGCACACCTAAAAATAGCCTCAGGCGTGATCATTTTCTGCTGATGATGATGTCAGCAGCTCCTGATTTGCACAAAAGAGATGATGAATTTTTTTTTCACTGTTTACACACATCCAAACCCAGCTAGACTATGCCACAGAAGTGATGTTGTTGTTTCTTTTTTCATATGAATACATGTTCCAGGTCATTATTATGCAGCATGGGGGAAGTGGGACTTAATAAGACTCCATTAGGGAGACAATAGGAATGACTCTTTTTGTGATTGGTAATTGGACTGCACTTATATAGCGCTTCTCTACATTAACGCTTTACAACCTGCTCTTCACATACTCATGGTCCCGTATTTTATTCATCTCAGTCTCCCCCTCAAACCCCCTTCTCTTTAATGTGTTTTTATTAAATGACTTATCGAGCTCAAGTTATATTTAATACTGTCAAAAATCACAAAAGTATGCTGCTTAAAAGGATTTAAAACAAAAAAAAAACCCACGTTTTAACTTATAAAAACTGCTGAAACAATGAATTACCAGAGAGTTGGTTATTTCCTGTTCAGTAATTAATTAACGTCGCACTACAATACAGCAAAGGTGTAATGTATAGGCTCCAGGAAACGCTGGCTGGCGTGTAGGTTGAGCTATTGTCCTCCCAACGCACATATTCAAGATAACACATGAGCCTCCACATACGCACACACACCCACATAATACAACACTTCCACAAAGTGGCAGAACATTGCACAAACGCCACCACGCATTAGCTCGGCTAATTAAATGTCCCATCAAACGCATACTGTACTGCAAAGGATGCATCATTTGTACACATTCATAATGAATTTCATTGCCTGGTAGTACAGTCGGTCTCTTCTGAGTCACCTGGTTTCAGTCCGGTGCCAAGATTCCCTCAACCATATACAGGTCTGCTGTCGACTCCTAACAGGGTGACCCATTTACCATCACACACTGTCTCTCCCCCCCCCTGACACCCTTTTCTCTTCTGCCCTGCTTCCAGCTGAGAAAAGTAAAAATAACCACTCTCTTGCAGCAAAGATAAAAAGCTTTTATTGCCATGGTCTGAGTCCCTACATGTGGAAATGAATCCCCCTACTACTGTTTTTACAAGTGGGAAAACTGTCCCCGCACTTTGACAGCTGCCGTCTGAGGGTTTATGAAGGGGAGATTCGCTGGGAACCAAATTCACGGATTCCAATAAAGTCAAGGAGATTGAGAGGGCAAAATTCTGAATTCCTGTTATTGGATTTGGTTTATCTCATGGAAACATGGCGTGGTTCGCCCCCCCAATACACACACACACACACACACACACACACTTACACACACAGATTGTAATTTCTTTAATGAGTAGTCCTACTCATTGGTTCTTTCTCCCAGACTCTCTTGCTTTCATTTTTCCAGGCAGTATGGAACAAAATGACACATCTCCCAAGTCAACATTTAGTCAATTTATGATGTGGATTTGATCTTTTACTTGCCTCTGCCGAGGGTTGCAGCTTCCAGTCATGTTCTCCTTACTGTGTCATTTTGTTCATGTCGACAGAATGCAAGCGTTTGCATATTTAGCGGTTCACACAACGTATATAATTTATGGCTCGTTTAAAATTTTCATGAGGGCTAGCGTCGAGAACACTTGCGTGATTCTTTCTTCGGGCCTAAAATGAAAGAAACATGCACAAATGGCATAAGGGACCAGAGGGCAAACGCCAAGCACTCCCAGTACTCCATAATGAATCAGCCCCCGTTTCTTTTCATTCCCCTTCATCTATCACACAATGCAGCAACAACCTACATCGCTATCGAGCACGTCTTTGACCTTAATTCTTCATATACTTCATTTTCACTTGGAATTGAGTGGAAACAATGAGGATAACCAAACATGAACTCTATCTTAATGTTGAATGTTGAGAAACACATTAGGATAGCAGCATTAACCATTAAAAATAATGGGCTTTTCTCCTCTCCTGGTTGAGTCTGCTGTGATTTGTATGTTTCTCACAAACCTGTTATGTTCTTAAATGTGCTCACAGAAGGAATGATACTAAAAAAAAATTCACTTCTGTGCAGTCAAAGCTTTTCACTACAGAATTGTTTGGATTAATGCAGCTCAGTTTGATTCTGTTTAGAAGAGTGAGAGTATTTCCACTAGTGAAAAATCTATTTTAGGTATATGAAGTCTGTTATTTAGATAAAGTGCGGGTGCATCTGGAGGACACAACATGTCATGAGGAGTACTCTGAACATACGTTCTCTGGATGTTCAGCCTCCACAAAACCACGTGAGCGAACATCTGAGTTGATGCACGATCTGAGCTGCCTTCAATTATCACTGTGAGCTCAAAGCAGTAAGCTAAAGGAGCAGCAGTGACTGGTGCGAGCTGGTGCTTCGTGGATGTTTTCTGCCTCTCACGCAACAGGCAAGCTGGCCAACTTTATTGCAGGAGTTTAGCTTTTGAGTCTCCAAGGCCAGACTTTGATGCTAATACTCTCAGCATGCAAACGGTGGAATTACAACACACGTCCGGGTCGGTCGGCTGATGCCACTGTTGGGCCCACGGGTGCAGAAGATCACCAGGCGATATGGGTCATTTTATGCTCGGAAGTCAGCTGTATGTAGCCTGAGAGGCATACCTGCAGACAATACTCAGGGTGCAAAGATTCTGCTAATTGCATTGAATCTATATTTAAATTTAGCGATAAAACGACACTAAAACAGTAGTATAGTTATATAGATATTTTGTAAAGTTGCAAACACTTCTCTATCAAGAATACTCTTGATTCAAGTACGTTTCAGGAGTTTAAAGCCTTTCTATTTTTATTCTGGAAAACAACTTCAGTGTCATTTCGTTAACCTCACTTCTGAAACCTAAACCTAAGTCCTTGATAGCAACTAAAAAATACTAAATCATGCACTTATACTAAGCAAAACTACATTTAATTCTAAAAGAATAAATGTAATATGCAATTCAAAACACTTGGTCGAGGTTAGGGAATGATGTTCTTGGTAATATGTGTATAAAGTCCAAAGCATTTAAAAAATGAAACAGGAAGTCTAGACCACCTCACAATGTTCACACTGTGAAAACTGAATGCAGGAAGCAATTACGTTCCACCTCAACACATAATTGGTGAAACAAATGATTTCTAAGAGGCAGGGTTCCCCAAACACCAACTCTTCTCAAATGTTTTCTTGTTTGCTTTCTTATAACAAAATAAATGCTTGTAACAATTACCAAATGAATGCAGGTCAAGGTCAACAATGTTAACATAACAAAATGTCTAACGAGGATGTCTGTTTTAAGAAAATAGTTCTGCTGGCTTGATGAGACAAGAGTTAATTTCTTTTGATAGCTCCTGCTCCTGAAGGTAACTTAAATTACCTTTAATTGCAAAATTTATCTGGGAGTATGAGGCAACAAGCCCCCTAATTACTTACCCTTTTTGTATGATCTCTATCAGAAATAATTATGTGCTGTAGTATATGTAATATGTTTCATTAAAAATAGAAAGCATTACTTTATCAACCACAATGTGGATCAATGAACTTGTAAAATGTGTCATGTGGTAATGTGATAATGTCACGGTGATGTTGACCTTTACAGTAACTGCTTTTTTTCCCATTAAACTCAACGTGACTATTTTAATGAGGCCTTGGAAAGCAGCTGTTAATAATAGTAGCAGGTTATCGTTTTGGTGTTTAATTCATAATGATGAATGATTCAAAGATGTTTTGAGCCTCGGAGGTTCTCTCCGTGTATTTATTCACATACTTGAATATTTTACACTGTGTGGCATTCTAAACATAACGTTCCTGCAGCTGCTCTCTTTAAAACATCACGCCAGATGGACAGCATGCTTAAGACGATGTAAAAATGGCTCTTTTTTCTTTATTATTGTATACAAAAACCTGAATGAAACAAGGAACGGATAACCGGCGTAGACACTCAAACAAATCCCACTGTTGTGTTCACACATTCTACAAGTTCCAGCAGATGTACTGGTTTGACTTCCAGCCACGACATCGTCTGGCTGACCCCTTGAGTGTGTGTGTGTGTGTGTGTGTGTGTGTGTGTGTGTGTGTGTGTGTGTGTGTGTGTGTGTGTGTGTGTGTGTGTGTTGCTCCTGCAGAAACTGACTGTAGTGGGAACCACCACAGAGGCAGGTTTGAGTACTTTGCCAGGTGTTTGTGTGTCTGTCTGTGGACAGCCAAAGAGGTGGATCGTCAGCAGGGCTGAGATGAGCCCGGGTGAAAGACTAGCAGCCTGGTACACCACCCACCTGACACTCCAAGCAGCCCCCAATATGCCTAAATATGCCTATATGCCTTAATATCATTTTAATATCAGGTGAGCTATTTATGAAAAAAAACATAGAGTTGTCATCAATGCATGCCAGCCTCAAGAGGCCATTTGAGGATCTGCAGTTATTGGCACTTCCGTGTAAGTTTCATTTCTCAGCACCAGAGGATGTTTGCATTGCCTTACAGGAGCGTTAACATGCAGGTACCACAACAAATGAATTATATAATCTTCTGTCGGATTAGGCTACATGTTGCATTAAAAATAGTTTTTGTTAGATTGCTATAAACTTTTTTTTTAATGACCCGTACGACTTATTGTGGCTAACGTTAGCAGCACATCCTCATGAATGAGAAGCTGGAGCTGACACATATTGATAAACATTGACTTAATTATCAACTTTTGGTTGCAGCTCGAGATTTATTGTCGACATTTTATTCTTCTTCATCTGATTTTCAACATCTCATAACGCACTGAAACACGCAGACTTCAAATCACACTGATGTAAACCACGAACACTTTCTTACAAATCAGATCAACGGAAAGGATAAATGCTGTCTTACCTTGTGCCTGCATTTAAGCACCACTCCATACGCCCCTGGACAGAGAAATAGAGAGAGAGACACAAAACATTAATAATGTTTCAACATAACAATAACTGTTTTGTCTTAAAAGAAAAAAAATCAAACAAATATGTTCATAAGAATAAGTACAGTATTGTAAAACACCAGAGAAACACTATAGGTGCAGGTTTACAGTCTCAACTAAACACACACACACACACACATCTACATTCAGGCTATGGACTCATTTAATTATTCTCCTTACAAACTGCTTTGGTTGCCGTTTAAATCACACATGCAACATGATATCTTCCATTCCGGTTTAAATGTTTAATAGAAATCATCCCACATGAGTAAAACTAACAGCGATAACAAACATTTGAGGTACGGTTAAATGGTCCAGGAGACTGTGTTGTATCAGGTGAGTTGAGGAACGTTGATAATCTCAATTCAAATGTGACTAAAGGTGAAAAAAGACTGCTGTGGCTTTAGATCTCTCATCATTAATTGCAGTTGTCATGTGTCTAACGCTTTGATTAATGCATCCTGACAAGCACCGACGTAGAAGACAGTTAGTGAGAATTATCAACAGAACAATAAACACTGGGTTACTCTGTCTTCTCACATTAGAGTGAAGTCAGGGATACGTGTCAGTTCAACTCACTGAAATGAGCTACAAATGCAGGCCGAAAGAAATCACTCCTGCTTGGTTTGATGTGTAAAAAGGAACTGTGTTCAAATTGTAGCCTCATTTATTGCATTTTCTGACCAGCTATCAATGTTGTCACACACAGAAGCACAGTGATGCATACAGTCAAGGCTTACATCCATGACCGACCTCAGCATTTTAGATAGTTTTTCTGAAAACGTAAAAAAGTTTTCTAATAAAAAAGAAAATCTCTTATTTTTTCACATCCAACAATTCCTCCAAGCTAAACTAAACGATTACATCATGTTCCACTACCTTTGAAGACCGCCTACAATAGGTTGCAGGGCGTCAAGCTACACTTTAAACCCAAACAGTACGAACTCAAAGAAATCACGGCTACCGAAAAAAATCCATTCAAAAACCCATTGACTCCGCAAGAGATGCTGACTAATTCCTGGGTTTATGGACTCATTCCTGCAGCACCATGGCAGCATGATAATGGTTCGGCTATGACTACACTGATGGCAACTTAACCATGCTTGGGGAGGAAAAAAACATCTAAATGCAAACTACTGGAATTAATTAGCGAATGAAATCAGAGAATAGAAAGAGTACGACATGACAATGCACTTCTGGAATCAGTGTTGTGGAATCGTACAGTTTAACATGCAAAATGTTTTGGAAATATAGGACCAAAGACCTGTTTGATATAAGCCTGTTTCAGATAAAGGCCTGCAGTCGAGGTAAATAAGGGCCCTTGAAATTATTCCAAAATATATGGTAAACAAACTAATATTGTTGTTTTCCTTGCGAGGAGAGTCTCGATGGATTACATACTCTACATGAGAAATGTCTGCAAGCTCTCAGCCTCACAAATCCCTTTCAAACCCCTCTGCATTGTGTAAAGAATACAAGGTCTGACAACTGTGATGTGCAGGCTTCAGCTGTACAATGAAAGTGCACTATGACACACAGTGGATGTGACCTCATCTGATCACCACGATCAGAGTTTCATTTTTATACAAATATGCAATTAAAAAAAAAAAACACCCACCTTCTCCCACAATGCCAAGGACTTCAAACTTATTCATCACATCACCGAGGGTGGGGGCTCCTCCAGCAGGTGAAATGAACTGCTCGGGGGGGGGGGGGGGGGTCTTAGCAAGGCGACTCCTGCTTTGACCGGCGACTGACGGAGTGAACTGTAGAGTCCAGGAGAAACGTTGTGTGACCACACCCCATCTTCCTCTTCTCCTTCTCTCCCCTCACTCTATCGCTCTCTTCCTGCGTTTTTTTTTATCAAGTCAGTTTTTCTTTTATTTATGGATCTGACTCGAGTAGTTACAGTCGTCTCCGACCTCCCTTTATTCCATGTCTTGAGGCGGTCCGTCTCGTGCTTATATCCAAACGTCCACACGGCCGTACCTGCAGGATCAGAGACACAAAAAAAAAAAGAGAGAAGCGAGGTGTTAAACCATGCTGTCGGAAGGGTCACTCCAAGGTCCAACTTCCCATCATGCCTTGCGCAGGCCGTAGCATGCTGGTGGTATTCCTGGCACAGATGGTGGCTAACTAGGGCATGTGCATGTAGAGAAAGGCAGCCTTCCTCGAGGACACATTTAAATCATGGATGACTTAAGCATGACTTCCACACACTCCCATATCCCATCAGCCCCACATTCAATCTGGAGGATGCTGCAAGCATGACAGTCTGGAGTGGATGTATAATGCAGCACCATTAAGCCATTTGTTTTTCACAGGTCTACCACTGCCGGTCGGTTAGACCACCACTCTGGCTGGACTGCCATACAGTTTGGTACAGGTATCCATGGTGATAGGAGGATGAATCCTAGAAGGACTTTTTTCCTCTAGTGCTACCAGCCAAACAAAGTTAGCACAAATTCAGTAAAACATCTCAATATCTCTAACATGGGTTCGTTACATACATTCATGGTTCCTAGAGGATGAATCCTACTGATTATCCGCTGACTTGTTCACTTTGTTGGAGGTTTGTTGGACTGCCATAACATTTGGTACAGAAATGAATGCAACTCCCAGCATGCTCAGCTGTACTTTGTTTTTTTTGTGCTAATAGAGAGCTGATGATGTGTTTTTGGAAGCCAACCTGGAAGTTAGCGTCGCACTGGTTCCCTTGACAAAAAAGCCAATGGGATTTTTCAATGGGATTTTTCAATGGGATTTGCTCTGTGGCAACCACAAGTTTATGACACTTACATGTTTTGTTCAGATAATCTTTCCCAAATTCCCACTAAATTATTTTTTTTAAAGCAAACATGCAATCGCCAGAAGTAAAAAGCTGATGTTAGGCTATAAAGGAGCAGCTGTGAAGGTGAACTAGTTAGTGTGCTGATGGTTTATAGTCTTATTTAGAAACACAACTGCCTTTTTTTTTAAAAAAGAGGAATATATACTGAAAAAAATGTTACATAATAGTGCACCTGCCATCTTCAGATTCAATGTTAACATACACATGTTCAGTGTGTGCACACAGACCTGCTAGCATGGCAACTATTGGATGGACTGCCATGCATACACACATTCATGTTCCCTTCAGGAGGAATTGTAATAACTTTGGTGATCCCCTGACTTTGACTCTAATGTCATCAGCAGGTGAAAATCACTCCCAGCACTTTGATTTATGACCAAATACCTACGGACCTGAGGACATCCCCATCCAGCCTCAGCTGCACTTTGTGTGTAATTACCTACAGCTCCCTGATGCTGATGTGAATGGGGTTTGCAATGATTCAAACATCCTCGCCGCTTATTCTTCCTCTTTAGGCTACTCTGCTTTCCCTCTCAATTCCAAGAGCCTGTTCGCATTCAATGATAAAGTAGAGCAGAATAACGATACCTAAAGGTGTAGATCTCCTCCTGTAACACATCCAGAGGCTCACCACGGTGATTAAATGCCTCTTTTGTGATGTGAATGCTGTTGGACTGAAACCATCAAAGCTTCTCCAGCTTCATTTCTTTAACACTTGATCTATTCAGCAGCACAAAGACACTTTAATGTTGATTTGGCTTCATGTGCCTGTGTGGGCGTTTTCCTATGCAGTGCACACTCTACACAGCGAAGTCTTTCCAGGGGAACCGATAAGGTGGCCGAGGCCATCGGTGGCTAGTCATTTAAGGATATGGTGCCGTCACAGGGGAGTGATTAGGGATCCATACTGTATCTCGACTGAACGCACCGTGAAACTGGAGCAGCCAATAGGATGCATGGTTTCCTGTACTCGAGGAAAAATGTTCCTCAAAATAAAAAAATAAAAAAAATCAGAGAATCGGGTTTATTGATAAGCTGCTGCTCCTTCTTGCAGCCATCGGGCAAACAGCGGGCAGGGACGTCGGGAAAGTCCAGCCTGACAGAAACCTCGCAACAAACCCGCCTGTTGGTGTGTTGCATGCAAAGACGCAAATTACTCGAGTTTTGGGAGCGTGATTTTATTAGGTTGGTGCGTGCGTCCGCGTGCACGAGAATGTATGCGCGTGTGTATGAGGTGAGAGAGAGAGGGAATAGTAATGCTGCTCTCTCTCTCTCTCTCTCTCTCTCTCTCTCTCTCTCTCTCTCTCTCTCTCTCTCTCTCTCTCTCTCTGCATCGAAACTGCGTCTCTCCCGTCGCTGCGTTGCGGAGCGCACCACCATTCCGTCGCTGTCCACGCGTTTCTCAGCCTACACAGCAACCAGTGCGTCCATCGCCGCGGAGTCCACGGACCGTGTCCACGAAGAGTGTTGCACAACAAGACCCGCAAATAGCGTTCACCCAGAAACACCACGATAACACATCATTTTAAGCACACCCCCCCAATAAAAACCCCCATCATCAATCGCAGTCCGTCCAACATTAAACCCCCGGTTTGTTTTTTTACCTGCAGATGTGATGCGCTGTGTGAAGTGAGGAGGCTCAGGTCTGTGAAGCACACAGCATCATGCCCGTGAAAATGATGATGATGATGATGATGATGGTGATGATGTGGGAAGACGAAGAAACAACATGTGGAGCGACAGACAGGGAGGGGGGGGGAGGAGGTGGGGGGGAGAGCCCGGGCCTGTGCGTCGTGACACGGTCAAAATATCCTACTCACTCAATCTCTGGATGGAGGCGAGACCGAATCCGCAGGCATAGCGCCGATGACGGGGTATCCGTGTACCGTCAACAGTCCTTCACGGGCTCCGTGCTCGCAGCCTCGGCATCAGCTGCTTATAGCAGCAACGTCGTCATCCCTGTGAGCGACGCGGCGGACAGCCAATAGAAACGCGGGCGTCTGCGCGTCCCAGCAGTCGTCCTACATCCATGAGCTGTGGTCAAATAAAAAAACTTCCACTTCATGATTTGTTCAAGTCTTAAATATGCGCCTGTGATAATACACACATTCCACCCTGTCAGCTGCTGCCCACTGATTAAAAACCGTCCCGCAGCTCGTCCGCGCTCCCCCACCTACACATCCCCTGCTGCACTAATTGGCCAAATCAGTGTGAATTCAGTGGATTCACAGACACTGTCTGTCCCTTACAGTTATATACCATTAAATGCTGCAAAAACACCCCTTTCTTATTAAAGACCATTTCTCTGCTTGACCTTCACCCCAACCTTTTTGTTTTTGGCTCATTTTTTTTATCACTGCAACAATTTGATCATGTGATCAGTTTTATTCTCTGACCTACTTATTGTTTTTTGTTGTCCCTGATGACCATTTCTAACTTGATTACAGGTTCTGTATCAATATAAAGTCAACATAATATTAGAAATAGAAAAATAGTCTTCTCATTATGCATGACAGCATTATGTATCTTCTTTATGCTGGCTGAGATTAAGCTAAAAATTCCACTTTATGTTTATTATATGAATGTAATTTATTGTGTTCTAAAATCGTATAGCTGAAGGCCAGTTGAGAGATCATTTTGTAAGCTAAAACATAGCCATAAGTTTAGTTAAGTCATTCATTATAGTGCTCAAGTTTTCGCCTATGGGACAGTGACTCATCATTGATACACAGAGACGATTAACTCCACAGTCCAGAGCTCATAAAATGTGGAACATTTTGTAAGAGTCGTCGCCAAAGAAAGACTTTCTCACATACATTTGTGCAACATTTTGTTATTTGACGATTTTGGATATTCGAAAGAGAGTATTTCCCACTTTGTCAGCGACGGTTTCACCAGTGAGGCAGGTTTGGAAGAGGTGGTTCATCTTCAACCTCCACGGTTTGGAGCACGAATAGATTTAACTGTGGAAATGTTTCTAGGCTGTTCTATGGCTACATTTCTAATAGTGGAGTAATTGAGACATTTACCTAAATAAGATATGTTTGAGGTATACTTGATTATTTCTATTATGCTACTTCACACTAGAGGGAAACATTCTTTACTCCTATAATACTACGGTTTACCACAGATTATCAGACATAAAACAAGATCACCTTTACTGATCCAGTTAGCTTTATTTGATAGTATTGATACTTGAAAGCTCACTGATTAACTGAGAAAAAATGCAAATGAGACAAAGACATCTGATGTTGAAAGATGTAAAAAAAAAAAAAAAACAGCCTACTGTAATTTTTACTATGATATGCACACATATAGTAACTCGACCAGCTGCTTAGTCATCAATATCTCAGGATTAATACTCTAATCATTACTATAATCATTCTGCATAATGAATACTTTTGATACTTGTGTACTTTTACTAAAGTAGAACAGGTAATGCAGAACTTTTGTGATTGTACACTAGTGTAAGTACTTTTAAAAGGACTTTAATTAAATTAACATTTAAATTAATAAGTCCATCCTTACAAAGAGTTGCTCCACTAATGTGTTTTATAAATGGTATTGGGTGTTTTTTTCTCTCTCCATTATCATAAAGCTGACCTTCCACTGTCTGCAGCTACATCTCGCGACAAACAGGAAGCCACGCAGTCAGTGTTGATGTTTTCGTTTCCGCGCGACACGCAGTTTATTATCGCAACCCAACAGGAAACGATATCCGTCAATAAGACGGCTAATTAACTCGGTCCGCGTCCTGCGTCGTCGGGTCTGTGTGACTGTGAACCTCCGGCGGAGAAACATGAATTACAGCACTGCGTGGTGGACATGCGCGGTGCTGCAGCGAATATGGCGGCTTGCATCTGATGGAAAGTGAGGAGGGATCTCCCATCAAAACACCCGCTCCCGACGCTTGGTACGTCTCCTGTCTCCTTATTACTGCCGCGTGCGGGTCTCCTCTCTCGTTTGCGGTGAAAAGCGCTCGCGTGCCGCCGCTGTTTGTCCCCGCAGCGACAGACAGCGGAGCGTGTTTGTGCGGGGTCGTGTGTGTGCGTGTGTGTGTGTGTGTGCAGCTCGGTGCTGTACGGTCAACTCTGCGGATCTCCCTTCGCTTTCTGTTTACCGGATTCCCGCAGACGGTTTACACCGCGGCTGTAACAAGTCGTTGACGGTCCCCCTCGTCTCGCGCCCGTCGGTTAGCGCTGTTTGTTTCGCCCGGATAATAACCGCCGTCCCGCCCACAAACTGGGACCATAACGCAAATGAAAATGCGTCACAGACTTTTCCTTCACATTTAATTTCATCTCCTTGCTGATTCAGTGTTGAACTCCCCCCCCCTTTGACCCAAATCCTGCGAATGAAAGAAAGAAATTAATTATTCTCAGTCAAACGCACGTGCCACCCGATGCCACAGAGGTGTGATGTAATCTAAATGTCGACGTCAGACATAGTCTTGATGAAAAATATACCATAATGAAAGTTTTTTTGTTTATTGTACTGTATTGTTGTAAGTGAGCAGCCTATCCTCGGTAATAAGACAGTAATGAGGATGGTTTTCAGTCTGGATCTGGAGCTTGGGCTCGGTGTTGTCAGATTAAAAAAAAGAAAAAAGGGTTATTTATATTCTATGGCTGTGAACCCATCGACTCACGTTGTCAACCACTACGTCTTTATGCTTGAAATTAATTGTATCAAGTACAGCTGAAACGATTTATTTATAATCAATCAGCAACGTTAACTATCAAGCAACTCTAATTAAAAGCACGAATGTCAGTTCCAGGCTCTTGTAATCGACCTGCCATTGTTTTCTCTCATTAATCAATATTTTGTCTATAAAATGTCTTGACATTTACCCAAAACCCCAAAACGTCCAGTTTACTGCAACACAAAACGAAGAAATGCAACACTAACAATAGGAGAGGAGAGAACCAGCAGATGTGTGGTATTTTGATGATGATTTTTATTAATCGATTAGCAAAATTAATTTTCTCTAGATCATTATTTGGTTAATCAACTGATTGTTTCAGATTTGCTTATTTTCTTTGTCTTGTGGGTTTTGAACTTGTTGATACATAATATTTGTGATTGGTGTGTGTATATATATATATATATATATATATATATATATATATATATATATATATATATATATATATATATATATATACAGTATATATAAATACTTTTTTTTTTTAACTTTTTCCATTTTTGCTCAGTTGCTGGTAAAACACATGGAATTTGAAGCGCTCACTTTGGGCTGTGGGAACGTGACATTTTTGATTAATTAACTTATTTGTTGATTGCAAAATGTAATCTCCAGGTGACATTTATAATTAGACTTTGTGAAGTAACAAAATTACACTAACATTGTTTGTGTTAGCATCCAAAAAGTCAAATGTCTTCATAAATATATACAGTATGAATTACATTATTGTTTTTATTCGAGTAAAGTGCACGGTTTTCTTTTCCACACATGAGAAAAACTACTTCCAGTAAGACTTTGACAAGAGAAAGTTACAACCTCTGCTCTGAAACCTGCTCTCAGTTTTCAGATCTTCTCACTCTTCAGGTTTGTGAACATTACATTAATCCCAGATAATGGCTGCCACAGTGGCAATGGGGGTTGTAAAAAATTAAGTGCTTCCTGGTCTGCTGGGCGTTTTTCTTCTTTTTTTTTTTTTTGTCTGACCCTCTTGAGTGGGACATGCAGACCAGAGCAAACACTGAGTCTGCAGCTGAGCGGTGAGCAGAGCTGGAATCCTTTCATGTCGGCCAGCAGACATCCAGCGGCCACACGACTTAATGGCTTTTTATGGCAGCTTGGAATCTTTATGGCTTCTTCTCACTCAATGGGATTCGTTGCAGAGACAGAGGGGTCTTCAGAGGGAGGGTCGGCCCACAATACATTGCAGATGCTGGATTTTCAAACCAGGGAAAAGCAGACATTGACTGGCTTCTGGAGGGATTTTAACCTTTGAATTTCTGGATTTAATTTGGAGTGTATCGCTTTTTGTTGATACTCTGGCACCTTGAACTATTTTTGTGCATTTTTGAGTTATCACAATGAATGGACTTTGCAGGGAGTGGAACTATGTTCGGAGAGCTTGTAAACCTGGATGTTTGCGCCAGATTTTCAGCGCTAACAGTATGGTAACAATTTTATTTGATCAAACATTTATACAGTGTGTCAGGAGTGCATGTGTTGTGAGCTAGCTGCTCAAAACATGGACTTCTTACTACTTTATAGAACATCTCAAATCCCACAACAGGCATGTTAGATGTCTTTATGCAATGTAATATTTATAAAGCACAATTATAGAAGGTTTTATTGGGATTCAACGAATACTCCGTGACTGTCTCAGTCTCAGCTTATTCTATAATATATATTTTTTATATCCAAGAGTAACACATTATATATCATCTTATGGTAATATCATCAGAAAAATATGAATAACTATTACCTGCAACAACTACAGAATGAAACCTGCAGCACAACAGGCTATAGGTTGAAGATCGGCTTTGATTGTGAGATTATACTGTTTTTCCTCTCAACCATTCCCATGTTCGTCCTCCCCTCAATACTTTCTGACTTTGCTGCACTTTGCATAAAAAGTACATTTTTAAATAAAAGTAAGTAAATAATTTTCATAGCTGGGCACTGTTACCTACACGAATACCTATTTAGGGGTCATGTGGAATTTAACCGAAATAAACTACATGTGTGTTTGTTAGCAAGAGTTCAAATAGTAAAAAAATGACACAAATAAGCTGAAGAATAACACAGATAGTTACAGTGCAATGCAAGTTGGGAATAAATGATACCAAATATTTAATAAAATGCAGTTACAGTAAAGTCTTAAGCCTTGATTTATACTCAGTTTGAGTAGATCTAAAGTTTTATTATATTAATAAAAAAGTGTACAGTTGAGGAGCTTTAGAAAACATGTCTAATTGTCATTATTTTTGACTAATATTGCAATCGTGATATGATTAACAATATTGTAGGGAATCATTTTAACGTCATTATTCCGTTTGTTTAAACCTCAAATTTTAATTGTGACACAACAAGTTCATATTGCAATTTTGTTAAAATTCAGATTAATAATGCAGCCCTAGTTTAGTCTGTGGGGACAGACCATCCGAGGAGTCTGGATGATTCATAGCAGAGCAGCAGATCAAGATTGTATTTTAGCCCTAAACCATGCTTTATAAACCAATAGTAGTAATTTCAAAATAATGTATATGACGGAATCCATTTTGCATGTAAATTCGCAAACTCTTTATTTCAATGGGGATGTGTATTCAAGCACTGAACCTAAGGGTCCTGTGGTCGTAACCTCCTCCATCTATCGCGTGTGCTTGGCGTGCGTGAGTGCATGAGTAATGTGCACCGCTGTGTCTGTCCAAAAACTGCAAAACTGCACAATATTTGGGGTGGCCAGTTATGGCTTGCTCAAGGATCTCTTGTGGTTGCGGTGACTCACACTTTTTCAAAGAACCGTCTATTGCCTGCTAACTGCCACTGACTGCCAATGAACCTGCGTTTATATAGTGCTTTTCTGGTCTTTTTTGTCTGACTACTCAAAGCACTTTACACAACATTCAGTCCACATTTACCCATTTACACACATTCACACTGATGGCAGAGGCTCCACCTGCACATCAGGATCTAATCTAAGGGCCCAGCCTGTGGGGGGGATTTGGGGTTCAGTATCGGCTTCATACGGACTTGAGGAGCCAGGATTGGAACCACCGATCCTTCCAATCGGAGAACAACTCGTTTTACCTCTGAGCCGCTATAACACAGCCGAGTGCATCGCTGACCCACCAGCCGATACCCTTCGCCCTCAGTGGGACGATAACAGTTTGCAGATCTTCAAATCACTTTTATTGTTTCGTACGGTGTGTTTGGCCAACAGCCGATGGATCTAACTGCTGAGTACATCGCCGCGACTCAGCCGCTGCCCAGCATACAGACAACTTGTTGAGTTTAATTCGGATTTGGCAAGATTGTATGATGTTTCTTATACGACAATTGAGAGGCGATTGCTTGCATGGATCACAGCTTGCTTTTGAGTTTGAATGAAGTGTGTTTTACCACACCTCGCAGATCTTCAGGGGGTTTGCCAATCGTGAGTTGGATTTGCACGATACAGATCGGCAGTATTCTGAGAGTACCATAGTTGTAATGCAGTGAAATATGACATGAAATCCCCTTAAATAACTTGCTTGTCTGTCTCCTCTCCAGTGTCTGTGTAGGTAACAGCCTGTCTGATTCCAGCTCCTCTGCAGCCGCTTGTGAACCGTTGGTCATCATGGGCCGAACTCCACACAGAGGTAGGCCCTCACTGTGCTGTTCTCACGGTTGTACTGATTCTTAAATGCACCAATTGGCTTCAACGCTGCTTTCATCTTGAAACAAACAAGATCAAAATGCTCATTGATGCTTCGTAACACGTCATTTTAATTTTTGGTGTTTATTTTTTCTCTGAACTATTCGTTTTATGCCTTCAGTCTCGCAGTAATTACAGTCTGAATATCATAGCTCCCACATTCTGATGAACAGTTCAATCATCTTTTGATTTCAGATCAAAAAGAGGAGAAAGAGGGACGAAGCAGCATCACAGCAGGATCTCCCCTCGACAAATCTAATGGTTGGCAACTCTGATCTCTGGTTTTTTTCTCTTCATTGTTGATCCTTTCATTTACAGTAGCCTGTGAAATGTGTCCGGAGGCATTTTTGTTTCTGGGTTTTGCATACGTATGGATGTAAACTTCAACTTGACGGGGGAGGTAAACAACAGTGAAGCAGTAAATCTAGTCAGTCATATAGGGTGGGTTTACAAAAGCACTCAGAAATGCCATGTTAAGCTGTGACTTCAGAAGTTTTTAACATTAATACTTCCTGGACTGTGCAGATTAAGCAAATGTGTTAACGTGCTGCTGTAGCCTGCTGTATCCATTGTACATTTAATTAATCAACAAATAACGTATGTCTGCTATATTTATGATTTACTTTAATATGTCTACGTGTAGTGAAATAGTGAGATTTTGAGAAAAAGAAAGATTATTATTTATGGGTTAATTAAGGTATTTGTATTTGTCAGGGTAGATTTTTTTCCTTTCTGTGTCACATTACATACAAGCTACAGAAATAAACATAATGGATATATTGTTATAAAATAGAAGACAGTGAAAATGGGATATAAAGAGGTGGGTATTATGTGTCCAACGGTTGTTAAATGTAATTAAGTATTTTTACTCAAGTACAAACAAAACAAAACATTTTCTGAGTAGTTGTAAATGTGATTAAAAGAGTAATTTATTGATGATCCCTAAGTGAAACCCCAGCGAGAGCGCGAGGGGAGGGGGGGAGGAGAGCGCGAGGGGCGGGGAGGTGGAGCGCGCGAGGGGAGGGGAAGAGGGGAGATGCCTAACCGTCGTCCAACCAACTGGCCAAGCTGAGGAAGAAGGCCCAGCAGCTACATAGCTACACATTTACACCAGTAGGACCACAGCGGAAACACAAAAACAGAGTTAAACGCGCGGGTGACGTACGTTACGTTCACCAGGCTGCCAAGAACATCGCTCCGAACAAATGCTAACGTTGCTCCGTCACTAGCCTCTTAGCTAACCGCTGCACCTGCTTGCTAGAAAATTCGACTTCAAATCTGACGCTAGCTCAACGACATGTCGCCGTTGTGTTTACAGCTTGTTTCCGCCGCCCTCAAGTGGCCACAACAGTTATTGTAGGTTTAAGTTGGTAAAAAATCTCAAATTGTTATTATATTTTGTCTTAAACCTTCCGAGATTAATCGTTCATTAATTACTGGTTTGTTTCTGTTGTCTTTGGTAGAACCGTTCAGTTGGGAAGAGTATCTGAGAGAAACGTCCTCTACTGCGGCATCGCCCACTTCTTTCAAACAGGTAACATCAACTAGCTCCTTATTAATGTGCTTTTAAATGTCCCCATGTCATAAAAAAAAGACAAAATACATATAAATACACACACATACATGTATGTATATCATTGTGCAGTTTTTGTCGAGGACAGTCAATGAGCCACGCTGTTGTAGTGAATGACATGTTTCTTCATTGTGATGAACATGAAAGTTTATTTTTATATACAGTAAAATTAACTGATGCTGTAAAACCTGAAAATAGTCCCATATAAATATTCTATTTATTCCTGCTAACACCCAGCTATTAAAGAAAATCATTTTGTGTGTTTTTTTTAAATATAGCTTTATATTTATGACCCATTTTTAAAGATCACATTACCTCTTCAGTAGGAGCAAAATAGAAAGACTATTTCCAGCTTTATTATTTATTCACTGTAAATGTATTTAAAGTCCCAGTGTGCAATAATAATGTGGCTAATCTAGTTGGATCTAACCTTTCAAGTCCAGTCCATTGAAATGTGCTTACTGCGTTTTAAGCTGAGCCCCTGAAATTAAATCTCAATTAAATATCTCCTTCCATATTTGATCATATTGGATTGCATTTTGATACATCACCTGTCATAAGTGTCCTCAGTGTACATGACAGTGACCGACTGTGTTTCCCTCTACAGTCCAGAGTCCCCCCCGCCAATGACTTTAAAGCAGGCATGAAACTTGAAGCACGGGACCCTCGCAACTCTAACTCCGTGTGCATTGCGACGGTAATGGGCATGATGGGTACTCGTCTACGCCTGCGTCTGGACGGAAGTGACAACACCAACGACTTCTGGAGACTGGTCGACTCGTTAGACATCCAACCAATAGGAACCTGTGAGAGGAACGGAGACATGCTGCAGCCACCGCTGGGTAAGTGTTTTTTTTAATTTATTTTACATGACTTGAGTTTGCACCCTTCCTATCACAGTACCACGCTGAGCTCCTGAGAGCGACCCATTCTTTCACAAACGTTTGTAGAAACAGTCTGCATGCTTAGTGATTGGAACACCTGATTTCAATTATTTGGATGGATGTGTGAATACTTTTGGCAATTTAGTGTATATATTAAAGCCTTATTTGAAGACACAGAAGATTACACATGTATTCTATGTTAAAACACATTTCCTCTCGGAACAACACATACTAAAAGTTTGCATACATCTAATTAAAGATATAATTTTCGCCTTAACAGCGCTAAAAAACATGCTCTGTTTCAGAGTCCTGGCATCCTGGCTCACTCTCACACTGTCATGGCTGACTGGGACATTTGACTAGAACAGAGCCATCGTTAATGATATTAGTAACATCCGTGATTTTCATATTCTGACGTGAAGTTTGTGAGCATTCAGATGTTTTGCTCATCTCTAAATTTGGTCATCTGCATTAAAAAAAAAATCGAACCTTGTATTTAGGTTTCAGGATGAATGCTTCTTCATGGCCCATGTTCCTCCTGCGGACGCTGAGTGGAGCGGAGATGGCCCCTGCCTCTGCTTTTAAAAAGGTAATGACTACTGGAAGAAGCCACTGAAGGCCAATGCTGGTATTACTGTACTGAAGCTGATCAGACTTTGAAGTTGCCAATATGAATTGACTGATCTGATGTCGGTTTTGTCTTAGTTTTACGAAAATGATTGGTACCGCATTCAAATAAAAAAAAAAAATTCAATTTCAGTTCATTGTTGACCTTAAATTGGGACTATTTTTCATCATCATCATTAAGCACTCCAGCTATTAAATGAATAAAACATAAAAAGGAACATTATACAACATTCAAATAAATTAATACAAGTTTATTGCCTCTATGCTTGGGAACTATACTGTACATCTTGATTTTAAAATATGTAATGTTAGTTTCAGATGTTCCTGTTTCTATTGCAGTAATCAGCACAGACACAAGGGGGAGCCACTCATGTCATTTACACTGGATCAGACATTATCAGCATGCCAGTATACATAGTTTTTATTACGCCACAAAGTGGAGAAAGCAGTATTTTGTTTGAATAAAACATGATTAAAATTGTGTTTATTAATTCATTTTTAAATACTTCAAGATACAAACAGATTCTGTGATTGTACAGCGTTAATATGCATGTTTAAGTGTGTGTGTGTGTGTGTGTGTGTGTGTTTAGGAACCACCCATCCCAGCTAAAAACTATTTCCAGCCTGGTATGAAGCTGGAGGCGGTGGACAGGAAGAACCCCTACCTGATTTGTCCGGCCACAGTAGGAGAGGTCAGAGGTCAGGAGATTTTTGTCATGTTTGACGGCTGGCGAGGCGCCTTCGACTACTGGTGTGCCTTCGACTCCAGAGACATCTTCCCCGTCGGCTGGTGTGCCCTGACAAAACACAGCTTACAGCCGCCTGGGAATTTCTGTGAGTGCTGTTTCAATTGTTAAGTCTTGTTGTCTAGTGTGTAGAATGTGCTATTTGAAAAATGTGAATTTCATGTGTTGTGCAATTTTGTGCCTCACTTGCAAAAGATGACATTTGCACTGATACCACAGGTATCCACTATAAAGTAGATCATATGATTATATTTTGGATAATTGTGAGCCAGTTTATTGAACTGACTTAGTTGCTTCTTCTTGTTTTAATGGACAGGTGTTTTATTTCAGATCTTTAAATTGCGTTATGCAGTTTTCACCACTAGAGGGCAGCAGAGCACAAACCCATCTGCTTCATCATTATGAGCTGAGAACGGAGTTCTACATGTTAAAATGAAAATGGAAAGTCATGTACATTTATGTTATTATCAGATGTATTCTCTCCTCCATAACGACAAAAACAAGAAAAACCACTTAAAAACACAAAAAAAAAAGAAAATGGGAATATTGATTATAAAATGTGGTTAATCAAACTTACATACACGGTACGTTTTGTATTGAACTTATCATTGTTTTAGGAATTTTAAATTAACATTTTTTAAATTAACATCTGCAGCAAAAAATCTTGCATCCCCTCTGCAGTACTCCGGTGTACCCATACGTACTCCACCCATTGATAGTTGGTGCTCTCCCTTAATCATCCCTGACCCTGGGTGTCGTATTTCTCAGCCATTATCAAGACAGAGAGGCCTTGTTCAGAGCTTCTTGCGTCTGTCGCTAACATGGGTTGAGGTTTATACTTTACATCAATGTGAATTTGCTTCACTGCTAGCTTTGACTAAATACGTGGCTTAACTGTGACCAGTCGTGGATGAAATGCTCCGGTCTTTTGCTGAAGTAAAAGAAACAATACCATGGCGTAAAATCAGTTTGTCTTTTGTGTGCTGTGGTTTGAATCAGATTTTTTTTTTGGGGTTGTGACCTGCATCTCTGTCCTCCACATTGATGAGTCTACGGAGTTCCCTAAAGATTCAGCGAGTCAGCATGAATAGATTCAAGTTATATATATATTAACTATAAATCTACTCCTTTACTTAACCATGGGCTGCTTTTTAACGTGTGATTGTTTGGGCTGTTTTGGTTACATTTCGCTTGTTTGATATATGTTGCAAAGTGGCTTTACAGTTTGAGCAAAACAACAACAACAATCAGATTATGTCACGTTTACCCATAAACTACAGTGTTGTGGTTGAACGTCATCCAGTTTAACTGAAACTTTTTTTAGAGATGTCTGTCCTGTTATTGTGTTTTTTGGATGAACTAAGGTATGGGACGTAAGTGGTTTAGATAGGTAGTTGTTTTTGAGAAAGATAAAGGGATTTTCATTTCATTGAAACATGCATTTTATATCTCCTTAAGGGTAGCTTATCGTAGATGAGAAAGAAGTCCGTCTAGATAAGGACAGGGAAAAATATCAACAAAAATACCAAAATTAAGTAATTTCTAAATTTTTAATTTAATTACCATTTTAAATACTAAAATAATTTGTTTACCTTAAAGGCTTCTAGAAAAATTGCCGTGATTGTTAATAAAACATTATTTGTTATTGTCCTCATTAAGGAGTCTATATAACCCATGTAAGCCTACTTCAAAGAAACATTACAAAAAATAAGAACAGTTATTTATTTTTTGATAATGATTTTGAGAAAAGGACATTTCGGAAACAGGATACTTTTTTTTATTTTCATTTATCTTTGTTTAACCAGGTAAATCACATTTAGTTCCGAAAACCTCTTTTGCAAGGGAAACCCAGCCAAGACGGCAGGATAAAATGTTGCAGACTAAACAATAACAACAAAACTAAAAATGGATAACAACACTGATACATACAAAAGCTTAGAGTAAAATATCCAAACAAGGTCATTAAAACACTGTAAAACACACTGACACAGACCAAAGGTGTGCATGCCACACCTATTTCTAGCATTTTGACTTGTTTATTTTAATGTATTTGTTTGGTCTGTGATACGAGAAAGTATTGTTAGAAATGTATAGAATTTATAGAAATTGTATAGAAAGTAGTTGTTTTCCGCATTTGTCATACAGTTCATTCTTGACATTTAGCGAGACATATAAAATCAGCTGTTTAAATGTTAAACAGTTGAAGGAATACTTCCCACCCATTCAAGCTTTGTATCGTTAGAAACCCGGTAGTATTTTTGAATGGTCGTGCATCATTCCCTCATTTCCCCCAGAGACAGCAGATCTCCGTATTTCTGTTCTGAAAATGAGCCTCCGATGACGGTGCTGTGTGAGCACAAACCGGCGTGGACTGGTGAGGTGAGAGTGGCCTGCGGAGCTGTGCATTGTGGGAGTTGTTGTCTTCAATCCAAATGCGCGAAAAAGTCACCGTCTGCCTTTTCTCGGTCAAGAAGGCACAAAATTCTAAACTTATTTTACATTTCGACTACATATATGACCCACTTTCAATACAGATTCTTGTTTTCAACGGTGAAATATGCCTTTAATAAATGAACCAGTGTTTAAAAGTGCTTCTCTAACCATTTCGAGATTTATCAAATGTGCAATTGTGTCTTGTTAAAATTAGAGCTTTGGTGGATAATAAATCAACTTTTACCATATAATTAGATCCTCATTGATGTTATCAATGAGGATGAGGATAATTGTATGGTAATTATGCTCAGTGGTTACAGGAGTATATCGCCGTGTGATTTGCACTAATGCTGAAGCTTAATGTTCATTGTTTAGCTGCTACTTAGACGTTTGTCATCCATAAATGATGTTAATCGCCAGTGTATCAGTCATCCTCATGTTTGTTGTTAGGTTACATTAGTTCCCATCCAGGAACTTCCTCCTCCACTTTACCTTGTGGTTGGTGTCCTCTGGTCAGGAAACATGTGGCTTTGAATAACACAGACCAACTTCCTGATTAATGGCAAGTGTGTGTTCATGTGTGTGTGTGTGATTGTTTGTGTTTCCTCGGCTATGTTGATGGATGGCAGCAGTTACATGTTCTCAGTCCTCGGGCAGTAAGGCAGTAAAGTAAGCAGCCTCCATGCATTGTTTACTTATCGATACACCAGAGAGATGTTAATGGCCACTTCAGATGGAGTTCCATACAAGACTGCCTGGCTGGCTGCAAAATACTAATCCTTGTGTGTAAAGGGAGCTGTAATGATGTGACATCCTTATATCCACCTAGAGCTCACGAGGGGTTTCACATAGATTATTTAGACCGGTCTGCAGTGTTTTGATTTTGCTCTCAGATTAGTTTTATAAAAATAAAAAGAACAATTTATTAAAAAAAATAGCGACCCTATTCCAAGTCAAAACCTATTATTTCATGGTAATGATCAGTGACACCTGCTGACCAGTGGTACTAATGACAAAAAAAGAGGAAAACATGCCCATACGTTTGACTGATGAGTAACAGAAGTGCTGCGTCCTAAATGTTCCCACCTCCTTGTAACTGTTAAGTTCTTCCAGAAGATGACATTTCTCTGCTGGAGTAGTGGAGCTGAGCGGTTTATCAGTCTGTCATGTTTTTTTAGTTTGAGTTTTTTAGTCTCTCACCAAGCTCTGTGCTTCACTTTTTTGTGTTTGATTACAGGATAATGTTAATCACCAGACAGCTATGTTTGGATGGGAGTGAGTAAATAAGTGGGGGTGGTTGGTTGAGGTGTTTTTGAGCTGATTATTAGCCGTACATGTGAGAGAAAACTGTAATTATTGGCACATTTAAATTACAAAATTTTGTAAAAAATTACAGAGGATGCCAAGATTGGGTCTATCTTTATTTCCCCTTGTTTGTCCATTACATCAACATGCACATTTTAAAAATATGTGTGGTGCAACTTTTCCATTGCTTGATGGTATTAAACTGGGTCAGAATGCAGAATTGTACTTTTTCAATAATGCATAGAATAATAGAGTATGTCTGTCTGTCTTTTTTTTTTTTTTTTTTTTAGCAGATATACACACATGATAGTGTTTTCTCTATTTAAGGCAAAGTAAGTTACATTTTGTCACCTTTTGTATTCTATATTTAGGTAAAAAAATGACCGTGTAGATGTGCATTTCATTTTCTAAATACTTGATTAATGTAGAGAAAAATAAGGTTGTTTGTAAGGCATTTTTCGACAATTTTCCACAGATATTGTTATTCGAAATATTATACCAGTGCATTATTTAAAAGAAAATCTTGCGTATTTGATACACGTCCTTTTGGTGTAGCTTTCTAGCTTTTCTTTGACTTTGAAACCATCAACTATCAGTATGATTTGGCCTTCATAGACTAAAGAAAACACATTCTCAATGGGGGGGCCTGACAAGAGTACACCTACATTGTGAACGCAAGAGATACCAATAATTGTATCTCTAAAAGCCATATTTTATTAAGAAATACCATGCTGTAAGATACTCAAATTAGTTTCTGTTTAAATCTGCACTGCCGTTTGTCCGTTCAGGAGCTGATTAAGATATCTTTGACTGGAGGGACTTTTCCCATTCAGGCTTCCTCTGACTGCCCTGCTCCACATTGTTCCAGAGTCCGGGTGTTTTCCGACCGGGCAACTGTTTCCTGACGCTGGACCTGGCCATCTTTCACCAGGGAATGTCTGAATAGGCTAGGGTTACACTGAGGGGGGCACCTCCTTCTGGGCCGGGAGAGTGTGTGTGCACGCATGTTGAGGGAAAGCTTGCTTATGTGTGCACCAACTCCAGGAGTTTGCCCCCATTTCAATCAGGACTCTTCTGATCCAGTTTAACCTTTTACCTCCCCCCATCCCCCATCTTCTCTTGGAGCCCCACAGTTAACCCCTCTCCCCCTCCCTCTCCCCCTCCCCCCAGGGGCTTGCTGAGAAGCAGGTGACTGTCGATATGGCGTACAGATAACATGAATAAAGGGCTCAACCCAAACCCCCCGCCCCCCCCATGCCACCCACCACACCCACCCACTCTTCTACCCTCACTCTACCCCTCCCCAGCCCCTATGCAAATCTAACACCCCCCCTCCCCCCTCTTCCTCCTGCTCATTCATTGGTAGGGAAGCTTTGCAGCAGCTTCAACCAGCAGCAGAAGCCACAGCAGCAGCGTGGGCTTTGTTGTGGACTACTGCCGGGAGAAAAGAGAGGGGAGAGACGCGGAGATAACTAAGAAAGCAGCTGATAGAGAGACAGAACATAGAAAATGAAGTGCAGATGAGGATTGTAGATGAGTATTTTAGAGGAAGTTAGGTCGAGGAAAACATTTGTCAGAGAGAGGAAACGCATGAACAGCAGCAAAAAGAGAAAAAGAGTTGCTTCTAAGAGAGAACCAGGAAGCAAATGTAGTGAGTGACTAGTATTGTTACGGACATTACTACTACTATCACTACCGCTACTATCATTACTACTGCTGCTGCTCCTGCTGCTACAGAAGCCGCAACTGTAGTAGTGAAGTCTGCATTGTTGGGGATTTCCTGGTGAGTTTGATATGTTTACCAAGTCGTTTCTTTTTGCTCTTTTTTTCCTGAATGAAAGAACAAAACTTCTTGTAAGGGTCACAGTTATTTATTTCCCGCTGGATTGTGTTTTAAAAGATGTGTTATGACTTGGTTTACCAGATGCAGTGTGTTAAAGTGAAATGCAGGAACATTAATGGAGCAATAACATGTTTTATGAGACTATATTTTTTGTGGAATTATCTATGTTCCTTTGGGTTTCTTAATATGAGAGATTTCCACTGAAACTTCACCGAAATGTAACCAATCAGCATCAACGATTACTGCACACATGGAAAGTAATTCAGTGAATAATCTGCTCTATTCAGTTAGAAGTATCTAGTTGTGTCTTGGAAATTATTGCTTGTTTAGATTTGATAGTTATATCCCAGAATAGCTAAAAGAGTAATTACGAGAATTAACTTGCCTTTATGTTATTGCCTTGGTAAAACCTATAAAGGGGAAGTGAAAGCATAATCTGCTTTTCACATGTTATTATGTGTAACAGTGTCCTACCCTGGTGTTAATGATTAAAGCTGCAGTTTGACACAGTTTTCTTTGTTTAGCATGCTCACTCAAATTGAGACTAGTGACTTTTGCTCGTCAGAAAGATTCAAAAGTCTGCAGATGTAACTGTATGGCTGGCTGTAATTACGTTCAGAGCTCCCATATGTTTCTGATCATGTTTTGTGTGTGTGTCTGTAAAGCATCAGGAATTAGTTTGCAAAAGGCTCATGCAGGGATTAGTGGATTGCAAATATTTTCAGTACACTCATTTTCTGCACTCGGCTTTTTATGACGTGAACTTCTACGATCAGTTCAGTGGTGTACGATGCTTCAGAGTTTGTGTAGGAAAACATTGTTGTGTTTATACTTTGTGCCCTCAAGCCTTTTAAGTTATTTCCTTCTCTCTGCTGTCAGCATGCAGTCACACACACACACGCACACACACACACACACACACACACACACACACACACACACACACACCTGAATCTGCGGTTGATGAGTTTCACACTGTTTCAGATTCACTTGAAAGAACAGCCTGTGTGTGTTTTGCATGCATGTGGCTGGCTGGACTGTTTGCTGGGGGGGGGGGGGGGTTGTAATTAGATGAGAGGCAACTCTGTGGAGCCCCTTCCCCCACCCCCCAGACAGCAGACACACTTCTCAGCTACCCTGTTCTCACGCGTGCACGCACACACACACACACTCTCTTGCACGTTTCCACACGGGTCAATGGGTCGAGTTGGAATTATATAGTCATGATCAGTACCATATGTCTGTTTGGTTGCAGCACATCCATGCTAAGGATGTCATGCTCAAAAAGAGTTCACTTTCTGTGAGAACTAATGCTTTTGTTGTTCCTTTTTTGTAGTTTAGCTGAATGTTACCGACTTAGATTTGTACAATGTCATACACGTTTACCTTAAATGGTTTTGCAAATTTTAGTCAGTTTATTACAAATCACATTTTACATAAAGTTTGACCATTGTGCAAACCATATTGCAGCGTTTTAGGAATTTAAATGCATATTTTGGGTATGGGTTATTATTGATTTCCGTACAGTACATAAATGAATGGAAACCAATGGTTATGTTATGTATAATTTAACGCTTTAACGCTCAAACAAGCAGCCTTCCAGTCATTTAACCTGTGCAGCCAAACTTTGCTCAAACCTACAGGATTTTTATTTAATTCAAGTAGAGACATTTTCCATCGATTTGCAAAATATGTCTGGCTGTTTTTGGGTGGGTAGTGTATAAAATGATGCAGAAGACATTTAGAATATTATCCATTTGATGAAATGGTGCAGCTCAGGTTTTGGAGTATCACATTGCTTCGATGATAGTGTCAGCCAGTGTGGAATGAAATCCATTTATAAGCCGATTTTCTTTGAAAGATGTCGTAAAAAAATGCAGAGGTGAGGAGACTTTTTTTCTTACATAAATTTGATGTTAAACTAATATACGATGTGACATTAATCACCGGTGTGGAAATAGCACATGTTGCTTCTGTGTCTGTCACATAATGTGAATGGATTAGATTTCTTTTACAACGGGGAAAGATCAGAGAAGCCCCCCAACTCAGATTTCCCGTGGTGAATTAAAACCGGCTGATACTGAGTGGTTCCCCGCAAAAACGCATTTTGATCTGCCTTTGTAGGGCTTATGGCGTCTAGCTCGGTGTGAATAAGTGTGCCACTGCGTTCACTGCAGGTTCGTTTTTCTGTTCGTCTGTGGGCACGCTTTGTGTGACCACTCCTGGTGAGCGAGTGAGACCTCACCCCCAGAAACAAAACACTGCACTATTCTACGCCCACTTTCACTCATTTCCCAATTAAGCAGCTCTCAGGGTGCCCCGGCTGGCCCCTCAGAGAATACTGTAAACCTTCCATAGTCTCTCCGTATCGCGTCAGTCAAGGAGGCTCTAATGAAAGCCTCGGCCCCATGAGAGCCTCCACATGCACTCTCAGGTCCGGGTCTTACCAAGAAATATGTTTGTATTGAAATAGAAGATGGTCTCTCTTTCTTCCTCTCTCTCTCTCAATCTCTCTCTCTCTATATATATGTACATGTATATATCTCTCTATCTCTCTCATGCTCTCTCGTGATCTCTATCTTTCACACTTCCACTGTGATGAGTATGTGATCACATCACAGAGTCGGGCTCAGAACTAATGAAGACCGAAGGGGGTGGGGCTACTGCTGCTTTTTTGCTTCTTTCTAACAATAGCTATTTTCCGTTTTTCTCTCTTTATTGTCACTTTCCGTCTATTTCAACACCTAAGCTGATTGGCATGTTATAATATCTATTTCTTTGGGTGTAGGTCTGTGATCCATAGAGTGCCTTCAAGCAGGTCACCAGCATTTTTGGGGGCATTATTTTCTTTTATCTGGACAGTGCAAAGCTAGACTTGAACCTCGGGCATTAAGATTACTTGATCTGCACAAGAAAACCCCAGGAATTTAATAAATATAGTACTTTAAAGAGTCTCTTAGCAGTTGATTTAATGTCCCAATACAGTGAATCATAGTTATGACTTTATAGACTGCATATTTATATATTTTAGTCTTATGTTTCTCAACTTAAATATTATTAAATATTCTTATAGTTTACAGTTATACTTGCTATTGTTATTTTAAATAATCTAACTCATAACTCTTCAATAACCAAATGCAAAGGATCAATACAATATAAGTATATATATATATATATATATATATATATATATATATATATATATATATATATATATATATATATATATATATACTTATATTGTTATCACATTGTTTTGTAAAATCCAAATTGATATCAGCCGCAATCCGATATCTAGTGCTATATATGGAAAAGAGGTAAAATCTTATCACCATAATCACTATTTTTGTTGCTGGAAGCAGAAGCTTTCAGGAATCGTCTAGCAGGCGGGTCTCTGGGGGTTCGTGACTTTTGACTCTGATTTCAGCATAGGGAGGGGCTAAATACAAAAGACCTGCCAATCTCGGAGGACTATGAAAAATCAAAACAAATCGTCTCTGCAGGACCACTCAGTTATTCAATGTTGCCTCTTGTCTTGTATTTCTGCCCAAATGACTTCTTCTTTTTTTGCAAAAAACTGGGAAAACTGACCCTGGTATTTAGGGTGTAAATGTGGCATTTCTAATACTGCAGACCATACCTCGCCTCGAGGACATACAGCCAAGTCGATCCTCTGCAAACGTCTTTGTTTGAATCCTGTGTGTGCTTGCAAGATGATATTATTTGTCCTGGGGATTTAGAATGTATGTACATCCAAATTACTGTCATATATGAGCCTCTCTGATCATTTTAGTGCAATGCAATCTAACCTGTGGAATACAAGAAGAATACAAATATATTTTTATCTTTCACTTTCTCTCTGTCTCTCTCTCTCTCCCTCCCATATCTCATTTTTGCAGTTACCCTCCCTAGTGCGCTCCTCGCTCCTGTTTCTTCCACCTCAGCCTCCCTCACCGCACGTCGCTCCTCTTCCAACTCCTCCTCCTCCATGCAGACCTCATACCGACTGCCTAACCCCTTGCCACCCCTCCCTGTGCGCAAGGGTGTCCGAGGTCGTCGTCCCAAATCCCAGACTATTGCTTTGTTAAAGGCAGCGGCTGAGGCTGCGGCGGCAGCGGCAGTAAATGGAGCATCACAGAGCCCTGCCAGAACAAGCTCCGAGGCCCAACTGGCCCCCAGACCACACAAGAAGAGAGGGCCCAAGCCGAGGAACAAGGTGAGATGTCACAAGAGTTGTAATCTGTTATGCTGTGGTCCAGTGACCCTGTCATTTCATGTTTATATGTATTATGGCAGAAATGATTTTGATGAAGAGGAAGCTAGGTCAGAGGTGGACCTTTTAAGGGAGGGAGGAGTCTGGGGATGTTTATTCACAATAAATGAGGAGAACAACCTTGCGTGAGTGCAATTCAGGTGTAGCAGTGAAATAGTTAAAATACACCTTTAATAAATCATTAACAGTCTTTGTAGGTTACAAGGAGTTAATGGGAAAGGGGTTGTTTGCTTTTTGCTCCAGAGGAAGCCTCGGGTGGTGCAATCCCTGGCGGTACCAGCAGTTACAGTTCCTTCTCCAGAGACCAGACTGAGCTCCGGACACGTCTCAGCAGACAACAACCATAGTAACAGCTCAAATGTAGTTTGCACAGGTAAACTGGATGACAGATACCACTGAGTCTGCTGCTTGAATGTGTACTCATGATAACTTTTTCAGTGATTTTTAGCCTGATTTAAGAGTCAACAAAAATAATGCAGCGATGTTTCGGGTCACCAATGTTTTTCCCTCTCTTTGTGTAATTCCAGTGTGTGTCTATGTAAACAAGCACGGTGACTATGGCCCACATCTTGACAGAAAACTAGTTCAGCAGCTTCCAGACCACTTCGGTCCAGCTCCAGTCAACGCCGTGCTTCAGCAGGCTGTACAGGCCTGCGTGGACTGTACATACCAGCCCTCTGTGATGCTGTCGTTCCTACAGAGCCAGTCCCACACAGGAGGAGAGGTGATCAGAGGTAAACGCAGTGAAACTCTAAAGAACTAAAGAAACTTGGCAGACAAGGAGGAATGTTCACAAAATTGAAATTATTTTATTTTATTTTGGCTTTGCTGAAGTTTATTGCCACATTTTGATCCTGTCCTGTTTGAACATCTCAATTGGTTAACATGGGCACTGAAGCTTCCTTTTGGATCCCACGTTAAATGTACCTGTAGACTGTAAATTAAACTGCAAACGAACATGCATATCCGGTCAAAAATGTCAACCGTCATCCTTTACCACTCGGCTATATAGTCACCCTATATCTCGTCTCTTTAATCTGTACACAAATTAAAGAAATTACAATTTGCCATATTACAGTGGGCTTTGTGGGCATGAGCAGTCCTTCCTGAAGCCTGCTGGTTGCCCGGCAACTGGTCCCGGTCAAAAAATAGTCAAGATTTTTCTATTACACTTCAGGTTTGTGCAGATTAAACCAATTAAATATATATTAGAGGTGCTGGTAGGCATTGTGTTTCCTTTGGACAGAGCTAAACATGCTAGCTATTTGCACCTGTTTACAGTCTTAATGCAATGGTAAGCTAACCAGCTGCTTGTAGCTCCATATTTGCCGTACAGACAAAAGAGTTGATCTTCTCATCCTATTTTCTGTCAAGAAAGGCAATAATGAACTATTCCCTTAAAAGTCACTTCTAGATAAATTCTACTGGATTTGTAGTGCAATAAAGCCTGGATAGGAATCAGCCAGGTGAAATTGATTCAAGCACAACCTCATGGGTCATGCATGTTGCATATGTGTGTGTGTGTGTGTGTGTGTGTGTGTGTGTGTGTGTGTGTGTGTGTGTGTGTGTGTGTGTGTGTGTGTGTGTGTGTGTGTGTGTGTGTGTGTGTGTGTGTGTGTGTGTGTGTGTGTGTGTGTGTGTGTGATAGGAGAAAAAGAGGAGGAATAAAAGACAGTGCCTGTGGCTGCCGCTGATGTGAGCACTGTGTCTGTAATCATAAATGACATGTGCGTCTAACCTGGTTTGGGATGCTGGGATTGGGTCTCCCTTGGGGGGCCGGATTGAGAAGGCTGTGGGTGAGGCTGGGTGAGGGGGGGGATTTTAATTTGTGGTTTTGTGCAGGCTTGGCTTGGGTGGGGGGTGTTGTTCAGTGCGGGATGGGGTAAAAAAGCTTGGTTTGTGCTTATAAAGGGAGGGTGGTAACCCTAAACCATCTGCTGTTTTTCTTTAACTGTGAATGCATAGTGTCTGCGTGTGTGAGAATGAGAACACATCGCAGACTAATAGCTGTTTGTTTTCTAACCATCAGTGCGGTCAGAGCATGGTATCCGCTACGTGAAGCTGCCCTCCGCCTCCAGTACGTCGTCTGTGCTGCGGTTCCTGGAGAACATGTGCCAACATCTGGAGAGTGACAGCTTGTTCAGCTCACAGCCGTTCAGCTCCTTCAGCAACAACACACGCTTCTACAAGAGGACCAAGTCAGGTGGGCAAATGTGTGACTGGAGTAAAAAGAAAATGGGGAGCAAAAACCTAAAAAAAAAATTAAGGTTAGTTGTGGGCTCACTTACGATGAGTAATAACATCATGAAATACATTAAATTATATCTAAAGCAACAAAATATCTACAGTACATTTGCACAGTGATATTCTTTCATCAGTCTATCTGAAAAGCAAAAACAATAAAACTGTATTTTTAGCATCTAACAAATAAAGTTCTATGTTGACACATTTTTGTGTGGATCTAGATTGATTTGTGGATTCATGAATTTAAAAATAATGGTTAACATTGCTTGATGGGATTTTTTCTTTCTCTTGTACTGGTTTATTTTGATGCAGATTGAGATATACTGATGCTTTCTTTTACAAAAAAAGTCAACTTTTTGTAGAAGATGATAAGATGTAAGATTATATTTTAAGATAAGAAGTTAGTTACTTTCTTCTCAGAACATTTACTCCTGAGTCTGCTTGCTTAAATGGCTGTGTGCATACTTCAGGTCAGTTCAGCATCTTTCTGCTTCCTATTTGTGTTAACATGGCACTAACAGCATCTCTCTCACCCTTTCTTGAAACAGAACCGCTGTCCCACCCTGAGAACGGCCTGACCAATGACGATGCCACAAAGGATCCCACTCCAGGCGCCCGCCCCCCTCACCCCGCATCGGACTACAGAGCAACAAAGAAGGAGCGGCAATATTATCCCGGACACACACAAACACCGCCACCGCTACGACGCGTCACCTCCAACCCGACTGAACTTGGCCAGATGTGTCCGCCTAGACGAGTGGAGGGTATGGATAGACCCACACGCATATTAAATTGTTGTTGAAATTGTATTTACTAACTATAAAACACTTTTTTGTTCTTTTACAAGATATTTTTGACCTAAAGCCTCATTAATATCTGACCGCAATACTGATAAATCAAATCAAAAGCAGAAGGTGTAATATTTAATAGAGGTGACTTTGATTTTGTGTTGCATGCACTCCTACTCTACAGCACCCAGCTCAACAACCGGCCCAGACCATGTAAAACAGGACAAGGAGGGTTCAGGCATCAACGCCTCGTCCTGGTCAGTTGATGAGGTCATGCGGTTTGTCCAAGAGGCCGACCCACAAACTCTTGGCCCGCACGTCGAGCTGTTCAGAAAACACGTGAGTATTTCTATATCTATATGAACTGTATTCTTTGTCTTGTTAAAAGGTCCACACACTACACTGGTTTTCGTTCACAGTCATGCAGTCAGTTGGTGAAACAAACTCTCCCTGAGCTAATAGTCTCCACGCTCGAGGCAAATCAGACTGGAATTTCCACCATTCAGCGCCTTAATCACGCCATCGTCAGTTTTGACGGCAGTGCTTGTCATGACATTATGCTCTTCTCTCTGCAGGAGATTGATGGCAAAGCTCTCATGCTGCTGCGCAGTGACGTCATTATGAAGTACATGGGACTGAAGCTGGGCCCGGCGCTCAAGCTCTGTCATCACATCGAGAGGCTGAAACAGACCAAACAATAGAGGACGACGGCGCTCTCTTCTATCACTGGCAACCGAACACACACAAACTAACAAATACTTTATCAGTTGAACAAAGTATTTGTTCGTATTTGTCTAGAATAATTATTCTACAGGGATGTTGCCGTGTAAGTCAGGGTCGTGGCTACCATTGAGGACACTGAGGTCAAGTGCTCTGTATTTATTTATTTGTTTGTGAATTAGCACCCTGCAGGGTTTTACAAATACAAACTGACACATGGTCATTTTATGAACAGCTTTTTGGCCAACAAATAAATCGATCAATTGTATTTTATTCTGAGCAGATTTCTGTGGGTTTTGAAACAGCATTTAGACCAGTAATAAAATATGACATGTTCAGATATTTCAATATTTGTTTATGTTTGCATCTTATGCCTTATTATGGACAACTGGAGGTCGTAATGTATCCAACTTTTACTTAACATTGGCTTTAGGCTTTGACGCTTTGTGTCTTCACATATCCAGCCGTGTTTTTTCCCTGGTCAGAATTTCAGAAAGGATGCTCTCCACTCAAGATTGGGAAGGTTAGTTCAGGTACTGGCAGTGAACGTCTTGCTGCATCATTTCCAACAATGCAATAAAGTTTCTGAATGGCTGTCTGTTACAGGCTGTCGATTTTAGTTTATGCAAATAAGTGGATGTTTGAAGTCATGAGCATTATTACTAACAGGTATTAAACAGGAGCGCCCCAGTAACATGAATGAGAAGTGTTTCATTCCAAGATGTTGGAGAAATGATCTCGTTCCCTTAAGTCAAACATTACATGAACGATTCCTGTCCGCAAACACTTAACTTTATATGACAAAGATCAGGAATTCAATTAATAGATTGGGCCACACTTAAATGATGGATATTGTTCTATTTACTTGTCTGTTTCCTGTGCTGGAAGACATTCAAGCTGAACAGTTTCAATTTGAGCCTTGATATGGTTACATAATTGTATTATGCTTTGACAGTCACACTATCAATCAAAATCTCACACACACACACATATAAAAGGACTGGAATACTCTAAGTGTTGACAATAAAGATAAGGCCATTAACTGTCTAGTTTGAGTGCTGAACAGAATGTTAAAGTGCTAGAGTGTACATGATGGGAAACTGTTTTGTATAAAGTCCAGCCAAAAGGTTGTTGGTTTGTTTTGTTTTTTACATCATTTTGTACTGTAACAGAGTGTATCAACCTGTATCAAGCATCAAGTGTACTCACATTTGTTTCTGCCTGAAATAGTTTTTGTGTGCACCATCAAATAACTACTTAGAGGACAATGCTGTGTCTGTGTTTTTTTCAATTGCAGAAATACTCATTTTCTGAACATTTCAGAACAATTTACAAAACCAAATCATGTGTGTTGTAGCTGCATTTTACACTGTTGCTCTCCTGTAGTAGTAACAAGTTGACACTTGAACCCGTCTTGCTTTAATGTGAAACTCAGGTTTTAGTAGGGGTTGTTTTGTATATGTTTTAAATCATTAGCATTTTGTGTTTATAACTACGAAGAAGGAGGGACTGCACAATAACCAACTATGTATATTTTATATGCCTTGTCGTCTATCGCTCTGTTTGCAGCCTTTCATTTGTATATATACAACTTTTTACTGTTAGTTCAACAAAAAATGTTTGTTGAATGTGTTTGATATGCCTTCACACAATTAAACATTTGTTTGCATCTGAATGTTTGAGACTTCAGCACAAGGCCACAATTATATCTGCCAACACACACTACCAACCAACCCTTTTGAACTTTTGACCTCTGAAAACAAAGGAATGTACTTGTAACCCTTCGTCTTTAGTTGCATCGACCAAAGGTTTTGATTTCTTGCTCTATTTTCAGGAGCCGAAATATGTAAAAGTATCCAGTAAATGATGAGAAAAAAGGAAACATTTTCATGATTTGATATCATTCATGATTTTAGGAAATCTGAAAAAAATAATTGACTTTTGTGAAGCATAAAAGTTAAGTGGGTCTCTGCCTCAGGTTGTGAACTACTTGCCTGGTCAGTTGACTTGATTCCTGCAGTGAAAACATAATTGGGGGACAAGGAAAGAAAAAGGAAAAGGAAGTTAATACATAAATGCAAAAGGGAAAAAAAATAAATTCAAGAGCCCTGGCAGAGGTCGATTTCCTTTTTTGGGGTGGGTGGGGGTTGGGGTCAAAGGATCATGGATGTCTGACAAAAAGTGTAAGTGACAGTCCAATAGGAATCATTGTTGAAAAGATCAGCCGGTTCAAATAGCTCACCAGCAGCTCTCAGAATAAACAGGCTTGTTATGACTCATTCAGATTCTTTAGGAATGGTCTACGCTGTTTCCTGGTTGTGAAGCAAGCTACAATCTCAGCACAGTACTCCCCCTGGAAAGCTCTACTACCCCACCACACGCTTACAATTATTTATGTGATAAACAACGTTAAATAAATAGCTTGGGTCGCTTTAAGGAAACCAGCTCCCTACCACGAGGCTCTGGGCCAGCCTGGATAACTTATCCATTTAATAAGAACCAATAACAGTTCATAAATAGGCACTCTACAGCCTAAGAGAGCTTTTGGCTTTACTCTCTGAAAAGAAATATGTAGACTCATAATGAATGTGCATGATGTCCTTGCGAATGAGTATCTGAAGGCGACATACTCCTACCTTTTTGCTTTTAAATGCGATTGGTTCTGTCTGGTTTAAATTATGAGTAAACTCAGAAAAAAAATTCAAATACCCTTGAATAAAATAGCACCCACAAAAGATCCATCTGAGATGTTTTCTCATAGTTAAATCATGAATATGGCTGTTATCCAGCGATGGAAATGGTATGTTCATAGTTGCTTAGGAATGACTAGAAATAGCACGGTGTAGCTCAGTTACAACTAGTCATGCATTTAAAATGTCACTGAAGTAAAAGTACCATCAACATATAGTTTGCTTAAGGTCGTTCCTCATTATGCAGAATGGCCTAATTTAGAATAATGTATATTATATAATAAGATTATAGGCTAATTATTCATTATTAGTTGTTGCAGCTGGTAAAGGCCATGCTATACTGCGGAGTATCTTGTAAATCTTACTTTGCCCTAACCTTTAAAGAAGCAGAAAATAGTAGGCCCTAAAGTAAAGTATTCTAAAACTGTACCGGTCACTTTAGGGCTGGGTGGGTCCAGGACTAGAAGTGGTGAAGTAGAAGGACTAGAAGGACTAGTCTGGTAGAAGTGAAGAAGCCTCTTGCCTGAGATAAGAAACGTCTTCAAAAACATAAAGCAGTCCAGTTGACGAAGTTAAAGCTTTCAAAGGTTACTGGCCTAATAATAATAAGTAGCCTACAGCACTTGAGTAAATGTAGTTCTAATTATATGATATACATTATTATCTTATCTAATTTTGATGAAATTGTGTAACACATTTCATTTTTTTTTGTAACTTTAGTTATGCCAATCTGCTGACTATCGTGGAAATAGGAACGTCGGCCATTAGTTGATGTAACAGTCGAGGTAGTTTCGGAGGGGCACCGGGAATTTGAGATAGCTAACCTAGCTAAGGCTAGCGCACCTAGCTAATGGCTAGCGCGCCTAGCTAATGGCTAGCGCACCTAGCTAATGGCTAGCTAGCGTCATCTTTCGTTGCTCACGAAAATAAATGGAGGCGTCGATCCTCATCACCCAAGACGGTCTTCAGAGTAAACCAGAGTAAGTTCAACACACAGCAACCCCTTTAACATGGACACTAGTTAGTTCGCTAGTTAGTTACTTAGTTAGTTAGTTAGTTAGTTGGTTAGTTAGTCAAGGAGACAACTGACAGACTGAGAACTTAAAAGCAAGCAATGTGTTTTTAAATCAATTATCCTTCGTAAATGTAGTCCTGCAAAAATAACAGAACTTATTATCTGGACTTTTGTCTACTTGCTAGCTTCTGCTGGAGCTTTCAACGGGACTCAATCGTGAATTAGAGATAACTCAGTTGTAATCACATAGACCTAATCACAAGTGTGACATTTCAGTGAATGAAGGAAGACAGCAAGATGTAGTTGAAAGCCCTAGCAAAAGCTTAAAGTGTACCTTGAGGTTTGTTTGTCAAACTACTGGGGAATGTCAAGGCTTGTCAAGGTAAGTCTTAAGTAAGGCCTCAGGTCTCTAATGGCAAGTTCAATTGTAAGACTTGCATAGTCTAATTGCAATTGAAGTGAATTGGCATTTGAAGCTTTTCCTTTCAAAGCACGTGTTCTTCCAGCACATTTGAGACTGAGACCAAGTAAACCTCTGGGCAGTTAAGTCTCAAGTCCATAGCCATAAGTCCTGGTGGTTTTTTGTTTGCAGTATTTGTTGATACAATTAGAATTTCAGGAGAAATCCTGTAGTTGTCTGAAAGTAAGCAACATGAAAACACTGTCATCTAGTGGAGCGATTCTGTCAGTGCACTTTGTTCTCAGGGGAAGGAAAATGAAGTATCACACAAAAGGCCTTCCGTTTCAACGCAATCACATTTATTGGCTTTTTTCTATGCACAGTTACTAAGCAGCCTGATGAGCTGTTAAAATGAATTAGATATAGAATAATGGAATTTTCACAATGTTGTAAACCCTGCACCCCCCAAAAATAAATAAATAAATAAATACAAGACTGAAGGTGTTGCACAGCTCCAAAATATACAAAGGCTTGGAAATAATCATGTAAACTTTGAAAAAAAAAAACTTTTTTCTTTTTATTATTTTATTGATTTATTTTACAAAAGAAAGAATTTGAAACATTTTTTTTCTTTAAAAACTTATTTACAGGTTTATACAAAAATACAAAAGTGATTCAAATCTGTTAAGTCCTAGCTAGTTTTAAACATGGAGCCTTTTTAAATAGATAGTTACACTGTGTCTTCAACGTCTATTTTTTTTCCAGTTATCTGTCACGTATATTCCAGTTTAGTTTAGTATTATTCCATACTGTACACCTTTTTTGAGAAAAAAAAAATAGCCATTGGTTGTTCTCACATTTTCCTTTAGGAAAAATTCAAGCAGACATTTGAAAACAAGAATCTGTTCAAAGTTATAGATTCTTGTTTTCTCCCCCCCCCCCCCCCAAACTATTGAGGACTGAGGTTTGAGACGGCTAAATGAATGGTAACAAGAGTCTGCATTGCAACCTCACAGTTTGTCTTTCTAATCAAATTGTGTCAGTCAATCATCAATCTGCTGCTTTTTACAAATAAATGAAACAGTCTTAAAATACCTCTATAGCATCAGTGCCAGGTACAGTACGGAAAAATCACAGTAAACAATTTGTCAAATCCTTTTGAGTATTTTTCTTTTTAAAAGTTTAAATAGCATTTCACAGTCACATTGCATTTTAATGTTACACTGTATCAATCTTACTGATACGTTTATTTTTATTCATTCAGTAATAATGATTTGTGGGAATCAAAATATTCTATGGGTCAAAAGCAAAGATAATGACTTTCTGTTAGATCAAACTAGTTTGGAGTCTATGAATGGATTTTTCTTTTTGTTCCATTTCAGTTTTTTTTATAGCGGCTTGTCCAGATATGCACTTTAAAACAGGAATCAGCAGTTTCTCCTGGAAGATATTTCTCTCACTCCCAATTTCCACAGCTCCAGCAAGACTAGGACCCAGCACCAAGTGTTAAGATTCTCCAATCCCCACAGATTCTATATCATTAGTTTCTTTATAGTCTCCGTATGATTGTCCAGTGAGTAGATATACAGTACAAGATAAACCCCTGTTTGTGATCACGACTATACAGAACAGAATTAGCCAGACAGTTTGTACATCTATAGAACACACTATTGAACTTGAACATTTGAACGAAAAATACAAAATCTTTTTCTCGTGGTATGGAGACATCCCTCAGATAAAAATAATGATATGGTGGTGTCCTTTCCTTATCATCTTCTTTTTTTCTTTACTTATTGCATGCGTTAGAAAACACAACAAATAAAACAATGAACAGGAACAAGTGCGCTTCAGCAATACAGGTATGAAGAATGTAAAATTCTAAAACTCATTTCACAGCTTTTTACCCTCTCCATCTTACACAGTGTCAGTTCTGCAATTCAGATTCGCTGAGTATCAAACAGTTATTTCTTTCTATCTATCTATCTATCTATCTATCTATCTATCTATCTATCTATCTATCTATCTATCTATCTATCTATCTATCTATCTATCTATCTATCTATCTATCTATCTATCTATCTATCTATCTATCTCTGTCTGTCTGCCTATCTGTCTACCTATCTGTCTATCTGTCTGTAGCATTTACAATAAAATAGTAATATGCTTGCTGAGGTATTCACAGAATACAGTGAATGGTTTCTACTGAAGTACGGTCTCTGAATGTAAGAAGTATATGTGTTGTGTTTGCTGTGAAAGGCAGCTGGGAGTTTCCACTGATGATCATTTGCATCTGTGACACACTGGATGCTCTGAATGTGTAACACTTATTGGAAGGATGAGAACGATTCCATACTCTAACCCAGGTGTTGCATAGAAAAGGCTATCCAACACTATAAATAAATATCGGTGGTGTGTAGGCCTCTCCTCCACTTGTCACCTCTCTTTCAGATTTTGTGATATGAGGTTTGGAGGGTAAGACAAAATGGTGTACACCAGCCACTGGGTTGAGCTTTTTCACCTGTCTAATGCTACTGGGTCAGTGCAAATGAAGGAGAGGCAACAAGGAGAGGAGAACCATGTACATTGTTAAGATTTATGTGTAATGTTGTCAGCGAGACCTGTTCTTCTATGCTACACTCAGGTTGATTCCCTATAAAATTTCGGCTTGTTGTTTTATATAGATATGACTTTATATTCAGTACAAATATACATATGCAATTTCATTTATAAGATATATTTTCTTTTCAAGGAATATTCTTGAAGAATCATGAAGTGCAAAAGCGAGGTTAGATCTTGGAAAGCTTTCCAGATTAACCTCTAGTCAAACCGATTGAGGACCACCTAAAGCATTTTCACCGTCTGCACTCAATGGTATCTTTGAAATGCACCTTTTCCACTTCAAGTCAGCACAGCAAGACTGGCCAGCAGCTGGAAAAGCTTTAATCAGTCTAAACATACTAGATTTCAAGATTGGGCATAAGTAAGTATGTGATTGAATTCTGGTGGTACATGGCGTAAGTCCATGTATATACGTGCAGGGACTTATAAATGCCCTGCTTACAACCACCTCTAGTAGAGAAAGGCCACTGTGCGATTGTCCAAAATTAGCCTGTATCTTTAATAAATGGGCCCCATCTAGGCGTAAGCCCTTGCTCCTTCTCGTTAGACACTCAAATCCAAGACAAATCAATTTAGATCACTGGCAATGTAATACAAATGTCACTAAAACCTTTCACAGTGAAAGATTTATTATTTTTATAATACAAAGGAACCACAAAAATGTTGACAGAAACCAGGATCCAGGGGATGTTTCCATATAGGGTCATGCAACATGGTGAAACTTTATCATCATGTTCTGAGGTGCAGTTTTACAAAAATACATGCATCATGTTATCTTTTTTGGATATAATTAATGTGAAGAAATATGATTGGCTCTGTATGATATACTCTTTATGCCAGGTCTGCTGATGGAAATATAAGTTGGTGCTGTGTAACTTCCACAAGGAAACGACCCTTGCTTGTTGGCAGGAATATTGAGGATGGACTCTAGGAAGTCTGGCCAATGCTTTGGCCACCAAACGTTGAAAGAATATTAAATTTCATAGGCATTTTTAATTTGAATAAGAAAGCAGTTCCTTAGCAACACACGCGCACCCACGCCATTCAAAACACAAGAAGTAGAAATATCAGTGGGTATTGCATGTGCTCATTCATGCACACGCACTTTGTCCATACTCCACAAAATGTATTTTCTTATAATTTACCAAAGATTTGGGACTGTTTTTTTTTTTTTCTTTTTAAAAGACAGTTCAATCAAAATAGGTCTCAAATCTGGCTCATTTAACTATGAGAGAGCTATTCTTTTCATAATACAGTATTTAGGTATATCTTCAAAGTTTTTATAATCATTCCTTTATGATTCAGTATCTCGCACCATAGTCTTACACCCTTGAATAGAACAGTAGATCCAGAACTGGGGTGCATTTTAGCAACAGTCAGATTTTGTGTGGCAGAAGAATTACACCATTGGCCTTGATGACACACCTGTCCAAGATTAGAAAAGTAGAAGGGGCCATTTCAAATGTAGGACACGGCTAAGAATAGAGGACATCTCTCATCAGGTGGTTTTAGGATGATCTGTCATCATGAGGGCTCCCATCTGAGTTCTCCGTCTCCCCTTCGGAAATGGCTTGCATGGGGGCCGTGTAGAGGCGGCTGCGCGTACTGTAGCGACTGCTGTTGGCTACAGGGGGGATCCGAGAACGTCCCTGTCGAGATGCAGCTGACAAAGGCAGGGTTTTGGGGGTGAAACTCTCAGAGTTGGCTCTGGGAAAAAGGCCTGGTATCTGGATTGGGTCTAGGCCAGAAATGTGGGCCTCTTGGAGTGTAAAGGGTAGCTCCTCAGCCTGTCTTATGGCCCCTTCCTGAAGGGGGTCCCCCGGGCTTTTAGGGGTGATGGGGCTCTTCAGAATCTCCGTGGCTGACATGCGGTAACTGGAATCAGACCTGCTGCCTTTCTTCAGCAACAGTAGTTTAAACTCCTCGTTGGACGTGCTGGATTTCTTGGCGCTGCGGTAGATTGGCACGGGGGCTCGTTGAGTCCCGGCAGCTGTGGCTAAGGTGGCTGGGATGTTCAGAGGAGGAGCTGGCGGGATAATGACGGTGGAAACAGGGGTCACTGGTGCTGCAGGGCAGAGTCGAGACTTTGAGTTTAACTCTCCTGAATCTTTACGGCCTAGGACCTTTCTCTTGGATCTGAATGAGGAAATAGCAGTCATCAGCAACAGTCATCTTTAGATCAGATGTGTAGATAAAGGAATGGACAAGATCAATCAAATAGATTGACCACCAATGGAGATTTTACAGTACCTGTGTATCATGGCAAACAGGTCCTCAGTTGTACGGGTCTTGTTGGGTGATGTGATAATAATGTCATCATCCACTTTGGTGTCATCCATCAGAGGGGAGAGTGAATTATCACTTGGTGTTGAATCTGTAGCACAAAACATGCCTATAACATGTCATCTGGTTGTTTGATCATTTAGTATACAATAGGGTTGGGCCAATTTTTTACATTGCCCCTTTCAGCTGGTCTTCCGGTATATTAATAGTAGTATATTAATACAGCTGCCCAACCCTAGAATACAATCTGTGAAATAAACATCCTTGAAACCATTCTCTCTCTTTGTGATTACAGGTCACACTTACACATGTTTTTTGAGCTGTAAACTAAATTATATTACTGAACTGTGATATAAGGCATTATAATGTTAATCGTGTGACATTTCTTAACAAATTTATAAATATTGCCACTTTCTTGGTCAAAAATATGCCATCAACTGTCTGTCCATCACTGAATCTAGAGTGTCAACCAGTGGGGACATGTCATGAAATGCATATGATAAAATAAATAATGCCCTCTAATCAGAGGTGAGCAGCCACATCACCCAGCCACCCATAGGTGGGAGTCTGTAAAAAAAGAGTAGAATTTAGTTTACCTTTACTGAAGTAATCCTCAGTGTCAGGAGTAGTGGAGTCATCTTTGCTTTCCTGTGGCTGCTGCTGATGGGCACTTCTGGTAGCACCTGATGTCACTTCCTCCTCTTCTTCCTGCTCCCCATATCTTCCTCTCCTTGCATCGCTGATTAGGTAAGGATGCGATGTCTCTATTGTGGTACCAGGCACTTTGGCTGGACTAGCCCAGGGCCCTGAGTCTGAGTGGGATAGCCCAGCAAATTCATACGCTGGGGGTGGAGGGTGGTTCGATCGCATGCCTCCTCTAGAACATGCAGCCCTTGGTGGCTCTTTCACTTGCTCTTCCTCCTCCTCCTCATCGTCTTCATCATCATCATCATCCTGGGAGAACGAACGCTCCCCCAAAACCCTGAACTCAGGGTGTGCATGAGCTGAATGCGTGAGCCCTCTGAACTCTGTGTGCGAGTGGATGTGTGTGTGTAGATCCACAGGCGAAGGGTGGGGGGCACGTGGCACAGGCCGATGCAGGGGTGAGCTGTCCTCGGAGAGTTCTGATGATGGGTCCATCCGTGTTCTGAAAGCCGTCATAGCCCAGAATGTTCCAGGTCCATAGCGGTCCTGTCTGAGTAGCAGGCTTTCATAGGATGGAGGCCCATCAGGGTGGCGGCCAGGGGGAGGTGGATGCAAGTGTTCAGGGGAGGAGATATGGTCATGACCTGGAGGCCTAGGAGGTGGTCTGCGAGGAGGGAGAGGCCTTGTGTTAATAGGCGGTGGAGCCAGTGTAGAACCACTAAGAGGACATTTGGGTCTTGTTGCAGTCTCTGCTCCACTTGCTATTTCCTGGTCTGCAGTGATGGCACTATCTGTAGATTGGCTAATAGACTGGAGCTGCACTGAACGAAGAGCAGATGGAGTTATCACCAATAGGTTGGAGCTGGGAATTGTTAGAGCAGAGTTTGAACTTGGCGGTGGGTTGGTATTTGATGGCTCTGGGGCCAACAGCTTTGTTCCAGTGGCTAAAACATTTGCAACTCTGTGTTTGCTATGGTGGAGTGTGTGCATATGGTGCGTTCGGTGGGATAGCGTGTGCCTGACATAACCACCATGAAGAACATTGAGATCAAGTTGAGTAGGTGGCGGTGGGAAGTCTGGGTCTCTGTTGTAGCCAGTGGAAATTGAAGCACCATCCCTGGGGAAGTGCTGCAGGGAAGAGAGAGAAGACTTCCTCTCTGGCACTTTGGGCTTTCTCTTGCCAGTTGAGGGAGACAGTGGTCCTGGGAAGAACGCTGCAGAAGATGTGGGTAAGGTTGATGTTGGAGTCTCTGATTGGCTGGAGTAGCCACTTGATGGGGAGGCCAGGCCAGCCAGCTTCTCGGGGGACCCAAGTTTGAAGTCTCCAGGTGGGAGGGGTGGGCTAGTTGTCCTGGTCTCTGAAGCCTGAGCAAGTGCCTGGGTTTGGGTTTCTGTGGAGGAGGACGAGCTGTCTGGTGACTTGATACAGTCCATGACAGTAGTGCCTGTGGCTGTGCTTGAGTTGGACATGGACGTGTACTCACCATTGTTGGACTTTAGCTCAGTGTTGTGAAGCCACAGGTCTGCATAGTCAGATTGCACAGCTCCTTCATCCTTAAATGAGTGTGTATCTGCAGAGCTGAAGGACATAGGCTCTACTATGTCGACGGTTTCACCTAGTCCCCTTCCCCAAGTTCCCAAAGGCTCTGTCACTAGACAGGATGTTTGTAATGGTTCTGGAGCTCCTGAAAGCTCTAACTCCAGTTCCAGCTTCATATCTGTGGAAGACAAGGTGAGCTCTTGTTCACTAACCATCTTTGGTTGATCTTGATCTGCCTGTGTGTCCGTTCCAACATCGACACCACTACAGGGGTCCTTCAGTGAGGAAGTCCGTTTGGGTGGTGGAGGTTTGACTTTTGGTTTCCTCAGTGGACGACAAGTCCTCCCCAGGGTCATAGTACCTGTTCTGAAGTCACCTGAGGGCTGGGGGTAAATTCCATAGGATCGTGGTGCTGCCACAGTGTTGGATTGGCCACATTCAGGACCTGGGTCTGCATAGTTATACATGTATCCTCTGTAACTCTGATTACACTCCCCAAAATGCATGGACGAGGAGTAGAAACCCTCTGTATCAGATGGGTATTGAGGGCCAGACTCTTTTTCAGTGTTGCTGGTCTTGTTAGTGAAACAGATTTGGTCTTGTAGACTTTGTTTAGAGCTGTACTCTTGCACTAACCCATGGCTCCGGCTCAGAATTTGGGTTTGGTCAGGGTCTTGGTCTGGATCAGTCTGGTCTTGGTCTTGAGGGTATGTCCACTCCCCCTCACTGGCTGTACTGACCCCTGCGTCGTCCAGTTGATCTGTGGCCGAGGATGTGAAGGAGCTTGACCTGTGGCCCTGGCCCTGGGGTCTGAGGTCCGAATGGTATGAGGGATCCAAAGAGAATCCCTCATCAATGGCATTGGGCCCAGTGTTGAGTGACAGCTCTGAGTCACAGTGGGAGGAGCCTGTCAGTGGTGGAGAAGAAGGCGGGGGAATGGTTTCAGAGGTCTGCGAGGGGCAGGTGGAGCTGGAACCACTCCAGTTACCGCTTGAAGATTGATGGTCTTCCTTGTGGTCCACATGGCTGCCCAGGACTCCTGTGGTAGACACAGAGTGAATAGGGCTGCTGAAAGTATCTGAACTCGATGAGATCTCACAACTGCCCATATCAGCTTTGCGGGGCAAGCGAGAACGGCCTCTCTCCATCCAGCTGTGCTCTGGGCTGCCTCCTGCTCCACCCCCTCTGTCTCTCTCTCCAGATCGCTGTAACCTTTTTAGGCTTCCAAGTTGCAGAGGCTCAGGAGCTGCCTGGTCATCTGTGCTCTCTTCTTCATCCTTCATCATCATCATCTTCATTCTTGGACTAGGGCCAGGGGGAATAAAGTCCTCTGCTTCATACGGTGACAAGTCCTCATCTTCATCGTCATCATCATAATTGTCATCATCGTCATCCTCATCACTGTCCATCAGACGCCCACCCTCTCGAGGAAGGCTACGAGAGCGCAATCGTACACCATGGGCTGTAGCACTGGTGTATGTGGAATCTGACTGGTCACCCAGGGAAGAAATATTGCCTGTTGAATGGGAGAGAGATGCAGGGATTCCCTGATGGCCACGTTGGGCTCTGATGCGCCTTCTGGATGGAGCAGCTGTACCTAAAGTGAGAAATACAAGAGAGAGAGAGAGTCTTGGATGTTGAATATATATGAACCAAGTTACCATGCATAAGTTAATTGAGTTTGAAAATGAAAGAAGTGTGCGAAATACAGGGGGTTTCTGGGGATCCAAGACCCCTTGGTTGATACTTGAGACCCCCTGAAAGCTACAACAGCAAAACTCTAGGGGTGACCCTGGAAATTCTTTTACAATATTATTGTCATCTGCAATTGTCACCAAACGTCTATTAAAAGCTTACTATTTATTCACAAATATGAATATAGAAAAATATTGTTGTTGTTTCCTCCAATATCGCCATTGAATAACTGGTTGTTTCTGGTGAGGCCATCTTCCATGGGTGATGGTGTTGCAATTGGCTGCAATGCAAATGTTTTGTTGTTATAAAGCCTAATGTTGCCCTGTACTACCTGACGAGCAGTGGATATTTATTTTCCACGTTATCGAATATTTTCATTCTCTAGCCTATGTTTCCTGTGAATTGTTGATAGAGTATGGGTATTATTCATACTGGTTAAAGGTATACTGGTTTGGTTAGATATTATTGGCAGCATTCAGATGGTTCTCCCAATATCTGATCGCACTACACTACACTCCACACTACCCAAAGGGTTACACAATGTTACACGTGTGACACACTCCAGCTGAGTGACACTGGCAAATACATGTTGATGTTGTTGTTAGCACACATAACTTGTTTCCACACGTCTTTACTATTTTCTCCATGTAGATCAGTCACAACAACAACAACAACAACAACAACAACAACAACAACAACAACGGTCTGAATTACAACTGCTATCCATACAGTAAATGACCTGTTATAACAGACGAACTGCTCCACCAGGTTTCCGCTCAGCCAATATCTCATTGGCTGTAGCTCTCTGACAGACTCTGCGACAGGTGCAGATATTTAGCATGCTGGATATCTGTAATGTATCTGTGATGCAGCAGCCTTCCAGCTTGCCTCTTTGAAAAGTCCACACATATTGCTTGACTGCTGATTTGCGAGTGCTGTGCAAACACAGGTTTGATCGGATCTGGGACTTTTGCCTGGGAGCTTCAGAAACTGTTTTGAAAATCAGGGCTAAAGTAGCTACTAAATGTGGGAGCCAGATTCATGAACCAAATATACTTGTCCATTCTCATAAACTTACATGCTATAAGAAAATCATCTGTCTGACAGCCAGAGTCACGAGTGCGATGGATACAACCACTGATTAAGAGGTCTTCCTGACAGAGAGAGAGTTGGTGTTGGTTGGCATGGACAATCACTGTCCGCTCTCTTGCTACGGGTGATTCATCGGAGTCTGAAAGCAAAGAGACGAAGCATGTTGAGTTTTACTCCTACAAGTACTGGTAACATTGTCCACACAGCTTTATTGCTGAGAATCGGGACCTCCATTATTCATGATCAGCTTGTAAACAAATCCAAAGCTTCTTAAAACAATATTATTTGATTGCACAAACAAAGGTGAAACATCTGAAATGTATATGGCAATGGTCCATTGCATTATGAAACTGCATGCATGCACAACTACAGGTAAACAGGTCAAAGCTGAACCAGGAAGTAGCTCACAAGTAACTAGTACAGTTTGGGTAATGGACTGCCTAGTATTTTTGTTTGCATGTGATTGTTGCTGCTCATTTAGCTTGCCCTCATGAACTCATGACTGTTTTAGCAAGGTCACCTCATTCCCAGATTTCAACAGTTAAATTGGAAAAATATTAATAAAACCAATAGCATTTTGCCAAGCCTAAAAGATTATGATCCATACAGTATAATAAGCCTAAGTTTTCCAGGTGTGCTCTAAAACATACCCATGTCCTGTTGTACTCTTTTGGGTATTCCTGTGATAGTCTTCCTCCTCCTCAGCTTCCTTCTCCTCTGAAGAACCGACTGGGAATGGACTAGAGAGCAACGAGCACTTGCTTCCCTGTCAAACCCAACTCCTGCAATAACAACACAGAAGCCATAAGCCATATAAAAAGCTATAGTTTAATATATTCAATTTGATTCCTGGTTTTCATGCAGGCAGTCTGGGTTTGATTCCTGATTTGGGAACAGTTGCTGTTTGGTCACTGGTTAGCACTGTTGTCTCACAATAGCAAAATCCCTGATTGATCCTCACTAGGGCTCTTTTTTAAAATGTTCCTATTTTTCTTCTTTGTCTTACCTGTGACGTTGATGGGGATGATGCAGGAGGAGATGGAGTGAGAATCGGCAGTTGACTTCTGTTCTGATGGTGGATGGTTTTCCTTGGACCAGTTCGTCTGTTTGTCCTGGGTCGAGGGAGCATTGGGGCCTGAGGCCTTCGCTCTGTGGCCTCCCAGGACCTCACCACATTCACCTTCCCCTGTCGAGACAGTCTGGACGGAACAGACGGACAGCAGCAACATCATGTACTTGGTAGGTGCTGATACAGTCCTACGCTTTAAATATACAAGTTACTGAGTTTGACGGACTAAAATTGAAAAGTTGCATGAAAAAGCTGCTATTTTGCAAATTTTCCGGAACATCAGAAGATATGTAATGGCAAAAAGAACACTAAAGTCAGTGCAGGGTGAAGCTACAGATAAATAAATAAAAAAATCAATTGGAGGGTAAACAGAAAGTTAAAACAACACAAATGCTTGATACCTTTCTATTCCATGGAATGAAGATGCAACCTTCAATAGGGTGAAGTGAGTAAAAGCACTCAAACTATTAACATAAAATAAAGAAAAGACAAAAGAACAGATGACATGAGTAATGCAAAAGATTCAATTATTTTAAATAAAAACATTAGTCAAAAGATGAAGGATGTATGAGACAGACACTACAATATTGTTAAAAAATCCATGATATTAATCTATCTCATCTATGTTATCTGATATCTTTCTTACCTTTCTTTGGATGGTCTGAATATCTGCTTCTCTCCCTGGCCTCTCCTGTGACAACAGGAAAACACACACACATAGTCAAACAATTGTTGCGATATGTGCAGGTAAAACTAAAATTGGCCAATTCCTTCACTAATGAAATTGGAAATGTGTCCGTGAATTTTCTTACTTTTCTCTGTATGGTTTGGATCTCGGTTTCTCTCACAGTTCTCTCCTTCAAGAGATTCAGAAGTAAAGAAATGAAGGTGAGGCTAGTGATTTATAAAAATCTAAATAGAAGAAACCTTAAATATCTTCGGTAATTAGGTGCCAATATAACTACATAATAAAAGAGCGATCTAATGTCGTGCTGTAGTGTGATGTGACATGCCCCTACACACAGCAGTGACTGTACACAAAGCACAGGTGGAAACCACACACATCTTACAGCAGGCGTTAACATGTTAGACATAAACAGACATGAACACACGGACAAGTTTCTGTTTTACCTTCCTGGGTTGATAGTCTAACTCTCGCTCCCTCTCTGCTCTCTCTTGCTGCATAGCAACATCAGAATGAAATCGTGTCAGTTTGTAACAGATATTTAATAGGAATCAAAGGTATCAATTAAAAAGAAATGTATTAAGGAAAATTAATACTTAATGTCTTCCTCCCTTTTCTATACCCATCTCAACATGTACAATCTTAACTTTCAACTGTACTGAGACTCGTCAGATAAACATAGTTTATTGGCCCACTTCTGTGAACTGCTTTGTATGAAATACAACCACATAATATATGATATATAATATTCCTGTCATTTAAAGCAAACCACTTCTAGATAACTGTTCCCCTGATTGGTTGAGATATGAGTCATCCTCACCGCTCGTGCCAGGCGACTCCTCTGTTGCCGGCGGATGCTGTGTGGCGAGGGGAAGGTTGGCATAGGTGGCGCCACTGAGATAGAGATGGTCACCCTGTTTCTCTCCCGACTCGTGGAGCAGTGCTGTTGTTCGTCTGTGAACCCCAAACACACACACACACACACACACACACATGAAAACTCAACACGGTGTGATTTGTCCACAACATAATGCAGCTGTGCAGACTGGGTCGGCCTCTCACCTCGGTGCAGGGCTCTGAGGCTGAGCTGAGCGCTTCTGTGCAGCTCCTCCAGACATGGTGGTCGGGAACAAGGATGAAACACGTTGTGTTGTTGGTGCCATGGAGCCTGATAGTGAAGCGACAGCTTGCTCTCTATATCCAGGTTTGACACCGCTATAATGAGAGAGGAGAGAGACAAACATATTTTAATGAATTTCTATGATGACTTTGAGGTGCAAAAAAAAAATACAGCTGGTTTGCTTATGAACAAAAGGACATCATTTTACCATTTAGACTATGACCATATGAGCAACTAACAGGCAAATAAATTGGGCTTTGGTCCTGCGCTGAACCCCCATTCTTCCTGCTGTTTTTGCTTCCTATAAATGGTCTCTAAACGTCAAGAATGTATGAGTATGGATACCACATCCGACTAAATTTTGCCTACAGCCCCTCAAACCAGACCGTGCTTCTGTGTCGTAACACTACCTGCTCCTAACAGGAGCCTCCTGGTCTGAAAGGTGGAGCCAATGCTGAAGTGCCGTAAACATGAGTGTATGGTCTCGATCACTAGTTTCAAGTCTTCTTCAATGCAGCATGATGTTGTTTTAGTACATTATGGTACACGTCTTGCCAGGTAGGCTGAATGTCATGGTTTGAGATAATTTGATGAAACACATTTATGTAGGACTGTTTGCAATATGATTACATTTTTGATATGGGACCCCTTTACATGACAGGGCAGTGGTGCACGAGCAAAGCTGCAGTTTTTGTTTTAGAAATCTAATTAACCCTTTGTATGTCACAGAGGAAGACAGTTTCCCTCATTGCCTAGTTGGTAATCCAGCCTTGTTTAGGTCTAACTATCAAATATTTATTCTTAAAATAGTATTCCAGTAGTTCTGGACAGAAAAATCCAAACATGTTATTGTTGTTTTACGGCATATTCCTTGAAATGAGACATCTGTATTCCACCAGCATCAGAGAGAAATCAGCAATACCAGAAACCGCAGTGAGCTGAGATCCAGGCCAGGCTTTACAATGTGCCACCTACAGACAGAGACCTCATGCTAATACCAGTCAACACATGAAAATACACAAAACAGCGAAAAATTAGGACTGTTCTTTTAAGTTGATACACCAAGAAATATTCAGAACATTTGCTATAAAGCACATCACAATGCTCTTTCTTTCTTGCACATTTAAACACGAGACAGGCCAGCAGGTGGCAGCTAAATATGCCTCACCACTGCAAATTTGCATACACCAGCACACCACTGCACATTTCTCACAGTTCTCCATGTTTACTACCACCACAATTTCCTATCAGAAAACGCATCCTCAATGATGTACACCTGTGAATCTCTAACTTTCATATCCAAAGCTTAAAATGGTTGATTTGCAAACGATGAGAGGAAGAGAGAGGGAGAAGGATCCTCTCTCTTATCTGCTCTCAAAGCCCCTTTAGCTTTTATTATGAAATCTATTTCCCCTCTTTCTACTCAGAATTCAAATTGCAATTGTTTACCCTTGAAAGCCACACTGTAAAGCCAGGCAACCTTTCAGTGCTCATCAAGGCGCATATTTGCCCGCAATTAAATCAGCGAGCTCACATCAGCAGCATCTGGCCGATTTTAAACTTCAAGGTTAAAGAAGCACATCAGCTAATACTCACACTAGATACACAATTACACACACCTCTGCCCTAAAGAGTGTCACATACAGATGAAGTTATGTGTTGCTTTAGCACATCACACTTTGGGTCTTTTGAAATCATGAAGATAATGATAATAAATGTAAAAGATTCCAAAGACTGCAGCTATACAAACACACTTAGCAGATGGAATTGTTAACCGTAATTTATCGACAAATTGAAATGGTGTGTTTGCCACTTTGGGCAATTTTTTTTGCTGTCTCTAAAAGGTGAAATTCTGGGAGATCCTTGTGATCGCTTCATAGAGCTAGTCTGCTCATTAAACTGACAGATCTGCAAAATGTGCAAAAAAAAACACCCTCCGATACTTTGCTGGTCCTGTTTCTGAGTGGTAATTACCATCAATAGAGTTAAAAAGAAAAGAAAAAGAGGGGCTTAGAAGTACAATATTAGAGGTGTTTCTCTGTAGAAGGTGCTGACCTAGTTGTTGCGACACAGTTAAATTAGTGGATTTGTTGCCGCGGCTTTTCAGCCTGCCAGCCCACTTGTTTCCCCCATCTTTCTTCTCTTCATCCCTTCCTTTTATACTTCTTTCTTGCTCTCTTACTGCTGCTAAGAATGTGTCTCTAATTACTCAGCTAAATATTCCATGCTGCTTTACTGTCATAAAAATAGATGTTCACAAAGACGATTTTTTTAACTGAAATATCACATCTTTAAAACATTTTTTCCCACTTGTTTAAAAAAAAAAAAAACACATCTACTCCTGTCGTCTGGAAAAAAAATCCAGAATATATGAAGATATAAAAGTCCTTTCTCATAATATGTGCTGGTGGTCTCATGTTTCCACATCACACTTGGCTCCAAAATAGTTGCGTTGTCACAAAATCACATTGTAAGTAGAAAAGTTAAATTCAGATTTAAGGGGAGCACAGAGATACTTCCCCCTTCAGCAGATGCACATACATCATTCTGTACCGTGAAGCTCAAACATCCATGTAAAGTGGCATTAAGCATAGAAAAATGCCAAAACATGTAGCAACAACTTCAAGAAAAACGTATTTATCATCAGACTGCTCCACACAGGGTGTATCATCATTTCTCTCTTGACCACTCGGTCCAGTACCTCAACAACCTTCCCTCTGGCAGCAACTTAGACCGAAAAAAGCTCAGCAAAACATGAACAATGCAATGCAATTCAGAGTTAATTATGATATCTCAGGGAATCCACCATCCAATACAAATCCTATCCCAAAGTAAAAATAACCGGTAGCCTGTATCAAAATCTATATGTTTGTCTTTTAGACTTTCATCTGTGTCGCCTACCTGCATCATCCCCCCTCGCTCTTGCTGTCCTGCACCTCTTCTTCCTCATCTGCATCCCATTGTAATGAAGCTTATGCTGGGAGTTACCCATGGCTAACGTCCAGGACCAGACATGGCTGAGCACACGTACACACTCCTCTAACGCACGCTCTGTCTGTCTCGCCCTTTCTGTCTTTTACCCATCATCCCTCTTCCTCCTTACTCTATCCCTCCATCTCTGCTTCCCCTCATCCTGAAATCTGCAGGTGCAGTGTCAGCAACTTGCAGTGTCATCATCAGGACTTGCATGCCAACAGCACCAAGAGACGGGAGGAGGGGAGGCACGGTAAGAAAGAAGAAGGTAGAAAACATTCTGTGCAGAAATGAGAGTAATGCAGTAAATTCACAAGCATTCTTAAAACCAGTGGTTCAAAGATTAGAAGAAAAATGCAGATGTAAAAAATGCAAAAACTAAATTGATAAACAAGCTCCATTTTTTTTAGCTTCTTCATGCACTCTAGCACCTTATATACATTCAAAGTAGTGTTGTTAATAACAAAAAAAAACTGTTTACTTTCATATTCAGTTATGACTTGTGATGTTTAAAATATTAGTCACTGTTTCTATTAGTATTCTATTGTATTACTGTTAATAATTTGAATGATATAGTTAATTATTATATTATATTGAGTTCAACTGCTATCACATCTATCGACTAGAATTGGAAAATTTATATTAAATGCAAATATGTTAACGATAGGGGAATGTAACGATCTCGATGGCTAATTTTCACATTCATGACAACTGTACAGTGATGAATTTTTTCTAAAAATATCCAGTTTCTATCATATTAAGGCTTACATTTAGGGATAATTGAGCACGTGGATGCTTTGAGTGACAGGTGGGTGCCGTATCAGTTGGGCTATGTTGTCACTGCCAAGATGGCAACAGCTGAAGCCACCCGAGCCTCACAACGACTCCTCAGAAACCTATGGGTGGCGGTCTATGAGCATATCTCGAGTATAACGGCAGGAAGGTGACCATTGAGTCAGACTACTCAGCCTACCTGGGAAAAGCTAGAGTTCTAGGTGGAGAAGTATCCAAGCAGGCCAACTATCCAGTGCTAGAACACAATCTAATGTGCTGACGGCTACAATAAGCCTGACTATCTAAAGAACGGCAACTCCAAGGACCTTTGTGTCAAACTCCTGCTTTTTTTGCACCATGAGCAGCTGGTGGATGTGGTTTGGACACCTGGTAAGGATGTCTCTCCCTCCCCATTGCAGGAGCTCATTGCAAGCCCAACTGGCATGAGGAGTGGGAGTGCTTGGGGATGTCCCAAAAGGACGTTTAGACTGCTCTGCTTGCTCTTGACTTGAAAATGGAGGTAGATTAAACAATAGACGGATGGAAACGCTTCACTCACAAACTGATGAGGAGTTACAAGTGTGTTTCTAATGTAGCACTGCAAAATCAAGAAAGCCGTGTGCGTGTGAGGAGAGCCATTGCAACTAACAACTGTCAGGTTTTAAGTGCTTAATGTACAGTTGGTGAGTTATTGGCTAAAATATGAAAGTGATTTTTTTTATGGCACCACTTCAGTTTCATCTGGCTAATGGATCTAATTTCTATTACCCGAGTTGGGGAATGAGATTTATCCAGAAACCTTGGCTGGGGTGGGCCTTTTTATGGAGATCCACAAACTTTTAGAGAAGAATACAGAGAAAAAGAGCTATAATAGAATAAAATGCTGCTGAGCGTTTCAGAAAGCAGCTCCGGCTCTGTTGTTATGCACAGAGGACACACTGTAGTGTAAAACAACACACTATAAAAAAACATCACTATGACATTTGCAATGAGAACACAGACTCTCCACATGTCGCTGCTTTAATATTGCTCGTCGCCTCTCTGGCACAGCTATATGATTTTGTATCCCTCTCTCTCTGGTCCAGATGTGAGTGAATGTAAGTCATTAGTGGAGAATGTATTAGGGTGTATCTGGGTCAGGCAGCACACTCCCCTATGGCAGTAGCTGCAGAATCTTGTCATAGTAGACAGCTGTTATATAAGAAAACACTACCTGGCCGGTTCTGCAGAGGAAAAACTGTGCACTGTTAGACGTTCTGCAACGGCTCAGCAGTCACACCACGCACCACCTCATCTCATCAACTGTAGCGTGATATTGATTGCAGCATTTTGTTTCCGCCAGTCTACAAACTACAACAACTTGAGCCGGAGCAACACTTTAATTTTCAGGAATAAGTTTTACATCAACTCCCCTTGGCTGAGCATACCTGGCGGAATACAGCAAAAATACATAATCAAAGCTTCACGTCTTTGATTTAACATGCCGTTTCCTGCTCAACTAGATGATCTTATTTCCATCACCTTGTTAACATCTTCATTGAAGCTATATATAAACTACCGAATGTTTTCCAGGATATTCGCCCAATGAAATGGCACAAAATCCAAAATCTATGATTAAAAACTGGGAAATATTCTCTCTACATTTTTGTTGTACATGGGTGAAGTGAAACATTTAAACCATCAGTGAAATATTGAATCTCAAGACATTTTTATGGATGCACCCATCCACCAAATTATTTTAGACACAATATTCTATAATTCAGCCTGATCTCCAGTCGTTGATATATTTGAAAACTGTGGGATTTGGCTTTGAAACTTTTCTGTGCTTGACTCAAAAGTGATGAATTGGCTAAAATAGCATCTTATACTCTTCTGTTTATGTTTAGCACAACATAACAAAGACTGATAATGGCTTTTCCTGATGAATGACAGTGAGAGGATGTTATTGTTACAGTGTTAACGTCACAGTAACACTATAAACACATTCCTGTCCTAATTAAAGTAAGTTCACATTATAAACAACAACAATATCAGGAACTAAAGAGGTGATGACAGTTTTTGAGCAGCACAGATGTTACAGAGTAGACCGTACCTTTGGATCGTACGGGGACACAGCCCAGACCGAGACAAGCCAAAGCCATGTTCAACAGCTGTCTACGCTCTCTTCTGTTCCTCCGTTTTGTCTTCCCGTCTCGCTCCTCCCTTCCTCCCGCAGACTCCTTTTCATCTGTTTCTCAAATATTACTCCTGCAGACCTTTCTGAAACATTCCTGTGCAAGTCCAACATCCAGACTAGCAACATCTGCAGACACAGACCCTCCCCCTCCACCTCCTCACCCACCCACCTGCTGTCCCTGCTCTCTCCTCCCTTCAGCCGACCCAAACCGTCGCCGTAGAGAAGTATTTCTCCTTTTGTTCATGTGTCGTGTGGACGTTTGGCTTCGGCCTCGCCGAGAGCTACATCGCATTCACGGAGGAACGGTGCCGATGTTTATTCACAAACTCAAGCGCCTCTCTGTCCCGTCCCTGTTGTGCCGACGAGCCACCCCCGTCCGCCTGTGTCAGATGGTAGGATCCTGCCTGGGCATGGCCTGTCCCAGGCCATAATCTCTTTATGATGCAGTAATATGTGGATGGGGGGGTTCAGCCGCAAAGTATTAATGTATTAATCCACCACATGCTGGGAATATGTATCACGTGTTCAATCTTTCTATTGCTGCCACCAAAGAGTGATGATCTAAGTGTGTGTGTGTGTGTGTGTGTGTGTGTGTGTGTGTGTGTGTGTGTGTGTGTGTGTGTGTGTGTGTGTGTGTGTGTGTGTGTGTGTGTGTGTGTGTGTGTGTGTGTGTGTGTGTGTGTGATATTTTGACTTTTTGTTGGTGTAGAAGCATGTACTTCTACAGTTTAATAATTGCTAACGTTAAACCAATGATGAAGAAATGAGCGAAAATCTGAAAGCTAATTATTTCCAATATCTTTGGGGATCCTCATCTTTCTTGGTCAACCTCCCCATGCGGTTGCAAAATACACAGCATGACACACACACACGCACAGACAGAGACAGAGAGAGTGTACGAGCACCCTGCCCGGTAATCTGCTGTAATCTGGAGCTCTGGCAGTTCACTGACTTTGGAGGAGAGCTGGCAGTCTGCTGGAGGAGCTTTCAGCCTCCCGCCGTGGCCGGGAACAACACAGACACACCGAAAATATCTACACTCAGGCGCACACACGCGAGAGGCCAACACGTGGTCTTCTCACGCTCCACCGCAGTGGTCAATATGAGCACAAACCGGGAGCGTGGTGGGGAATATTAAATGTATAGACCTTCCTTGTGGCTTGCCTCACTTATTTGCAGCAGTTTCTCTCAACAGGGCTGCTGGGAGGCATTTAATAGCTTGTCGTCCCTGGGGTTGTTTGTCAGTCGTGGTATTGAGTGATGTATGAAACATCAGGGCCAGACCTTTCCACTGCATAGGAGCTGCATCGTAGCCTCTTGGATAGGGGCTTGTCGTGCCTCGGGAGCTTAGGCCAAATCACTTAATCACTAAGTCACTTAAAACACACTTTTACAGACTTGTTTTTATGTGGGTATCACGCTCACTTCTTTGTATTTAATACATCTATTCCTGCCGCCCCTCTGTTTCTCTCCATAGTGTCTCTATATTTTTGTCCGTGTCCTCCTTTCACATGAAATGAATAAATCATACTACCCCCATTCCCTATTCCCATCCCTCGTCCCCCAGCTGCACACCTGCACTATTGTTCGGCTTGTGTTCTGCCCCTCTGTCCTGCACGGCATTCATGTTATAACAAGTGCGTGGCTGCGTGCACAGTTCTATAAAGGGTCGAGGCCTTTCCGTAATAGCTTGCAGGCGAGTCACATAAATCCAAAAGTCTTATTTATAGCCCCGACCATGTCACAGTGAGCCCGACGAGCCAGAGAAAATATCAACAACATAACAGCAGGTTAAATGTTCAAGGGATTATTTCCTGGCTCTGCACTCGCTGTTTACCCAATATTCTCCTCTGATAGAGCTCCTTTGCTGCCCCTTAGTGGCACAACATCAGAACGCTACACTGATTCAGAGATGATGGTGTATGTGTGGACTGGAAGGACTCGGTGGATTTGTTAGTGCTGCTATATGTTGATCACATAGTTCCTATACTGTAGTAAACATCTTAACTGAGAAAATAAGGTCACTATTCTGTCGGAAAAAACAACATTTTCTTAATTAATGAATGGAAATACTGTAATTCCATTGTAGTAAGCAGTCGCTCTTTCTCCATTTATCATTAAACATGATCAGAAATATGCCTATTCACCTTTTTTTCTTTTTAAAGCTCAATGAGATGATGTGTCATGTACCCCCACATGTTTAAAACTCACTCATCAAAACCTTTTGCTTCACTAGTTTAACTTTGAAGTGAACCAGGACAACTTTCCCCCCTGCCTATTAAGCAAATTGCCTCCTAGCTCCATATATACTGTCTCCATACATTTTTTTTGCTTGCAGTTGGAATTAGATGAGAAGATTGTTACCACTCTCTCATCTGTTCCCCAGAGAAAACTGTTGGTATAGTACATTTTGCAAGCGACGGATTCATTGATTGGTGATGTTTCTAAATCAAAAATGCGTTCCATGAATACGACACAAGCTCTTGCAGAAATGCACAATGTCACATGGTCAACTTTGTGAAACGATTTGTCATGTTTGGCACGAAAGCTTCTTGGTTAAGGATGGAAAAAAAGATAATTGTTTGTGTTAAAATAATAATCTAACTACGTAATCTAAAAACGTAACTAGTATAAATAAATAAGAACCAAATCTAGCAGACTTTCCTGGGTTTAAGCCCTGTGTTTTTCTTTGACCCACCGCTCTAAATATGTCCGTTGCTCTGGGCATCACTCGTACTACGTCTCTTGCTCTGGACTTTTAACATTTCCGTGGGTTGCAGTAACAATGGCAACAATTTTCCATGCTGAGTGGCCAAAACATAGCTTTAGTCTTTAACCTCAATTATTACTATTTTTTTCTGGCTCATTTGCACAGTTAGTAATGCTTAATTGAATACATGCAGAAACAATTTGACAAAAGAAGATATTTTATAGCTGTTTGGAGAGTGTGAGGAGTTTAAAACCTACATATTTTGCACTCAATGTGAGGCAGAAAAACATCAGAACGGCAGAGAAAAGCCGCAGCAGGAGATCAATGTTTTATCATCTTATGTTGTTTTAGGGCCTCCTCTCCTTGCTCAAACCTTTGTGAGGCTTCTGTATTTCCCCAATCCTCATCAATATTGCAGCATTGTTCCTAAAGAGGCAGTAATGAGGGAAGGAAATATGGAGAGGATAATAGAATGGCATAAACTACAGGAACAGCGTTTCTGTTCCATTCTAATTGGTGGATAATTCCTGTTTCTTTTGTCTGAACGGTGTATTTGTTTGGTAACAACATGAGACAAATTAGCATGACTTTACACATACATACACCCACACACACATACACACACAGCGTCATACATATACATACACTGAGTTCGAAATCGCTAACTAATGTCCTGTATACATACTCGATCTATGTACCGCATACTGCAGTATTAGTTTTGCCATTTTGCATACTGTCCACACTAAAGTATACTTGAGTGATGCTTACCTATATCACATGACTATCAATCACAATGTAACTGTCCTCCGTTAAAAGAAAAATGGTTTAACTCAATCATCGTTACCCATTCCACTCAATTTTCTAGTACCATTTTAAGGCAAATAAAAATGATTAAAAATGAATTAATTTAAGTTTAAAATGTTTGAAATGTAAATAATATATTTGAATTTGATATACTTGTATTTGAGCTCCTCCTCTTCCATTACTGTTAATGCCATTTTCCATCATTCGTAATTATTTTATTTGGTTAATTGTTAATTATTGAAACCGTCTGCCATTGAAAAGTTTGAAAGACACATTGCATTTGAGGGCAGATGAGTAAGTCGAGTAAGCTCTCGTCTCGACACTACAGACTCAATTTTCTGTCATGCATAGTATGTTATTTCGAACACAGTCGGCGTGTGAGTTACCAGAGGGGTCGCACTACAGGTAGTTTGTTTGGATTGTGCCTAGTAAGTGACACACTGTTCATTTATCTGATTGTATAATTATTTAAGGCAACACACCCCAGGCAAAATCATAATTTTTCATGCACTGATCAATTTAGCTTCCATAACGCGTCATCTTTCAGACTAGAGAAAAGAAAACAATCAAAATACACATTTAGGTTAATTTTATACCACTTTGTCTTTTTGCGTAGATTTCTCCTAAATTCACTAACACTTAGCATTATGTCTCATTTGCATATTTAAACATAACATTTCGTAAAACTTGTAATACAAAAAATAATTGTCTTTATATCTCTATCTTTATTTGTTTTCCATATTTCAAATGCCATCGAACCTTATGCTGTAATTCCTGTGGAACCAGAGTGGGGATTAGATCAACCAGCTATTTTATTTATTTAATTTGAGGAGGGCAAGAAGCAGAAAACTATACACCTCGAAAGAAAAGATGAGATGTTGTGATATATTTTGACGGTAGAAATACATTTTCTTTTCCTGTCTCCCATTTTATCTCCTGACCCGCAGAATTATTTGATCACAGATAACAGACTTTGACCTGCAGAGCTCGGTGTCAGCGAAGTCGGTGATGTTCTATATTTTTCCTATTTTCCTAGTGAATTCTATCCAATAAATTCATCCTAGTATTTATGAATGTCTCTCTAGCTGAAGCCTGATAGTTTATTCCTCTGTTCCGTTGTGCTCAACAGTTGTTACTATGAAAAAAGCATCAGTGAGATAAAAGTAGTTTTAGGGCTCGGGGCTGAGAGCCACAAACAGAGTAGAGAAGTTACAAAGTGTTGAGAAACAAACTAATACCTGGCTCGCATTACACAATATCAGACGATAGCCCAACCCGACTGACGTTGTGTGTCAGGATCAAAACGGGTGTTTCATCCAACGTAGACGTGTGTTGGTCTTGGTATTAGCTTTCAATAAGAAAAATGTAATATATACAATAATGCCAGTGAGATCGTTAAAGCCCACAAATAATGTAGCTCTGACAGAAAGCAATCATGTGACCGTTTAATTAGAGTTAGTTAACTGCTTTACAGGAGGCGTGTTGTTTTCATCTCATCACATAACATCACATATCATCTCTGTATAGACCAGCGGCAGTAGGGCGGGAATAAACGCCACTATCATGCCAACAATGACGATGACAGAGAGTTTGGTGTGTGTGTGTGTGTGTGCGTGTGTGTGTGTGTGTGTTTTCTTATTGTTCTCAGTGTGTGTGCGCTTGTCAAACAGACTTCAGCCAGCGTTATTGTGTGCTATTGTGTGTGTGTGTGTGTGTGTGTTATGAATGCTTCAGCCATGTTGGTGGAATGGCACGAGACAAGCCATCGCCCATGTTATTTTTAACTGCGTGTCTCCATGGAAACCGGCACATATGCAGGGATGGGGTGATCTCCTGCTGTGTGAGTGTTGAGGAAGACTCCTACTGCTGGTCATAATATGAGTGTGTGAGTGTGTGTGTGTGTGTGTGTGTGTGTGTGTGTGTGTGTGTGTGTGTGTGTGTGTGTGTGTGTGTGTGTGTGTGTGTGTGTGTGTGTGTGTGTGTGTGTGTGTGTGTGTGTGTGTGTGTGTGTGTGTGTGTGTGTGAGTGAGTGTGTGTGTGCAGGCGGGTGTGTTCAGGTTCAGGCGTGTCTGTGTGTAAGAGAGAGTCTATTAATTGTTAATTCAGCCTTTCAAATTAAAAGCACTTGTTTTTAGAGAGAGTGTGTGTGTGTGTGTGTGTGTGTGTGTGTGTGTGTGTGTGTGTGTGTTGTGTGTGTGTGTGTGTGTGTGTGTGTGTGTGTGTGTGTGTGTGTGTGTGTGTGTGTGTGTGTGTGTGTGTGTGTGTGTGTGTGTGTGTGTGTGTAGGCATGTCACATCTGAGAGAGAGAGAGAGGAGAGAAAAGGGAGGGGAAAGGGCTTCTGAGGCAACTGAGGAAACACCAACACGCTATACCTGATGACAGGAGGCGGTGTGCTGCTGCTACCTCAACCTGAAATAACCCGGACTGGGCTGCGAGTTCACTAAAAGCAGGTGAGCTGTGGAACCTCGCTATTATCTAATAAACTCTCCTTAATGCTACTTTGCTTAAAATATAACACCTTGGCACTGAACCCACCATTAAAGAATGCATCGCTGTGATAATGAAATAATGAACGGTAGATAATTGTGAGTCCAGGAATAAACTAACGGGGTCAGTTACTGTATTTTGGTCCTGTGTGCCCTGGCATCATCAATACTGACTCTTCATTATTTATAATTCATGGATCAATGAGTATCGGTGATGAAGACGTTGCCATGTTGTCGGATTGTGGGGGAGGTTTTATGTTGGGTGAGGACAATCTTCTATAGCTTTAGAAACCATCCAACAGTTCTCAACTGAGTGAACAAAGTCGTTTCTATGGAAACAACTTAAAGATTAAAGCTGTGAAGAGCGAGAGCCATGCCAGTGTGATTCCCATAATGCCTTGTGCCTGGGGATCTCAGAGAGAGAGAGAGAGAGATAGAAAAGAGAGACCGATTGAGTGAGACATAGAAGCAGAAGACTGTGTGTGTGTGTGTGTGTGTGTGTGTGTGTGTGTGTGTGCGTGCGTGTGCGTGTGTGTGTGTGTGTCCACTCTAGAAGGTCCATGCTACAAATCCCCAGTCTATTGTGACAGTTCACATGACCAAAGACACCAAACTCAGCATCTATGCATAAACACACAAATAAAGCACCCTGTGTCAAACCCCAGCCTTTAACCTAACAAGAACCACAACTCATAGATTTCTCCATCGTGCTGCTCCCTCTGCTCTCATCCATGTGTCATTTTTCCTTCAGCGCAATGCATGATTGTATAAAATGCTTGGTTAGTGATCATCAGTTGTACACTACTTTTTTAAGATGTATTATGGGATACTTTGTATCCACTCTATAAGATATAATAATTCTAACTATACATTCGTAGTGCAGTCCAACATGGTGAACATTTGCCAATCTTCCCTGAACACAAAGTACAGCTAGGGCTGATGGGAATGTCATAAGTTTTGTTAGTTTTTATTCATAAAGCAAAGTATCGGACACATTTTGACCTGATGATGGCACGAGATGACAAGTGAAGGGTTCACCAAAACCACTAATGTAAACGTCATGGTAGCACAAGATGGGGGGGGGGGGGGGGGGGGGGGCATCACCAAAGTCATTGAGGTTTATCCTCTGGGGAACATTTTACTGAACTTCATAGCAATCCATCAAATAGTTGTAAAGATATAACAAAAGTGGTGGACCAACCAACCAGCGGACCGCGGTGCCTCGTGCATGGCTGAAAACCAGCTTTTGGTCCCCAAAGTGTGAGTTATAAAACAGCACACACACACACACACACACACACACACACACACCTTTGTAAGCATCACTGTCTCTAATTGGATCCTTCACCTTACTCTCACACACTCTCTCTTTTCTCTCTCCACCCAATCATCTATTTGCATCTTTTCTTCTTCTTAGATTTAATGTATGTGCCTCCTCCCTCTCTCTCTCTCTCTCTCTCTCTCTCTCTCTCTCTCTCTCTCTCTCTCCCCCCTCCCCCTCCCCCTGGGTGATGCCAGTGCTGTTGTCAGGCTGGAGCTGAAAGCAGCCAATCGCGTGGCTCTGTGCTGAGGAGCTCTGGGGTGATGTTAGGCAGTTTCATGCTCATACGATGAGCTTTGCCAAATGTAGGTCATGCCTCTCTCTCTCGCTCTCTCTCTCTCTCTCGCTCTCTCTCTCACACTCACACACACTTTTACAAATACACACTCGCACACACACAAAACCTCTTCACCTCTTCACACACAGATATGGAAGTGTGTATTTTTGTCGCATAGGTACACACACACACTCATAGCCGCAGACACACAAAGGTGTATCCATAAAAACACCCAGAATTCATCCCTCCACACACACTCGGCGTGGCGCGGGGCGGGCTGACACTGCTCGGTGGCAACACCCTCCGCTGTTTGGTTGAACCGGTGGATCTGCTCCCCACAGGACGTTGGGATTCTTCTAATACAGCCAATATTTCCACTGATGATAAAACATTGATACCAGAGTAAAATCACAGTATGAAACAAAAGAACTACTGTCAGGTCCTGAACTCTTGTTGAACTGCTTCCGTCTGTGCTGCAGTATAGCACAAGCAGGATTATGACGTGAACAGCAGCCAAACCATAGGAGCCCGCAGATTATATATAGTCTGAAAATGTGAGACCTGAACCGAGCAGTCTGACTGCATTTGGAAGATAATTCAATGAATGTATGTTATATTTTTCTTAAGCACTGGTACGAATGAGCCGAGCTGCAGCGAGGATTACTGAGGTCATGAGTCCAAATTTCCCCCCACCCACCTGAGAACGTGTTGACTCTCCAACCAAAGTGTCATCTTTACTATTTTTTTTTACAATATTTATACAATTTCACGTTTAATTTGCATCGATTAGTTATACGTTATTTAATTATATTCCAATACATTATGGTCTGCTGTGAAGTTTATTTAAAAACAATACATCCAACATTTTCAAATAAAGAGCTTCTTTCTATCGTTGACGGTGTGCCACTAGTTGTAAAAGTACATTTTTCTCACTATAAAAACACATTATACACTATACATCCAATAGTTTGGCCCTACTTTTGTATACTTTTGGCCTGGGCCTGTTTTCCATGGTTAGAGCCATGCCCCTTATCTCCAGTTAAGTCTTAATGCTGCTGCATGTAATGATATTTGATACAAGAGTTTACTTCAAAGTTTTGTCAACACCTAAAACACGTAAAACAATAAAGCTTTTAACCATACATCCTAGTGGCCTAGAGCTCATATGCCAGGTCATGTCATTCATCCCATTGATTTGTTGAATATCAATAAATCCTACATGACGGGTTATTACAGGTAAAACGCTCCTCTGTTGGAGCAACTCGGACCATTTGCATGAGAACAAAAAAAAAATAGAAGCTATTTTCAGTTAACAAAGCAACATAAAACACACATGAGAGCTATATCAACCTTTAGAGTATTTTATCAATATTTTAGTTAACAATATATTAAAAAGAATGAATTTCAAAGCATATCAGTCCACTTATCTACATAAGTATCTAGTATCAAATTTGGTGTTTTTAATTGACAGTATAAAAAGCATTGAAATACTGTACTTTGTTACATTCTACCTCTGGAGGCTGGTAAAAAAAACACACACCTAAACACCATAGCTATATCAATGCAAATTGTGTCAAATGATTTGTGCGTGCTGATGTCTCCAGAGTGTATTTATTTTTCGGACAACACTTGTGTGTTGACATTTAGCTCTTTCCTCATGGCTTACGGGGGGAACCTTTCCTCTTAAATTGCTTTGTTGTAGGATATGAATTAGCATTACACAACGAGCTGCTGACAAATATGCAGCCTCCCCTGACACACACACACACACACACACACACACACACACACACACACACACACACACACACACACACACACACGCACACACAAAGCTCCTCCTCAGAGAGAGAATCATTTCTACTTCCCTGGGTTGCCACTGCTAGGTTGACCTATTTTTGTCCAGACCTCTCTCTCTCTCTCTCTCTTTCTGTCTCCCTCTCTCGCTCCAGCCCCATAATTCACCCTGCTTAATAATTCACTACAGCTTTATAAGCCTCTACTCTACTAAATGACAGGCTCAGGAAAACAACAACAGTCTTTACAGATGCATAAATAGAATAATGTGCACATATAATATGGATATACTATATGCAAGGTGGGATATTTACTGCATATGTGTGTGTGTATATACTGTGTGTGTGTATATACACATACATATATATAGCATACAAAAGGAGGGGTACAAGCATATACATTAGGTGTCGGCTATAAAAAGTTAGTAGGTCATTTACATTCACCACATGACGCCACTTTTTCGAGGATAATAGAGTGACGAATATAGAAAGAAACGGAGATAATGGTGGTGGTGTTACTGTAAAACTGCAGATTATTTGCAAGTCTATGCACAGACTCGCTCTGCCTGATGTGATTGGACGGCAGGATTGGGCAGGAACCAATAAGGGCACCAGGAGAAAGAGCAGGCACGGAGAGTACTCTCGCTGATGCTGGGCACACCCTGTAGCCCTGTGTGTGTGTGTGTGTGTGTGTGTGTGTGTGTGTGTGTGTGTGTGTGTGTGTGTGTGTGTGTGTGTGTGTGTGTGTGTGTGTGTGTGTGTGTGTCTATAAAATGAATGTACAGTATGTCCGAAGTTTGTGGTTATTTATATATTTTGTGCACATGTTTGGAAAAACAAGACGTTTCCTTTCAACTGAAAATTCCAGCCTCCTTTATTTTACATCTACCCTGCCCCCTTTTTAAATCTCCTCCCAGGACCTGATGGAGAACAAAGACAACAACCTTAATATATTCTGTACCCATATTGTCATTGCATTATAAATAACACTCGTACTTCTGGAGGCCTTTTTTTTTTTTTTTTTCATAAGCCTGTGTGAATTTTTTTAATTTGATGCTGTTATTTCTGAATTTCCTACTTGGTCTATTTTTAATAGTTGCGAGCTTCAGCAGACGATTCAGGCTTTGAGGGCTTTAGTGGGAGGAGGAACGAGGTTGGCCAAATGGTCTATTTTAAAAGGAATTATTGAACATTTTGGGACATACGCTTATTCACCTTCTTGCTGTGAATCAGATGAGAAGATCGATACCACTGTCATATCTCTCTGCTTTTGTACAGATTAAATGATAAACGATTTAGCACGCCATATAGTGCACTTTAGAGGTAATTGTAGGTGGATTTGTTTACCACTGGAAGTAGATTCTCCGTTTCCAGTCTTTATGCTAAGCTAAGCTAACCGGTTGCTGGCTGTACCTTCATATCGTACAGACACGAGGGTGGTACCGGCCTTCTCATGAAACTCTCTGCAAATAAAAGGGAATAAGCGTATTTCCCAGAAGACCAAACTATTCCTAGTCCTATCTTTTAAATGAAAAACAACCTCATTGCTTCAGTTCCATGCTTTATTTTCCACCGTGGCACTAATGAGAGCAAAGGAAGAGCAGGAGGGGTGTTTGGGTGCGTGAGTGTGTGTGATGCTGTAGTCTGATCGATGTGACAGTGAGAGTGAGTCTCCTCGAAGAACCCCGGCCTTATTGCTCTTCTCTTACACACTGCCTCCTCTTCACACACACATATAACATACTCTGTCTCTCACTGACACACACACACACACACACACACACTACAATGGTTTCCTTCCCTTCTATCTCCTTCTGTCATCGTCTTCCCGCCCGTCGTCCTTTTATCTCTTGTGCCCTTCACCACTCCTGCTTTACTCTTTTGCCCCTTCCTCTTCTTTCTGCCCTTCAACAGCGGCTGCATCCCAGAGGCCAACCACATGTAATGATCCCATTGTCTCCGCTCCGCCTCATCAGCTGACCAAATACCGATGGCTGTAAGCCAATCAGCATCTAAACCATTACAACCTTTACTGATGGAGTTGAAGGAGGCAGGAAACTCAAATCACAGGAGATGACAGAAGTTGTTGATAATCTCTGTAACGCTTGGTTGATAAAATAGGTTCCTTAAGTACGTTTTTCAATCTTTGGTCATGTGATAACAGATGGTCGTATGGATGGAACCTCTGTCTCCATTCTTAGCTCACATGACACCTGAGCAAGTTTCATGAAAAGGCAATGAGATGCTGCTGAAAGTACCAGTGATACATTAGATGATTAATCAACTAGTTGACACAATACTGATATGTTGCTTTATCTAGATGAAACAACAATCTCTGTTCAACAGCATTACATTCTTTCTACCTTTCCTTCTTATTTGTCTTTACTGGTATAATGCTGCACAGATTTGGTTGTGAGATATTTGCCTTTGAGTTTTCTGCTTCCACCAGTGGAGTAGAAGTAGGTAGTTTAGCCGAAATACATTAATGTTGTATTAACTATCCACACTGTTCTCCTAGCAACTAGCTGTGATTATACAGTACAATATATGTGCGTTAATGTGTAAATCAAGATTGAGGGGACGGTTAAGTGGGTTACAGAGACATAGAGACAGGATTAGCAGATGTCATTTCTGACACTCTTTCTAGCAGTTGAGTTAACTCGTTTTTTTTTTATAGCAAATTTAGCAGGATGCCTAGTTAACCATCAGAACCCCAGAGAAACAGAAGAAGATGAGAACAGAACAGTCGATAATCCAGTGTTTGGTGCATCAAACGAAAAGAACATAGTGCCTTCTGAATGTGTCATAAATGTGCCATCAGCGTATCATCCAAGTCAAATCTTTGCTGAATAGAGTTTTGAAAGGTTTTGTTGTTTCATAAAAAAATGACAACGCAACCCCTCCGAGTTGAGATGAAAACAAAGTGAGCAGCTTGAGTCTGGGAATAGGTGGCAGAGGATGGCCGCACGGATAATCACCTCCCGAATCTACTGAACGATTCTGACAGCTTTGAAGGAGATGGAGATACAAACACAGACTAAACCCCATCAGGGGATTTCACTTGCATTTAATCCCCTGAGAATTAAAATAGATTTCAGTGGAATAAAATGTGTGTGCATGTCAAAATATCCACAATGTTGAGGAATGAATTGGGCCGCTGCGAGGAATAATAACACAGCTTTGAAAGTCTTCAGGTGTTCAGCTCTCACTACATGGTCCATTTAGTGGCTTTTGATCATATCCCAGGATCTTCCTCCGCAGAGGAAGTTGCCCAGTTGTCATTAAAATGTAGACTTAATTTTTTCTGATGATTCCTTTCCATGTTGACTTGAAAGGGGAACTCGACTGACTTTACAGTGTTTACAGGTATCTAGCATATGAGAAAAAACTCGTATAAAGCTAAGTGGCGCCAGTGAAGTCTGATAAATTAGTTGAATCGTGTTAGTTGGAGCTGAAGATGACACACTTGGAAAATGAAAACAATCTGAAGTTGTGGAGTTTATATGCAATGTGGTTAATGTAGGCTCCAGGTTTTTGACAAGGTAGAATTGCTTCAAAGGCCAATAATTAACTTTAGTCTCCTCAGAATCAAATTTAACTTTAGATCTTAACATTTTTTGGAAACATCTGGACAAGATGTTTTTAAAGTGCTCAGAAAAATGGAAATTAAAATCTTCATTTTCATGACAACACTTGCTGAGGAACATCGTGTGACATGACTGGAAGCTCCAAAACAGCTACTAAATTTGTTAAACTACTGCTTCCAAGGACAAGAATAAACCTTTCCAAATTATTGAGATTTTAAAATAAAAACATTCAAGTCAATTCATACGTCCTCGAAACTTGTGGTCTGATTCGAGTCGAAAAAGCATAAAAAAGCATCGGGCACAAAAACAGGTTGTAAGTCTTTGAATAGTTCAGATGTTACAAAGAGGATATACGCTTTTACTGAGTACATCTAAGTTCAGTATATGCATTGTATGTATTCATTAATGTGTTCATCCCATGTATTACCACTGAATGTCTGGACATCTTCATCTGCTTGGAGACATGGTATTGCGTTTCTGGTGTAGCTTTAGACGGTGAGTGCATATCTAGTGTGCATATCACAGCCTGCTTACTAGTAACACTATGGGAGGAGTAAAGATTACGTCAGCCATGTTGAATGCCTCTTGCATTTACATTCAGCCCATTTAAGATCAGATATCTATCCGCTCCTCCATAGAAGCACGTGGAAATGTGGATAAGAAAAATTCTGATGTTACAGGTTATAAAACCATTGCTTTCTGAACCATAATGTTAAATACAGCCTACTTTGCTTACAGGCGTAACATGTAATTAAACTTAATTTGTTGCAATAACTCAAAAAGAAAAGTTTGTACAGAACTACCAGATTTGATGTTATTCTTAAAAATTAAACAGGGTGTATTGACTGTTTTTGTACAACAAATGTGAATTAATTCACTTGAAAAATAGATGTTACAATGAGAGAGAAAAATGGCAAAATTTTGCAGTGCCTTAATAGCTGGTAACATGCAAAAAAATACCCTAAACCTCTGCACCTTGTGAGTCGCAAAAACAAATTCTATCAAAGGCAAATTACCACTAGTTTCAATTAAAGCACCCAAAAAGTTGTGCTACGGAACAATGTACGATCTGTCACAGGAGGCCTTGATGCAGCACTATTAACGAGCTCTCAATGTTCAATCCTGATTCTCCTAGCAAAGGACACAAGATAATCAGATCAGTGCCAGCCCTATCCAATCTATCTGTTTACTGTGGAGTTAAGCAAGGTATTTACCATCTAAATCTGTTCAAAGGCTTTGAAACCACGGCCCTGCTTACACATGACCCTGGCTTTAAGAACGTACACTCGCTGTATTCCAACCATATGGAGTCTACGAGTAATAGTGCAACGTTTGGACAGCTGAGATACTAAAGAGTACAACTTTAATAACTTTACAAACTGCTGGGTCACTTGTATAATAAATACATCATAGCAACATTTTGCCTTGCATTTTTCGTGAGAGGCACAACTTTTCTTTCTTTCAGCCATGGTCCAAACAACCACTACTGCTCTTTTTACTTGTGGAAGTCCCAGATATGTCAGAAACACTGTTGGGTCTTCCTCATCAGGTTATCAGTTATGTTTATTTTAAAGCACTTTGAATTGCCTTGTTGTTGAAAGGTGCTTAATAAATTGCCTTGCCTTGCCTTACTGTATCTATCAAGTCACACGTGGGCTGAATAAAGCTGGTGTACTAGTGGTGTGTACATTAAACAAACAGATTTAGCTGTAATTAAATAAACAGATCAAGCAGATGCAGAAATAACTACATTACCACGACAGGCAAACAACTTTTAAAATGCTTATTGTCTTTATGTAGTTTTGATCGATCAAAGCTAACCGATGGAAACATTGTATCTCCAGCAACATTCAAAATAACATCCTCTAAATTAGCCATAAATTGGGCAGCGACGTTGTTTATACACGTACACTCATACACATATGATATATTTTGTCCGGTCTCTACAAATACTAGGTAGACCTCTGGTGGTGCCCACAGACTAAACACTTATTTTTGCTGAATTTTTGATTCGATAGCAGTGACATCAGGAGAATCTCAACATTGATAGGCTTTTTCCTAGGATTGAGGGCACAGTCATCATTGGTGAATATTCACATCCAGCTAACGTACATTTTATGTGAGCGAAGACGCAATGAAAACATTTGCTTCCAGTGCCAAAGCAGATTCTCACCTTCACATTGAGTTGAGTTTAACTTTGCCTCAACCACCATTAATCTGAAAGTAACTAGTCAATAATGTTGTCAAATAAATGGAATCACATCCAATATGGATGAGTTGTAGTGGTGTAGAAGGATAAAGTAGCAGAAAATGGAAATACTCAAGTAAAATGTAACTAATAATAATAAAACACTGCTGGGTAAAAACTTGATTGCAAATGAAGCCAGGCTGTTTATGTGCTGCAGGTATACACAGGATTGATATTGGAGATATATTCCAAAATTGCATGTCATCCCAATGAAATTATTATTTTTTTTTTTGTGTACAGTTGTGCTCCTGTAAACGCATGAAAATGTGAAATCAGTATTGAGTATTGTCAAAAACATTAAAGCACTGTTACTGGTTGAACTAAATAATACTTCCGTGATACTGCAGCAGCCGTTTTGCATAATGTTAATTTTAATAATCCTAAAGTTTAAAAAAAATCCTTCCCTTGATTTATCAATGTGTCTTAATCTATGATGGGTATAGATTTACTGCAATAAATCAGTGGGGATTAATGGCTTTAACCTGGATTCACCTCATCAGTTCATTTCCTGGAATGAGAAAGAGACAGCCTATATACTCAACCGTAATATGGTAATGGTTTATGGTGGTTTATGGTAATAAATAATGAGCGCACTCTTCACTGCAGTCATACATATTAATCTGAAATTACGGAAGCGAAATTTGGGGCGAAATTTGCGCTGAAACAACTCCAATAAACCACTTGGTCATCGTGAATGAACATCACCGGCATCTGTCTAGATGGGACAAGCAGGCGAAAACACACCCAGAACATCATGTCGATGGGGTTATGTAGCAAGCGCTGTCTCGTTAGAAACAACCTGTTTTTAGGCAGAAGCTCTGACTGTACTGTAATGAGCAGTTAAAGAGCGGAGATAATGTATAATGCATTATCTCCCCTTTTATCCCGAGGATGAGAGGAGGGCCAGTTTCTGTGGGATGTCCAAGTGTCGGTCACGGATCTGTGCATCTGTGTTTTCGTCTGCGTACGTCGTACATGTGTGGATGTAGTGTAGCTGTATCTGTCTTTTACACATCTGTGTGTAGAAGAGACAGCATCTGGCCTCCTCCTCCTGTGAGAGATCCCACCTTTTTGAAACGTGAGACTCCACACAGCAAAACGGAGAAGAGAACATTCAACTGCATGGAGACGGATGGCGTTTCCTATCCTGATACTGAGATGTTGTTAAATCTTCCGTGGGCGTTGTGAAGGCACCAAAACGCCAAAGCTACATTAACATGCATAAGCCGTTTACCAAATGTGATAATGAGCGATGTGATCGTGTGAGATCAGTACTATCGGGGCTGTGACCACGCTGCAACGATAAACATCAGATGGTGTAAACGTGCCGCACAAAGGTTCAGCTGGGGCCGTATCATCCTCAGGATCAGAGCTTCTGATCCACTGCAGAACCATATGGCTCCGCTTCACTTTAACACGCATGGATTAAAGGTCTGGTTTGCCCGTCCGCGGACACTTGGTTGAAAAGTCTCACTATATGTGTGGCTCTTTATTTTTTTTTTAATTCTTTTTAAATATAGCAAACATGTTTTTGATTAGGATGTGAAAATGTCCAGTCTTACGAATTCTGTATGAAATTTGCTCCGCCAATAGATTTACCTTGAAAATAAGATTTTACTGCACATTTAGACACAAAACAACTGTATATATATAAAAAAAAAGAAAAAAAAGAACTATATGCCAAATTTACTGTGATTAATTTTAGATTATGATGAAGATGTTGCAGTGGTGATGAAGTAGTCCTCAGCTGTTTTATATGTTAACACATTACTAGCTGATTAAGCACGGCAAGCATTGCGACTTTAATATGTTAGGCTATTAATCTGCTATCACATGTCATCTGTAGGGACTTGGCCTCAGTGGAGTAATCTGCTGGGTAATTCACACACAGTGCTGGGGAGTCCCCAGTAAGTCACACAATCGGTTAATTGTAATTTCTTGCTACTGTAATTATTCAACTGTGTGGTGATAATTACTAGACCATAGAATGGGAGCAGAATCTGTCAGGATACTGTAATTATTTTACACATGTTGAATCTGGAGTATTAGTGCTGTATAATATTGGATAAACAACTCCCCTCCTCATCTGGGATGTAATTCTCCCATTTTTAACCCATTCTCCTCAGAGCAGCTGGCGGGGTATGAAGCGTGAGGTAGTCCACACAGGACGGGCAGGAAGAGGAGGTGGATGGGTCAATCAAGGACGTGGCTTTCGTCCAGGAGACCGCTGTCGTGTCCCGTGTAAAACTCAAAGTAATTGTTGATTAATTTGGTCATTAGGCACGTGAGTCGCTAGTCACGTGACTCGATAGTCAAGTTGACGTGAACCATGTTCTTTCCCTAAACCTAACCAAGTGGTTTGGTTGCCTAAACTGAACTTCCTGTGAAAATTATACCTTTATTTTTGAAAAGATGTAGAGCGTCATAGTTTGAAGCTGACCAAAATTGAAATATAATATAGATATAATGTTGTACTTAGGTTCATGATGCCCAGAAGGATGAATCCTAATGACTTTGGTCACATCAGGTTGACGTTGGGGTTGCCAGTTATTCATGCTCATCTGAGGATGAATTGTAATAACTGTGGGTGATCCCTTGACCTTTTCATTTAATTCCATCACATAGCTGGAAATGAATACAATTCCCTTAGCTGTACTTTGTATTTACTGCTAATTAGCAAATGTTAGCATGCTGAACTGAACCATGATGGTTAACATTGTTAGCATTTAGCTGGAAGCACCGCTGCCTATACGCTGCCAGCTTGTCTAAAGACTCTGTTTCTTGTTACTTAGCAGCTCAACAGTTTCTTCCAGTCTATCGTCTTTCCCCTCTTTACATCCTCACTTCTCTGCCCTCCCCTCCTCTCCTCGGTAACAGCTGTGGACGCCCGCAGCGTTTAGCTAACGCATCTCTAGCCTGTCATCCAGAGGTACTTTAGCGCAGCCGGACACAGCACACACAACACGCATGCTAAGCCTACACGCAGTGCAAACTCACACTGTTCTGCCCACAGTGTCACCGCGCACCCCTTTGTGTGGCTCAGGTATCGTCATCCGGACATCAGAGGTCCCTCCGCAAAAATAGGGAGCGCCTGTTTGTGAAGGTGAAAAGGGTTGTGTACATATATGCATGTGTTTGGGTGTGATGCAGAAGAAAGTGGTTGGCTTTGGTAGGCGAACTGATACAAATGATAGTGACAGATATATGGCTAATTAGTGCAGCCTTGGCTCGGCTGTCCTCACCTCTCACCAGCCTGCTGTGAAATTGGATTAATTTACCTCGCCTTAATGCACTGTATCAGCCGTGGAATTCGACCAAAAGCGAGTTTCTTTAACGAGCACAGATCTGTTGCTAATTTGGGCAGAAGTGTGTTTTATATTGTGTTTAATCTACAACGTGTGTTCAAATACTTTAATGTTGTTGCGAACTGTACTGCAGTGTTCACTGTTCCTCACACACACATGTCTGCACAGCATGGTGAGTGTGTTGACTTCTTGATAGTAGTCCAATTAGGTTGAATCTTCTTTACGGCGTACTAAGGTTCTTACAGAGACAATCTGTTTCTAAGTAACTCCTTAGGAGCAGCTCAGTCCTTAAAACAAGCAGCAGACAACCTCTCTTAAGCTTTTTTTTTTTTTCTTACTCCATCTGTTTCCACGTTGGGCTAACGGTTGAAGTCCATCCAGAAGCTCTTCCGTTGAAAATCATCTCAACCGTCCATGCTTTGCCCCTAAATCCCCTGTTGATACTCATAATCTCAGCTGTCCATATTCTGAACCCTGCTCAAGCACATGGTCACAACATTATTGATATAATTGGCTTCCCATCCCATTTTTGTCATCCGCTAATACCAGGCCACAACAACTGACAGCCCTGGTCATTCCAGATAGGATAGTATTAACAGCCCTGCTGAGCAAAGGGATCGAGAACCGCGTCACCAAAACCTGCAGGTTCCCGTGTATCTGAATGTATGTGACTAATCTGGTCTAAAGAAATAGAGATAATCAGGCTTCAGTTCAAGTGGTTAAGAATGAATAAATAATTATTCTAAAAAAAGTCTTGATTTTCTCACACAGTCTTATTTTCTTCAGTCTCTGCTGCATCTCTCCTTTCATCTCTGTCTGTTTTAACACGACTACTCCTTGCCAACAGCACCCCTGTGAAGTGGAGAAATGTCTGTCTGTGAGAGCCTCTGCGTGGGACTTTCTTGTGATGCCGAGAGGAAACCACTGAGTGAGTGAGGGAATGAGAGGAAGAAGCGTGAGTATCTGTCTACTGTAAACAGTTTTAATGTATAAAATGACATGCAAACATAGGTCTGTCCAGCCAACAGTCCAAAACCCAAAGATGGGACAATTATAGGGGTGTGAATCTTTGGCTTCACAGCGATTCGATTCGATTAACGATACAGTAGTTGGCGATTCGATTCAAGGACAATTTTTTTTTTTGTAACGATTCGATTCGATTCTGTAAACCACGATTCGATTCAGTAACTTGTAACCAAAATTCTACATCCATGAAATAAAAATGCAATAATGCAAGTGAGACTATCTGTATTCTTCTGAAAGGTGAAAAATAACATATTTATTCTAGAAAAAGTAGTCCTGCATAATATTTTATGCTGAATACAAAAATGTAATTAAAATATGCTCGGTTATTTTTTATATTTTCAGTAGACTACATGCTGGCAGGGGAGAGAGTGTCTTAAACGTATTAAAACATTAATCATAAGTAAGAATCACGATTAATCTGATTAAATGCATTTATATCGATTATTTTATTATTATTATTTTGTTATTTTATTATTATTATTTTTGTTATTAAACGATTCATTCTATTAATTTATTGTAGCAGATCGATTTAGTCGAATCTATAGGACTGACAATCGATTCATCGATTAATCGAATGAATCGTTACACCTCTAGACAATTACAATGATAAAAATGATTGAACACAAATAAGGGATTATCAAAAAAGTTGCCAATTCATTTTCCGTTGTTTCAACTTCAATTCATGCTATTTTTCATTTTGAGACGCAGCTAAACCTTATTTGCAGTTCTCATAAAGCTGAAGTTAAAATTCCCAACTTGCTAAATTGTCACAATGACAAATGTTTGAACTCCTTTACAACGTTAAACAAGGTAAGCAGCCATTAACACACTACATGCTGTATGTTTCCTTTCCACTAGGCACTTGTTGCAAAAGATTAGGGATTCTGTTAATGTAACATTTCCTACAGAATCCAAAACGTCCATCTGATGGCTTCTTTGCTTCTTCACACGAGGAAATAAAAGCACTAAACCCACTGCTGTTTGCAGGAAGTCACTAGATTACAGAGATGTCCACTCAGTGTGCAGACACTGACCCAAAGAGATTGCTGAGTATGTGCATTTCTTTTTTGGTCCCCAGCCATCTGTCAAAGGTTTTTGGAGGAATGGGGATGATGATGGGGTCTCCTGACACAGATGACAGCAGTTCAGGACATTTCACTTTAGCATGTCACAGGAGGCTGACACACACACACACACACACACACACACACACACACACACACACACACACACACACACACACATCGGAGGGCCGTTTATGCATGGGCAGACATATTGGATACACACACACACAGGACGGACTCACCGAGCTGCAAGATGTCAAGATTTAGTGTAACAAGTTTGTTTTTCTTGCATATCTGTTGTAATTACAGGTTGTTTGTGATCAGCACCTGATTCTGTCCTTTTAAAGTATTTGTCAACACTCTCATAATTATTATGTGATAGTGTTTGAATTTGCAAAACATGTGTCCACATCAGCGAAGCATAGGATAAAGAAATAGTCCACATTTGGGGAAATTTGATTCGTTACGGAGAATCTGACGAGCAGATCGATGCCACTTTCATATCTGCCTGTTAAAGGAGGATAATATAAATAATAATAATATTTTTCAACCTAATGGGGACAACAATTTTTTAAATGGTCCAGTATTTTGGAAGCACGTTGAAGATGGCAGCTGCTAATGTAATTCCTCGTCTTCATAGTGCTTGAAGTGGTACACCTGTATTAAATATTATTCACATATGAGGGATAGATGTAATTATGATGAAATATCAACATATAGATAAGAAAAACATAATCTGTAAAACATGCATTGTAGAGAAAATATTCTTATTTTGGTTATTTATGATTACATGTCCTTAGCACACATACTTAAGCCACTATTCCTTGATGATATGAGTCAAGTCTTGTTTATTGTTTGGCATAACTGCTCAGGTCTAGCAGAACTACAACAACATGAAAAAGCCAGAGGCCAGTTTCCAGAAAGGGAGCATGCCAGCCAGCCATCCAGCCAGCCTTAGTGCTGTGATGTACAGACCAAGGGGTTCCGCATGCATGTTTTATTGCAGACTGCAACAGCAACAGAGACCGGGGCACTTAAAGCAGAATTTCAAATGATAACATGAGAGACAGAAAGAAGAGTTCAGCGGGTCGCGCGCGCGATCTGAAAAGTGTGTGCGTGTGTGTCTTTTGTATATGAGGCAGTGGAATCAGCCAAAAATAAGCATACATGTAATTGGGCCATGAGAACAGAAATGCGTTGTGATGATTTTTACTCTCCATGACATAAGAGACTCTGAGGAGCTGAATGAAATAAACTGTGTGTGTAAGTCAAGCAGAGCTGCAGCTGGGCTGCTCTGTTGTCTTGTGCACATAATAATAACAACGAAGCCTGTTGCGGTGTGTGTTTACATCCCCACGCACGCGACGCCGTCACATCCCTGTATCCCGAAACGTCTTGCCCACATGTCTGCAGTAACGTCAATGGACTGACCATATGTTCTGATTTAGTTGTGGTGAGTTTGCGTGGTTGTTTCTGACTCCCTCGCACACAAACATACGAGACATAGTACAGGAGAGAGAGAGGAGAGATTGACTCATCTCCATTCCTCTTCATCAGAATGTTATCATTTTAAACTTATTAAAATTGGATTAAATTAGAAGTCCAACGACTACTTTGTTTTGACCTACTATCTTCACACTGATGATGGAAATGTCAGTTTTTTTCTCTCTCAAAATAATAACTTTGTTAGTATTAAAGGAGGATGATGGTTCTCACCGGAGGTTGAGCCGTCTTGACTCGGATACTCTTGGTGAATACATAAAACATTAAATGAAGTGGCCTTTTCATTTGAATTGAAGCTGCTCACCCAGTGCACACACACAGATCTGTGTCTTCTTGTGGCACTGATTTGGTGGCTGCCAGCATGAATGAATGGTCTCTTTTAGGTATATATCTGACCCGGTGGTTCTTATTGTGAATGTTTCAAGAGCGTGGTTTCAGTGTTCCCATCGCAGGACCCTGCAGTTTAGATGAGGCCACTGTGGTTCCTATCTTCATATCCTCATTTATCTTCTAAAAATTTTTTTCTTAACATTCACTTTCAGGCCAAAATGCATTTTATATGTATAATTTGCTGTTGGGCCACGGCGGACCGTCTGGGACATGGGTGTATTAAGAGAGCTGGATACGGCACCACAGCGTAATCAGGAACCCGCCCTGAGTAGCATTAAAGCGCTAGGATTGGCCAGGCATCCATACTTGAGTGAGGTACGAGTAACCTGATTGGTTCAGGTCATATGACCTGACCAATGGGTTGTCCTGACCCTAACCACTTGAGGTCAATGCCTAATCCCAAGGAAAACCATGGGATTGATAATGACATGGCGCAGCCAATTCGTCTCAGTGATCACTCACAGTATTGTGATGGAAAGAAATGCCCCCAAAAGGCCAAAAAAACATCTCCTCATGGACCACCATTACAAAAGAGACATCTGTCCTAAACCTTAAGAGCTTTAACTATTACTACTCCTAGCAGAAATAATTTCTTTGTATGTCATAATGCCAATGTTAAGTCTATGGTCTGACTGGGAACAAGTAGGCCAGGAAGAGAAACCCATGGATAAGGAAGCAAATTTCATTTAAAGTCCCCATTCTTATTTCACATCTATGGTCTCTCCATCATCTTATGCTTGTAGTTTGTAACCTGTAGTTTCTTTCACACCACCAGCAGATCAGATTTTTTTTTTATTCATGTAATACTTTGGTTCCTGTAAAACTGTTTGGCTTATTAGTGGATGTTGTGAATATGGTAAACATTACCTGTAAAACAGCAGCATGTTAGCATTCTGCTCAAACCACCGCAGCCGTAGCTAGCATGCCTGTCGACTCAGTGTTGTTGACGATGTGAAGTGCGCATGTTTAAACTGTAAGCGCTGTTGCTCTTTGATATTCTGCAATAATCTGACATCTTTCTTGATATATATATATATATTTTTTTTTATTCCATTTTCAGAATTTAGTTTTTCCTCTCCTTTCACATCAGAAGCCCTTAACTACCAGGGGCTTGCTTTCTCTGTCTCTCACCCTTTCACTCTGTTATTAAACTCTCCTCTCTCCGGCTTGTAAGTGTCTGGGTGGAAATCAAAGTGCATTAAACATTAAATATGCTGTCAAGAGGCAGAAGTCTCTCCGTGCTGCTGATGATGGGGGAAAGTAGGGCAGTGAGGGAAGAGGTATGGATGGAGAAGAGGAGAAGAAGGAGAGTGGACACAGATATGCAAAGATGGAGGGAAAGACAGACGGAGACCGAGACACTGAAGAAGCTGCGAGAGACACACAAGACATTCGCACATATTGGATTATGAAAACATCTGAATGGATGCTCTTGGTGTGAGTGTCTGTAGTTGGGTGAGAGATGGATGAGATTTGTCTGGACAGTGTATCCTAACCTGCCTCGTGTGGTTGTAATCAGACCCACGAAGCACACACAGAAAAGGCACACTGAACAGTTTCAGCCTGGTGGCCAGCTGCACAGTATAAAGTTGGTAAATATGCCTCTATTTCTGCTTTTCCTGTAGGGGAGAGACGGAAACAAAGCTAATTTACTTCCACACCACTGGGGCTCACATACGCTGCTGTTGGCTCTCTCTCTCTATCTTTCAATCCTTCTCTCTTCACCTTTCCGCCCATAACAAACTGCTCCAACGACATGATACGTGCTCAAGAACGGATGCTAGCTGTACTAGAAGAAATAGTGAAACTGTACGACCAGAGAACGAGAGAGGGGTTGAGTCAGCTGAAAGGTTAAAGCAGGCCTCACTCGCTCTCCTGTTACTATGCAGACTAGCGAGATAGAGCAGTCCCCTGCTGCCACGGGCCATACTCTCTCAAATCCAAAGTCAAATTTGCTTTAATGGCATACCAGGAGGAAACCAGCTTTGCCAGAGCAGTACAATCTATTTGCTACAGACCAATATTTCCACATTAAAATCCCTTCTCAAAAAGTCACACCAGGCAGAAGGAATATGAAGCCTAAATGTGCTCTTTGTATCTCATTTGTGTCGTGTATATTGTGCATGATACCCCCGTTTTTGTCTGCACATATGCAGTATATATTAGACATATTCTCCGTTTGTATGAAAAGGGTTTTCTAGGTGGTTGTTGTTTATCTCTAATAATAAATAGTGTGTGCATACCTGTGGTCAGACAGCTGTCTGCCGACGTCTCTTCAGCGATAGCTAGTTGCCTTAGTTGCCGGGCGAGGTGGGAAGAATTACTAAACATATAATCTCTGCACTTATTGTGAAGTGTGTGCGATTAGATACTTTCAGTTTAACAGTTTTGTATTTGTGTCTTTGATTTTTTGCGGTGTAACTGCATTTTATGTCAGCATTTGCTTTATGTAATACAAGAAAGCATCAATATCACACCTGTATATTGACAGCAAAATAAGATCAAAGGAGGAAAATAGTAGGTCCTAAAGAGGATTAGTCCAACAGTCAATCAACAGAAAAGCAATCTGAAACTATTTTGACAGACAATTAGCCGTCATTGTCATCTTTTTACTTTGTTTTTGACATCCAGAAAACAAAATCAAACAAACAATCAATAAGGGTTCATTCATAGCTGAGTAATAAAGCACTATACTCGTCATCAGCCATCTCATTTACCGGAGTTATCTACAAACAACCCACAATATGTGACATATGAGAGGAAATAGCTGGATATCCCGAACATCCCTGCAGCTTTATCAACAAAAGACCCACAAGAATGTCCAGCTGTGCATTGTTACCCAAACAAAACACAATGACATCAGCAATAAACTCGAGAACTAAAACTAAAGGTGACCCCTACCATCGACCCAGCCCACCCACCTCGATAGATCTCCATATAAATACACTGATTAATGTGTATCTGGATGACAAAAAGATCAAAACAAACATTGAATACAATTCTATCAGGATTTCTGTCATTCAAGACATGAAAGTGCCTGAAATATTTGCAACGAATCATGAAAACAAACTGAAGGTTCTTGACTTTTCGACAGTCACATATACGGACGGCCTATTATTGTCACTACAAGATCATACTAGAACAGACTGTTTTGATGAATGTCCAACACATTGTTTTCCCTGAATGTGGCAGACACAAAACAACACCTGAACGCGGCCTACTGCTACGATCCGGATCAATCCGAGTTAGCGCCATATTGACTGCCTCCCATCTTGATACAGTACGACGTAGTGAGGAAACCCTGTTGTCACTGACGTTCAATGTCAGTCTGTGTGTACACACTGAGATATTAAGCTCCTCAGGGTTATTGCTGCCACTTGAGAGCAAGAGGGAAGATAATAGCCCTTTGGAAAGCTGAATAAAAATAGCAAAAACTTTGGTGGGCATCCAAGTATGAACATTGGTGTACAGAGGTCTTGAACTCTCCCTGCAACCATGTTGACGTCCCACACAGACAGCCGAAGACCGTTTTTTCAGCTTACTCGGCCGTCTTTTTCCTCGACAGCGTGGTGAATGAAATACCTAATGACCAAAATAGAGACGAAGGGTGAATGAGGATCCCAGATGGTGACTCGTCAAACGAATATGCGTTGTCACTTTACTACATTTCAAGATATCCCCGTTAAAACACAACACATCCAAACAATGCTAGCGTGTTTAGAAAGGTGCCCTTTAGACTGTTTCCGTAGTTTTCACTTTTTTGGGCACAATTTAAGTTTTGAAAAATGTCAGATTGAGTGATGGATATTTGGTGAATCATAGAGTTACAATCTAAATTAAAAAGTGCCGGAAACTCCGCATCAAAAGTCGCAAAATAGGAGGAGATATTGTGAAACCGGGTACGATAATGGAGAAGATGGAGAGATACAATTCCTCCTTTTAAAAGCATTATTCAGTGTGATTTACGCACTTTTGCACAACCCAGGTTTGGGGTTCGGCATTAGCTCAACAAAGCTTTAAATTGGCCAAAAGGGGTGTATCGGTATGATTGAAGACCACTTTTATGATTGGCTAATTATTTTCTCGGGGGTGTCATCGTTTGTCTGGGACAGCCCAAAATCACACAGAATAAAGGGGGGATTTTTAACCCCTTTGTTTAAACTCTCATTTAATTTGAATAATATTTAGAGGCCTGAAGAGGTCAAAATGCAGCATTCCACAATAAAAGCAGTGAATATTAGAGGAAATTCTGAAAAAGAATCATAATTTTATGTAACAGAATAGTCCTTTTTTAAAAGTCTTATGTGTGGAACCTAGCCGGATTGATCTAGCGCTTGTAGGGGTCCTAACTCCCAGGCTGGGAACCACCGAGGAAAGCACACTTACTCGACCGCATGAGCTGCACGATGGCGTTCCTGGATTTGAGATTCACAAAACTCTTGGAAAACCGTGAACTAAGTGATGCGTATTTGTGCGCCTTGTCTGGCTGCGTGGACATAGAATCCAGAATAGTTGGATGTGGTTGTGTGGAGAGTGTTATTCTGTGCAAGGACGTCGTAGAGTAGAATTTAATGTGTCAAATTCATTATATCGTGTGTCCCTTCCTGCTTGACAACAACCTTCCTCATAATTGAATTCCAAAAAACGGCCTATCGTCTTCTAGAGCCTCGTTCATCCAGATCCACAGCAAAAACAGCAGAATGATACAGTCAGACTGTTATATGTGATAAAGACATCCTCACTGACACATATGTTCCCATGTGTGTGTGTGTGTGTGTGGGGGGGGGGGGGGGGGTGCTACAGTAGCTTTAGGCCCCAAAATGCTCTTTGGTTGTCCCAGATTATGATAACCTACAGCGGCGATGAGAAATTGGACTAAAAACCTTGAACGCATCGTGTGGAATCCTTAAGAATCCTTCTAAAAGCCTCACACTGAAGGACTGCAGAGGACATAAATAATATGCTGTACAGAATGTGCTGTTACGTCCGATTGCAGAGTCTCTCATTGATGCCAATCACACTTGTTTTTTGGGGGGGTTTCTTTAGAGGAGGAGGGGAGGGGAGGGGGGGGGGGTTCATGTGATCTGTTCTCAGCCGACACCTGAATATCTAGACATCTGATCAGTCCGTGTTCACCCGGCAACATGGGCATCTGGATTCATTATTGATGCTGTGTTGGTGCCGCTGCATGTGAGGGTGGGTTTGGCGCACGGGGAGTCGCCTCTGAAAACCCCAACACACACACACACGCGCGCGCACACACACACACGCGCGCACATCTCACAAACCGTTTAGCAGATTCTCGACTCTGAACTTCGCGTTATTCACGTCCTGAATGACCAAGGCGGCATTTTTTCCTTCCCACCTAAAACGGCGCGTGAACATGCTTCAGGTGTGAGCTACCCGCAGTAACGAGACTGCGATGCTGAGCCAATGCAGCGGCAACACACGCCCCTCCGCTCCGCGCTGCCTGCGAACACACACACACACACACACACACACACACACACACACACACACACACACACACACACACACACACACACACACAGCCCCCCCCCTCCCGTCGACGGACAGACACACATCCGAGTCTGGACCGCCAAATGAATGAGCAGTCATCACATCCCGCGCATCTCGATGTTGCTGGATGGTCGAATGTGCAAAACGCAACCGTGTGACACATTTCAGTGGCGGGGATGAGAGCGCGGCCGCGTCTACGGCGTGCGTGCGTGCGTGCGTGCAGCTGGGTAAAATCATTTTGAGGCGGGCGCCCTTCGAAGCATGAAGGCGCACACAAATACAACATCAATGAATCAAATCACACATTGCCAGGTGTAAATCATGACATTATTTCTTTTCTTTTCTTTTTTTTTTGAAGGGGGGCTCATACACGTGTGGTGGTCTACTTACGCACTGCCTCCTTTTTAGGGTCTAGGGCACTGGCAGTCTGCTGTATCTGGCCTATTTTGTTCTGGAGGACCCAGACCCGCTGGTTGGTGCTAATGATGTCGTTTTCCAACTCCTGAAATAAGGAGCAGGCGTGCCGGGCCAGGTCGGACAGCTGTCGCAAGGTCCGGGACAGAACCACGTTACTGATGGCACACAGGTCCTCGAAAAGCAGACCTTCATCGTTGGGGATCTGGTGCCTGCACAGAAGCTGCGGCTCCACAATCCGTTTGGCGAATGGCATTTTTTGCAACGCCAGAAATCAGAGGAGTTGTAAGCCAAGTGTAAATTATTCCCACTGCCTATAAGAAAAAGGTAAAAGGGGGAAACAGACAACATCCAAATCTATAAATCCACGAGAAAACCCGATGATGAGGTTCAGGCCGACCGCGCGTTATCCCCGGGCGTCAATCCAAAGTTCCCAGATTCTCCTTGAGATCCTCCATCCTGCTGCTGGGTTCTGGGGATCACTCACACTCCCGCTCACACACGCACACACACGCACACACATGCAGGACACGGCTGTAGCCCAGGTCAGTGGTGTGAGGATGCGTGTTGAGTCTGCGATCATGGGTTGCCTCCGTGCTGCGTCAAAGCAGCCGCGACGAAACGGAAACGCCGCTCAGCACTTTCAAAATAAGACGCCGGCTCAGGAGGAGCAATAAACAATGACGGGGGGGAGGGCTGCAAAAATGGTTCAAGACATTTCACTTAACATAGGCGTTGGCCAAACATAAAACAGACAGCGTACGGAATGTCTTGAAAAGGCAGGTAGGCCTTTTTTAATGCACAAATATTGTTTCACACTCAGTCCGCACGCATTGAGCTTTATTTTGTAGTTGTGGCCTTGCGTTTCCGGTGTGATTTTGCTTGTATTTCTGGGGATTGATGCAGCCTGTCTCTGTGGCCTGAACAGTGTGCGGGCTGAGAGGATGAGAGACAAGACTGAGGTAAAACCCGGAGATGTGGATGTGTGTGCACAAGGAGCGCTCATGACAACCAGCAGCTACAAGTTCCTCCTCATCCCAGGAGGACACACTGGCAGAGCAGCCTTTTATAACAAACATTTCACCCTGACATTGTCCTTAACATCCTTTTTATCACCCTTCCTAATTTTATGATCATTTACGATTTGATTTGAACAGGATTTCGAAACATAGACTGTGTATAAGAAGTTGAGGTAGTCTTTGTGACGTAACCCATTGGTTTGGAAGCCGGTTCGGTCGTTGCCATCTTGGATTTTAGCCGTGGCCATCTTGGAATTTTGCAACCAGTGTACGGAAGTGATAGATGGACAGTGGAGGAGCGACAGGTGGATCTCAGTGACAACCCGGGTGATGGAGAAACGTCATGATTCATCTGAAAGTAGCTTGAAGTAATGACACTGGAAAATAATAAATCCACACAACAGGCTGAAAACACTTGATTGCAGTGTAAGACTATTAACACGAGGTCTGCATTTTTACAATATAATGAGAATATATTTTTGAATATATAATCTTTTCCTGTAATTTCAACGAGTGCATTCAATGTTCTCATGTTATCAAAGATTTTTATGAAGAAAGCGATGTTTTGTGTTACTCATATCGCCTACTATGATCTTCCTTTGTGTCTTAAGTTATGTTTACTTGGTCATAAGAACGACGGGAAAACCCAGCCTAATGCAGCAGAACACCGCATGGCTTTGGTTGCTTAGAAATTAATATAATTGGGGATAAGAAATATCTCTGCTGTTATTCATCATCATTCTAAAATGTAAGTGTATTCATTTTTTTTTAGTATTATTATTATTGCAAGACAGGGCGATATACAACACAAGAATACAAGAGGACCACAAGGACAGTGCACTTTTTGACAGATTGGTCCAGCTATAGGTCGGCCCGCTGCAATCTGATTGGCCGTAATGTCGTTGTGATTTGCCCATAGATGGCAGAAGTTATTATTCATGTAAAAAGAAAAAAGTTTCTATTAAAGAAGACAGTAACGTTGCTCTACAACGTGATTATCTTGGACACATTTGAAGTTTCTTCCGCCATTTGAAAAAAACCTGGAGATTTAACACCTTGGTGCCCACCAGCCGTGGGATTAACCAGATTGAATGTGGAGTGTTATCATCCAACCATGATAGACATGCCAATTAACAATCTAAAAAAATATTGAAGAGATCATTCACTCCCGGACAGTTTGAAGCATAGCCAACTAGATGCAATGCAACATATTAGAAACTCACTGTGTCCTCCTGCTCAAACACTGAGCTTTTAAATTGCAAACTCTAAAAGTTCACCTATACTGTAGCTGTACGATGTCCAGTTTTTTTTGCTGAGTTTCCAGGTTGCTAAGCCTGGCTGTTGTGTGTTTCATTCACAGTGATTATCCTATAGCCTCTAGGCCCAGTCTGTATATAGACATGTCTGCACTAAACTTGCTGCTGCAGCAAATTTCCGCCAGCACAGATTGACAGTGACCTGTCATGCGCTTCGCACTGAGCTGCCGAGAAGACAAGCATGACTGCAAATTGTAAAATGTTGTTTGCGTCCCAGCAAACATAAACCATGCAGTGATGATTTATAACGAGCCGCGGGGGAAGGACGTTGATGAGAATGAACAATAGCGTTGCTTGTTTGAAAAGACAGTGTGACATTTTTAAATTTGTCGTAACATGAAGCGTGGTGAACATTCCTTTAAATTCTATGCATTAGACAAGTTATATATTAATATTAATAATAATATTAGATACTAACTATCAACTTTGTTTTGTTTACGTGTTACTGAAAAAATATATAGACATGTTAAATACTTTTTAAATGAGATCAAATAAATGCATTTAGGCATAATCTATGCTCACCTTTCATATTGGATTCAGGGTCATACGTACCGATCGATTACCAACATTCAGGCTTCCTCGTGTGGCCCAAAGGTGAACTGCAGATATGGGGTTAAAGAAAACAGTAGACTATGGAAGAAATTCTGCAAATTTGTTTGGCGAAACTAATAAAATCTGGTGCGATCCACATCTGGATCCAGACCCAGACTTAGGGAATGACGGATCCAAACCCTTTACCCTGGACCTGAACCTGAATTCTCTATCTCAAAGCACCTTTCCCTGCCTTATTCCAGATATCCTGTGCAATTAATACAACTTCTGTTAGTTTTTCTGTTAAAACTTTAACTTAAGTAACATTTAAATGCAGGACTTTTACTTTGAACAGAGTATTTTGACAAAATAATATTGCTACTTGTATATAAGTAAATCATCTAAAACTATTTAGTCAAGTACAATTTTAAGCTTTATGCAAGTATTTAGATTCAGTGCAACTTCATAATTCAACACCTACATTTCAGAGGCAATTATTGTACTTTTGACTCCATTCCATTAATATGACGGCTATAGTAGCTAGTTATTGTGTCAACAGCAACTAATACAGCTCTTCATGTGGGCATGTTGTTTACAGTAAGTACTTGAAAAAAAAAGTGAGCCTCTCCTTTAATGAGCATGACAATACCATCTATGTCCACAAGAAGGTGCTGTTGTATCAAGTTAATGTTCCCATGCATGTAAAACTGCTGCTCTGTGAGAAACATTATATATTAGGCCATTATAAATAAATAAATGGATAAAATACAGAAATATGCCACAATATGAGCACTAATGATTGTCTTACTGACAAATGATAACCTGAAGCCTTTGATGGTTTTATTTTATTGATGATTTATTATGCCATTGATTGAGAAAGAGAGTATTAAATGATCTCTCGCTCCAAATAATAAACCTTGCCCTCGGGTCTGATTACTTATCAGCATTTAGGGCTCTAAGAGTGCGTGACTTGCATTTTATCCGTTGCTATGAAATCCACCATCACCAGATAAGAAGGGTGGCGGCTCGTCTAACGCTTCCTGTTTTCTTGACTTTTCTCCTCAAAGGGTCATGTTTGTCCAAGAAATGATAACAACAAAATAAATAGAAATACCCAGGAGCCTATACGCAAGTGAGCAAACACTTTTTCCCCTCATAATATATATTAATAATAGTGATAATAAGCTCTACATGTGTATTGAACCTTTCAAAAACAAGGAATATGAAGTAAATACATTCAAGATCAAATCATTAAGCAGTTACAACAAGTTCCATCAGTTCTGAAAAAAACAAGGGTGTAAATGGGTGCACTGCAAGGTGCCGAATGTTTTAACTGTATTCCAAAAGTTTTGGATATGCGTTATCAGGAAACAGAGACACCATGCCAAAAACAAATGATTGTACACTTATCGAAAGAGATGATGTGTCTGTTTTGTGACTGATATTGATAGAGTAGAACGCAGACTTCCTTCTATGGGACAGCCCAGTGATGTTCACCCTCTCTGTTAATGAAAACGCAGATAAACCTCAGTTATGGCTCTGCTGTCCAAAGGCCAAGGCAGCGCAGAAGGTTATTGAAACTGTATAACGCCGTATATTGTCCCTCCTTCTCACAATTGGTTTGTGTGTGGGAATGGAGAGAGCTGAAGCCGCCAATATGTCTGCTAGGGTTCTTGCACTGTTGCTGGCTGTGTCCTGGGCTGTAAATGCTCAGACAGATGTGGAGAAGAACGCCACGTTGTTCCTGCAGAGGTTCGACGAGGAGGCGACTGCGCGTATGTACCAGTACTCGCTGGCATCGTGGGCCTACAACACCAACATCACGAAGGAGAACGCAGACAACCTGGTAAGCATCGGGAGGCCTTTTAAAAAAACAGATCGAGGAGTTACGTTCATGACAGTATTTTGATGCGTTTTCATTCTACCCAGACAGAACAGGGAGACATTTGGGGCAATTTCTACACCCAGATGTCAGACGAGTCCCGGCAGTTCCACATCGACCAAATCAGTGATGCAGAAATCAAATTACAGCTCATCTCCCTACAAGACAAAGGCTCTGGTGCCCTGTCCCCAGATAAAGCAGCACATGTACGACTCAATGCTCATTTTCATTGTTTTAGATGTATGCTTATGTCTTAAAATGTTCACATTTGTGAAAGCTCCAAAGACGCAAGTTCTGGACTAACATCAACATTGTGTTGTTTGTTTAGCTCAGTAAGGTTATGAGTGAGATGAGTACAATCTACAGCACAGCGACGGTGTGTCTGCCGGACGACCCCCATACCTGCAAGACTTTGGAGCCAGGTAGGAGCCTGTTGGGCGTCTCGGCTGCCTGCTACTGTCAGGAAGAGTCAGATAAAGCAGTTTATAATTAACATAGTCACTGAGAGAAGGAAGGTGTCTTTGGTTCAGGTTCAAGAATAGAGATTTCCAGTTTAAGAATGACATTTTTTACAAAACGATGCGATATAACTTATAAAATACAATTCATTGATTAACGATTAAATCAGTGGTTCCCAGGCTTTTGGCGCTTCCTTGTCATAGTTCAGATGTGAGTTTATAGCAGTTCCACATACAAAATATTTCCCCTTTTAAACCTCTCAGATGGTTTCATTTCAAGTCTGTTGGAGGTCAACGAGGTAAAATGAATAGAGAGTAGAGAGTTTTTAGTACCAGCATGTTGATTTTCCTTTTCTTGATTTCCTCATATGTGACCCTTTAGAGGGGGCTTGACCCCTATGTTGGGAACCACTGGACTGACTAACAAACTGTACATAAAGTAGTTCAAACGAGCTCCAACAACAACCCATTGATTTATCCCACACATTTTCTTTTGCACATTTAATGACTTGTACTTGTAATGTAGTATTTTTAGAATTATTATCTTTATAATAGAATTATATGGGTACTATATAGGTACTTTTACACACCCCTATCAAATTATGGTGTTTAAGTGCGGAGACTTTAGTAAAAGTAGCAATATCACAATCTAAATGTACTCCATTACAAGTAATAAAAGTTCTGCATTGAAAATCTTACTGAAGTAAAAGTAAGGCAAGCAAGATCATTGTATTTGTATAACACCTGTCAACAACAGGGTAATTCAAGTACAGTATTGGTGTGTTTGTAAAGCATCTTAATGGAATATTATCATCTACTTGTAAGCAGTTCTTCAGTGTAGTCAAGGGGGAGCTCATTTCAGGCACTCTACTGTCTGCAAATTTAATCTTTTAATATATATATATATATATATATATATATATATATGTATATACTCATCCTATGTGTCATGGGTTTAAAAAAGTACTATATTTCCCTCAGAAATGTAGTGCAATAGAATGACCAATTATCATAAACGATCATACTTTTTTTAGTGTGATATTTCTCCTTGCAGTTTTGTGTTTTTTGACATTTAGCTGGAGGTACTCTGTGACAGTCTCCCCTCTTCACAGACCTGGAGCACGTCATGGCCAACAGCCGGGACTACGGGGACCGTCTGCATGTGTGGGAGGGCTGGAGGAGAGAGACGGGCAAGAGGATGAGGCCTCTGTACGAAGACTATGTGGATCTTAAGAATGAAGCTGCCAAGCTAAACGGTGATGCCTTTAAAAAGAATAGAACATACCACCTGATGAATTATGTTAATGTTTATAATTAATGTATGGATGACATGCTGTTTTAACATCTGGATGGAACCTTAATGTGGGTTAAATAATTACTACATTTTCATATCATCCATGTATAATTAACACAGGGCTGACTGTGTTCAGTGATCATACATGACGGAGCTTCTTGTAACACAGTTAACAAACAGCTGAGCGTAGCCTTGCATGTCGTAACCTCTAACTCGCGTAATACTACTGTGTGTATGCTGCGCCACGCAAAGGGGAGTCGGATACAATTCTGCCAAACAAATACACACAGAAACAAACTGCTGGTGACAGTTCAATGTGTTCCCCTCTCACCAACACTCGTACAGGTTATGAAGACTATGGAGCTTACTGGAGATATAACTATGAGACCATTGAGGAGGACGTCCGCTACAAGTACACCAGAGATCAGCTGATGGACGATGTCCGTTCTGTATACAAAGAGGTACGTCTAATGCCAGTGGATTATTGTATGCTTCTGTTTCATAGCACCTGTATTAACGAATGTATTGTTTTTGGGGGGGTTTCCACAGATCATGCCTTTATACAAGGAGCTGCATGCCTATGTGAGAGCCAAGCTTATGGAGGTCTACAAAGGACATATTGATTCAGAAGGACCTCTACCAGCTCACCTGCTGGGTATGTCTTATCTTGCTTCACAAAAAAATTAATGTTCATGGAAGTTTTAAAGGGACAGTTCACCCCAAAATCAAAAATACATATCCTCATTTCCAATATAATGGTATACAGTAGGAACTATTGCTTTCAACTACAGTTCCAGCATGTTACTAATCACAACAAGGTCATGATTTGTGAGACATTGCTGTTGCGTTTTTCCAAATGTCTGAAGGCAGACATCTCTACAACTGATATCTCCAGAACTAGACAACTCGCACCTAAACCATCTGGAATAATAAATAACACTACAGAGGAACAGCATGCATTTTTTTTTATTTTGGGGTTAACTGTCCCTTTAAATGCCCATCAAGAACTTCAATCAATGTCTTCCTCAGTTGTCCAGGTGTGACCGCCACAACCGCTTAGTTTGATTGAAGAAGATGAAAAAGCAGCGTGACATCCTGCAAAATTACCTTTACATTGATGACGTTTTAAAGTGCTTGTGTTTTGAGGTTTGGTCAAAAGAAAACATAAATCTCACCTTCAGGAATATAATATTTAGTGATTTGATTGATTGTTCAGCAGTAACAATGTTTAGATGAAACAGCGTCCATCCTTGACTGGCTATGGTCTACTCTAGGAGGAACATCGCGGTCTCTACATGGAGAACTTACAGTTAAAAACATCTGCCTTCTGTGTTGATTTCTCAGGTGACATGTGGGGAAGATTCTGGACCAACCTGTACCCTCTTTCAGTGCCCTACCCTCTTAAACCAGATATAGATGTCAGTAAAACCATGGTGGAGGAGGTACAGTGCACTTTAGTTGATAATGTTATTCTGTATTATTAAAAATAAATTAAACCAACAAAATCCTCTTTCGGAAATGAAGCCGTCCATAAAATGTTAATTTGAATATCAGGGCTGGACTGAGCTTCGGCTTTTCGAAGAAGCAGAGAAGTTCTTCATGTCCGTGGGCCTCTACGAGATGTTCCCAAACTTCTGGAATAATTCTATGCTGGAGAAGCCTGATGATGGACGCAAGGTGGTCTGTCACCCCACAGCCTGGGACATGGGGAACCGAGAGGACTTCAGGTAGGAAACGCACACACATATGAAGCCACGCTGAAACAAAGAAAAAGCACAAAATCTATAGTAGTAGTAAAGTTGCTGACTTAAAGCAGCTCTTTGCAACTGATCTATATGGGTTTTGTGTGGCCTGTTCAGTAATCTGACTGTAGATCAGTACACGAGAGCCATAAATATGAACTTGCTGGAACAACAATGTTGATTAATCTCTCCAGTCATTTCTTCCTGCTGATAAAGATAACCAAAGTCTTCCTCTTGTCAAAACATATTGAACACAGTGGGCTTCAGCTAAACCCGATTTATTGGTGCAGTGTATCTGATGTGGCATCATGCCACGTCTGCGTCGCACCTCGTAACTCCCTGTGATGTCTTCAGGATCAAAATGTGCACCAAGGTCAACATGGACGACTTCCTCACGGCGCACCATGAGATGGGTCACACCCAGTACCAGATGGCCTACCGTAACCTGACCTACCTGTTGAGGGACGGAGCCAACGAGGGTTTCCACGAGGCTGTCGGAGAAATCATGTCCCTGTCTGCTGCAACACCCAAACACCTGAAGGGCCTGGGCCTCCTGCCTGCTGACTTTGTTTATGATAATGGTACTATTGATGATCATAACACTGAGTTGTCGAACCAAAGAAATATCGGTTTTCCCAAAACAACGTGGACCAGGAAACAATCGGTTTCCTGGACCACGTGTAAATCAGGGTCGGTGCTTCTTCTGTCCAGAAGGAGGTGGTAATGAAGCTCGAGAGGAGATGTTTTTATCATGTTCTCATTAACGTTCTCCAGCCACCCACCCAGTGCCTGAACTGATCAGGGATCAGAAATGTGCAGCGGCTCGGTGCACCTTGTATTTGATCGTGTTTATTTGAACTGTTTTTCCTTTTATATGAGGTATAATAGTGTAAACTTTAGCTGCTGTTGCCATAAGGCCAAAGAAGAAAATGAGTCTCTCGGCTCCTGACTGACGTAGTTACACTACGGGATGAGCAAAGATTACATATGTGTCTTATTTGGTTGGAATGAGTCTCCAACTGTTTTCCATGAAAAAGTCCTCATACTCATAGTGAACACAAAGGTGCATTTAGCTGCTAAAGGGCCAGATATTTCCCTCAGGAGTGAGTGGAGACCAAAACAGAGCTGAAAGAACATATTGGACTTATTTAAGCTTAAGTCTCTCCTTGTCTACTGAATGTGTAAATGAGCAGCTGTTTGATAGTAACTACGTTACCCATATCAACATTCACAATATGTCTGTGTTGAGCTCCCAAAGACAATCAGTTATCATAAGTAAGTTCTGAATAAACTAGAGCAGGTATGAGTCATGTGTCTCTGGGCTGCTGCCCTAAAATGGCATCTAGGATAATAATAGCTGCAGCACCGTCGGTGACCGTGTCACACCTGCATTCACCTGTTCACACACCGGTGAAACCAGATACTCGAGCATAAAATGACCTCGGGCTTTCTAAACGGCATCATGCATCATAAACAGCATATCAAATGGAGAGTGCTTAAACACGTCTATAAGCTCACAGAAATGTGCTAAAAAAGAACATTTTTTCTCTGTATAACATGTTGGAGTGTCCCTTCACTTTCCAAATCATAAACTCTGTTTTTTTTTGGGGGTTTTTTTTTGCCTTGCAGAGACGGAGATTAACTTCCTGCTGAAGCAGGCGCTCACCATCGTGGCCACGCTGCCGTTCACCTACATGCTGGAGGAATGGAGGTGGCAGGTGTTGGCAGGAAACATCACCAAGGATGATTGGATGAAGCGCTGGTGGGAGATGAAGTAAGACTTATAAGAGTAGCTGTAAATAGTGCATCATTTCTGCAGTCAGAGCCGGTCACTTAATGCGGTCGAAAGGGGGACACCCTGCAGGCGAGTGTTGTCGCTTTTTCATGTAGTGTTACCTCAGCGACCGCTTCATTTTGGTTCCAGCATCAGCCTGCATCAGTGCTGACTCTCTGTTGTCATCACAGGAGGGAGCTGGTGGGGGTGGTGGAGCCGATGCCACGAGACGAGACCTACTGTGACCCGCCCGCTCTGTTCCATGTGTCTGGAGACTACTCGTTCATCAGGTAGCGCTCCCGCTTTCAATTATAATAGTAATATTATTACATTTTAAATTCCCAGTCTGCAATATTTTTTTTATCATATTCACTGAAGCCGACGCTACGCTCCGATAGAACAACATAAATCATCCGGTTTAAAAAAAAAAACGCACCTCTACGTGCACGTAGAGCCTGTTGTTTGTTTTGCAAAAAATCGACAGCGCCTGGATCATCCTGTCCAATCAGCACGCAGGGCTGTGTTCATGCACACAGAGCCCCTCCCCCCTCGGGTCGTTCCACTATCACAGGAGGGAGGCGGAGGGAAGTAGCAACAAGCTTCCAATTCCTCGTTAAAAACCGAAACGAGGAGGTCCAAAACAACCAAGGAGAAGAAAACACCGGTGGAAAAGAAGGAAAAAAAGAAAGATGGCGACGGTGCCCGTGATAAAAACCAGAGTCAACATCGGACCTGCGTTTCAAAGGTGGCATGATCTAAGGGATTTCAAAGGTCACAAAGTCGAGGGGGAGGAGCTTGGTGGTCGTGGGGGAGGAGCGTGAGAGTTGGAAACATTCAAAATCTGACAGAGTGCCCTCCATCTGCCGGACTTGCCGACTGGGACTTTAAACAGATTAAATGGCCATGTATTGATTATATTACATTTTTATTATTCATGACATGAGCAATCGCATTGTCGTTGGACAAGCAATCAAAGCTGGAGGGCAGATTGAACAAGGAAATGCTAAACACATGTACATCTTTCAACTGGATAATATTTGTGATTGACGTATCACAAATACGTTTCTAATCATCGTCATAGGGAGGGGGTCGGACAAACACAGGACTTTCACTCTCTTGCTTGTGTGCCGTGTGAAAACAAAGGTCAAAGTTGACTTATTTTAATGAATATGTCTAACTAAAACAACGTAAGGAACATGCATATTTTAAGCCGAACCATGATGTTTCATAAACCTAATTAAGAAATTGTTGTGTAAACCTGTGTGTGTGTGTCACTGGTTATGAATACAGGTACTTCACGAGAACCATCTACCAGTTCCAGTTCCAAAAAGCGCTGTGTGACGCTGCTGGTCACACGGAGGCCTTGTCTACATGTGACATTACCAATTCCACAGCAGCAGGAACCAAACTAAAGTACGGACCACTTCCTGTTCCTCTTTGGAGGCTCTCCCAGAATCAGATGTATTTGTTGTAGATATTCCAAACAAGCATTTGAAATCAAAAGACAGATAATGTCTCATCCCTGTTTTGCTGTGAATCATTATGTATTACACTATTGTGGCACACGTGTATAAATGCAGCAGTAATTCATCATCATCATCCTCACTGATTTCTGTTAGGAATATGTTAGAGCTGGGAAGGTCACAGTCCTGGACCAGGGCTTTGCATTCGATAGCGGGGGATGTTAATATGGACGCCCGACCCCTGCTGGATTATTTCCAAAAACTTCATGACTGGCTGCATGCAGAGAACAAGAAACACAACAGGGTTGTAGGCTGGAAGACGTCAATAGATCCATGTGAGTACAAAAAACACTGAAGATTACTACCATTAAAATCACAATTTGCTTTCTTGCTGAAAGGAGCTAACATGATGCTATCACCAGTAGCTGGTTAGCTTAGCTTAGCACAAAGGCTGGGATCATATAAACAGCTAGCATCATATATGAACTGTTTTTAGATTGAAAAAGGAAAATATAAAAAAAACGCTGTATGGTTTTATGGGAGGTTATGTGCTGGACTTGTTCTTGCTCAGTAATTTATCAGAGTCTTATCATCGCCAGGAAGTTTTCTGTGTAACCATCAGGCACATTACCTCCCCTAAAAGCACAATATGTTGTTTTTACACTTCAGTTGTTGTACAGTTGTGTAGTTTAAGAATGGCTGGTAGGTGGATTTGTTACTTTTGACCTGTATCAGGTTTGGACCATTTCCAGTTTGTCTTAAGCTAAGCTAACCATCTCATGGCTGCAGCTTTGTATTCATTGTAAAGATATGAATCACTTTTTTAAACTAACTCATGGCAAAAGCAGAAAATAGGCCTATTTCCCCCAAAATGTTGAACAATTCCTTAAAGCCTTTCTCCTGTCTTGCTTTGTTTCCTCCACAGCAAACCAATCTGGGCTGAGTGTATCTCTCCTGCTACATCTAGTTTATGTAGCATCTAAGTCGGCACCAAACACTGTTTTTTTTAAGGGTTTTAAACGTTGCGCCAGAGGCATATTAGCGGTTTAGAGTAGACAAACAACTCTCTCACCATTACGTAATAACTGTGACAAAAAAACAAAAAAAACTGTGATGTGACTCCTGGTGAAACGTTTGCTGTGCCACTTCACAAAAAGTCACTGAAGTAAAAGAAAAATTCCCCGAGGACATTTTTAAGGAAGCAGGGGAAAAAACAGTCTTAAGTTGCATAATATTGCCATGACTAAACAAAAGACATTTACTAGAATGTGTATTTCCTGAAAAAAACGTTTTTTTTGTTTTTTTTTTATTGACAAAGAGTGGGTGAAATCCCAAAAACAAATGCATGAGATGTGTTCAGGGTCACTCAAATGTGGTTAGGGTTAGAGTTAATATGGAGAGAAAAAAATCCCAATTCATCAAAGTGAACTCATGATTTGATGTTTTCCACAGATTCAGCATATGCCATTAAAGTGAGGCTCAGTTTGAAGGCTGCCATGGGTGATAACGCTGTGAGTATTAATAGTGTTTTAACGGTTACAATAAACCTTGAAGTGAACTTCAGTCTGTTTGATATCATGGCAAATATGAATCCAGTAAAATGTGTTTCAGTATTCCTGGAACGACAACGAGCTGTACCTGTTCAAGGCCAACATCGCGTACGCATTGAGGCAGTACTACAGCCAAAAGAACCAGAACCTTGAGTTCAAGTCAGTATCATCCCGGGTCCGCAACGACATACGAAGATGCTTCATGCTTTGATTTCATCTGGCGGTTTTTCGTTACCGCATTAATTTGAGAGATTTTCTCGCTTTGTACTGGCAGAGCAGAGAACATCCTCGTCTACAGAGAGACTCCCAGGATCTCCTTCTACATCGTGGTCACCAACCCAGCAAATTACTCCACATACATCCCAAAGAACGTCCTGGAGGCTGCCATACGGTGAGGCCTCTCGCTTCATCCATTACATGCAGTATGTTCCGAAACAGTTTAGAATATTTTGTTTGTTGAACCCTGAATGCATCACGGCCTAAGACGCTGTAAAAGTCGAGGGGATTGAATTTATAGTTTGATGATTTTAGTCACACTTGTTCTGGGGATGGTAATGTAAGTGTGTGACGACCACTTTGGAAATATGGCAACAAGTCTTGCCACAAAGCTGTGCCCAGACATTCACGGTGCCCAGAGGATGAATCCTACTGCCTTTGGCAATCCTCTGACTTTTTCTCTAGCGTCACCAGCAATGGTGGTCAAAATCTACTGGATGGATTGGCACATAACATCGTACAGATGTATGGTTCCAAAACAATTAATCTAGCTCCAGCATTTTGGTGCAGACATTCTTTCCACCTCAAGGTGAATTGCAAGAACTTTGTTGAAAGGCCCCATTTCGCTGTTAGCATGGTTGTGTACTCTAAGTCTAGCGTTTCTATAATTCCTAACCAGGTTGTGTCGAGGCCGAATCAACGATGCCTTCCAATTGGATGACAAGACACTGGAGTTTGAGGGTATCCTAGCAACAATTGCCCCTCCCGTGGAGCAGCCGGTGGAGGTGTGGCTGGTGGTGTTTGGGGTGGTCATGGGAATCGTGGTGCTAGCCGGCGTCTACCTCGTCGTCTCCGGGATCATAGAACGCAAGAAGTGAGTTTTTGGTCTCGGGACTGAGGCCCGTTTCTGCCACGTTGGACCAGTCTGCCTCTGAGAACTGTGAGACATGTTGTGTTTCTTCTGTGTTTGTAGGAAAGCTGCAAAGGTAAATATGGAGAATCCCTACGATGAAAACACTGATGGACAAACGAACAAAGCCTTTCAGGAGAGTGACGATGAGCAAACTGGTTTCTGAAACCAGTGTGAAGGTGTCCCCAATGTTTTCACCAAACATCAACAGAACTGCAAAATGTGTATACATGTGTTTTAGTTTGTCAAGTTATTTTATAGTGAATACCCTTATAAAGTAATATACTAATATACTTAATTGTAGTATATCAAATGTGACTCAAAGTATGCTATTTCTGATGCACTAATATTATACTTAGCATATTAAGTAGTATTGGGCTCCAGCCCCCCCGTGACCCTAAATACAGGATAAGCGGTAGACAATGGATGGATGGATGGATATTAAGTAGTATAATATTACTTCTACGTTCCCTTGAGTCGTTTTTTGTATTGATGATTGACATTTAACTTGTGGTGTGTGCTTTAATTATAGTAAGTAAGGTCTTTTGGACAAATATTAATATACATTGAATACACTGAAAATACTTGTTTAATACTTGAATTTAAATGTAACATTACACTTAAAAAACAACAATTTAAGTTACATTTCAAGTATGTTAAGTTAAAAATAAGTATATTTAAATACAAATATCATAAATGAATGATGCCTCAAAATAGCATAGGCTCAGGTGCACTTAAGTGTAGTCATCAGTACTTTTTTTTTGTTTTACCTTTAATGAATGTCTTGACAACATACACACAAAAATGTAATTTTTATTTATGGTCAGACCTTTTTGTAATACTATTTGATGCTGCTTGTTTTAAATGATCAGATTTAATGTTGTCGATGCACAGCTGGTAGATAGGGGCATAAGAAGATCAAATGCTTGCTTCGTGCTAAATAAATGATAATAATAAGTATCACTCTGCATATTGCCAATTTTATTGAAAATATATGCATCGTTCATTACATTACTGAGATGTTGCATCCAAAAACCCTGCTGACATTATTTATAAAAGTTTACCAATGCATACCAAAGATCACATGCTAATAGAAGAGTAATACATTTAATGTGTTATAATAATATATAATAATACATATACAGTAAGTCTGTGAAGTGGTATCAGAAAATGTTTCCAAATGCAGTAAACGTGACATTATCTACGCAGTGATTCAGTACTTCGTTTCGATTCGTTTCGATTCGTGTTTACACTTGTTTTAATACAGTGGACTCATGTTTACACTTAATGTCATTTTGCAGATTTTTATCATGTGTATCAGAAAGTTAAAGAAATAAAGTTACTATCATCTTTATTTTGAACATAAAAGTATTTTTATGAAAGTACATCACTGAAAACAACACATTAACGCTGGTTGTTGTTGTTGAATGTCACTTTAAACAACAAAGCTGGTTAAACATGTATACTTGCAGTAAAAACAGTTTCAATTAGATATAGTTGTATGATACATATCTACACACTTCTACGATAGCAGAATTTGTCACAGTGACGGGGGATTCCCGCGCTCACCTCTGGATTTTCCTTTGTTCAATTTCACATCCCAAATAAAATCCACAAGTGAATTTAAAATGGTAATGATCACGTCTGAATGATGAAAAGGAAAGCTTCATCTCCCCTCCCTCCACCCTTGGTATCCATGGTCACCGAGTTGGTGTCTACTTGGATGAACCAGCCGCCGTGCAGCGCCGACTCAAACGTCCGCTCTCTGGTCGCGCTGCTCTTCATGTAGAAGACAAAGGAGAGGGTGCTCTCGTCACTTTTGGAGATTTTCGTCAGCCTCTCCCTCTCGCAAGTCTGCAGCAACAACAAACGTGAAGATCCATCACATTTGGTTCGCAGGTATCACAATAATACTTGTTAGTCACCGGATTAAATAAAATTAACTCTCTATCGCTTTCCTCTTCCTGAAACGGGAGTAAGGATGGATGTTGTTCATATCTCAACTACTACATTTATTTATTTGTTTATTTGATGGATTGACACAAAGTTTCCGACAGACATAAAGAGAACTTTTTCTCTGGCACCATTATCAGATCAAATATTCGTCAAATACTTCTACCTTGATCAGACTACACAAAATTTGTGTCTGGTACGATGGTCGCTATGTCATATTAGGCGATTATAGAGTCGTAAAGTCTTGTCGTTACTCGGCCAAGAGACATGAAAGACGACACTTCAGTCCCCGACCCATCATCGGTCGTCTTTCATGATGTATGTGATGTCATCCGGAAGGGACCCACTAGGCTATGTTATCCAAGTCTTATGATAAATTATTTTCTAGCTTGATGCTAATGACAGTAGCCTACTTGCCAGCTTGATGTGCTCCTGTTGGTAAAAGTAATGGAAGATGTCGTGGAAGGCAAAAAACCCCCCAAAACATGCTAAGACGTCGTGAGGCCTCCCAGGCTCAGCGCTGCTCAGTGTCGTAGACTACACGCTATTAACGATTGATTGTCGCCCGCAACACATTCCTGATCTATGCCGACATGTCATTAGTTTATCATCAAATACTAGTAACTAATAACTTGAGCTGAACTTGTGTTTAGTTCTAATTTATGAATATTAGCATGCTAACACGCTAAACTAAGATGATGGGTGAACGTTATAGGGCAACATGCTAAACATTAGCATGTAAGCATGCTGAAGTTAGCATTCAACTCGAAACCGGTGCCTCAAACAGACTGTAGGCAGACTAATTACTTTATTTTTCAGAGGTGGGAGTATCGGTTCTTTTTGACTAGAAACCTTAAACCCTACTTTTGAGTTCTATGTTGATCCTAATTCTTCACCAAAGACAATTTTCCTTTTTTTAATTTGTGACAACACATGGATCGCAATGACAAAGCCATGTCTGTGTACAAAAATCAAAGGCGTTGAATTTATGATGTCATTACCTTGAAAATACAAACATATGGGGGAATTAATCTATTTCAGGCAACGTATGAAACTCTCATCTGACAGACACAACTTCCCTTTTCTACCCGTGCACTCTCTTTCAACAGAAACTCCGCAAAACTCTCTGAATATACTGCTAGGCCAGCAAAGATTTTTCCACTTCCATGTCCATGTCCGAGTCAAGTCCCCTGTCATTGGTGTAAGAGTCATCATTTACAGTTTAGAGACCTTTTTAAGATCATTTAAAGATGAGTCAAGTGTCTTTTTGCCATTCTAGCTGATGAGACCAAATGTTGGTCCGTCAACAATTTTGGTCCAGAACAAAATATCTCAACTTTCAGATGAAAAATACATTCATGGTGACATGAGGATGCATCCTACTGACCTTGGTGGTCCCCTGACTTTCAAATGTCATGGCAATCCATCAAATACTTTTTCCAGAGAGTTGACCTCATGGTGGTGCACGAGGAAAAAGTCAGAGGATCACCAAAGTCATCTTCTTGGGACCATCTATGTAAAAGTTCTTATGTATTTCAGGAAAGAGAAGCGTTTCAAGGACAGGTGGATACACCTTAAATGTACTGTAATGTTAAAGGTTGAGTAGGTCATATTACTTGAACTCCTTGTAATTGCAAAGAATACATTAAATGCTCTGACATAAAAAGCATTTTTTTTAATATCTGTGGCCATAGCAGGACTGTAAAAACCCTGTCCAATCCAAAAAGCCGGGCCAGAACAGCGGTCTGAACGAAGGGGGCGGGACTTTTTGGGTTTGGTGATACGTTCAAAGTCAAAATCTCAATGTGTTTTTTCCAAATGACCTACTCTGCCTTTAACTCTGCGTAGGCATACATGAACTCACTCCATCAGCAACAGTCATTACCTCCACTTGTAGGCACACCTTCTCCCCTTCCTTGCAGCACCTGACGAAGCAGTTGGACTTGCTGAAGTTTAGGACCACTGGCTGTCCATCTAAAATGGGAGAACCGCTTGTCTTGTAGTAATAGATGGTCATCTCCTCTGAACGAAATCAAAACAAAACAAGGAGTTTGAAGAATGAATTGTAAACTGGAACTAAAAGCTGTGACGACTGTAAATGAGGTGCCATGTTGCTCCATGCTCTGGGTGACCGACCTGGGTTCGGACGTGCATAGATCCTCTTTTCCTGGCACAAACATCGGAGGTAGTTGTGAGAGACCACGTGTTGGACTGGTGTGTCTAACGACTTGAGCCGTTGGAAACTTCCACCTCCTCTTGAAACTGAAACAGACACAGGGACAGTGAAACAAAAGGCAGCCTAGTACACATCCCCTTTATAAGAAAAACAACAGCCGTTAATCCCTCCCTCACTGGTTCAGGAGGGAGAAATCACATTTTACATAATAATGCATTTAAAGGCTCTGACACACCAAGACCATTATCGGCCGACGTCGGTGACATGAGTCTGTTCGGTGTGTTCTGTGCCATCGGCCTTCGTCGAAGTCGTCGACGTTCTTTTCAGCCGATTCCACGTGTCGAATCAAGCCGTTCAGTCTGACCAATCTGGTTGGTGGAGTGCTAACCCTTGACTAGCGAATCAGTGAACGAGAAGACCGGATGTGACGATGGAATACAAACCAGATGAAGCTCAGACGATGGCAAAACACGTGCATGCGTGCTCAAGTTTTTTTTTTTTCTTTTGGGGCGACAATAATAAAAATGCATCTTGCGCAAGTGCAGAACGTACGCTCAAGTCGGGAGTCGTTCGGGTGTGTGTGAGGCACTTTTTTGACCGTGTCGGGGAGACGGGAGCCGACTGATCAGTCTGATTTGCCTTTTCTGATGACGATAGTAACCCATGCCTTTTTTCTTGACTGATCTAAGACATGTATCTCCAAGAAACTTCAACTCCAACTTTTCATTTAAAAAGACACCGGGCTTTAATGGATGGTGTAATTAGCTTTTTAAATGACCCTTAAAGGAGTACTCATCCCTCCAGGTTTTCTGAATTGCAAACAAGCATGTTTAGAGATCCATAGTTGTCACTGGACTGTATTATATATATTTTTTTCTTTTCTCTGGTGAGAAAGAGATATTGATCTCAGCGAGACTATATCTGCATAAACATATATTAGACTTCAGAGACGAATTAGAAGAGAAGATCAGGGACTAAAAACCAGCTAACTTACCAAGCACCACCTCGCTGGATTCTGCCACCATGACAACGTCATTGAAGATACATCCTGTCCCATGACATCCCTTACAGGGGCTGCTACTGTCGCAGCCCCTCCCCCTCATCAGAGAGATTCTGGTTTGCTTCATTGAAATGATGAGCATATCCCTCCTCTTCCCATCTACCTCGTTTCCATCTTGGCTTACGTCCTCCTCTATACCACAGGCCTCCTTTCCTTCTCCCTCCTGCCTCGCTTCCTTCCCCAAGTCTTCCAGCCTCTTCATCTCCATGCGGAAACTGAGAGTCAAGGATTCCTTGGAGACGGGATGTAAAATGTCCTCAGCTGGGAAGGACAGCTCAGTGTGCACTTTGATCTTGCTGGCCCTGTGCACCGTCTGAACACAAGAAGGGAGATGAAAGAAGTGGATTTGGTCTCAGATTTGTTGGGTCTGTTATAGGCTGTGGGGAAAATCCACCTTAAAACACCCAAATACATATATTTTTATATTATTCTCTTAGTCTCGCCTTATGCAACAGCCCTGGAGATGTAGTGATAATTAGCCGTCTCCGACCGAAAGACTTAAAATAGAAAAGAGAATAGAGTCTGAAATAGAAACGCTACTTTAAACTCACCAGCATTGGATTATTTTGAGCTATTGATTGTGCCAACTCCTCAGGTGTGACATCCTGCAGGTCTGTGCCGTTTATCTGCATCAGTTTGTCTCCTCTCCTGAGAAAAAACACGCAAGACATGTACTTTATAGTTATTAAATTGTTATTAAAATTAGTAAAACCATCCATGTGGCTTGTTTATGTCAGTATCTAGTTTCTAACAACCAATGCACAGTCTGCGTCTGGCTCAAAAATCATTCATTAAAATGTTTTCATCTTTAAAACTGACCTGGTCACTTCTTAGAAAGTGAGGGGGAAGTTGTTGTTTTTTCAGCTTCTTAAAATGCTTACTCAGATGGTGTATAGTATGACACAATACATTGGCTTTGGTCAGGTTTGCGTTACAGTCAAAAACAAGAAGGCTGTGAAACTCTGATTTATACCTGACGAATGCTTTTCCACTCGCTTCCTTGTACTCCATCACATTTTCCACTTCATAATGGTGCTTTCCTTCTTGGATCTTGTGGCTGACCAGCACGCCTCCCGTTAGAGAATCCTGACATTTAGGAAAAGAACAAACTTAATAAACAGTTGCCAGTTTGGCCGTATAGCCGTGTTTCGGTGTAAAAGACGTTGTCACCCACCTTCAGATCCATGATACTGCTGACAGCGGCCGCCGATGATGATGATGATGATGATGACTGAAGCTGACACCAGCTGTGGCCCGGCCTTTTAAAGCCTTCGCCGTGTGTGTGCGTCTGCTCTGCATGAACAGAAGAGGAAGTAGGACTGCGGGGCCCTGACTCAGTCATGGATGTGGAACTGATGTCTGAAGAGGAAGTACCTCATGACTGGTAAATCGTAAATGAAAAAAAACAATGTCTGATTTTTTTTTGCGAGGACAATAGAACTTGAGGAGAGAGTTCACCAGTGAAAGCATTTTACTGTTAATGTAGATTTTCTACAATGAGAAACAATTACCGACAGCAGCAGAGTCTCACTAATGAACGTTAGCAGACAAGTGATGTCGTGTACTGATGAAGAACAGAAAGCATTTCATATGATTTGTTTATCAATGGTTGTTCACTTCCTTCATTTTTAGGAATACCAATAAGCTGACAGCTTATCACAAAGACACAAAACTCTGAACAGAGAGAAGAGGAAATGATTATATCCCGTTAAACATGGGAACTACTGGAGTGACTTCCTCGGTGACAGTGAACTCTGCCGTATCAAGTCCTAATAATAAACTATCCGACCAGAAAAGGGGGCGATCTTTAACGGTTCTTCACAATATCCAGTTTATAATATGCAATTCTAGTAAACCAGAGATGCTTGTATAACCTTCATGTTTGACTTTTGTTTTAAAATGTTTATTAGATCATGATCTGCTTACAGAGTAGGTAGTTGAATCGTGTTGTATTCTGCATACTACACTGTGGTGGAAGAAGTATTTACTCCGCTGTACTCGTCTACAAGTAAAAGTCCTGCATTATGTAGTAAAAGTATTATCGGCACAGACTATTCCTTTAACTGTAAGTTATTTAAACTCCTTTCTATGATGTTGCTGTTTGTTGAAGTTGAAATATGAATCTCAGTGAGGTTAAATAAGGGAGAAAAAAAGAAAGATGTCACAGTAGTCTGTGTGCAAACATCTCATTTACTGATTCAACACTGGGATGACTTACTAAATTCATACGAGCACACACACACACACACACACACACACACACATACTCAAGCTATTTCCAGCTTCTCCTGCCGCGCCAGTGAAGTCCAGCTAAATCTGTAGCATGAGGTGGATTGAGTTACATGAGAAGCTTCTACCGTCGGCCAGCGTCCAGTGCAGCATGTTTCCACCGCCTGAGGAAGTCGCCACGAGTGGACGGTCCAGACCGGAGCAGGTACTGTGATGCACCGGACATGACAACCCGTTAAAAGTCACATTCATTAACACACTGGTTCAGACGCAGCTCGGGCACAATGTGCTGTTTGCGTTTGAAATCTGGAGTTTTGAGTTTAAGGTCATAGAGTTAAAAAAGGTTCTTTAGCTCTCTGTGTATATTATAGAAACCATCTGAATGGTCTGCAGAATCACAGAAATTGCTGTGTATATTGTTTGAATATGCTTTGAAATCTTGAAACCACTGAGTGAGAGTGATCCGCGTTAGTTTAAGGAACTAACTAAAAAAAACAGGCTTTGAAAGTACGAGCCTTCCCACACTGGTCCCTAACAGCACCGTGCTGTCTGTATTGTGTTTCAGATGGTGATACTCGATGTGTTGATAATAGGGGGCGGCCCTCACGCCTTGACCCTTGCTAGCTTGCTATCCAACCCTGACCCTGATCCAGACTCAGACCCCGGGCATGACTCGGCCCTCTCTCCCTCCCCCTCGGACCCTCCGAGGCCTCAGACAGACCCAGGAACGTCCAACAACAAACGCTGCAGTGGCAGGAAGAAGAGGAGGCCCACGGCTGGTAGCACAACTATTTGGATGGTCGTTAAAGATACTTTTAAAGCAAAATTATTAAACATTCCCTCCATCCAGTTTAGATTTTGTGAGGGTTTGTTGCTCTCTTTGGTTTTATGGAATTATACCAACATTCTGTATACATTTTTGGGGTTCAGTTGGTCGGACAAAACGAGCCATTTTGACGACGTTAACTTGGATTCTGAAGATTTGAATCATTTTTCAAACTTTTCATTGATCAATTCATTGGCAGATTATTAGTTGCAGAACTCTCTATTTGAAAATCTACCAGATCTGATCAGACTATTCAGATCTGACTCTGACACAGGCGCCAGGACAACAATACAAATGAACTCAAATGAACTCTCTTACTGTTACTACTTCTTCAATTTGGCGATTTTCGATTTCCCCGTGTGGCTTCACAGTTCACTTTTATTTAGTGTCTGCAGGCCTGACGCTGGAGGAGCGACTCACAAACTCAACAACATCAGAGAGGGTCGACTGCCCCCCGCTGAGTCTGCGAGTGGTGGATTCCTATGGAGAGTGGACCAGTCTGTGGGAGAGCCAGTTCACAGCTCTGAACATCCCTCATCTGCGCTCACACACACTGGTGCACACAGACCCGCTCAACAAGGTAACATCCCCCGAAGACGTAGAAGCCATTGCTTTTACAGTATCAACCTAAATAAGTGTGTGTGTGTTTTCTCTGTCAGAAAGCTCTGCAGGAGTTTGTTTTAAAGTCCGGTCGTTCAGCCGAGCTTCACAGTCTCCCTGACCAGGTTTACATTCTGGATGAAAATGCATTTTTCAATGACATGAGGCTCGGCAGGAAGGAGAGGAAACGCCTCAACACCGCATCAACGCTCAGGAAGAGTTTATCCTTCAGTCTGCCAGGAACCAAGCTAAGTGTGGATTTCTTTAGAGATCAGGTTGGTTGAGTGTGTGTGTGTGTGTGTGTGTGTGTGTGTGTGTGTGTGTGTGTGCATGTTTGGAGTAAGAATTTCTTAACTAAATTTGAATTGAAAATAGATATTTGCTGCCATATTAATGCTGTGAACGTTGTATATTGCATCTTTAAACAGGAAAGAAGCTTTATATTTGTCATTTTCGACGTTTTAAAAAGATGTATGCCCTTAGTTAAAGCACTTCCAGCAGCAGACTGTTGTTTTGTGCTGAGTTGCTGAGCGGGTGAATGTGAACCTGCAGGTGCGGAGATACAACCTGGACAAAGTGCTTGTGAAGGGAACGGTGGAGCGCATCACAGCTGTGATTGAGGACGAGACCGACTGGATAAAAGAGGGCGGAGCCACGAGAGTGACCCAAGGCAAGAGAGTGAAGTATTTTCAAGTCCATCTTCAAGAAGGCGTCGTCCTGAAAGCCCGCCAGGTCGTCATGGCGACAGGTCCTACCCGTTCCCAGATGGCTAACATCCCTTCATGGGTGAAAAGCATCGCAGAGAGCTACCCAGAGGAGCGCTTGCAACACACGGTGCACCTCATGCACCGCCTGCCAACCGCTTGGCAAAAACTTAAAGACGCAGATCGTCAGAGACAGAAAGAGCCTCGAGGTAAGTTATGTAACATCAACATGAAAAAGCTTTGCAGGGAATCAATGTGGAAGCGTCCCAAAAACTCAATGCTCCCCTGCTGGTGTTTCCCCCCCCCTAATATTCAATAATCCTTTGCTTTCACCTGAGGTTCCCGTGGTTTGACCCCGCGACCTCGCTGCAACACTTTCCTTTACAAGTGCTGTATGTGTGTGTAGAATCGTGTGTAGTGTGTGAGGCAGGGCAGAGGGTAATGGTAGTTGGTGGAGGTCTGACCAGCGCTCATGTCGTCTCAATTGCCCTGCAGCAAGGTGCCGGCCATGTGACATGGGTCATGAGGAAGCACCTCCAGGTCTAGTGACAGTGTGAAACTGCATGCAGACCAAACCATAAGTGTAGACGTACCTGCCCGCCTTCCAACACACGCGTCGGCCCCTCCGCTTCTTCTCCTACAGTTGAAGCAGTTTGACGTGGGCGACGTGGAGAGCCTGGTGGGCCGGTACTCCCACGTGGAGCACGGCATCAAGATGGATGGCCGAGCATACCTGCGGCAGTTCTACAACGAGCGGAGTCTCCACAGGCGGCTGGCTATGATCCGCCAGGCGAGGAAAGGAGGGGCCGTCACCCCGGAGGCCTACGTCCACTTGCAGCCGTTCATCCTGGATGGACGGGTGGACGTGAAGACGTACTGTCAGGTAACGGTGCGTGGGCGATCCTCGGGGTGAAAGGCTGTGGGGGGAAGTGAATGGTCTAATTCTCACGCAACTGTGCAGGTGAGTGAAGCCAGCTGGTGCTACAGGAGCCAGGCCTGGAGTCTGTCCCTCAGCACCGGGGGCCGCTGGACTGGAGATACGATCTGGCTCGCCACCGGCTGCAAACTGGATGTCAAACAGGACCCTTTGCTGTCTGAGCTGATGAAGGAATTCCCCATTCAGGTGGCTCTGACAGACAAATGGCATGTTTTAACGTATTGAGCAAGGCGGCACTAACAGAAGCATTGTGTCCCTCCGTGGAGGTGATCGACGGCTGGCCGTGCATATCAGAAAGCTTGCAGTGGGCAGAAGGGTGTCCGTTCTACCTGATGGGGCAGTACACCGCTCTACAGGTGAGTTTTAGTGTCTCAACAACAATGTGCACAGTTATTTTACAGACTCCCCTTTGATTTGTTTTCCTCCCCACACACAGATTGGACCTCATGCAGTAAACCTAGCAGGTGGACAGGCTGCCAGCACGCGAATCGCCAAGGAAATCACGAGCCGTCAGCAGCAGAACAATGCAGCTTCTGACCTGAGCGGGCAGAAATCCAAAACTGAAGAATATATTCAAGAGATGCAAGGCCTATTATGGCTTTAATGTTCCCATTTAGCCTGAATGACTAATATCAGGCAGTCTAAAAACATGAATTATAGTAAAAATAAAAGAGTAATGACAAAAATCAGTGTTTATAACATGTGTTTCCCTTGACTGCTATACACTCCCTGGATAGTGGTGACTAATGACACCTGTGAGAGCGGTTTGTTGACCCAGCCCTTCTTAAAGATCCACTTTGTGATTTTGGTCACTGTATAATTATGTTCTTGTTGTTCTTTCCTCATGGTGCTGACTGCTGTAGTTCTGAATTAAAGAGGGTTAAGCCCTCTGACGTGTGTGATCCTGAGCTCTAGGCCTTCTACGTACATTTGACTGGGAGCTCCAGCGCCGTGCACTGCGTCGGTCACATCTGCATCGTTTTGTGCGTAAAAATCTCAGTTTTGATGCTCCAGCTATGTGTTTTTGGCATCATGCTGAAAAAATGTCTAGCCACGCCCCCTGACTGACTTCCGGATTGCGTCCTACCTGAGCAGGTGTGAGGCCTGCAGTCACAACAACCCAGCCGTCATTGATATCCACTTAAAATACAAGAAAAAAGAAGAAGCATCTGTTTGACACTTTCAGGTAGGTCGGCATGTAACGTCGGTGGTGATACCTGTCAGGTATTTAGGGGTGGGAGTAGACCGCTACGGTCCGGTACTCCGTAGACTACCACAGATTCAGGGCCGTTACAGCACCGGGAAGGGGGGGGGACAGGTGTTTTGCTAGTGTTTGACTCCCGTCAACGCTGCGGGACAACACTGTGATGCATTCACGTGTTGTCGGAGTAATCGGAAAAATACATCTCAGACTGAAAAACATATAACGTGAACGGCCCTTCAAGTCGGAACAACTCAAATACGGTTTACATGCCTAACAATAAAATGCAGCACATTTTTTTTGTGGCGTCCATGTTGTTTCCATGTCGGGAAACGGGTTTTTCCGAGCAGCACGTGAACGCACCATCGTCTGCGCGCTCCGAGTGACGTTGTAGTTTTCTTCTGTCCTGTGTCAGTGTGTGTAATCCTACTTCCACATCAGTCCTGCTGGAGAACGTCAGCCTGTGCTGCAGCCAGCTGACTCATATAATATATGATACTTCCACAGTATTAAATATGTGTTGAGAAGATATGGATGATACATGGACGACAGAGGGGAGGGATTTGAAGGAAATGATGTAGGAGATGCATGTCGGGGAAAGTTTGAAGAAAACAAGTCGTCAGCAGCAGCAGCTGTGTGAGATCAGCTGACGACCAGGTGATCGGATCAGCTGACTGATCAGCGGATTCCCGTTGGTTGATCTGCAGCTGCGAGCCTCCACTCTGCCAGGGAGAATCGGCTATTTTGAAACCGGGAAACCCCTGTGACCGCTTGGCCTTTTGCGTTTATTTGTCATCGTTGTGTGACAGTTGCACTCAGGCTCCTCCCCCCTCAACAGTCCAGTTTGGTTAGATTTTTTTTTTACCAGATATTTATACGTTTATAAAGAAACAGTTTGAAGGTAAGATGTTGCTTTTGAGACCAATCACTACATATTGAGAAATAATAAAGAACATGTTATGTTAATGTGTGGGGACCGGTCTCCCTGCGTTCACACACTGCATGCTGGGAAACTTGCACCTGTTGCAGGATGGATAGATGTGCATTTTATGTGATGAAGCATATCTAAACAGTGATAAACAGGTGAATAAATGTATTAAACATGAATATTTATGACCTATGGATAACAATTGTATTGGTTTTGTTCTGTAGCATAAACTTAACATAAAAAAAAATTCTCTTCAATGTTTTGAAGACATTTGATTGTCAGACAAGTTATGTTTTCTTTTTTAAAAACAGGAAATGGATGTGTTGTCTTTCATAAAGCCTTTTATTGTAGTTTTATCATTGATTAACAAAGACTACGGTGTATTTCCAGGCTTTGCTGTGTTTCAGCATGATGAAGGTGAGGAGAGTGGAAAAGGCCGTTCTGAGTGTGGAGCAGTCGGAGGGAGTCGGGGCTCGTGTTCGCAGGAGCATCGGTAGAAAGGAAGTAAGTATCTCATCTTCATGTAGACGGACCTTTTTTAACAAGAAATGAATTCATGCAACATCTGAACGTCTTATTTCCAGCTGGGAAACCTCGATCCTTTCCTGATGTTGGATGAGTTCAGAGTGAGCAAGCCGGCAGGATTTCCGGACCATCCTCACAGAGGATTTGAGACCGTAAGTATATTTATTAATAAAACTATTTGGTGTAGCAGCAAATATTAAATTCAGCTTGAGACGGTCGGGGCACCTGGAGGAGCGAGTGTCCCATGAACAGCAATTTACAAGAGAAAAACAAATAAACATAAACACAAAACGTATAAAATTATAGTAATTTCTGTCAGAATTTGCTGCTGATCTTTTGCTGATGTGATCATATATCTGGTACACTCAATATACCAATTATCTGCAGATAATTTGCTTATGAAAATAAGTGTTTGTTACAAGGATCTTTACATAATAATCTTTGCAAAATACAATCTTTCATCTCAATCCATTAATTGGTAAAACAGTAGAACGTCCGATACAAAGCAACAAAATCTGAAAGCTTTTTTTCCTAATTTTTTAAAATATGTTTCAAAACGCGGCTCAGTGGATTACTTCAATGAAGCATCAACAGGTTGCACAGGTTGCACTGAGGGGTGAACTTCCTGCTTTTATCACAAGATGGCGACAGCAGGACGGTGTCCAGGAACAGTACAGTACCAGTTCCAACTTTGCCTTCCACACATGTGGATTTGGGATTATACATTAAAACAGGTGACACAAAAAGCCACAGGTGTCGTTTCTGCTCTGTTAAGTTTGTACGAGCTCGAGTTGAGTCCAGGAAGCTTTGTGTTGTTTGTGTCTTATCATGACAGCTCACGAGCAAAAACCCCCTGTTTTGAAAGAGAGGAATTGTCTGGTGTGTCTTTTGTGGAACCGTTTGTGGTTTTTATTCTTCTTCCCATGTAAAATGAATGTTTTTTTGTCTCCACCAACGTGGCTGTCTGTCCTACTTTTTTTCTGAAAACTTTGATTTTCCTTGGAAACTGTCATATTCCAAGGAAATTACATCACGTTACTGCGGCAGCCTCTTACATACGTACTCATTAAGATTTAAGCTCCAGTTTATATCATTAGAATACAGTATTTTCTTGCCTTTCTCTATTATAATTATAATAAAGTAGACACGGCTCAGTGTTTACACAGTCAAAGTTAAAACCTACTAATTTGTTACAGCCTAAAGCCAGCTTCTGTTTGATTTCCCACATGTCCTGCCTGATTTTAGAGTTGAAACATTAGTAATCGATTATTTGATTGACGGAAAAGTAACTGACGATGGGACCGATAATACGAATAATTTTTTACTCGTGTAAAATGTCCGTTTTTTGCAGGTTACTTGCTTCTAAATGTGAGAATTTTTATTTATGAATTTATTATAAATACAGTTGCAGCTACTATTTTTCACAACCATTGAATATTTATAATGTTTAGATGTTACTTTACATAGGAATCTAAGGATTATGTGTGATGCCGCACGATGAAGTCACAGAGAAATATCAGCCGACTCTGCGGTTTTAACACTGTGCATGTCATGTAGTTGTTTTTACTGCACACGACTTTAATCTTCTGACTCATCAGTTTCATTCACTGGAAGCTATTTTTCAGCAGAAAAACGAGTAAAACCAACAGCAAACAGCAGACGCACAAAGTCGAAGCCGGAAGTTTCCTTCAGGAGTCGGAAAGGAACAAAATCAGAACTGAAAGGAGAGAGAGACTATATTGGACTGACATTCATCACATAGACGGAAACACGACTCCACATGAATAATAACGCTGTTCTGTGTTTGCTCTCCTTCTCTTATGACCAAATTAATTATTGCTGCTTTTAGGCAAATTTGAGCATGCTGGGAAATAATCCAATCTAGTAGTTGCAGTAAGTGATGTGTAGACCACTTACTCAGTTTCTAGTTGTCTTGTATTTTTTAGAAATGGACAGCCTTTTACTTTTGCCTGTAAAGATGGAGAATGTCTGATTAAATCACTTTTCATCGCCTTCCAAAGGAAGGGAACATGGAATAGATTGCTCTTAATGTGTCTTTGTCGAAGTGTAAGTGTGTCACTTCTTTGCTGTCTTCATGTTGTATATAGAACTCAGCATACTTCGGTCACCTGTTGAATTTATTCCGGTTTATCTCTGCATTAGCAGGAATACTTCGACCACATTTGGTGAATGGGGTTAATGTGGCAGATATTCAAATCCAGATATTGTCCTTAGATGGCCGGTCGTTGCTCTTAGTGTGTTTGAGTTGGCAGATGCAACTTAAATCTCCCGGGGCGGGTGGACAGGACGAGGCTGCGCTCCCAGCATGCCTTTCAGCAGGTGTGTTTGCTCACACTCGCATGACCTTTGAAATCACACAGCTGCGGAGACAGATCACAGGCAGCTCGCAGCAGGGGGCGGAGCCTTCCAGCCTTACACAGATGTTCACCTTTCAACTTGTGGGCGGAACACGTGCTTTTGGTGTCGCAGCAGCACTCAATGAAACACGTTACATGTGGTCAAAATAAGGCTTAAATAACATTAAATACATTTAAATTAAAGCAGCGAGCGATGATGAACGGGCTCTCGCTCCTTCATGTGTGTTGGCGGGGCAAGCGGGCGACGCATTTCCACGACAATCCGACTCCGCAGATTGTGTGGCACTCCCCTGTGTCTGAAGTGGTACCATGCATTAAAATGGCTTCCTATGGGGTTAATGGTATAACCCCAGGAGGCTTTTACAGCTTGTTCATCTCTACATGTTACATCTGCCACCTGCCTGAAATTTGAGTGGTTTCTATGGTAACTTGGCCAATGACCCATTATGACACGTGTACAAGACCCATAAAACATATGTTTACCATTTCTGATGCATGTGCAAAGTGTGACAACCATATAGCCACTTAAAAAAAAAGAAATGAATTAAGAGGAATAATATTCAATATATCGACATTAATAGGGCCACGCTGACCCCTGGTCGTTGCTCGGGAAAAACGACAAATTATTTACATTTTTGTGTGTGTGTGTGTGTGTGTGTGTGTGTGTGTGTGTGTGTGTGTCCTCAAACAGGTAACATATGTTTTAGAGGGGATCACGGCCCATGAAGACTTTTGTGGCCATTCAGGACGACTGAAAGCTGGAGATCTGCAAGTACGGCACACCATAATTTGATTTTCTTTCAGGTGTGTGATTGTGATTTTATGATAGTTGGACAAAACAATGAACTCTGCTCTCCTGTTGGAACGTGGAAAAACAGCTCCTCTAAGGCTCTCTAATCTTGCTTGTTTAACTTAAAAATTGATTTTTTCTTTTAGTTTATCGTACAGTTAACAATTTATTTTTGGACATATTGGATGTGATTGCCTAGCAACCACATGGCGACATCGAGACTCCTGAAAGCCAGTCAAGATATTGAGTCAGGCCAACATAATCAGCTTTTACATCTTGGTTTTTCTTCAGGAAACCCAGAGATATGACATGTTAATTAATGAGCTAGCTGTTTCCACTCATTGTGCTAAGCTAAGCTAACCAGCTGCTGACCGTAACTGAATATTTGCCATACAGACATGATGAGAACGGGGATACCACTCTCATCTGAGTCCCAGCAAGAAAGTAAATTAGCATGATTCTCTGAACGTCCAACGATTCCTTTAATTTTGTAAAATAGCTAAATATGGAAATCTAAAAGAGTATTTTTTTTCAGATATGAGCTACATGTTTTCTAACAGTGCCTTCATTGTTATTTATCAGTCCGATCCTCCTCATAAACGTCGTCATTAACTAAGCATTCAGTCCACTTGTTATTAACATGCGTTGTGCACTCACACTAATTAGATAGCATGCCCTGTGGGTTGTTTCCTGTGTTTTTAAAGTAGTAAAGTTACACACACGCACACGCAGCTGCTGACTCAGCCTCGACGTGCAGCAGAGGTTCAGCCGGTTCAAGTGAATTTGCTGTAACCCACCGTGTGCACCGCTGGATGGGACGTCACGTCGCCGGCCTGTGCTTTAGGGAAAAGCTCACCGTCTCACGTTAAAGCTGTAAAGGAAGCAGTGAAAACACGTCAACACGGCAAATGTTCAACAACGTTCTCCGTTCACTTTTTGGGTGAATTTCGCATCCATTTCAGAAAAAAACAGATCATGCGTTATCAAAGTTTTAAATGATGAATGACAATCTTCATATTTTCATATCTTTATCAAGACTTTATGTAGCCAATGCTTAATTCTAAGTTGGACTGAATATTTATTGTATCACAAGCTAATGTTGAATTAGATTAGATTTCATTTGAACGTCTGATTGATTTCATTTCAAACGCTGCTCAGATCTGTGCTGCCTCTGTTCTCTGGTTTATTCTCTGCTGTTGTAACCATGTTTTATTATTCTGTAGATCCCTGACAGTAAATATGATGAACAGTCACGGATGAATAATCAGTAGAGCAAAGACTCGAGGAGAAGAAAGCCGTTAAACTAAACGTCATTTCATCCAGTTTGTTCCGAGTCACTGCCTGAATGTATTTATTACTTTATTATATGCAGAAACCAATCAAAAGAATGCATCTTTATGTGACTGATCATTGAAATGTTTGTATATTTTAGTATATTATGTATAATACTGCTGGAATTGATTTATCCCGTGTTTCATGCCAGTGTTTTCCATTTCTTTTCACTTTCTTATGGAAATTTATGTGCAATTCAAAGTGCAAAGACCTTTCACTTTGAATCAAAAACCACCCAACTGATCTGGTTTTCTTCTCACGCTAAATCAAAGCTAATCCTATAATTGTCAATGTGTCTTTCTAAATTTTATATTCATCAGTGGATGACTGCAGGACGGGGCGTGGTCCACGCTGAGATGCCCGTGTCAGAGGAGCCGGTGGTGGGCTTACAGCTGTGGGTGAACCTGCCGAGGCGAGAGAAGATGGTGGAGCCGGCGTATCAGGAGCTTAAAGGATCAGAGATCCCCAAACCAAGCCAGGGAGGAGTTACAGTCTCTGTGATATCTGGAGAAGCTTTAGGAGCAACGGTGTGTGTTTTTAAGTTATTTTTTGGGTTCTGTTATTGAGAGAGAGTGTGAAAGGGGGAGAGAGATGGGGATGACATTGCAGAAGGAGAGTGTGTGTTTTTGTGTGAGTGTTCAAATTTGAATCTAAAATTGACTAAAGTTTTACTCTTTCTGCTAAAATATTTGACGGGAAAAGCCGACACGGTTATTTTTGCGGTCTTCGTCTCAAACAAACCCCATATTAGCTAAAGAGTCAAATAAAAGAGGGATCACAGGTTGGTCTGGTTCCCAGGGAAGATGTTATTCAAGGGTTCAAGGATCATTTATTGTCATTGTGCAACACGAGGACGTAGCACATTTGCTACACAAGAAACACATGACAAACAAATCAAAAGCAGTAATGCCTTCCTGCAGTGCATTTTTTTGAATTTGCATCAGGAATGTTAACAACATCAACAAAAACAATCTGTGTTCACAAAGTTGCAGGCCGGAGAGATTCAGCTGATAATTCTCTGTCGGTTCATTAGTATGAGCAAAATCATCATTTGATGCATTGTTATTATAAAAACAGGCTCTTTGTGTTTTGTGTAAATGTGAGCAGCAGTAGGAATTTGTGCAAACCGTTACCATAACGTCCTCTTTTCTTTTTCCACGGCGTTGACTTTATGTGAAGTCGTCAGTAGCAGAGCTGGTCTGGGGGAAAAATATATATACTGTATATATATGCTTGTTATGCGTTCAGATGACTTACACACACACATACAGTATATATATATATACATTACAAAATATATATTAAAAAAAGCTGTTTACTGCAAAATAATGACTAATTAAATGGGTGTATATTTGTATCTTTTGAAAAAACATTCTTTGTAAGTCGTCTGAACACATAACAAGTTTACGAGGGTCCCAACAAAACAGAAACAGCTTTAACTTGTTCACAACCCATTTGCAGGGAACGGCGTTGCAGATGGTTCTCGAGATGGAGACACGTTTCCGTGACCGTCACCGGCGCCACCGTTTCTAAGTCGGCATAAATGTGTTTTCTGTTTGCATGGAAACTATTTGAATCCTCCCTTTAGTCCCAGGTCTACACAAGGACACCAACCCTGTACCTGGACTTCACACTTCAGGCCGATGCCCTGCATGTGCAGCCGGTCCCATCAGGTAAGAACGTCCCCAGTGGGTCATTTAAAGGTTTGTTAATAACAGAATTGGCTGTATGGTCTCTGTAAGGATAATTACACAAAAGCATCTCATGGTCGTTTCAGCCATCCCTCCTCATTTCCTTTCTTGTCTTCCTTTTACTCCTAAGTGACCTCGCCATCGGGGCGACCCGGTTTACCACAAAGCTTATTGAATATTTTCCTCTCGTGGCAGGAAACAGAACAATGAGTGACACTGACATACCGTAACATGGGAATTAAATACACTTTTATATGCTAAATTAAGTTTTTGGAAGCAAGGTTACGGTAAAGTAGAAATCACTCTGTTCGCTTTGCAAATTAAAAGGTAAATTAATATCGAATAACCCACGTGCTAGATATATTCAACCCACTCGGGGGTAAACTGTATTATCATCATCCTGTAATTTCCACTTGCAATGACAGTGCAGGCTGTTTATAAGATCTAAGTTCCCAAGTAATTTCGTAATGTTGTGCTTTCATATTTCACCATATTGTGTTCATGAACGGTCTGCAAACACACATTTCGCAGAAACAATACATTGGGTTCAATATTGTCTTCTCTCTTCTGATGTTAACGGGGTCATTTTAACTTCACGTTGTCCCTTAATCAAGAGCAAAATATGATGATTTCTTTCGGAGAGTTAGATTTCAAGAATCATGCATTTTTCGTTAAATATGACGCTGCCACGAGCAACTGGTTAGCTTAGCTTAGCACAAAGTCTGGAAGCAGCAGTAAACAGCTTGTTTTGCTCTGTCTAAAGGTAACAAAATCCACCTACATGTCATTCATTGTTTAATCTGTTCAAACACCAAAGCATAAAACGCAAGTTTACTGATTTAGAGATTATGTGCAGGACTATATCTCACCTGGGACATAAATTCATTGAATCAAGTGTTCAAGGGATCATTTATTGTCATTGTGAACACAGCGACGTAGCACATTTGCTACACAAGAAACACATGACAAACAAATCAAAAGCACTAATGCATTCCTGTTGTGCATTTTTGGAGTTTGCATCAGGATTCAGCAGCAACAAAAACAATCTCTGTTCAGAAAACATGGCCGGCATTACAACATTAAACATGTCGACATCAGGGAAACAGTGTTTGAGCACCGAGCTTCACTGACGACGGAGCCACGTCTCTGTAACGATGAACAGGCAGCGACCTCCCGTTGCTCGGTATTTTCCTGCAGCCGATCATCAGACAGCCAGGAGCATGCTGGGTAGTGGAGTAGCCGTAGGTGCCTTGGGGGTTAGCTTGACCTCCATCTTGGCCGCCCTCCCTCTCCTCCTGGGGCTATCAACATCATTTTGGGTGGTGTTTGGTCCGGCAGGTCTGGTTGGCTGATCGGCCGTGGGCGATCGACTCAAAGTCCACAGCACTTAAAAACCAATAAATGAACTATGTAGCAAAATTCATGGAAAGCTAATTTCCACAACATAAACATGTGCATTCCTGCTGCTCCCCTCGGCTTTACCAAACGTAAAGCTTCGTTAGATGTCCTGCCTGCAACTTAAAAAAAGCTTTTAAAGTTAGCAGGCAGGCTAGCTGGTGAACATACCGGTAGTGGGATGCATTAAGAGTCAAATATTCCCCTCAGGAGATGAAACCATAAAACAGAAACATTCAACATTTATCCTAAACTGCTGATACACAGGTTTGAATGATTGTGTTCACAACGTGTTTTCTGCTGCTCGCAAGTGGCCAACATCTTTATAGCTGGGTAAAGAACAAAGAAAAGCTTTATTAAACACATACTTATTAATAATATGTTTATGTATTACAGGATGGACGACCTTCATCTACACGCTAACAGGATCCATCCATGTCGGTGAGTTTTCTCTGGTCAATGGTCTCTTTTACACTTTGTTTATTTAAATGGGAGCTTTAAGGGATTTTGGTTTATTTCTCCAATTACATGACTCATATGGTCCAATACGGATTCATATCAGGAGAAGCTGACATCACTAATAAATGCTACTACCACTAGTTTAACTTCACTTCCCTCCCTGCTCTTCCTGCCTTAAGGCCTGATGCATTCATGTTCACGACTCCTCTTCAATCTGGACTCGTCATCATTGGCGAACGTTTCCATGCTACTGTGTATAAAATATGACCATCTCTGTATTTGGCTTCATATCGATCACCTTGAGCCCTCTTTGACATCACACTGTGAAATACAGCCTCTCCTGTTGGATGGGCGACAGTGTGATCGGGGCGTTCCCCCTCGCATGAGAACAAACCCTTCAGACATCAAACTCCATTTCAGTGGCTTCTCTCGCTTTCTTGAAACCTGTTGTTTCTCCGTCAGAATTCCCCTATTTAATATTCTTTCACAAAATGTCGTTATGATTCATTACTCTCCGTCGTGGCACTGCAGGATCTCTCAGACTGGTTGTAATCGCCGGCAGATGTTGCGATGACACGGGAAGATGAAATTGGCTGCGAGGATTAAAGAAGTTATTTGAACGTTAAGTCTCCAACCCGACGCGTAGTCCGGCCAAATCAGGACCGGCTGACTCAGCTGAATGCATCCACCGCAAGTGGAAGTGTCTGGTTTTCTCAGCGTGTCGGTGATGTGCGTGTGTGTGTGTGTGTGTGTGTGTGTGTGTGTGTGTGTGTGTGTGTGTGTGTGTCAGCGTGCAAAACGAAGTGCCAGTTAAAATTTCTGGCAACTTGCAGTGGTTTGGTTTTTCTACAGAGACCTGTGGTACGCTGAAATCATGTGTGAAACAATAACTAATGTGTCACATGTCAGCTCATAAGCAGCTAGTTTGGGTGGAATTGTAATTACATCGTCTGAAGAGGTTGTTTTTCCTTCTATTCGAGCATCGAGACTTTAATCCTACCGTGCCAGCGTGTTGTTTGTTCTGTCCGATGAGGCACTGCCTTCCCTTTCATTTTCAGATACTTCAAAAACAGCTCAAAGACCACAACCCTCATCAACCCACAGTAATGTCATTGAATATCGTGAATTAGAAACTTGACTTGTGACGACTACTATTATGTGTGAAGTGGTTGGTTAATGCCTGCGTAAAGGGAGTTATTCTCTACGAAGAAAGGATAAAAAGACATCAGTGCATCATTGAAAACATTTCTGAACGGTAATGCAGCCCTCTCAAGATGTAAGTGCTATTGACGTGAATGGAAGGTGGCGTCAGACTCAATAGAATCTTAATGAAGTTCACGTTTCGGTGGAAACTGAAAAACAGCCCAAATGTGTTTTAAAATGAAGAGTGTTGCTTAAAGGACAATACTGTGAACTTTTGTTGGTTTCAAGGCCCAGATGAGGCGCAGCAGAAGGTCGAGCCTCATCACACTGTGGTGTTTGGAGATGGAGACTGCGTCAAAGTCGAAAACAGGGTGAGAAATCAAAATATGAAAATATCCCACACCCTTATGTTACCATTTATAACTGTACATTATTGCTCTTTTAAAGGAGGATCTTTGGCTTTAGGCTTAGACTCTTTTGTGGAGTTGGGGAAACTTGACTTGTTTTTCTTTTCTTACGTCGTCTGTCCATGTTGTACGTCACATTTCGTATTACTGTCTAAATAAATGGTAATAAATCTTGCTAACATAAATAGAAGATGGCTCGCCAATGAATAAGATGAATCCCATTTGTATTCAGCTGGTTTTGATGCACTGATTTAGACATGTGGTTCCCAACCTCTTTGTTGTGAGCAATCAATCAAAAAGTAATCTCTCTATAGGGGCCCCATGAAGGTGAAAATATCTAGTATTTCACAGGGAAACAATGTATAACCTTATGTAAGCTAAATATGTTATTTTCTTTCTTTAATCTCTCCCTCTATCGGAGGGTCCAGATTACTGATTTTCAAAAATTGAATCCACTCCGCACACAGACAATGACGACAGCGCCGCTTCTCATTTCCTTCCCCAGGGCCCTGCAGCTTCGCATTTCGTGCTGATTGCTGGAGAACCAATCAGAGAGCCCGTGGTACAACGCGGTACGTTGTTTGTGTGATTCCCTCCGAGGTTGAAGTCACTGCAACAAAATAAACACTTTACGTGTTCAATCAATCACTTAAATAACAGCCTGTAATGTCATACGTTGCTTGTGTTGTGTGTGGCCTTCAGGTCCGTTTGTAATGAACACAGAGGGAGAGATCAGCCAGGCTGTCCTCGACTACCGGACTGGCACAAATGGCTTTGAAAGGGCCCGGAACTGGAGGTCGAAGATCAGCGGCGCTGGCTGAACACGTAGCTCTCTTGTTCCCGGTGAAAATGTTAGCCTTACTTGATTGTTTGATTCTTTTGAAAACATGTTTTTTTTTTTCTTTCCAGAAAATGTTATTTTCCAACATTTTCTTTAACTATTTACTTGCTGAAGTGCTTCATGCCCCATCGCCAGTAATAATTCACCAATTCATCCTTCTCTATTGTGAAATCTAGCATTTATAGGGAAAATGTGTTTCTGACTGCTCCCCCGACCACCTTGTTAAATTTAAACTTTTCAATAATTGCATTTTCCACAGCCTGCATGTTGCATTTAGGGGGATCTATTGGTAGAAACGGGATATAATATTAATAAGTTTGTTTTGTTAAGAAGCTGATAGTAAGTTTTCGTTGAGTCATGTCTACGACTTTGTTACAATCTGCAACTTGATCGCTGGATGCCGTCAAACACACTTCACCTTTTGACTATATGAAGGTTTTGATGATGGTGACACACAGCTAACGTTACCAACTTTAATTTATCTTTATTTCATCACCAAGAACATACATAGACCACATAAATACATTTAAAAAAAACAAACGTTTCTGCATGTTTCATCATTTTTATAAGGTATTGCTTTGCAGCAGGCAGAAAAGACGCCCAAGCTGCTGCTGCTCCTCATTTGCATACAGTCAAACGGGTGAGTGGGTGGGGCGTCGGTGGGACAGGGGGAGGTGCTGCGTCTGACTTCCCCTCGCACGTTAAGGAAGTCTGGATCACATTTAAAACACATGTTACTGCTGTGTGCAGTTTGGCAGCTCTGGAGGGAAAGACACTGACAGGGGACTTGATCACTTGACAAACAGACATTAAAAAAGAAAGAAGGGAACACACAAGCAAATAAAAAGGCTTGCTTTGTGGCAGCCAGACAGACAATCCAGCTTCTTCTATCCCACATCTTAGAGGAAAGACATTTTTGCACCTCAGGGCATTCATACACGGACAAACCACAGTAGGATCATGGAGAACTGACGGCTGAGAGAAGGGAAGTTTAACATACGGATAAAGCACTTAAATGAGCAGTTCAGGGAAGCCGTGAGCCTCTTTTTCAGTCGGTGGGAAGATAAAGAAGAAACACGGAGGAATTAGTCAAATTATCTAAATATCTCACAGGCCTTCAATCCATTCTGACGTAAGAGTAATTTCAGCGTCTGACTTCTAGTAGGCTTTTTATTTAACCGGACACCTCGGCTTCTGCATCAAAGCTTCTGCAGTAAAACGTGCATGTTTTAGAGCCTCTTTAACCTTCTCCATTTGGCTTGTGGGCGTCTGGGTTTCTGCTACAGGTTACGTCTGGCTTAGAAACACACACACACACACACACACACACACACACGAATATACACACTCTTAACTGTGCAGCTGGAAGATCAAGAGTTTGTGTTGCAAATACATGCTCTGAGAGGAGTGTGTGTGTGTGTGTGTGTGTGTGTGTGTGTGTGTGTGTGTGTGTGTGTGTGTGTGTGTGTGTGTGTGTGTGTGTGTGTGTGTGTGTGTGTGTGTGTGTGTGTGTGTGTGTGTGTGTGTGTGTGTGTGTGTGTGTGGTCTGAAGGACTCAGCTGGTCTGGGAAACTGAGTCAGAGAGGCAGCCGGCTCTAAGTGCTTTCTGCCAGAAGGGAAAGGAGGCAAGTTCATACTGCTGAGTGCTTCTCAGAGACCGCTGAGCCACGGAATAATGACGAAGATGAAACGGACTTTGTGCAGATTCTCCTGCTTGGTGACTCTGGCTGTGGAGCTGAGCTGGATCACCGTGGGCCACAGCATGCACATAGAGGGAGGACGTAGGGTAAGCGTGGCGTCAAGCCTTATGTCTTCAAGTGCATGTAATATGTAGCTTTTCACGTCTGTTTTCTACATGTTAAATGACTGATTTCAAATTAAAAGAATAACTTTGTGATCCAACTTTGTCCAGAGAGAGGAATTAAAACACTGATTTGAATTTCTTGGTCCATTCAGGGCTCTATTTCACGTACTTTTGCAGAGTTGCGTGGCCTCTTTCCTCTCATAAACCTCACACTCGTGCTCACGTGTTCTGTCCACTGAAACCAAACTTTACAGTAATTGTGTGCAGGCGGCTAAAGATTAAACATTAAAACATACGTATGATTGCAACACTTCACTCTTGATTTTTAGTTTATCCAGCTGTCATTCATTTCCATTATTCTTGTCTCTCACCTCTCTCTCTCTCTCCAACCCCTCCACCCCTCTCATCTTTACCTCCCTTTTTCTTGTCATCCGTCTCTCAGGCGCTCTCCCTCTCTGTTTCTCATTAGCGGGTCTATCCCCTGGTAGAAATTACGGAGGGGAAACCTCCCTGTTTTCTGTTGTTTCTCTGATTTAAGTGGAAGCAGGCAGGCAGCCAGCCAACCTGCCCCACCCTCCGTTCTGCAACACACTCAACACATCACAGGGCTCAGATTGTTTCAGTTTTCCAGAGGAAAATAAAGCAAACCCATCTGCAGACAAGTGCAATATTCCATGACTGTCCCGTCTCAGACCATCAGGCTTTGACTTCCCGCCTTAAAAACGAGCCTCTCCTCTAAAAAACCACCCACGACGAATAAAATGCCAACAAGTTGAAACAAAATCTCAACTTAAAACTCTGTATGTTATGTAATACTGTATCTTACGTAAAACCGTACAGATCCAATCTGTTCAGCTTCCATTTTGTCCTGCGTTATGACTTCATTGCCCTCCTGACGCAGCGTGACAGGTGGTTTTATGGTTTGCTCCCACCACTGCTGCCTCCTCTCACAGTGCGTGCTGGTGGTGTGGTTGGCAGAGGCCCACATTTGTCAGATGTCCTGGCCGCATGGCGTTCTTCTATGTATGTGAATGGATGCTCTTTTCGCTAGCAGTCATGAGACTTTAGAATGAGTAGCGATCAGAGCGGAGCAGATGCACCAATGTGCTGCTGCAGCTGTTGATATTCACACTCTGACGTGTGTGTGTGTGTGTGTGTGTGTGTGTGTGTGTGTGTGTGTGTGTGTGTGTGTGTGTGTGACAGTTAATCAGTGGTCACACACATCTGAGTTCTCCAAGTAACTCCACTGTCTGTGGAAGGGACGTGTTAGCAGCTCATAATTGATCTATAAACACATTACATTTGAGTAAATTCTGTTTGTCATAGCCAAATGTTATAATATTAAGAGAAATGAGTCTGCAGCCACATCGGTGACTCTGTGAGGCTGTGCATGGGCTAAAATCACTAATACATTACATTTACCCTCCACTATTTTTCCACTATTTGATCTCATGAATTCCACATGTGTAATAAGAACCATGACTGTTTCTACAAAAATCTGTGTAAATCTATCCAATGGTTGCAGAGAAAGTTCACTCTGATCCACACATGCCAAGCTAATGTTGCCGCCAGAGGAAAACTCAGGAAATAATTCAATTATAATAACTGTTTTGAGGGAAACCGACATACAGAAACAAGTGAATCTGAGACCAACAAGTAAGACTTTTGTTGTGTGAATGTGAAACATTAAAGGGTGTGTGTCTGCCATCCCTGCAGGTAATGAAGCAGTGGGAGACCAAGGTGCGGTCAGCCTCCAGCCTGGATGAGCTGCTGAGGCTCGCAGACTTTCCTGACTGGAAGTTGTGGAAGTGTCGTCTGAGCCTGCAGCAGCCGGAGACCCTCTCTTCTCCACCGTCGGTGGGCTCACACCGCTCTACACGCTACGCCGCCGAATCTTACAGCCTGGAGATTCTAAAAGGTTGGATAAAATACTTACATGTTATGAATGAATCTGTGTGTGTGTTGATGTGGTTATGAGTATCGTCTCCCGTTCAGCCATAGATGAAGAGTGGCAGCGGACCCAGTGCATGCCGAGGGAAACGTGCGTCGATGTGGCCAAGGAGCTGGGAACCGACCCCTCCATGTTCTTCAAGCCGCCCTGTGTGTCCGTCCACAGGTTTGTTTGATATGAAACCAGATCCAGAACTTTGCTTTTGAAGCATATTGTTAAAGGAACAGAGTGACAATTTGGGAAATGCTCTTGCAGGGAGTTATAAAGATTTGTAGGATAAATATGAAGCTCCCACCAGCAGCTGGTTAGCTTAGCTTAGCATTTAGGCTGGAAACAGAGGGAACAGCTAACCAGGCTCAGCAACAAATCCGCCTAACAGCACCTTTAAAGCTAAACGATTCAACATCATGTTGTTTGTTTAACACCTACAAAAAATGAGCATAGAAACGACATCATGTGGTTTTATGGGTTTATGTGCTGAACTATTTCTTGGTTGGGAGAAACAACCTCACCGTCACCATGAAGTTGAGGTCACAACAAGATTAAGCAACGCAGATATGACGTGTTAGTGAGCTGGCAGGAGGATTTTGTCGGCTAGGACACATCCAGACTAGCTGCTACCTCCAGTTAACAGTGTTTGTGCTAAGCTAAGCTAAACAGCTGCTGGCTTTAGTTCCACATTTGTCCTACAGACATGACAGTAGTATCAAAAGTGATTATTTCTCCTCTACTACTGTAAGTTTGTTTCCCATGCACGTAACTTTACCCAAATGTGAATTTGTTTTCCCACTGACAGGTGTAGTGGCTGCTGCAATCAAGAGGGCGTCACCTGCAGGAACACAACCACTGTGTATGTGAATAAAACTGTGAGTGACTGAAAGTGGATGTCCTTTTTGACCTTTTTCCAAGGGTTTGAGCATTGCCACAGGCAGCTCTCAGCGGTCAAACGGTCTGACACGACTGTCTGTGCGTTTCAGGTCCTCAGTGTCATTCCCTTCAAGTTCGTACCGGAGCCCGTGCTAATAAAAGTCGCTAACCACACAGAGTGCAGGTGCATGGAGCCCGCCATAATACGACGTAATGCTCAACCTCACGGGAGCAGTGGGTGAGTCCAAAACACCAGTCAATCCAGTTTCTCAAAGGAATTTGGCATGATGTTTTTTTTTTAATTTATTTATTTATTTTATTCTGTTGTATCTGCTTCATTGGCAGCTGCTCTCCAATGGGCCAACTGTCAGAGGCAGAGGACTCCAGGAGACTTTGTGCCAGTGGGCTGATCTGGGATTGTTCAACCGACAGATGCATACCTTACCCTTCCAGTACACCAGGTGTGTGTGTGTGTGTGGTGTGTGCCAACAATTGAGGGTGCATCCTGATTATTTATGGTTTATGCAACCAATTCCATTCACTTGTGAATGACTGGGTCTAAAACACGCCCACTTTCACCCAGGAGACCACCCCTTGTGTCCTGTGTGAAACAAGAAGTCACTTATCACTTATTTGTAACTAACTTCCATACTTCAGTTACGCCACTTCCGTACTTAACCCTGACTTACTTGACTAAAGCCCTTTGCTCCTCTAGAGAACAAAGGCCATTGATGAGTATTATGGTTGTTGGCGGTTCTTTCTAGATCTCCCCAGCTGCCTGGACACCTCTTCTCCAGCTGTTCTCGGGGCGACCCCTTTTCCTTTTTCCTTGTGGGCACTGGTTCCCTGTGTACTTATCTTTTGTGAAACCTAACCAAGTAGTTTTGTTGCCAAAACTCTGCAAGGGAATGCATTGATTGCTCGCGTGCTTCGACATTCCTAGGAAAGCGAGTTTCGATAAGATAACATACGAGATGTTGTATGAGGATAAGTTAGCATGTTAGCTGATGTTTCAACTAAAAAAAAAACCAACCCAGGTTTATAATAGGTGATCTATTATATAATTTTGTGAGTAAAATATGCTGTAAAAATAACTATCAAAGTGTGACCAAACTGTTGTATGTTCTAATTCAGATATCCAGCGCACAAGATGAAAAGTCACTTCTTGTAATGACCCCCCTCTCTGACTTAAATGCACCATTACTGCCTCCTGTTTAGAGTTGCCACTCAGCTCATGGATGCCTGACTGCGAGATCGACGTGGAACGCTGTGACTGTCTTCCTCGACCTTCGCCGACTCAGCAGCCCAGTCCGACCCAACACTGTAAACTCAACTCGTCCATCTGTGCCCACAAGCTCCAGCGCTTCGATCAAACCTCCTGCAGGTAGACCAGAGACAGGCTTTCATATATGATTCTCTAATATAAGAACCTCTGTTTATTCTAATAAATGCATATTATATCTAAATGATCCCACTTTCATTCACAGATGCAAATAGTCCAGAGGGGAAGACTTATACGACAACCTGCTCACCCAATCGCCAGGATTTTTGGAGGCAGAGAAAAAAGGCTCATAATTTATTTACAGTCCTATTTATGCCGATCACTTTAACTAATTAAGATGATATTAACTCATATGACCATGTTAACTGATTTTTTTAACATGCTTACCTTATGTTTCAATCAATATGTAAAGTTTATGATTTATACATTTGTTCTTTGTGCACTGAATATGTAGTTTACATTAAAAGATTATTTTTATAATTAGAATCTGTCATGAATTACTGGATTATTGCTTACTGTAATTTTTGACGAGTTATTCCACTGTTTGTTGATCCCTCACTCGTTTCCTGTTGATGTTGCTATGGTGATTAATTACAAAACTCACTTAAATGCTTTAGAAGTCACAAAACACGTCTGCTTGGGCAACAAGGGCGGCTGAATTCTGTCGCACAGAATTAAGTTGTTCAGTGAACAATACCGAGTATGTTAAGTGCTGTTTCTTGTCCCTTGGATTTCATCTTCATACAGTTTATATTCACCCTCCTTGACATCTTTTAAGTTCGTGTGAGTTTGCAGACTTGCTTTTTCCTTTCAGAGATCCTTTCAGATCCTACAAAGTGATCTAAATTCATTACAATTGTAGAAGTATGTAAAGCTTCTTTAGTAAAAAGTGTGAAATAAATGCACCAAAACAGAAAATGAACCCTGACAATCTACAAGAAGCCTTTGACTTGGGAACATATATATACATGTTTTCCCCAGCAAGATAAATCTAGACTTGCTTTAAAAACAATGATGATAACGTCCTTGAGTCAAAGCCGAGGTCTCTGTCCTTCAACCCACATTAAATTGCACTTATTGGACAAAAGCTTCGGGGGGCGCGCGGGGGGGGGGTGATTGACGGGGGGCGCGCGGGGGGGGGTAGCGCGGGGGGCGCGCGGGGGCGCACGGGGTGGGGTGGGGGTGGGGGGGGGGGGGGTGGGGAGGGGTGGGGGGAAGATGTCGTGGAATCGGGGTAGATTTAGGTCGACGTGTGGGGGGGGGCGATCGTCTGAGACACCGGAGTGTCGATATTTACTTGACCGCTAGAGGGCGCGCTATTTTGAAACGTAACATATGGTCGTAATTCGGTGCTTGACACACGACCTATGTGGTCGTTTTCTCGAGGAGGACAGTCTGAAAGAAATTGCATCATCCACGTGTAACTGCTGCACAATATTTTTATATTTGTCATTGATTACGTTGATTCACTATTAAATATATATAATTAAAATATATATTTTCCTTTTGATCAGTGTCAGAAAAGTCACATTTAATGCAATTTTGTTCAACAAACATTTTACATACTCAAAGGCACTTGACAAGCAGCTGTTTTGCTGAGACGAGATCTTCTGCATTGCTTAGTATTCAGTATTTTGGTAGCCGGGTGGTGGCTGAGACTCTTACAATATGGCTCCATATGGTTTGTATTTGATATTATATTACATATTGGAGATAGATAGACTGTAAACACGGCTTCTCATAAAACAGGTGCATCATTTGTAAATGTGCTCCCTTCACTGTTGTTGCTTGGTGAATGTATTGATTTTCACTCTGCTACTCCGATTAATCACCCAGCAGTGCTGCTGATCTATAAAATGCAAACATTAAAGTGCACGGTATATGTCCTACTGATTTTGCACCCATCATAAAAATGGCTAATGTGTTGGTGTCATTACGTGTAAATAAAGGTGTTTGTGCTTGTTATAACAGCACCATTTAACAGCGTTATTAATCCCCTGTTGTGACAGCCCCGTCCTGCCTTGAGGAGCTGTAGAGGCAGCTACCAGTGTCAGAATAGAAACAAAAATGTCAGGCAGAAATGTCACCACCGCTCCTCCACTCCTCCAAAGAAAAATGGTCATGTTTCTTTTTTAAATAAATGTGAATTACATAAATAAATAAAACACAAACCATACATTTATACATATACATTTGCACATAACAATAATACCAGCTCAAAAAAGAAAGAAGCACACCATTTTCCAAAAAAAGATTCACATCTTTACTGAACCATAACATGTGCATAAAAGAGACGACTAGTTCATTCATGTTCATTGTGAAACTTTAAAAAATGCTGCACAAAGGTTGACTCATGAATGACGAATGAAAGGGCAGAAAGAGAAAGAGATCCCTTTGAGGAACCGTTGATAGAGGAAATCATCAAAATGTGGCAGATTTAAATGGAACAACTTCCTGTTTTAGTGTCAAGTGCACAATAACGCCTGTAACAAGCTGGAATATTAACAGATGTTTGATTCTCTTCTTAAACTACACAATATTTAGAAATGAATGGAATTGGTTCTCAGAATATCTTCTGATCAACCTGATAAATCAAAGATTCAACTGGTTCAGTCTAACCACTGAGAACAGGACCCAAAAGAAAAACAACTACCCGAAATATTTAGAGCCTGAATACAATAATGTGATCCCTGTTGTAGTTGTAGTACGGGAATGATCAAAGTTTTAATCATGTAACATTTCTTGTTTTGGAGACCAAAACTATTTCAAATGTAAATCAGACATTTGATGTCTAAATTCTACTTGTTTTGTCTCTGGAACAAAAGTTATTGCTGAAGGAAAGAAGAAAAACTTCAATATTACAGGTGAACAAAGTACCCTTGAATGATAGTGTATATTTATACAGAAATGTTATCAGAATTTGAACACTGCATAATCCAGATTATCTGATGACCAAAAAAAACAGGCCTGAAATTACAAGGAGTTGTGTCTCCCCCTAGCTGCACAATGTTATTTTTGTGATTTCTCACTGTAACTTGGAGTACGATCATCATTAAGAAATTACTTTTCTTCGTATTTTTCCAAATAGCAGTGACTAAAATCCACACTCAATGCATTATTAATTTTTCTTGCTTGCTTTTTTCTCCCCGTCAAAAATAAATTGAAGAATCACAAATTCAAAATATGAGATAAATAGAATAGAAAGAGATTAATCCAAAAATTGAGACCGTGATCTGTATTATTTGAGTATATATATATTAAAAATGTCGATATATATATTTATATATATGTGCATGTGGAAGTGAGTGGGCACTAGGACCCAGGCAAAGGGCCAGAGTCCATAAAAGGGGGCGGAAAGCTCACCTGGGCCTTTCAATTTGCACTGATTTACCTGAGAGTGAGAGCAGCTCAGGTCACCCTTGTTTGCTTGATATGGTATGTTAACATATATGTCTCATGGCATGATTTTAATTATTAAAATGTACAACAATTAAAATGAAATATTAACAGCATTTGCTTTTCTAGATTCTGCATGTTCGTGAGGGATTCTAATTGCTTGGTATGATCAGCCGGGAAGCAAGGTAGGCTACAAGCACACCAGAGGGGTTTTAAATCCTTTTTTTAAAATATAAAATATGAGTTTTCTATAGATTCCAGGACTTTGAGGATCTGTTTTCCCATAGTATGAGGTTTTAGTGAGCCCCCTAACGGTTTTATTTATTGGGCCATTTGTTATTTTCTTTGTGGAGTTTTCTGCAAGAAGGGGGAAGAAAAGACCATCTTGTATGTGTGTTTTCTAGTGTGGTTTTAGTACCATTAGCTTTTTGGGAATAGGTACATATGGGTGTTGTAGAAGTTTGATTTGGTTGGTGTGTAGTGGCGGGTTATTTTATACTTTTGTAGCCTATGTTTTGTGACAACTTCTGTGTTAAGCATGACTCTACACTAACCTCCCTTAGCGTGCAGTTTAGCCCCCATTGGTTATTTCCTGTTTGTTTGATTTTCTTGATTTGTTTTCATTTTAACGCTTACTCAACCCATCCTTGGATGGTGGTCTACAACTAGCCTTTATAGCCTATAGTCTTTGGTTGTTGTGATCCCATGCACAATAAATTAAATCTATATTTTTGTGTAAGCAGTCTCTGGTTCCAGTTTATTCTGGGTCTTATATTGAATAGCACCTGGTCACATATATATTTATATATATATTTAAGACTTTGCTATAGTCTTTTAAACACTTACTATGTCCAGTATTATTTTAAATTGTAAAACATTTATTCACAAATATGAATACAGAAAAACATTGTTGTGGCGTTTTCTCTTATATCGCCATTCAATAGCCAGTTGGTGGCGCTGTTGTGTGTCATGATAATTTAACATTGCATCATACAACAACCTGAAAAGTAATGGATTTTTTCTACTTGACCTCATTGTTACACTCCACAGCTTCAATTCATACCAAAAGTGATGAAAAGCATTGGACTTGTATGTTCCAACAGGAACGAGCCTTCACCAAACATTTGAAATCTTCCAGCTGTGTACTTATAATGTCGACAATATCGTTGTCTGTTGCAGCGTTAGATATCCCCTCACTGGAACTAAAGGCCAACCAAACGCATCATTTTGTCCACATGGTGTTTGAATGATCAAACTGGGACTGAGTGGACCTGTTTGTGACGTCCATGTCACCACCTCAGAGGTTGGGTCTCTGCTATATGTGTCACCTTGTCGTCGGGAAGACTTTCACACGTTCTCTCTCAGACATCGATCATCATTAGATGCTCAAAAGTCTCCAAGGTGTCAAACAAGCACATCTCGTTCTGGCTTTCCCAGCCTTGTTATATGCAATTACAGGACATTTAATTGCCAAAAAATCAAAAATGAAAAGAAAATGATGTAGCTTCAGCATGAAACTTTTTTTTTTTTCAACATTGATGAAACATGAAAATGCTGGAAATGAAGTCTGCGTCCTGATGAAGGTCAAGACCAAAACTTTGACTGATTAAATAAAAGAGCTTCAAGTGAGTGCGGGAGCAAGTGTTGATTTTTTTTAATGCTGCAAATTAAGTCATTAACCAACAGCAACAAATGTATGAAGTATCATAGAAAAGATTTCTCATAAATGACAATAATACATTCATACATCTTATTTACAGTATCATTCACCTGCTAATCTTTTTCTTTAAAGGACCATGCCAGTGTTACTATATTCAATATTCAATAAACGTTACAGAATGTACCTGAAAATGTTTGTCAAAGTTAAGCTCACCTCGTCGGTAACATCCTCGTTCTAGCTCAAATTCTAGTTTGAAATTCAGTTCTTGTCGGAAGCTATTATTCCCGGCGTAAGAACATTCAGCCCAACGGCTGCTTTGGCTCTGTTGTGATTGACGGCTCAGAGGGCGGGACCAAAGTATAAAGAAGATCAACAATTGGCTGATTGTTACACCTCGGACTTGTGTGAATTTCAGGCTCGTACTGATACGACTCAACAGTCACTATGTTGACATGTTGTGAAGTTGTTCTCTGAGCAGACATTGAATTGTGGATCGTAAACCAACACTGAACGGTATCTCGAACAAGCTTGTTTATCTCACTTTTGACCAAGGGGATGCAGCCATGGGTTCTCCAAGGTGGAACATGTGTTCCTTGTGCCGAGAGTTAGCTTGTTATCGAGTTATTGAACTTGCTATTTACTGGCTAGCTCCACTTACATAAACTCAAATTTTATCTGTTGCTCTCTGATTTTCCATTTATTTCTCACCAGGCAAAAATTACTGTCAATTGTGAAGAGGCGACACATGACAAAAGACGGAAATAAGTCCGCTAACTCGCTTTTAAAGTCCCAGTAAGTCTGGTGGATGGAGGGCACTCGGTCAGATTTTGAATGTTTCCAACTCTCACGCTCCTCCCCCACGACCACCGAGCTCCTCCCCCACGACCACCGAGCTCCTCCCCCTCGACTCCTTGCCCTTTGAAATCCCTTAGATCACGCCACCTTTGAACCGCGGGTCCGATGTTGACTCTGGTTTTATCACGGGCACCGTCGCCTTCTTTCTTTTTTTCCTTCTTTTCCACCGGTGTTTTCTTTTCCTTGGTTGTTTTGGACCTCCTCGTTTTGGTTTTTAACGAGGAATTGGAAGCTTGTTGCTACTTCCCTCCGCCTCCCCCCTGTGATAGTGGAACAACCCAAGGGGGGAGGGGCTCTGTGTGTGCACGAACACAGCCCTGCGTGCTGATTGGACAGGATGATCCGGGCGCTGTCGATCTTTGCAAAACAAACAGGCTCTACGTGCACGTAGAGGCACGCTTTTTTTCTAAAACTGGATGATTTATGTTGTTCTATCGGAGCGTAGTGTCGGCTTCAGTGAATATGATCAAAAAAATGTTGCCGACTAAATTGGCTGTGAGAAGAAGAACAGAGATGCTGTTAAAATGTCACCAATTATACGTCCTATGACTTTCCCTTGAGGCGACGTTGACGTCAACTGTGGAATACACATGATGACATTTCAATCCTCTGACATCCGTTGATGGTTCTGACACTTTGGTTGCTTCCATAAATGGATCAATACAGCGCTAAGTGAACAGATACGACACCTGCACACAACACTGACCTTTAGAGTGACAGTGGGTGGAAGTGTTTTTATTTTCATGCCTCATGTGGGGAACTTTTGAATTGAGTTCAAAGGAAGAATCCCACGTTTCTCGATCGCTTTGACAAGATGTCAAAACTGAGAGAGTGAAGAGAAACCCAGCAGATAAAGAACAAACTCTACTGTTAAGTCAGGGGAAATTATCTTTGGACTCACCAGGAAAGTGTGAACACAAAATATGTCCACAAAATCAAAAAACATATTTGTAAGTCATTGTTTAAAGTTTAAAAGTTATACATTTGAACTAAATCTGCTAAGAATGCTTTTTATTTCTTTCTTTTCTATTGTGATATCCTATTTTGAGGCAAATGAAAAATAAACATAAATGCACATCAACAAATTGATTCAGAGCTATTCATTAAATGTTTTGTTGGAATTTGTATTATTTTCTTTGTTTGTTAGTCTTTAAATACACATTTAATTCGAAAGTAGATTTTTTTTTGTCATTTTCAATGAACACAAAATTAAAATACAATCGAACGAAGCACCGGTGTTGTGATGTCACTATGGCAACTAGTTCTTTTGAATCAAACACATAATTATTTAAAGAGCAGTTTTATATGACTGAATATTTCAACACAATTAACTTGATTGATTACACGACTTGCAGAATTCCTTTCATGAAGGGACCTTTGCATTTCTCTGTGGGATTACTGTCTGGATTTCAAACATATGTGCTTTTATTGATCTTGATTTTAATTTGTATTCCTCCTTAAGTTACAAATACTATCACTAATTCTTATTTACATTCCAGGCTTTCCACAGAATGGGCCTGACTATAAAGGTGGCATGTTAAGTAGCTGGTTGAGAGCATGCAGGACAGAAATTTGGCAAGGCGCTTATATCACAATTAAACAAACGCTACCCAGACTGAATTATACTCCCACTCGTCACAACCTGGGCATGATCCTCTCCCACTGTGAAACACCAAATTAGGACATTGCGGTGTGACATGGTGATGTAAATCTAGCATGTGACGGTTCAGAATAATCATGTCCAGAGAACACAGGGGTGCAGAAAGTATGTGTTGTATACACAGTCAACAGGACTAACCCTCTATACTTAAGCAAAGCACCAAGACACACATAAGGATAAGGACTTGCATGCATTGTAATGTAGAAAGTGATATAGTGCACAGGAAGTTGGCTGCACATTTTCTTTATTGATTGTACATGATTCACTCCCATTTGAAAGAGAAATGCACGGTGCAATCATGTTGAAGATGTACAGTCTGTCCATTTCATTTCATGTGAGAACCACATGCAAATTGCAGTAACGCACACCACTACAAAAATATAAACACACGTTGCGTTATCCAATACCAATTTAAAAATGTGATTTGTCACGCATGCTTTTACATTCAGTGTTAAGTATTTACACTGTGTACACCTGAGTTACAGCTCCATAAACAACCCGCAACAAGAGGACGGCGAACATTTAAAAGACATCTTTAAAGGTAAGATTTCACAGTTATCATCACAGCATCAAACATTTAGAAACGGCAGCTTCATCACACAAATACAGTAGAATCTCCATACATAGAAAAAGGTGCCACATAGTAGAGCATATGATCGACTATTATCTTTTGGCAACGTCGTAGAAAAAGCATCTTATTTATCATAAAGTACCAATGGCTGTGATTTAGGTCATGTTGCTTCATTAGAGGTACTTGGCTCTGCCTTTTCTAAAAAGGACTATTGCTTTCTTCTTGTTGCAAAATGTCATTTTCACTTACGTACTGTATGCAGCTTCATTACAGATGATTGTTCTTAGGAGCAACGTGCTTTAATGTTTCAAATTCTGCAACTCTATCAGATTTGTTAGCATCGGAATATTCACAATTTGCAACTCTGCAGTGTTTTCATGCCTCTTGTTGTCTGACCCTCAATTTAATGACATTAAAGCTACTAATGACTGAGTGAACGTTGACCAAACAGCTTCTTTTATCTAAATCTACACACATGTGGGACTCGGGAGGCAAACAGCAGTCCACGGTGTTCTTATGACAGCCATACAAAGACGTTACACCTTCTTCACTGGAAAAACAGTTGCCTGCGAACATAATACAGACATCAAGATGTAATTGATAAACCACTGCTTATCTTCCTATAATAACAACATTTAAGTGAGTAAACTTCACATGCAAATTTAAATGCTAGAGTTTTGTGAAAATAAATGTAGTTATGGGGTCACTGACTCAAAAGCAAAACATTCAAAGGATGCACACACACACACACACACACACACACACACACACACACACACACACTCTCTCTCTCCTTACAGATATTCCTCCTGATGGAACTTTCTGCCATTGATCATGCTCAGGCTCGCCATGGAGTGATGTGTGCTGCGGACAGAGGTCACGTGTGTGTTGTAGTGAGTCGGGCTCTGCGAGGAGCGTTTGAGGATCATACGACAGCAGCAACACAGCTGCTGGTTGAACTGCTTCTGGAAGGTCTCGCTCAGTAGGTAAAGGGCAAAGGGGTTGAGGCAGGAGTTGGTGAAGGCCAGGATACGGGCGACCACGCTGCACACAAAGTGAACCATAGACGTGTCCACCTGGTGGGGAGGAGACCAGCTTTACAAGATGCAGAGGTAGATAACAGAAATATAGCAAAGTGTTGTTTGTTTTTGTGTGGCCTACCTGGGAGTAGTGATAGGAGCGATATAAGTAGATGACATGACAGGGAAGCCAGCACACGGCGAAGAGACCAACAAACACCAACACTGTCTTGGCCAAGCGCTTTCTTGATTCAACCTGTTGCAGGGAAAAAAAATCCATCAAAACCAAAAAACAATGCTTGGGTATGAGCAGGGTGTAGAAATGTCTGGATTCTAAGTGATGGAATATAATCGTGAGTTCGGTGTCATTTGAGGTATTCCTGTCTTTCTGACCCTTGAGCTCTGTGATTAACTGAGGGCGGAGCTTAGCACAATACATAATGGGTCCCATTCATGAACACGGCGTAAACATGTTCATGAATGTCAATCAATCGTAAGCTGACAGCAAGCTGCTGATCAGCAATTAGGATGAATCCCCTCCCCTGAAGCAAGTGATGTTTACTATGGAGAGGTGCATCCTGTTGACCTGTGGACATGACGCAAGCAAAGAAAGAGAAACGCTCTTTTTGTGTACTTTGGCTTAAAGAATCTCATCTTGTTACTGTCATTTTAATCGGACGCTCAAATACTATTTGACAGGTACGGTGACTTTCAGATAATGACAAGCAATATTTAAGTGCATTTCTTATTTACACAAGGTCCCAGAAGCAAGAGTAGATTTTGTTAGTCCCCACGGAGCTGCTAACATTTTTGATGAATGCAGAAACACGCAAATCTCCATCTGCGAACTACAACAAATTTGTTGTGATCACATTTCATGAATGTTTTGTATTGTAATGTCCAAGCATTGAGGAGCACACATGCTTGTTTGAAATAAAGCATGTCCTGTAAAAAAGTTTAGATTAATCTTTTTTAGCTGGTATTTCCTGATGGAAAAAAAGCCACGCACTAATGGTTAATACTAACTAATATATATATATATGGTTCGAACACTGGCCTGTCGTCTTGCATGCACGTTCCCTTCCACGGGCAGGTCTGAGGCGCTCCTCATCAGGCTCTGGGCGATGAAGGTGTAGTACACAGATATGACCAACAGGGGAATGACATAGAAAATGAGGAAGGAGGCCATGGAGTGGATCTTGGGGTGCAGTTCTCCAGCATGGGGATAAGGGGCACAGGTGACGAAGGTCTCATTAGTGGAGGTGACGTTGAAGGTGTGGAGGTCAGAGAAGACGGCCTCGGGGATCGCCAGGACCAGGGAGAAGAGCCAGATGAGTGCTGCTCGCAGGACAATGCTGGTCGTGGTGCTTGATGTTTGGATGTCCAGGGGCTTCACGATGGCCCTGTATCTAGACAGATAGATAGGGAGGGAGGTAGGTAGGTAGTAGTATATCAGTAGGTAATGTATCTCTCAGTCCTGCTCACTGTCAAAGTTACATACAAACCAATAATAATCCACCAGCCTTTGGCTCAGGTGTTCTGTTTTTCCATAAGCATAGGGTAAGTGGGTCATTAGAGAGGTCATTCTGCAAAAGGAATCTTGCAGCTGAAAAGTTGTTCTGAATGATTTCCTGCAACTGATCTAGCATTAGTGGTAAACGCCTCCCCCCTGCTGAACTTGAGGAAGCAATATAGAAAAGGAGGAGCAATAAAAACAAACCTTATTGAGAAGATGACATCAACCCGGTGGTGTTATGAATATGAGGGAAGCAGTTATTGTTATTCAACAGGTTTAACCCTGGTGAAAGAAACAGGCAGTGAAGAACATTTTCTTAATTACGTTCCATTTCTATTTTCCCAAGGTCAAAACACCATTGAAAACACCACTTGATTCAAGGATACTGTATAAGAACTGTATTGAATTCAATCTTGACTACCTCTCTGACCTGTATCCAGAATGAAAATGTATCATATTATATACAATAAACAAGCTATTTAATGGTCATGGCTTCATTGTATGACGCAGAGTTTAAAGTGTGGCCCTTATTTTCTGTCTTCTATTACTGAGATAATCATCCACAACATTTGTTTTTTGACAACTTGAGATCCATTTGAAAAGAAAATAATCGTCTACATTTGAGCAAATCAGCATAATCGAAAGCTTAATTAACTTAGCTATTAGCAGTTCATGTTTCTAATGTAACCAATGGATGTTCAGACATTCATCACTGGAGTTTAATACTGAAGAAAACTCAGGAAAGTCCTGGAGTTGGGTACCGGAATGGATCAATAGAAGAGTTGGGGCCCCATGTACCGAGGATGAGTCATCACCTCTCTCTCTCTCTCTATATATATAGGAGGAAGTGGAGACGGTGACGTTTTGATGCAAATTGCTGAAAGCGAGGGTTCATTTATGAATCCCACTGATTTTCTTGGGTAGCTGAGGTTAAGCATTGACCTCGAGTGTTTAGGGTCATTATAGGCCATTGTTCAGAGCATAGAACCTGCTACTCCGAGCGCCGACCAATAATTACAGTCATTTCCTGTTGTTTTACACGTAAAAGCAGTCATCTCAAATCCAATCTACGCTGTACGATCCATTGTTCTTGCTCGCCATGCTGCCAAAGGCAAAAGACTTGGAGGACTGAATTTAAGTGGTGAACGTTCGGAGCAGGTGTACTGGGCTACTGCCAGATACACTTGTTAATGTGAAATGTTAGAGAAAACCTCTCCAGTAGCCATGGGAGCAGCTTCCTGTTGCTGCAGCATGCAATTCAAATGATCGATTATAATGACACACAGGAAAGCTCATTCATCCCAATATGAAATTAAACCTTGGAGATTTGTAGCTCATTACTTCTACCCCCATTGACGGTGTGAGTCAGGTTGTAGTATCTGACGTACTGAGGCAGAGTTATGACTATAGCAAGATGTCTATCTCTGGATGTGAGGCTGTAACACCTACAGGCAGGTGGTTTAGGGTATAGCTCAAAATCTCAGTTTTGTTTTCCATTTGTCTTCCTTCCTGTTATTGTGAATGAGAATTTTACTTACATCATAGTAAAGCTGTTGCTGGCATACAATGGCTGAATTAACCTTGAATGTTATTGCAGCTCAGCAAAGAACTGCATCTTGGCCATGATCCCAATACAAATTGACTTTAGGAATATTTTTTTTGGATTCGCCTCCGTTGAAAAAGTAAGACTCACTACCGTCATCTGTAAAAACTTTAACTGAACAAAAGAAAACAAAGTAATGAAAGAAACCATCTTGAGCCTACACACACCCGAAGCATGCGCAACAACCTCATTTTTTTTTCACCAAACAGCTGACAGCCCTGAGACTAAAACCAAAGATTTCATGAAAACTCTCACCGGACACTGCAAACAACGTAACCTTCCATCAAGAACACTGCATCAGTACGCCATCATCCAGAGGACCCAGAGCAATAGTTGCAAACTTTTCAACAGAACTGATCAAAAGCAAAGGAAAATAACTAAGTTTGCTCTGAATGACCATTTTTTGGCGTTAAAAAATGAACAAGGGCAGCAGGAAAAACATCAAACGAACAAACCTGGTGGTAGACGACTCGCCTGAAACACAAACATTCCAAAGAGTTATCAACCAACAAGACTAATCTTTAAACCTCTGGCCAGGTCTGTGTTTTTCTCTCTGGTGTTTCCTTATATTTGTTTGAGTCTTTTCTCTCTCTTTCTATACGGATGGCATACACACTCAGCCTGACCTCCGGCCTCATGCTCTTGGGCTCTTCGTTTTCCTTCCTTTGCTCACCCTCAGCAGTGCAGTTATGTCACTGTATCATATTGTATATGATGTTGTCCACACTTCTCAACACAAATCTCAACAAGCAGACACAAAGATGCTTCAAATATAATTAAAAAAAAAGACCACTAACATAAATGCCGACTCCGAAGGATGATAATCATTATAATGTATTAATATTATAATCACTGCATCCATATGCCAAAAAAAATCACAATTGCCAACATGTCCACTCCCAAAAAGGGACGCCGTCTGTCTTTGTCTCACTATTCTCCACATTACAGAACCCATCAAATATCATAATCAGAGGACACTTTGATACAGTTAACCCTGCAATTGTTGATCAAGCACAGCTGGCCATTTAAGAAACTACTCAACTGAATTATTAAAACAATACGTGGAAGACTTTGTTCTCGGTCGACAGTCGGTGAGTCATCCATCCTCTATTGAATATTCTTGCTTCTCCCCTCTACACCAATCATCCTCCTGATTCTTTTTGATCAATAATACACTTCTACACAACGTATTCAAAAACCATACATCCAGTTATTATGAGTGACCACCACCACCACCAGTCTCTCTTGCCTTAATCATTGAATCCACCAAACCCTCTCTCTGATGGTGCTTCAATACTTCACTGCTCAATGATTCAGATTTTACTGCCTTTATACAGAGAGGGCATCCATCTTCCATCAACAATACTTTGGAAAATGGAAAATGGGCAGAACAATTATATCATACTCAACAAATTCCTGCAAAAAAACAGCAGGAACAGGTAATAAATACAATCTTACAGTCATTTTACAGTTATTTATATTCTTCGCACACTGACCCATGAGATACAAGAGACTTCCTTAATAACCTGGACCTACCCAAACAAGCAAGAGGCAGACACCAAGATTCCACTAACATCAGACAGACCTTACAAAGCCCAACTCCAGATGCTAAATAATAAATCAGCCGGACCTGGCTTTCCTCCTGAATTCTATAAACCCTTTTAGACACTTACTATCTTAACTATATTACAGACTAACATTAGAAATACAAAAAACATCACACATTCACGTAAACATGAATTATTATTTATCAGTTCTACTTAAACCCAATTAAGATTAAACTCTACCTACGAACCAGAAAAACAACAATGTCTCTGTTTAAAATGCCTTCACATTGAAATGTTTTGATACAATTTGATAAAAATATGCACTTTTCTAAAAGAAAAGAAAGATAAGACGATGTTTATTTTTGTTTCTCACTAATTAACACAGACTTAAAAACTATTACAAATGCCCAAACCATCAGATTAATTTCCACCTTAACACATCTGGATCAAACAGGTCCACAGAAAAGTTAACCGGATGTTCTTATTCAACTCACCACACAAATTTGACCTTGGGTTTCATTCATCCATTGTATAAGAAAAATATACACTAATATACACAAAGCCACAGTTACCACTCTCTCCTTCATTGTTTGCTATTTCCATAAAGATCTACTGTCTAATAAAAATTCCTCCTGGAGGTTTTTGTCCCCATTGACTTCCATTGTTTTTTCATCCCATGGCTGCTACAGAAACATTATTTTTCTTTTTTTAAGGCTTTCAAACTGAAGCCAGGGCTTCACCATTGTAGTTTTTATTATTTCCCAGCTGATTGGGCCATCTTTTCTTTTTTTCACTGGACCAACCTTCTTTCAGAAGATGAAAAAAAAATCACCAACATCACAGCTTTTACAGAAAGACGGTTCCAATGCTTGTCCTTATTAGAGCTAATGCCCCGCATTCCCACATGCAGAACACGTATTTCAGCACATACACTAATACATTCTCACACACACACACACACACACACACACACACATCTATTATTCTTTCTCCATTAAGGGATCGCTGCTCCTCCTTTCTCCTTCATGCATACATAATACTTACAGAATAATTATTACTTTTCTTATCTTCACTTGCTGTATTGTATTTGTTCTTATATTTTATGATATTACATTGTTTTGTATGTAATAGGGCTGTATCGCCATGCAGTGGTGATCTAGCGTGGGCTGGACTGGGTGGGCTCTGGTGGGGGTGGGCAGGAGCAGAGATTGACGCGGTCTGTTGTTTGTTATCTTGTCACCCTCTTTTTTTTGTCACTATATTTCCATCCATCCATCGTCTACCACTTATCCTGTATTCTGATCCCAGTTGTCATTGGGCGAAGGCGGGGTTCACCTGGTCAGGACGCCAGTCCGTCGCAGGGTGAACATGTAGAGACAGACAACCATTCACACTCACACTCACCCATAAGAGGACCACATTGGAAATAAGCCTTAGAGCTTCATTGTGCTTTTATCCTCGGTGATGATGTCCAGTCGTTGCAGAGAACCCACGCTTACACGGGGAGAACATGCAAACTCCACACAGAAGGAACCCCAACCCAAACCAAAGGTTTAAAAAGAAAAAAAAAGGAATGATTCATTTTGAAGTAAGCATTGTTGTTCATTCCACAAACATGGAGGACACATTTTTCTATTTTGGTTGGTCCTGTTCATCTCATTTCTTGCTTTTCCTTTATATCCGCAGAAGGCTCTGAGTGCATGTCAGGCAGGTTAAGGAGGGAATCTTTGGAAGAGAAAAAAAAATGGCCATGGGTGGAAAATAATAATGAAAGGAAGAATACTTGAAAACACTGAGCTACTCTGACTGTAAAAAAAAGACGGGTTCCAAACTGACAGGCATTCTTTTTTCTTTTTCCCTAAAAAGGTAAAAGTCATCTTAATATTATATAACAAAAAAAAAAATGTAATTAGAAACTGACATCAAGGAATTGATCGTGCGCATGTCATCAGCCTTAAACAGAAGCGCACAGCTCTGTCGTGCGTAATACGGTTAAATATTCCATTCCATTATTATAGTAATAATATAAATAATAATCACATGTGTATAAAAGTGTGTACATTAGCCTGGTATGATCTCTTTAACGACAAAACAAGAGGACGTTTAGTTTGGCTGCCAAGTGATTAGAGGCCAATAACTGAAGAATAACCTACCTGTCAGCGGAGAGGGCGGTGAGAGTGAACACAGACACCCCGACCGAGGTGAGCTGTATGAAGGGGATGACTTTGCAGCCCACTCTCCCGAACAGCCACTCGTCTGACAGGTAGCGGCTGGCATCCACGGGAGCGCAGGTCACGAGCAGGAGAACGTCCCCGAGCGCGAGGCTCGACATGAACAGGTTGGGCACATTGCGGATGGATTTGGCGGAGCAAAACGTCTTGATGAGCGTGATGTTGCCGATTAGCCCCAACGCGCTGATGACACCGTACACCGAAGCGATGACCACGCCGGTGAACCACATCGTCCGTGCCGCGCTTTGGACAGCAGTGACGCTGCGCGACGTGTTCGGGTACAGGTGGACTATCTCTCTCTCTCTCTCCCTCTCCGTCCCTCCCTCTCTCTCTTACTGGGTGGTTTTTAAACTCTGACACATGTGTGCAGACAGGTCATCTGGGGTTTGAGAGTGAAGACCAAACTACTGCGGTGACTATTTTGTGTCTAACTTTTAGAGTTGAATGTTTTCGTGTTTGGTCACAACACGCACCAAGGAAGAACAATGAGTATGTGCGTCTGTGCTTTTGTAATCAAGACATAAGAGGGTATGGCAGGAAGTGCTGATTAAACTAGACAAAAAGCAGAATATTATTAAATATTGAGTCACAGCAGCTAGGCTGTAGAAATAGGGAACAGAATGCAGCATTATATTTTAAGTTTAAAAAAAGCAACTATTCTCGCATGTTATTAGAAAGAGCTGGGAGGAAATAAAGACAGAATTAAAGGGGATTATGCAATTAAGCCCGTGTGCAATTACAGCTGCCCTAGGCTAAATCCTCGGGCAACCAGGATGCCCCCAAAGTGCATTTTTGTCAGGGTCAAGAACTGGATCATGCAGTGCCATGATAAATATGGGGTTGAAATTATCTGAAGGCAAAATGTTTAATGCAATTTTAAAAAAAAGAAGAAAAAAAAAGAGAGGAGACGGTAAGACCAGAAGAGAGGGCTGGAGAGGAACATAGGACCAGAGGAAAGAGGACTGGAGAGGGGAAGGTAGGACCAGATGAGGGAAGGCTGGAGAGGAGAAGGTAGGACTAGAGGAGAGAGGGCTGGAGAGGGGAAGGTAGGACCAGAGGAGAGAGGGAGGAGAAGGTAGGACCAGAGGTAAGAGGGCTGGAGAGGAGAAGGTAGAACCAGATGAGAGAGGGCTGGAGAGGAGAATAGCACCAGAGGAAAGAGGACTGGAGAGGGGAAGGTAGGACCAGATGAGAAAGGGCTGGAGAGGAGAAGGTAGGACTAGAGGAGAGAGGGCTGGAGAGGGGAAGGTAGGACCAGAGGAGAGAGGGAGGAGAAGGTAGGACCAGAGGTAAGAGGGCTGGAGAGGAGAAGGTAGAACCAGATGAGAGAGGGCTGGAGAGGAGAAGGTAGGACCAGAGGAAAGAGGGCTGGAGAGGAGAATAGCACCAGAGGAAAGAGGGAGGAGAAGGTAGGACCAGAGGAAAGAGGGCTGGAGAGGAGAAGGTAGGACCAGAGGAAAGAGGGCTGGAGAGGAGAAGGTAGAACCAGATGAGAGAGGGCTGGAGAGGAGAAGGTAGGACCAGATGAGAAAGGGCTGGAGAGGAGAAGGTAGGACCAGAGGAAAGAGGACTGGAGAGGAGAAGGTGGACCAGATGAGAGAGGGCTGGAGAGGAGAAGGTAGGACCAGAGGAGAGAGGGAGGAGAAGGTAGGACCAGAGGAAAGAGGGAGGAGAAGGTAAGACCAGATGAGAGAAGGCTGGAGAGGAGAAGGTAGGACCAGAGTAGAGAGGGATGGAGAGGAGAAGGTAGGATCATATGAGAGAGGGCTGCAGAGGAGAAGGTAGGACCAGATGAGAAAATGATTTGTCCTCCCCATGTTCACTTCATGGTTACGGCCTAGTGCTAGTCTTTCTCTAACCTTCCACATGAAGGTGTGAGAAAATACTGTTAAAAGCCTGCAGATTGTTGGAGTGGAAGACTTATTGACTTCTTTTTCTTTATTTTCTACTGAACAAGTCTAAAAAAGAAAAACACACTGAGTCAGTTATTTACTCTGCTCTCTAGAACTTCTTTTATTCACCATCGTTTTGTGTGCTTTCTTTCGGAAGTCCACATACCTATTGTTTCCTATGTGTTGTCTTTGCTATTGTAAGCTGCCATTTCAAATTACCCTGAAATGACCCTGGAAGGGAGAACTGAACTGTTATTATAGACCCATATTTGTTGCGTAAGTCTGCAACCCACTGCCAAAATTGATTGATCAAATAGAGTACTGTTACCAAAATTGATTTATGGATATGCTCTGTAAGGCTGTACTTAAGTACAGCTGCACTTAAAGCTGAATGCTGCATACATATCACAATACTGACGTGATGTTAAGCAGGTATAATGTTTACCATATAAACCATCTCGCCATGTTTACTTTGCTAATAAACGTTAAACACAGAGCTGAGGCTCATGAGAAATAATCACTTTGACCAAAAGATGTTGTTAGATGAGAAGTTAAGGCATCACCAAAGTTATTATGGTTAATTCTGAGGGGGATATGAATGAGTGTGCAGTATCAAATATCACGACAATCCGTCAATGATTAGTTAGTGGGCTTTATCCTCAATGTCTGTTCAATAGAAAGTGTGAATCATCCGGTAGATTGTGAAATATTTCTGCTGTCGGTGGCACTCGAAGCAAAGTCATGGGCTCTCTAACGCCATTAGGGTTTATCCTCTGGGAACCATGAAAGTCTGAACCAAATTCGTGTCAATCCATCCAGGTGTTGAAATATTTCTGTCCGAACCAAATTGGTCGACCAGCTGGCATTTAGATACGTTTTGGGTGACTGTTTAACCATTTTAACCATGTATTCCAGCTGTTCCCCTAAGTCAATACAGATCGCACTCTTGAGTCTTATACAACTGCATTCTGTCCACGTTTGGATCCAGTCGTTTGAAACTGTAGTGTGAAGACCTTAAGTGGTTAAATGCATTAAAAGCGAGTCATGTCGTGCTCCTGTGAGGGCTATGAGATGTGATGTTTTCACAGTCTGATGGGTTGAATTTACCTGATCTCCTGGTGGGTCCACATCGAGCAATCACCCAGGGGGTTCCCGTAGAAAATGGATCCAGGCTGCAGCAAAATAATTGAACTTCACAGGTATAGCAGGGATGAATGTGGGCTGACAGGCCCCATCATCAACTGCCACTCGAGCAGAGAAAGGATTCATGAAAATGGAGGTGATGCATTGAAATGTGCTTGGACACAGCTGATATGAACAGCCATGGTAAGAACCCAGCAGAGTTTAATATGACACACACAGAGAAAATCTCCAATCCATGTTTACCTCTGTGGTTTGTCAAGAGCTGCCAGGCAATTATACGTTCTTGGATTGTAGGAGATAGAAAAAGAGAGATGTCGTGGGGTCTGGAGTCATTGTGTGGAGGAGAGATAAGCGTGGGGATGAGGAACTGAAAAAGAAAACTGAAGGTGTCCCACTTTGGATATGTACACACATGGGTGGAAACACAAATCGTCTATTGATTATTTTTCTTCTTTTACGAATGCACTTGAATTTGTGAAGTTTACAATTTAAAGTCATTAGTCATTCAAGGAAAAGGTTATTCTCGAAACACAAAATGTCATGCAAACATCTAATGACCACAATCAGACACTTGCTGTCTTATCTTTCAGTCAAAATATGCAGTTTCTGCAGTCCCCCCCGAATGTGTTGTGTGATTAAATGCCACATCGAGCCATATTGCACAGTGTTGCACTGAATGCTGCAGGATATATAAGAATTTATAGCAGGATGTCTAGACTGCAGGCTACCAGAGAGGCTTATGTGAAAGTTACATATCAGTGTCACAATCACTTGTGTGTCAAAAATGAGCGTTTAACTCTGCAAACAGAAACACCATCTCTAATTCCCATGTATTGCTATATATAGGATTGAGTGGAGATTGTTTAAGGTGCTATAGGCTGATTGCAGTCGCTTCTATGTGGCGACTGTTGAGTCAGGCTCAGAATATCAACAACAACAACTCTTATTATATTCTACACTTTATTAATCTTGTTTCTGTTTTATTCGTGTTAAAGTCACTGCAACACACTCTTTGAATCGTCTACTGACCTTTCTGCTAAGCATCACAGACGAGAGTTAATTTCATTTACTAATAAATGACCACAAACTATATGTTCAGCATTAAATTGTAAACAGATCAGTAAACACTTAAATTTGTCCTTCCAGAGCAAACATTCTCAACCTTTTGTAACTTAAGGCCCACTTCTGACTGTTAGAACATTTCCCTCCATAAATAAATGAGGAAAAAACATAACATGACAAAAAAACTTGGCTGTAAATATAAATTAGCTGTTAATATTCTGCTCAGCCATCGCTGGCTGTCATTATGAATCTCTATGAATTCTCTGCCTGATAATGTGTTGTGGTGTCAGGTCATGGTGACATTCTAACAATACTTCATTTCACTCATTATAATTGTGCTTTGGATAAATTACCATGTTCTGTCCACTAGATGGCGATCTGAGGCCCAACAGTTGGCTCCTGCTTACAGGTTGATAAAAGCCTGAATGGCTTCAGAGCTGTTCCAGGTGATTTTTCATATAATTTGAAGGATTTCTTGGATGAGCACACGTGTTACTAAAAACATTAACAATGTCTCTATTCTATTCTATAAGTGTCCTAGTAAGCCTTCACAACGTGGCAGTGACACAACAATACCAGGACCTTGAAACTGAAGCAGCTAAATGGAGTTCAGCCATTGGTTGTTTTATTTTTTTCTGCCTCTTCAGGGGCTTTTCACCACATTGCATACAGTAACTGTGGTTGTTTAAGTATTTTGTATGTTTTCATATTAATATTTTCAACATTTTGTTATTATTTATGTCCAACAGGTTGGACAGGTTTTAAATGTTTCACCAGCTCGAATGAGACCTTCTTCCTTTGAAAGCGGCCTGTGGAACAAACCATTACACTTACATTTACATTTAGGTCATTTAGCAGACGCTTTTGTCCAAAGCGACTTACAATAAGTACATTTGTCAAAAGAAGGAAACAAAGAAACCACAACGTGTCATTGCCGATAAAGTAAGAGCTAAAAATAGAACAAGTGTTAGGTCCTCATCTGAGTAAAGTAGTACTTCAAGGGCAACAGTGCTACGATCAGAGTGCTATAGGTAAGGGTTTTTTTTTTGGAAAAGCAACTTTAGGTGAACCATGAATGTTTGGAGAAAGAAAACCAAGATGCTAAAGTGGCTTGGTAGTGTGTGAATCAGCCTTACACAATCAAAAAAATGTGTGTTAATTAGGGAGTTAGCCAAATGTTATTCCCTTTGGACAAAAGCAGGCTGGCTGATTCCGCATGTGTCCAGTCTTTATGCTAAGCTAACTAGCTGCTGCTAAGCTAACTCCCCACCAGAAAATAAACGTATTTCCCCAAATGTCCCAACTTTAATTCACCTGGATGGAATATGTTCTGTTCTTCCACATTCTATACATTATTGGGTACGGTTTTAATATTTAAAAGTTATTTCAAAGGTTGGGTGCATCATGAATCGGCTTCAATCCACTGAGCGGGAGTTGTTTCTTTCTGTTGCGTTATATGTGTGTGTGTGTGTGTGTGTGTGTGTGTGTGTGTGTGTGTGTGTGTGTGTGCGTGCCTCCAGGTAAACATATCCTGTCAAACCTGTCTGACAGGAGGCATTGCTCCTCTTGTTGCAACAGCACACATCAGCACTTGACAACAAACCTCCCCCAACACACACACACACACACACACACACACACACACACACACACACACACACACACACAGTCAAGTGTGTTGACTCTCTTGCATCAAAAAGCTTATTGATAAAAGATATATCTAAATAATGAAACAAATATAAAGTCGACCAAAAGTGCTTCTCTTTATTATGGGTTGGTGAATTGTTGAGCTTATTAAAATGTCATAAAATATTTGGTTAGATTTGGAAACAGTGTTCCTGTGTTCCCGATCCTGAGAAAACTTGTCACGGGGAGGGAGTATCCCTGAAAAAGTCCGCCGGGCTCTACCTACAGAGGACAAGCCGACACTCGCCAGGTGGGCGGGTCGAGAATGTTTGCGAACCGCAGGAGCCGCGCTGATTGGCGGGCGGCGCTGTCAGTCACCAGGGAGGCGGCGGGCGCACCCATCGGGCGCATCCTTCACAGGTCGCTGTCTGGTTTCGACGCAAAAAAGCACCAGTTGGCCGCGCGACCGAGTTTCAAGTGAGAGGAAACGCTCCCTCACAGAACCAGCGAGTCCGTTCGACAATATGGAAGTGTTTGCAATGGAGAGGCGGGTTTCTACGTTCATTCTGCTGTCTCTGAGTGAGTATTCCTGCAGTTCATGACGTTTGCGTTCTTTCCCGAGCTGCCACACCTGTTTACACCTTCAGGTGTTCTGCTAGTGAGCAGGCCCGGCCGTCAGGGCGGCCTGAACATGCAGGCGATCCGTGAGGAGAAATGAGCCTCTTTGCAAAAATAAAAAAACAACAGTTAAGCAAATAATTTAGAACTTCTGGAAGCTCTTGAAATGCAGGGCTTCACTTGACTATTATTTTATTTATTTTAGAGTATCTTCTTGATTTGGCCTAACCGGGTAAACTGGTCACCACTAGTTTCACGCTGGCGTCTTAAAATGTCTTGCTTTGTTCAAAGAAACTCTCCAAAGTTTTTAATATTCAGTTTACTGCCGTAGAAGATTAAGAAAAACAGAAGATATTCACATCTGAGCAAGCTATTTTGTTGTCACAGCCAAATCTTTAGTAACTTCAAGAGTTGTGCCTTTCCTTCCTGTGTGGTGTGTGGTGTGTGTGTGTGTGTGGTGTGTGTGGTGTGTGGTGTGTGTGTGCGCGCGCGCGCAATCTCCAATCAGTCACAGTGAAGGCACATTTTAAAAAGGGCTGGGTGGCAATTCAAGATGATCATTTATTGTCTTTCAAAGGAACCATGTCGTGAATTGATCTGGATTGTAAGAATTCTGCTTGTGGGAAAACTCCATTGTAGTTAAATAAAACAGTCTTATTACTCTAGATTTGTGTGTGGCTGGAAATATATATATATTTTTTTCTTTCAAATTCCACTTGAAACTCTCGTTTCCCAATAAATGTCTTAATAACATGAGGAAGTTCTCCATGTCCAAGTTCAGTTCATTCATATATCTGAATTTAAGTACTACATTTACAATCTTTACACAGTTAACTATTTACTCATTTATTTTTATTTTGTTATTTACATGTTTTGAATATTTACATTGACTTTTTTTTTTAAACGGTTATGATAATCTCTTGAAGCTACATCTGTGGTTCCCTTGTGTCCTCCTGGCTTCTGATTGGTTGGTTCAGCCACGTGAGTGAGAATGAGGAAGTGTGGAGAACAGTGAAGTGCTGCTGAAGAAAGTTAAGAGTGATCCGACCATCACGCGTCGAACCCTCCGCTTACACAACTATTTAATTCATGCAGGAGCTATTTATTTATTGATCGTTATCGAGATGGTCATATCACCCAGCCTTGGTTGGCCAATATATTGACAATGCATCCATATTGTTATCGATATTTACTGTTTTTGTAAATGCTGGGACCTTCCAGCCAAAAGTTAACGGTCAATATTCTCTGTTGTGAAATGTTTCACAGTGTTGTCAGGTGTTGGTGCGCTGACCGTGGACATCCCGGAGCTCTCATACGAGTATGCCAGGGGTGACAACATCACAATTCCCTGCAGCTTTACACCCAAACCTACAGCAAGCCTCAAACTGGTCATCATCTCATGGTCTGTCGAGGCTGCAACAGTCAACGCTAAAGAGGTCAGACCGCTGCGCTGTGTTGACATGCGAGTATGATTCTGTATGTTTATTTTTACCTTCTTCTTTTAATGTTCTTCTGATGTTCTCGTTGTCTAACAGACCCTGATCGCCACTTATTATTCTGCTGGTTCAATTACTGACATCAAATCGCTGTATGAAGGCCGGTTGTCCCTGGATATAGACATTGCGAAGGGAAAAGCCAACCTGAAACTGTCGTCCATCACACTCGCAGACAACAAAGTGTTTGAGTGTCGTGTCCAGATTCCAGGGGACGATGAGGGCAAGCCGGCCGACACTGTGCGCCTGCTGGTTCTAGGTAATATTGCATTTGTTTTCAGAGAAATATTATATATGTTGAAGTGTTTTTTAAAAGTGGGTGAAATTGTTCCAGGGTAAGCTATGTCATGCTTCTAGCGATGAAATCTAATAAACCACCAGAAAAACGTGACACCTGGAAGTAGATCTGGAAGTGCATGTGTTGCATTCTTTATTTCCTTTTCATTATCTATTAAATGTGTATATTGACGGAATTTTATTAGACACGCTTTGTTGTCATTTTAATGGGCAAATCACACTTTCCCCCCCTAGTGGCTCCATCTAAACCCATCTGTAAGATCCAGGGACAAACGGAATATGGCAAGAACATCAACCTGACCTGCTTTTCTGAGGAAGGCTCCCCGACACCCACTTATTCGTGGCAAAGTCAAGATGTCAGGAAGATGCCTCGTGTTCCAGACCCTAGAACCACTGACAGTGAGTATCCGCTTCTGTCAGTCCAGGCTGGAAAATACAAGTCAACTGTCATACATACCCTGCATTCATCTTTTTAAACATTACAAAAAAAAGGTTTTGGTTATGAAAGATGAATATGACCACCTTTTGTGAACACAACGACCACATGGAATTTGTGTCTTGTTGCGTCACACTTTAACATCTAGACAGCTATATCTTTGAAAGGCTAAAATCTGAATACAATACATTAAAACAGTCCGGAACCACAATAAACAGCATTGATTATTGATTGAGTACCCTTGGATTTAATTTAATTTTAATTCTAGATTGTATGTATATTGTAGACCATAAAATGATGATGGCATTAATGTGTGTGTGTGAATGTCTCTCTGTCTTTTAGAGGGAGGCATCCTGTCTCTTTACAACATCTCCAAAGATACATCGGGATACTACACCTGCACCGCCAGAAACAAGATCCGCTCTGCTACCTGCAACCTCACCCTCACAATCATGCCACGTGAGATAAACCTTCTCATAGCAGCTTTATAAGCAGTCCGGGAACTTCATGTCGCCATCGACACATTATAATATGCATCCTTCTTCTCCCAACTTCCTTCAATCCTGCAGCTTCCATGAACATCGGCTCCACTGCAGGAATCATTGGTGGAGTCGTCGCCGCGTTGATCGTACTCATCGTCGTCATCTATTGCTGCTGCTGCCGGAAGAAGAAGAACAAAGAGGAGGAATACGCCATGGGGTAAAGTTTCCCACATATGATCTACAGAGACCCCAGAGAGGCCGTCCGGAGAAAAATATAAATATTGAGGCCACGTTTCACTACATTGAGTAACACAAGCTTTTAGGTTTAGAGGCAGAGAACTCGACGGTGCACAGGCATCAGCAGCAGTAATCTTAGTTACGCTAACGCGGCTCGAGGTCTCTTGGTTCGGTTGTACTGGACTTTAAGGTGCGAATGAGCGGAGCCAAAGATGGGTTTTATCAGCCAGATTTCCTCATTCAGCATTGGGCAGATTACTAGAAAATAGTTAAAAATCAACACAGCTGAGGCGGTTTTGAGGCAGCTGGTGGAAGCTTTATTCTATGTGACACTGACAGCAAAATATAAACAGACATCTGACTGTTATGTGCTCACATTCCAGCATTCCGAAGGAAGAAGAGTACAGGGACAAAGAGCCGGAGAGAAACGGCGAGAGTCGCCATGCTGATGGGGTAGAGGACGACTCCAGTGTGAGAAGACCTGCCAGTGACCGCTACGAGGAGCGGAGTGATGACAACCGCAGGGATAACTACGACCGCCGCAGCGACTACGACGACCGTCGCAGCGACTACGACGATCGCCGCAGCGACTACGACGACCGCCGCAGCGACTACGACGACCGCCGCAGCGACGTCACCGACCGCCGCGAGAGGTACAGTGACCGGAATGAGCGCTACGACGACGAGCGTCGCCGTGACGACGAGGGCCGCTATGACGACGAGCGCCGCTATGATGACCGCAGAGACCGTCGCAACGACGATGACGACCGCTATGATGAGCCCTATGATGATCGCGACCGTGACAGACCACCCGTGCCAAACAATAAACCACCAAGGAAGGACTAACATGACTTAAGCTTTGAATCACCATCTTCTGTTTTATCAGGCGCTGAATTTCCTCCAATGGCAGCCAGTCCCCTCGCACTCGAGGTGTGACCTGATTGGGAAAACAACAGTTTTGCCGCCATGAATGATGTAGTGACACAACTGGCTAAAACGCTACAACTATACTAGAATTAAGAGGAATGATCTGTTGTTTTTCTAGAGCGGTTTTGTGAGTCACGCTGTTAGTGGACGGATTAGTTTGAGGAAGGGCAGGGAACCCAAAATGGTGGCCACAAAGCCCATCTGATCCGTTTTATACAAGGAGTGGCTGGGTGGGTGGGGTCAACGGTTACTAACTAGGCTCAGGTCTAAACAATGTCCAGGGCAAGATCTTTCCTTCTGTTGTGCACCACGTGATACAAATGGGGACTTCACAAATCCTGCAGAGAAATACAGTTTTAGAGAGCTGTGTAATCCAGAAATTAGTTGATATTTTATCTTGGGTTGATCAGATTTTAGCTTCGGGGTAGTTTTGTTGTTTGTTTGCTTTGTTTGAGGAAGCTACCCCCACACTTAAGAAAAGGGCTTCTGTTTTGTGTCATTCTTTACACTTTTATAGAATTATTTGAGATAGATACCGTCTATCCTTGTATTCAAACAACAACCTTCAACCAGTTTTCATGTCCTCTCTAGTTCGTGGTTAGTTTTTTGTGTTCGCCATGATATAGAAACTTCCTCTTATTGTTGGCATTTAATAATGTCAGCATAATTCCCTCTCTTCCTCTTTTTAAATTGTGTTACATTTTAATGTGTCTAAACTTTGAACATATACAGTACATAACCTTCTTTTGCCATGCTACCTTCTAAGATGTTTTTATGTTGATTATTTTATAGAGAAATGTCTTAAGAAATGTAATGAAATATGACAATATATATTACAAATGCTATTATTGTAACGCTGCAATGGTAATGATACCAGTTTTACATTGACATTTTTGTTTTGTGATGGTTCCATTCATGAAATACGCTGTAAAAATAAAGCCGAAGTATAATGAACAAAACGGCTTCTTCCAACTGTGTGCTGAACACTAGGGGGCGACATCACACCTACCAAACTCATCAATTCTCTTTTGACCACATGATATTGATACGACACGTGAGGTAAAAACTAAAATATTTTATTAGAAGTACAAGTTGTACTAGGTGTAGTATTAATTATGATTATCGTCTCTTGGTGGAATCTTTCATGTCTATTTTTTGTTAAAACAGTCCTTCCCTCCATCACCGCCACCATCCATTGTCTGAAAGGACGTCTCGGCGCCTCCCCACACTGCCGCCTAAAGTTATACAACTAGACCGGATATGGGATCATTTGGTCTTCAAAATAAAATGATCAGATAGCTTATGAAGAACAGGACAACAGCAGTGTATTGTCGTTATACTTAATTCACATCATCTTTCAAAAGCTAGGTTCAGTGTTCTGTGTTCTGTGTTGGTAAACTACATAACATATATAAATGTATCACATGCAGTGTAGACTTTAAAGTAACCCACAATGTATTTAGACTGCAAACATTTTATTTTTCTCTCTTTTTATTTCACTGGCAAGCCTTAGCAAAACACCATATTTGTGCAAACACCTAAACAAGCATGATGCTAAACTATGACTGAAAGTAAGAATGGTGTTTTCCTTTGAACAGTAAATGAAAACATGCTGTATATTGTTGAAAAAATAATATTACATGGGGAACTCACCTCATAACTCACAGGGAAACACTTGTTGCTCGACCTGAGTGCTCCAAAGTGAAGTTGACCAACAGCTAATATTTATCAATTAAGAACACTTAAATTATTACTAGGATATATAAATAAAACTGAGAGGTAACACATTTCTTCTACCAGTGCAATTCCATTTTTCCTATTTCAAGCATTCTTGTGACCTCTTTTGTGGAGTTTGGTTCAGGGTCAGTTTCCATATTTTTTTTTTTTATTATTATTATTATTAAAAAATGTTCTTTGACATCATTTGTGGCACTAAGCACACCTTAGAATACAGTTAGTTACATGTCGGCCTCTTCTGGCAACACAAATATTCTAATGTATTGCGACAAAAATGCTTCTATTCTGAAAATAGTTCCCGGAAGTTGTGAGTTTTATTCTGACAAGCTTGACGCTGGTCCCACAGCCGCAGCTCGTGCGCCTCGGTCCCGTTACTTGCCAGTTGAGCCTGAAATCTCGTCCAGGGATGAGACGGAAGAGAAAACAAGACGACGTTCATCGGAAAACCGTTATGAAATTCAGCTGTAGGATTTGGAAAATGCCTTTGGCTCCGAAGTGGTGGATGTTTATCGTTTTTCTGACAGGTAAGAGAAGATGAACGTGGGGGGGAAAAGATGGAATCCACTCTTTGTCAAGTGTTGTAACAGGTTGTTTAACTCGGATGTAAGTTTGGAGTAATTAGTTAGCTAGCGTCGCTTTAACTAAGCTAACATGCACTGGTGTGCCAATGATTTAGAATGACGAATTAAGCATTAAAACTTAACTTTTGTCCCATATTAATTGCATTTTATGAGTCGAAGTCGATGAGTTGCTGCGGTAGACTGTTACTCAGTCATGTGTGAGTGATCCGTCCAGAAGCTTTGGGGGGGTTGTGGATTAGGAGGTCTAACTTCTGACAGATTTAGCTCTAACTAGGTCCCTCAGTGAAATTACAGGTTACCACTTTATTTAGTTTGTAAAAAAACAAACACCACAAACACATATTTATGTTTGTATTGTATATTTATTAAAAGTCAGTGTAATGACCAATCAGTGCAAAAAAAAAAAAAACTTTCTGAAAGGTGTTAATCTGTAAAGAAAGTTATTCTCACCACGAGAATGCAGACAAATCAGGATAGCAATTAATTACTTGTATTACACCACTCAGGTCTCATAAACATTCCCAGCAACATTAAATCAGTATAACTGTCCTCCTCCTCCTCCTCCTCTTCCTCCTGCTTTCATTTTCTCCTCTGGAGGTGGCTTCCTCTGAAAACTAATAAAGCCTGGATTGCCCCTTCAGCCTGTGAGCCCAGGAAGACCAAGCTCCTGGCTTTTTTGTTCCAGTTCTTAGAAGTCAGAGATCTCCTAGAGGAATTCATGTTTTAGTCGGCTTGATTCATCTCAGCCTTTACACCACACACCAGCCAAACCTTTACTGTTAGCCTTTAAATACATGCAAGGTGTGAACAATAGTAAGAAGCTGTAAATACTAAAACACCAAATCAACTGGGAGATTCATCATCTATGTGATTTGCTCTAATATCTGACATGAGAACTGTGCATTCACAGTGACATGGATTTTGTATTTGACAGTAAATGATGACCATGCTTTCTTTTGTTCGAACATATAGGTTACCTTTGGGGTTACCCATATAGAGAGGAATGTAGAATTCAGAAATGTTCAGATTTCTGTCTTTTGGTTTTACTGCACCGGCAATTCTGTTATCAATAGGGCTGCTGATCTAGCTTGTTTTTTTTTTTTTTTTATGAAATCGGTGAGTTCTTTGAAACCAGGGCGGGTGTTTAGTAGGGTTCACACTTCATAATAGAAAGAAAACAAAGCAGGCCTGGTCTGGATTAAGTGAAGCTCTCCCACTCTGATCCAACACCCCATCCCTGTTCACTGGTCCAGTTCAGTCTCACCTCCCACTGCTTATCCTGAGAAAAACACACACACACACGAACACACAGCAGCAGCAGCAGCATTCACATGTGGGTGTGTGTTTGTCATCATGTGACCCAGAGTCAACCCAGCTCACAGTCGGATTTCACTGCAGAAGCAAGTGAAACAAGTCAGCCGTGTTTTCTTAAACCCATCTTGCCGAACTGCACAACAGTTAATTCCATTCCAAAGGAAAATAAAAACAAAAATATTTAGAGTCAGTGTTCATCCTAAAGTACTTTACTACTACTACTTTACTGAATCTGAAGTTTACTGATCGGGCGTAAACTTAAACCCTCCACTCAGCGTCTGAATCATTGTGTGTGGGTGTCTGCTGTGGTCGTCTTAAATCCCCTTCATTACACATTCACAGTTATTATTGCGATCTGCTCTCAGATCTGTTGTGTCTTTGTATAATCCAGAGGTTTTCAAAGTCTGACTCTGTGATCCCCCCAACAACTAATTGGCATCATTTAACACATGCCCAATTAGCTTTTTGAAGATCCTGTTTGCAATGTACTTATGACAATCACTGGAGTACTTATATAGTAAGGAACATGTAAAAACTAGATGATTCTCTGGCTACTTTTTCATCTCTTATTCTACAATTTCTCAGATTAATGGACTTTTATTTGTGATGGACATCCAGAATGGTAATAATGTCTGTGCGTTCAGCTCAGTCATGACTGAGAAAGAATACGAATTATGGTACATAATTACTGTAATGATTAAGATATCGCAACTTATTTGTTTTTTAACCCTTCATTCTTTCACAGTTAGCTGATCTTTCTTCATTACCTCCTTATCCTCCCACAGATGTCCTCCCTCCCCGTTGCTCTGGGGTTCATGTATTCGTGAGAGATGAGAAAAGATACTCCGTGCTGTTCCAGTCAGTGGTTCTGCCGTGTCAGTTCAACAGCGTATCCACCCAGACCCCCGTGGTGCAATGGGTTTACAAGTCGTACTGTCGGGACCGCACACGGGATTCCTTCAACTTCCCCGACAGCCTGGGTGGAGGCCAGGGAGGAGGCGGGCTGACGAGTGGAACCAGAGGAGCCGGTGGAGGGTACGAGACAGGGATGACGGCAACCTACCTCGACTGCGCTGACAGCAGCCGGACGGTCCGAACCGTGGCCTCCATCTCAGGCTCCTCAATCACACTGTCAGAGTACTACAAGACCAGAGACATCTCCATAATCAACAGTAAGACTTATGTACTTGCACCTCTGGTTCTGTTTCATGATGCTCACGGTGAAAATGATCTTGAATCTTGTCTTTCCAAACCACACAGCAGCCGTGTAGCCAGGCCAGCAGATTATTTGTACTGTAGTTTCAATTTTAGCTCACCGGCTTTGGATGGAATTTTACATTATTTTTATCTGCTTGCAGTTGTGCTGGGGGATTATTGTTATAATAGCATAAAAACAGCAAAGTAAAGACATAAGATTAAAGTATGTAAATGTAAATGTAGATCAGAACTATGAAAGCCACTCAAAAACATTGTCTAAGTTTTAAAGAAAAGAAAAATATCACTCTCTGGTTCTTTGGCAACATATTGATCCAAACTATTGTTTTGTTTCTTGTGCTGCCAGGCCTGGTACGTTTTATGAAAGCCATAAATAAGAGCATTGGCACCACTTCCCACAGATTCCTGATTAAATGCCTAACACAAAGTCAGAGAGATTCTGCACACATGTAGAGGTGGTTGAGAGGAGGGGGCTTTAATGAAAACCTGTTAGAGCTTTGAGAACAATCGGGTTACGTAACCTAGAATAATAAGGACATACCCACCAGCAACAGTTATTTTCAATTCTACACTTTGGCATGACAAGAAAAGTGTGATGTTGGATGTTAAAGAACGGAGGTTGATTTTTGAGAGAAGAAAAAGAACAAAGCTCACAATCCATCCAGTCAGAAATCACTAATCAGCCCCAAGTGTGAAGCCTGGCATGTGACTTTGTAAAAAGAGAACAAAAGTATAGTAGATTAGCCAAATTAAAATGGAATTTTTCAAGTTTATTTAGCAAATTCTTTTTAATATTTTTAGAAATGTTTAAATATCAGTGCCTCAGATGCAGTATTGGCAGCACTCCATCTGAAGCAGCCTCAGTGTTTTCCTGTGTGTTAGCAGCAGAGAGGGGTGTTCCCCCAAATGGCCATGAGAGTATTGAGTTATAATCGGTTAGTAGACTTTTACTTTTTCTTTTATCAGGATACTGATAAGATATTGATAAAAAAAAAGTTGTTTTTTCAATTGGAACCCCATCTTTCTTGCCAACCCAATCTCACCCCCAACTCGTCAAGTACTGATGTCAATGACATACTACATGTAAAAGAGTATTAGCACTAAAAGTAACTCAAATCAAATCAGCCATACTGATTCAGGTGGTGGTATAACAAATCCTGCATCAGATGCACTGTAAGAATTCATGCTGATGCCATCCCCCCTGTCCTCAGCTCTACATTCCCATAGTGCTTCACCATCATGTTCTCTAAGGGACACTACAGTGCAGCGTGTGCGTGCCTGTGTGTGTGTGTGTGTTGCATGTGTGCTTTTTGAAGAGAGGTAGCCTTGTTTGCAGTCCTCAGATTTATGGAGCTCTGACTCTGGTTGAATAATTGACCTTCTCTTCACCAGCCAGGAACACGGACAAAAGAGATGGCTTTCATGCTGTCCTCTCATTCATCCTGACCTCTCACTCCTTCCCTCTGATCTACTTCAATGTCCCACTTTTACTTTTTATTTTTGTCTACTCTCTAAGACATTCCACACCCCACCTCCACACACTTTGTTTTTTTACTTTTTCTATCCCACTCTACCTCCTGTCTTGTAACAGCGAAGCAATGTTGGACACAAAAAACTTAAAGTATGTTGCCTTTTAGCGACACCTAGTCACCCAGATTCATGTTATCCTATTCAGGGTCACAGGGACGCTAGAGTCTGTCCCAGCATGCACTGGGCTGTGGGTGTTCTGTTAATCAGAGGGCTAACATAGACAAACCAACACGCTGATTTGCACTTATGGTCACAGTAGTGTAGTCTGTTTGTCTCTCCTCCCCCTTCCTTGGCTAACAGGAAAAGGAAGTGAATTATACAAGCCTGTTTCCTGTCCAGGCATTTACATGTCTGACCCCAGTACAATGGAAACAGCAGACCAGTATTGTCTTGTGTGTTGGATTCTTGTGCCCAACTATATTTGAATTGTTTTTGTGGTTTATTCAGTGATATAAAAAGCATTTCATTGGACATTTTGCTTCCATAATTAGAAAATCATGAAAAATGAAATGTACCTTCTTGCACGATTGCTGAGGCTACTCTGGTTTTCTGAGTTTGGCGTGGAAGAAGTTGATTGGCCTACTCGGCTCCCTGACCTCAATCCCATCAAACACCTTTGGGTGGAATCGGAAACGGCGACCTGACCTCAATAGTGCTGTAGTGGCTGAAAGGGAGCAAAAGCCCAGAAGAGGCAAGGCTGTTATAGAAGCTGATTAATGCTTTTGGTTTTGGAGAGAGGTGTTCAACAATCAATCACATACTAGGGTTACCACATATTTAGTGTCTCTGTATGGATACAGTTTGCAGAAATGCAAACATTTTGAATGGCAGGCTAATTAATGTTCACAACTTGTAACTGAAAATGAGAATTGTTTGTACCAAAGATGTTGATTAAATATGCATGCAGGAGGATTTTGTTTCCCATCTTTAACCTCTTCCTTGTTTCTCATGCAGAAGCAGACCTGCGCATCGGAGAGGTCCAGTGGGGAGACAGTGGAGTTTACATCTGTAAAGTGGTTATATCGGATGATTTAGAGGGACAGAACGAAGCCTCCGTGGAGCTGCTGGTTCTGGGTAAGCTGACACTACTTTCACATTTTTTTTCCCCGTGACGCTATTTCATACAGAGCCAATGCAAAGAAGCTCATACATGCACATTTTCAGCGGGTGGCGCGACGCTCAAGCTAATAATTCAAGTGACGCTCTGATGCGAAAGCCTATCAATGGTGAGATTCTCCCCCTGTCATCACTAAATCAGAAATGGAGACAACAAATATTGTCGCCTGTGGTCATCCAGAGCTCTACGATAGAACCTCACATTAGTACAGAGACCGAATGAAACTATGTGTACAGACCAGAGATTGTCTATGGTCCACACAACAAGGTTCCTAACATATTTCATAGTCATATTTATGCATATTTATGTGCGAGTGACACGAATAAACACAACTGATGCGGTCAAACTCGCGCGAGTAACACAAGGTGAACATTTGCTTTGCGTTTGGTGTGAACGTACCTTCTCTGTCTCATCCACATCCATTAAAATTAATTAACAGTGTGTTATTGATTTGTTGATTCTGGTGGTGTCTCATCATCTTGTGTTGTACAATATTAACCTACTTCACGCTGCAGGATCTCTGATCACACCCTTTATATATAATTAGTCATTAGTTCTGTCAAATTTGAATTTACCTTTTAGTTTATTCTCTCTACAAACTTATTTCTTTTTGTTTTGTTTTTTAACAAAGCATTTATGAACTGACCTATTCATCACCGACAGCACAGTACAGGCTCATTATTGAGCGGATTTACGTTGAACAGTGGCGTTTCTTGGCAGTCTCGCCTAATCTGTAACCATAGCAACAGCATTGACCTATACTGTATGTCACAATATGTAATAAGGTTTTTTTTAATTAAAACTAGTTACAGCAGAATAGCTATCTCTTGTTTGAGTCGTTGACATGTTAATTAATACTGTGTGTGCGTGTGTGTGTGTGTGTGTGTGTGTGTGTGTGTGTGTGTGTGCGTGTGTGTATTGTAATATGTGGTATACCTTTACAGTAACGGTTTACTTGTCTGTGTGTTCAGCTACAAATGTTTCCATAACAACGGCTGAGCGGCTATGTGGTGGCTTGGGGCTCTAATTCAATCTGAGGCTGAACTTTTGTTTGGCTGGCACAAAGTACACACACACACACACACACACACACACACACACACACACACACACACACACACACACACACACACAGTAATACACAACTGCTGGACTTTTTTACAGTTTGCAAATACTTGCACACATTCTGTTCAATGTTGGTTACAGCCGTGGTACAATAATATGAAGATGGAAGACACTAAATCTACCACAGCTCCAAATTGTTTTATTTCCTGGTCTCGATGCAGCTAATATGGCATGTGAGGCACTTGTTGAGTTTCCATAACAACAGTTGGGGCCACCGTGACTGGCTCGGGGGTCCTTTGTCTTTTTTGGAAAATGGCTTCACAGCAAAGAAGAGAGGGAAGATTTAATGACGTGGAGGAGGGACAGCAGAGCACAGTGACACAAAAGATGGAGGGTGACACCATGTGAGACACTCCACTGATTCAGCTTCCCTCTGCTCTCCCTTTTCACTTCCGTTTTCCTTTTTGTAGCTCACATGTTATTTGATAATAATACAACCAAAATAACCATATATGGAGAAATAAGCAAACATTGAAAGTAAATATTGGCGTATCACCAGCTAGCGGGCAAATTCACGTGTGAGTGGGAACTTCCCAAGTCAGCCTTGAACTGCTTGGGCATCTGATGGGAGACAGAAGACACAACAACAGATACCACACTCGGAGATGCCTTTAAATATATATACATATAATGCAAATTCAGCACCTAGTTGTTTGAATGAATGTGATGATGCAGCTGCTTCTCAATAAACTTAATAGGTTTTATTCTGTTTTCAAATCCAGCAAAGAACACGTTTAGCCTTCCTGAAAGATAGTACGTGAGGTATGTGATCTCAGCCAGAGTCAGGCCGAGATAGTCCAGCCTGCTCTCTGTTTCTCCAGTCCTTTCTCCTGCTCGGCACCCCTCTAGTCCTCTCTGTGATAATCACACACTCAACAGTAAGACACCAGTATACCTGTTCACATCACACTCAACTTCTGGCCTTTTCACTTTTCACAAAGCTTCTTTATCACATTGACTTGAACACCCAAAACACGACACATTAATGCATATTTTTGTAGCAGCTTGTGACACACTGCCCCCTTATCTACCATGTTAATGTTTCATTCGGACATCTGCTGACCGACCTTGTGTGGAGTCCCTTAAGCCTGTGTTAAAATAAATAAAAATTAAGGGAGAAAGACAAAACACAGACAAGATACCAGGAACAACTGGCCGTGTTGAAGCATTTGCCTTTTCTGAAACGCATATTTAAGTGTAGAAGTCAATGAATCTCACCTCCCACCAAAATGACCAGATGTAAAGCTTTTAGGCATTTTCTAAAATAAATTCACTGTATATATAATAATATAGAAGCCCATGGGTGAATGTAACCGACCACCCCATTAAGGGAGCTTGTGGCATGTAAGGAAAATGTGATTATGATAGGATTTTAACATGCTAAAATTATGATTAACCCAACATTCAACATGGTCCATCAGTCTTTGCCAATACCTTGCTGTCAAAGCCTCATTGGGAGTTGTAGTTGATGGACTACTTTGACATTTTGGGAAATACAGCATGCTTATGCTTATCTCAGGATATTGACAGAAAACGTATATGATGAAAATACCACTGTATTATAATTATAGAAGCTAACGCAAAGGTTGCATGCAACCTCAACTGCAACTTACTCTAATTGATAGGCGAGTTTGATGTGTCAACTTGGAGAGAGCTTATTATCGACATAATGAATGGACTCACAATGGTTTCTCTGCAGTCTGTTTGCTGGCTCTGGACGTGAAGAATGTTCCCACCGGGGATTTTTGCAGCTCTGCATGTAACATTACTCACAGCTCCTGCCTATTTGTCATATTATCTTCATGAGAATGATTCATATTCCAGTCCGTCTTCTTATCAGACGGATTTATCATCTTGGAGGTTATCAGTTGCTCTGATTTGGAGACTTTCTGGAACGAGACAAGAATGTCCTCTGGTGCATGCTGCTGTTGAACTGCCAACTCTTTTATCTGTTTATCTTTCTCCGTATCTCTCTCTCTCTGTTTTGTCTTGCTTCTGTCTTCATGCATGCTGCTGCAACACCTTTCTTTGAACCAATCATTTACATCACCATTCCCTCTCGTCTCCTCTCCTCTCCTGTTGTCACCTCTGCTCTTTCTCTCTCCAGGCTTCTCAGGGGTGCCTGAAGACCTCCTGCCAGACTTTGATTTGAAGATTATGCCAGGTAGGGGCATAATGTATTCTCCCCTCACCTGGTTCCTTCCATTCATACTAACCCTACTTACTGCTCTGACCATGGGTGTAGGAACCATTCGGGTGGCGGTGGTTTTTGCACACAATATAAGAAACTTTGGGTTCTGACATTTGGCACATGAGACTTGATCTGATATAGAGAGGCAAACTATTTTGTTTACAGCATTTTTAATGGTGTCTATGCTAATGACTCTGATACTTTTCAACCGTTTCTCCGCTCACATCAGTAAAACATGCAATGCATGTTTGTGATTCGGCTGTAATGAGGCTTTGACAGAGCTCAGGGTCACTTTTGACCCAACGGTCAGATCCACACCCATCAGATAATGAGCCTCGCTCCCACTATGATGAGCTGTACTGGAAAACAGCTATTATGGTCATTATAGTTATTTATGGCTGTGGTTAGCATGTCATCCCACATCATTTGGACACTACCCAGTAAAAAAAACCACAGTGCTGAAGTTTGTTTTTGTCACATTGAATTCCTGTAATGCTACACATTTAACTATCACATAGTCTGTTGGGGAGTGGTAAATGAATGGATGAATTGTGTTCAGGTACCAAACATGACATGGTATGAGTCACTCTGGCAGAATTGTTACTGCAAGCTTATCTCTGGTGTAAGCATTGCATTAGTGTGTGTGTGTGTGTGTGTGTGTGTGTGTGTGTAAGGGTCATAATGGTTGCAAATTAGATCACATTACAAGCTATTTTGTTGTCACAGCCAAATCTTTAGTAACTTCAAGAGTTGTGCCTTTCCTTCCTGTAGCAAAATGCTGCTGCTTTCCTGTGTGTGTGTGTGTGTGTGTGTGTGTGTGTGTGTGTGTGTGTGTGTGTGTGTGTGTAGAGACAATGTTGTCCTTGGTTTAACATTGTTCAAGATTTCCTTATCTGCCTTCTCCTTCCATTTTCTTTGCTCTGCCTCTATAGACAGATGTGTAGTATCTGCCTCAGCACTCTAACACTCGTTGTGATATATATGTTTTCTTATTGTTATTGTTGTTGTTTTCATTGTGCTTTGTCTCTTTGTATTGAGAGTTTATCACAAAAACAACAACAATGTATTCGGGACCATTGCACTTTCATTATTTTCACAGATTGTCTGTGAGAAAAAATACTATAACGCCAAAGTGGCTCCAATAGGATCCCTACAAAATCTGATAAATAGCCTCAAGTGATCGGACTTGACTCAGAGCACAGTGACACAGTGACGTGATCAAATCAAGCTGTTCCGATGTCAATATATGTCGATACTTATTTAAATGCAAATCGTGATTTGTGTATTTGCAGAGTGGGTTTTTGTGTCGGCCGTGGCGCTGGGCAGTGTCCTCTTCCTGCTGTTGGTTGGGGTTTGTTGGTGTCAGTGTTGTCCTCACTCCTGCTGCTGCTACGTCAGTTGCTGGTGCTGCCCAGACACTTGCTGCTGCCCAAGACACCGTGAGTATAAACACACACACACACAGAGGCACAAAAGTTCACTCTACTGAGTACTGAAACTGTTTGGAAGAAGTGTGTTTATCTGGAAAGTTTGTGTGTTGCTTTTGTAGTGTACGAGGCAGGTAAGGGTATAAAGACGGGCACCTCCAGCCCTCAGACACCTGCCTATCCTCCGTACTTTGTCACTGGTGTCCCAACGATGGTTCCCATCGCTCCCCCATCTCTAGTGGACAAAATGTCTTCTGTCCCCCCTTCGGATGGCAGCATGCTTACAGCAGGTGAGCTCTTACTCTTTATTAGCGAGTGGATCTGTGTTTTTAGATTTATAGATTATATTATAGTATCAGTGTGTTTTTCTATTAGCCTATTAAAATCATCCCCAGAATTTATACTTAATTTAAAATATTGCATTTGTTGGGTGTTGAATACTCTATCTATCTATACATTTAATTTGAAAAAATGCTGCCGTTGTATCAGACTACTGCATCCAGAAATGTTTTATGAGGAATTAAATTACTTCTTTCAGTTTCAGTTTTATTTTTTCTACATGTGTATGTTGTTGCAATAGAATAGAAATATAATGAAATAGTGAAAACGCACCAGTATGGTCCTCAAACCACAATGAACAAACACAGAAGTCATTCATGCTGATGGGTCAAGTGTATATCTGCAGTGCCAATGCATGCTGTAGGGATTCCCTACCGCGTGCCTACACCTCAGGAACAGGACTCTCTCAGGGTGCTACAGTATGTAGAGAAACAACTGGCTCACTTCAACCCTGCCAGGTCCATCAGCCATCAGTGTAAGCTTCAGAAACGCATCCTGTGGATTTACTCTCTAAAACTGTTGTCCACATCCTCTATAGCATGTTGATGCACTCATTAGTAAATGCATGGTCTCTTTTTGGCTTTTTCTTCCCTTGGCTTGGCTTGGCATGCATCTCTGCACAAACATTTTGTGAATGAAATGTCCTCTTCTTCAAATGTGCATGCAGGACAGGTGTGCATGCTTAATTCTGTCTCCAACACTGTATCATCACTTGCAGGCTGCGACTCAGATTTTTTGTTCTTCTACAATCTCTTTGTTTATATTTTTCCTATTAAATTCTGTGCTCCTTCAAAGAGGCCTTTTCAAATATATAATTTATTTGTCTGTTCAGTCGTTCTTCATTTGACCATTCCTTCATCTGTCCAGCCTGTAGCCAGTCCGAGCTGAGCTCCCTCCATGACGGAGAAAGCGGCTTTCGCCAGACATACCGAAACGTCCAGAAGAAAGCTCTGCCTGCCATCCCCGACCACGACCCTCAGTCTGAGCCCCAACGCCACTGTGACAAGCGCAGCCCAGAGCCGCAGCGTTACCGTGACAATCCCCCTTCACCCCAACGATATCGAGATGACCCGGACTCGGAGCCCCGCCGCTGCCAGGACGAGACTCTTCCTCCTCGGCGATACAGCGATGACCCTCCGTCCTCCTCACAGTTTCGCAGGCCCGGCCGAAATCAACGCAAACAGAATCACAGTGAAGAGGACAACCACAACAGGTACAGATAATCTGTGTAATCTGTATACACTATGAGGTTCAGCTTACTGGGGAAATCCAACTATCAGCCTTTTACTTAAGCACAGCTTTGAAATGCTAACAGATATTGTATATTTTCATATAATTATACACAATTCTCACAAAGTCAACATCCTTTTCACTTGTTACCTCCCTCTCCCTGTCGGTCCTCACTTGGCCACGGGTTGGGTTTCACAGGTGGAACCCTCGTTCAGAACATCTGCAGAGAAAGACGTACCGTACTGCGGGACGAACGGGCTCACTGGATGAGCTGGAGGAGTATGCCGTTTCTTACAAGCAGAGGGGAGGCAGAGGGGAAGTGAAAAGGGAAGAGGAAATGGGAGACTATGAGATGGAGCTTCTGGATTACAGTCGCTATCCTTCCAACCGTAATGGGCCACCTCAGCATTATTACAATGATGAAAATGAGCTTGGAGACAACAGTGAGCGTGAAGATCACCCCAGACGAAACAAGAATAACGGACATGACATAAGCCCACTTCAGTCACCCAGAAAGAGAAGGGGCACTTGGGACAGCGAGCACCCTGCCCCACCTCCTCCCAGAGTCAGCCCACCGTCAACTTCTTCTCAAGAGAAGGACTACGATGGCACATTCCTGAACAGCCTGCTGGAGCGTAAGGCTAAGTTGCGAGGGATCAGCCAGGGGAGGAATGGGGCCCGGGTTGAGGAGGATTCAGACACACCCTCAAAGGGCAGCTCAAAAAAGAGCAGCGGGGAATCCGGTCGGCACTGCAGCCGCTCGCCCAGTAACAGGCCCGAGGCAGATTCACTACCTCCTTACTCAGACACAGAGCGAAGCAGAACTGACAGGTCGTCTCCGAGGCCACTTCCTGGAAACACTCGCTCCTCTCAACCTCCTGCCCATTCCCTGCCCGGTCGCAGAGAGGAGTCCAGAGACAAGGCCCGTAAAGTGGTGAGTAACATCCAGGCCTTTGAATCATTTGTGCGCTGGTAATGCTGAATTGCAGCTCAACAACAATGACTAGAGCTCATGTAGTGCAAGTTTTTTGAAAACTAGTTATTGGTGTGTAATTGATTAAAATGTTAACACTAGGCTAACAGCAAAGGGTTTAACACTTAGTGTCGTTTCCTTGTTTTTAAGGGAGTCTGCTAGGACATTTCCAAAGAAGGAGCTTATGGGGAACTCAGGCACTAAACCTGTTTTTTGTCCAAATTAAACTAGGATAAATTTAGTTCCTGTACAATAATTCCAGGTGGCCAAAAGCCCTGGACTCAGGTGTAGAACTTTCTAATGGATAAGGAACAAAAAGAAAAGATGTACCTGTAAAAATGTGATGTCTTTATTTCGTCTTTGCCACACGGGGGCCCGGATCTGAGGTTAAGAAACTGTGATTTGCAGTACAGAAACGTTTTTTTCGGCCGACAATAAGTGTTGTTGTTGTACCTTTTGACAGGTCAGGTTCACACGCTACTACAGTGAAAACTAGGTAGAACCCACCGTTCTGTATCTTACTACTTCCCATAACAATCATAACTGGTTGTCTCCTCCCTGACAAATCTGGGTCAAAAAGGTATTCAACTTCAAAGACTCTCCGTATCTGGACTCTGGAAATTAATTCACCAGAACCATGTTTCATTTGTTTCAATCAAATCTTCAAATAATTTGAAAAACAGTTGAAATGCAGTTTGTCCCAGGTACGCCATAATAACACGGTTTGGCTAATGTCTAATACCTCTTTTCACTTTTGTTCTATTGAAAATAAAGTGTTCATATTGTCGTGTAAACACTGCTGTTGTGTTGATCTCTTGCAATTTTTTCTTCCTCACCAGAGCACTCTTCTCAGCCGGGACTCCCTCATTGTCTGATGGACTAAAAGCCACACAGACTGAGTACTTAAACTTCACAGGAGGCACATGTCCACTGATGAAAGATGATAGAAATGACTTGCAAAAGTATGCAAGTGGTCAGGAAGAAAAGCTGAATCAGCACTGATGAATGACGCACATTTACTATTGAGACTGTCACTGGGGTTTCTGCCTGTGACGTCGCTGAATGATGAAGTCATCACTGTTCAGCTTCTGTCACCTCATATATATCGCAGCTGGACTAACACTGAAGTAATGTGGGCTACGAACTAGACTCTCATTCCCAGCAGGACACTGTTCGTCTCCTCTTGTCCCTTGAGAAAGGCCTTGCTTTACACTTCCAGCACAATGAGCGCATTCATTTCAGCTTGATGAGATAGCTGCTTTAAAATAAGCACAGTTGTAGAAAAAGGAGGTGTGTGACAACAGCATTACTGTCAAAGACGTCCAAGCTTCAGCTGCATGACAAGGCATTCTCTGTGTCATTCAGTAACATATTCAGGGACTAAAGTACTTAATGCAGACAGATTTTAATGTTAACTAAAACTGGTAGTAGTAACTAACATTAGCAAAAGTTGATATGATGATTGGAGTGGAGTGTTGGAGTTTCCCTATTGGCTGTTGCTCAATTATTGACCAAAAAACAGCTTAACCATGGCATCCGATATGCTACTTCAGTACACTTTAAGAACAAATATTTCTGAGACCAACATGGAATATTGCAACGAACATTTAATAGCACTCACCATCCTGGGCCATATGCTAGGTTTAACCTCGTTTTGTTATATTGACAATGTCTCAATAATGTGAAAGCTGGCGAAGTTCCTGTTAGCGTCTTTCAGCTCATTGTTTTGTCTTTACGGTTGGTAACTTTATGGTATTGTTAAATTTCACTGCCCTCATCAAACGTGTTTCCATCAGCAGCTGTTTTTAGTTTTTATATTTAAGAAGCACTTAAAAACCCAACGTCCTACCTGCATAGCAGCAAAACAGAGTGCAGGTTCCAATCTCCATTGTGGAAGTGTCTGCTAGCAGTTGTGGGTAGAAGGTCATCAGTGCCTGTTTTGGCAGTTACTTAAGAACCCCCTGGATGAGGCTATCACGCTGAAGAATTAGTGCTTTGGCGGTTGGCTGGCTCTGGGGTCTAGGGAAACAGGTACTGGTTAGTCACCAGGGCTGCAGCTGTGGTGGTTGGCAAAGTAAAAACCTGGCTGTAGGCAACTATGGAGAAGGACTTTCGGTTGACCTTAAAGAAATTCGCTCAAACCCTAAAGATCACTCAGACTGTCTCAGGCTGTGTTCAGCAGGGGAGGAGAACTGTAGATCAGGACTGGGGATATTGTCTGTGGAAGGAGCACTGTGAGGAACTCCTGAACCTGACCAACAAGTCCTGGGGGAGGCAGAGTTTGAAGACTCGGTGGGAAACCCATTCATATCTCCGGCACAGGTCGCTGAGGTAGTCAAAAAGCTTCACGGTGGCAAGGCGCCAGGCATGGATGAGATACGCCCTGAGATGCTAAAGGCTCTGGACATTGTTGGGCTGTCTTGGTTGACACACCTCTTCAGTGGAGAGGTCCTGGGAGTTTGCCCAAACAGTCTAGATGATTGAGGACTTCAAGAAGGCTTACGACCGTGTCCCTTGGGGAGTCCTGTGTTGTTACTGCAGGAATATGGGATACCAGGGTTATTGCTACGAAGCCATCTGGTCCTTGGACTGAACTATTAAGGTTGGGAGTGAGGAGGTTCAAGTATTTCAGAGTCTTGTTCATGAGTGAGGGTAGAACGGACAGGCGATTCTGGCGTCAGCAGTGATGTGGGTATTGTTGTGGTAAGGAGGGAGCTGGAAGCCGGGAGGCTTACCAGTTCTTCTACGTTCCCACTCTCGTATTTACATGAGCCTTGGGTAGTGACCGGAAGAAGGGGATCCACGATACGAGAGGCTGAAATGAGCATCTTTCAGCGGGCAGTTTGGTAGTTGAGATAGGGTGAGCAGCCATTGAGGCAGATTGGGCATCTGCTCCAGGATGCATTCCTTTAGAGGTTTTCCAGGCACGTCCAACTGATAAGAGCCCCCCTGGGATGACCCAGAGCATGCTGGAGAGACTATATAGAGGTCCCCCAGGAAGCTGGAAAGGGTTGTGGATGGATGGGTGAGTGATGATTAAGTTACTTCTAAGTGGTTCCTTATTCATGAAGCCGTAACATTGGTTTATCTCCTTCCTGCATGTCTGTTCATCTTCTATTAAAACATGTTAGTTTGCACAAAGTAACCTGCACAAATGTTATATATTTCTGTGTACCTTTTTATGGGATTGAACATGCCATTAACAAGATTTTCATATGAAGACATTTTTTTTATGTAAACTGGACCTATTTATGTGTGGTGCGATACAATAAATGTAATTTGTAAATGATTGTTTGTTTAATCTTTTGGAGTGTGACTGTGTACTAAAGATGAAGTGCCTTTGATTTGATAACTGTAATTCAGCCTTTTCTTATCAGTGCTGAGTCAACAGCTAAACCAACACCTTCCTACGTTATCAACAGTCACACACACACATATATACAAAACATGCATGAGCAGACTGATCTCTACTTATTTAGTTCTAACTTTACACCAAACAGTAATTCATTATTCCAGCCTTCATGTTGGTTTTCTTGAGGAAGTTTGTCTTCCATCGTGTTTTCTGCTGGTACTGACAGCTGTGGTTTGTGTGTGTGTGTGTGTGTGTGTGTGTGTGTGTGTGTGTGTGTGTGTGTGTGTGCGTGTGTGTGTGCGTGTGTGTGTGTGTGTGTGTGTGTGTGTGTGTGTGTGTGTGTCTGAGAGAGAGAGAGAGAGAGAGAGAGAGAGAGATGACTCTTTACTTTTCTGTTAAGGACACAATGTGTGCCTTTGTTCATTGTTGTTGTTATCACAGACTGCCTGTCTTTTTGTCATCCAAATAAATAATTTTTTGCAACACTTTCTCCCATTAACGCTTTGTTCATCATTTATTGGTGTAACACAAACATAAAAATCCAAAATGTTTATCACATAATCGTCTCAGCAAATGAGCTGAGTAGAAACCAAATCAAGGTTTTATTCCAGTTTATTGTCTTTGTTTTAGGATGTTTTCAACTGCTTATTAAGTTGGAGATATGATTGTACAGGCAGTGCATACTGTTTCTGGTGTACAGTGGCTGCACTTCACTTGAGTATGTACTGTTTTCTGCTGCTTTGTACTTCTTTGAATTATAGTCACTAGTTTGATAAATAATTATCATAACACATTGTTTTAAATGTAATCACTTAATAGTATATACATTAGTTAAAATTGCCTCCACCTCCACAAACAGTAGTTAAATATTGCTTATGAATTTAAACTTTAGTAGAAACAATCCAGTATTTTTCCACATAATGAGCATTAATATAACTTTTGATACACTACATTTAAGTAGTTTCTCAATGATCATTGACTTTCCTTGAGCTAAGATAATCAGTCCAATGGGGTTTAATAATTAAAATTGTTTATTTTAGTTTTATAAAGACATTTTTTAGATCCAAATGGAAAAAAAGTGTGTTTTTTAGTGGACAGAAAAATATACGTTTCAAGCTTACACTTGAATACAGGATTTGCATTTAATTGATTACTTGAAAAAAATGCTTTAAATATAGCTTCTCTATTTCAAGAAAATAATTGAGTGCTTGTTTAACTGCAACAGGGACCATGAGATAGTAAAACTGCTGTATAACGTTCACAGAAAAGGACTAAAACGTCTTGTCCTGTCTGTGGTGAAGAGATGCTTGTTATTTTCGCGTGTAGACTGTGTATTTGTGATGGGAGGGGTCGGTTAGGATGGTGACCACTCACAGCTCAGGAGCATGTCAGGAATGTTATTGAGCAATTTCCTCCTGGGCTTCACAGAGGCATCAGCGGGGAAATATGACATCACCACACACCATAGAGTAACACTACTATCAGACACAATGTTTACATCTGGAAAGTATACGAGTAGAAAAATGAAGTAGCAGAAAATGCAAACACTCAAGTACAATGACCTCAAAATTACAAAATTTCTACAACATAGAAACATGTAGTTTTATTGAATGTAATTCAACTGTGTTTATTAAAATCAACTTTTCCAGAAGTGATGTGTTGATATTTTTATTGTTTTAATTTTATGTTCTTTCATTAAACCTGTAGTTTACACGCAGCAGAAGAACAGCACTCGAGGGAGAATGAGCAGGAAACTTTGCAGGAGTTTCTAGGATTTTTTTTTTAAAAAAGCTCTGAAGTGCTGCAGGTGCAGAGTGGGTGTTCTTCAGGGGAAACAATCTGACAATTTGAAGGACTTCAGCACGAACACTTCAGCACAACACACAAATGGAGGACACATTTCAATGTCTTTCATTCAGGATTTAAACAGCTTGCTTTTATACTTTATATATATAGTTTATTGCTTTTAACTGTAGAGAATTCAAGAGATAACAGAACAGAAAACACAGTAAAATGAATCTCCAGCTCAGATAAAATCACGTTTAGGCTGACACCTAGTGGTTGTATATCAGAGATACAATAGAGACAATTTACACAGTTGTGTCTAATACTTGGAGCAATATAAAGAAGTTTTCCCCATGCCATAGTATGAATAATAATCAGTTTAGGTTTAATTTATTGTGGTTTTTATAATCACAATTAAATACATTTTGTTTTTGGTTCATAAGTTTCTCCTTATGTTACTTTAAATCCTAATATTGTGATGATTGTTCATTATACGGAAAATATGACTATAAATAACGTTAGTTAAGAAAAGGAATAACATGTTTATGTTTAGGTTTATTTTTTTGGGCTGGGAGGGGGGGGGGGGGGGGGTTCCCGTGCACGTGATGACGTCAGAGGTTCGGATGAACTCACCTGTTTCGGGGTGTGGCCAGAGATGACTGCAGGCGCAAACACACTGTTTAGGACGATACAATGAACAGTTGCGCTTCACTTTTTGGTTAGGCGCGTTGTTTGTTTGTTTTCTGTCTCTTTTTCTCCTTTTTTTTTTTAATTGTGTCCTTCGAGGAGTTTTTTTCCCCCAATAAGTGAGTTGGTTTATTGGGAGCCGGAGGAGGGTTTGTCTCTTGTTGGTCATCATGCGGAGATTAGCTGCCGCGATCTTCCTGCTGGCGCTTCTAGAAGGTAATTTCCATTTCTTTACATGTTGGCTTCGTGCTGTTCTAGAACAAGGTCGACTTGTCTTGTCTTTTGAATTGAAAGTTTGAAGAAGAAAAAAAGTGGAGTGAAACCGGTATCGGTCACATGACAGTTTCTGTTCATTTGACTTGAAATAAAGTTGATTTAGCCTGTATGCTATGTAGTTAATGACGCTTACAAAGCTCTTTTTGCACAGACCTTGTTGAAGAATATTTTAAGAATTTTTTTAAATTATCATCCTAATAAAGTCCCATATTGTTGTTTTTGTCATTATTTGGAGGACTTTACTCACATCCATGTTTTTAAACCTTAACCTATGATTTATTGTATAGTCTTCCAGTTATTTTAAAGAGTCACGGCTGCCTCCACATTCACACACAGATGAACTCATCAGGTTTCAGCTTCTGAATGTTTGGCTGGTAGTTTCACAGTAAGCCATTTCCTGTGCCTTTTGTCTGTGTCACCTGTTTTTCTGGTTCTGCCACTATGAAACGAGCTGCTATGCTGCTCACACACATTGTTTCCGCCTGACCACCATTTTCCTCCTAAAGTGAGATGGCTTCATTCCTTATTACACGAAAAACACCAGCGACTGTATGTGTAACCCGCCTGTTTGCCGTCTCTCCCAACAGTGTCGGTGTGCGTTCAGGTGGTTATTCCTCAGCAGGAGCGCAGCACCACTCTGTTTGCCTCGGTGACCCTCCTGTGTGACTACTCCACCTTTGCCAACCTCCAAGATGTTCTGGTCACCTGGAGGTTCAAGTCCTTCTGCAAGGACCCCGTCCTGGAGTACTACTCCACAGGTAACAGGTCAAATCCCAGAGAAGCTGGGAGGACTCTTCTCTGAACTTTCCTGCTGACGTAGTGGTCTCTGAATATTCATCAATGCCAGAATAAAAATCTTCCCTACATGTGGTCAACCTAATTTAGATGATGTAGTTCAGTTACTAAGGATGAAGGTGGTGCATTAGCTGTGGACTCCAACTATACAGCAATAAACACCTTGTCCTACGTGGAACCTCTCACTGCCCTGCACATCTGGAACACATTATTTATTGACAAAACATTTCTTTACTTTATATTCGGGGAAGCTCCTGATCACATTTGCACAGTCTGATTTTCTGGCCACTGAGCAGCTCCACTGAAGCGGCTGGGCTTAAGTGCCTTGCTCAAGGGCACCTTGGTGGTGGTAATGAGCATGCTCGCATTTGCTAAACAGGAGTGTAGCTGAGGCTGATGGGAATGTCCTTAGTTTTGCAGGTATTTGGTCATAAACCACAGTAGTTGCCTAGTTGTTGGGATGTTTCAATCTGAACCAAAGTGATGCATTGACCACGCATACAGGTTGATGTGGATACCAGCCATGGAAAAGATTGCCATCCCTTGTGTTGATGGACACTTTACCTCTGGTTTTGCAGCGTACCAGTCTGCACTACAGTTGGGACAGGACCCGTCGAACGACTGTCCAGACCGCCAGCGAACGGTGCGCACAGTAATCCAGAAGAGGGGAGGCAATGAGCCGACGCTGGGAGTAGACTACCGCGAACGCAGGATCACCATGCGAAATAGTGAGTCAATTTATTCCCTAATGGCGTCGAATCAACCCAGCCTTGACAAGAATAAGATGATACTATGTTGAGACTAAATGTGGTCGTAGGAACCACTGGACTCAAACACTTTATCATCTGCAGTGTATGTTATTTACTTCACCTTTATTATGTCTGTTCATACTTAATTGTGTGTGTGTGTTTGTGTAGAGGCAGACCTGGTGATCCATGAGGTGATGTGGTGGGACAACGGGGTGTACTACTGCTCCGTCGCTGCTGCTGGAGACACCTCTGGAGACTCTGACAAAGAAGTCAAACTCATTGTTTACCGTAAGAAACAAAAAGAGAAAGGAAAACATACACTCACTGATTTTAATTTTGCCTCAACTTGTCCTGTTGATTTGTTTAAACCTAAATTTGGGTGACATTACAGGTGCATAATCTAGAACACAGAAATGCATATTAACAAGATGTCTGTCTTTGGGCACTCCATAATAAGTGTGTGTCTTCCTCTCCCCTTTAGACTGGTTAACAGTGTTGTTGATCGTCATTGGAGCCCTCCTTCTCATCCTCCTCTTCGGTATCTGCTGCTGCCAGTGCTGCCCTCAGAGATGCTGCTGCTATGTTCGCTGTCCCTGCTGCCCACAGCAATGCTGCTGTCCGGAAAAAGGTAGAGCCTAGCAGAATTTAGGTCTCCTCGTCGATACCTTAAGGATGCTCCCACGTCCAAAACATGCTGAAAAGCATTCAATTTGGAAATATGAGTAAAAATATCTGAGAGATATAAGTAAAATCATGGAAAAATATCTGAAAAATATTTGTAAAATATCTGAAAAATATTTGTAAAATATCTGAAAAATATCTGAAAAATATTTGTAAAATAGCTGTTGGAAAAATGTATTAGTAAGATATTATAAAATGTCTTAAGATTTAAAAAAAAAAAAAAAAAAAAAAGTAAAATGTTCAAGTATGCATCGTGCTATATGTCCCCCATCAAACACATTGAATCATGTTAGCAAAGGATAGGATTGATGGACTGGAGTATAGACCGGAGAAATGAAAACGGTGAGAGTAGAGTACATATGGACATGTGAGCGTTTTGAGACAGCCTTGAAGAAGATTCGGGACAAATGATTGTTCACATTTGTTCTGCATAAAATGTGCAAAACATGTCAGAAAAACCAGCCTGTGTACTTAGCAGAGACCCTTCCCGTGTTGTTGAATATTAATGTGCTGTGTTCACTTCCAGCTGTGATGCAGCACCGTATGATGAAGGACGCCCAGAGGGCCATGGCTCCCTGGATGGGTGGACAGCCACTGTATGGACCAATGAGCCACGCCTCCTCCCAGATGAACCCGCTGCTCTACTCGGGTACACACATCATGTTACACAGCACTTAATGAGCACACTGTGGTTTAATGCCTTTAGACTGTAAGCCGGTATTCATCCACTGATGTCTCCAGATAAATAACTATATCTTCTACATGTTTCCGTCCCTCCAGGATCTGCTTCAGGCAAGAGCATCCCGATGAAGCCCATGCCCCTCCCTCCTCCTCATTCTTCAGCTTATAGCATGCCTGCTCCCAGTAGCCATGGCAACCACACCCCTGCCAACACCAATCAAATGCTGGATTACCTGGAGAGCCAGGTGAGGGGGATGGACATGGCGAGTCCTCTACTTCTACAGGTATGTAACCGCCCATGTTCCCAAATCTGTCTATGTAAACGAGAGCATCTGATTAGTTTGTCACCTTGTCATTCCCAGTGAACATATATCAGCATACTGATACCAATATACTGTACTTTCTTCCAACAAATGTACTTATTGTAAGTCACTTTGGATAAAAGCGTCTGCTAAATGCCCTAAATGTAAATGTTTGAATGTAAAAACAATTGATTCTATCATTCCTATTTACTTTCTTATAGTATTGTAGTGTCTTTTTGGATGTCAGTGATACAAATTGTATATTCAGAGATTTTGAAGAGAATCTTATACACACACACACACACACACACACACACACACACACACACACACACAACCCTTTGTCAAAGCTTAGTTTTTGCAAAAAGCACCCATCAGTGCTGAGGGTGCATTTCTAAGGTATTAAATGTGTGAATGTCGGAACTAGTTTGTAAGTCATAATACATATTAAATCAACAGTGTTCATAGTTGTTCCTTGAATGGGCTCCTTTACAACACATGTGAACATGTGACATGTTATGTGAATATGACTAAAATGTTAGTGATGATTTTCATGTGTATTTTCTTCTGTCTCTCTCTTTCCCAGCCTCCTCCTCCCCAGCACATGCAGCCCATGCAGCCAATGCAGCACATGCAGCCAATGCAGCCCATGCAGCACATGCCGCACATGCAGCCAATGCAGCACATGCCTGCCTCCATCCCATTTTCCCCCGGCCCCCCTAGCATGATCTCTGCCCTTGATGATGGCCTAACTGAGCGCCGCGTCATCACACTTCCACCGATAAGAGAGCAACCGGTCAGAATCCCGCCCCCTGCACCCAAGAGTCGCCCCCCGAGCTCCAGCGAGAGCAGCCGCAGCGGCTTCGGCCGTCGTGAAGAACGAGGCGCTCCAGGCAGGCGTTACCCCTCGCCCACCCGGTCTAGAGGACTTCCCAGGAGCTACAGCGAGGAGTCACTGGACGGGCGGCGTCACAACGGGCAAAGGGGAGGCATGGACCGCCCACGCTCCCGTTCCCGGGATGACCTGTTTGACAACAGGTCCAGGGTAAACTACTCTCCCCCAGCATCACGGCACTCCAGGGGAGGGTCCTGGAGCTCGGATGATGAAGGCAGCAGCAGGAGAGGAGGAGGGAGGAGGGGAGGAGGAGGAGGAGGAGGAGGAGGAGGAGGAGGAGGAGGTGGCTGGGCTGACCATCCTCCCAGCTACTCGGAGTACGAACCTGGACAGAAACCAGGAGCACGGAAGAATGAACGCTACTCTGTAAGACGCACAATGCTTTAGTTGATAGACACACACATCAACGCACTTATGTCAAGACAAAAGCAATATCAACCACACTCACTATGAATAAATGCCTGAGTGATGCCGATGGTGTGTGACGTGAATCTAAAGTTAGTGTGTCTCTCTCAGGGCAAGAGTTCTCGCAGTGGCACCAGCGTCGTCATCTGAACCCTCCGGCTGTGAAACGGCCTGCCCATCTTTGTTTGAGAGAACATACACACCTCACTAGAACCGGGAGCCTTGTTGTCTGCTTACTGGTCAACTTTTAAACATTATTTTTATATATTAAAATGAACCATGAAGTCTTTTTTATCAACCTTTTTTGATACGTACAAATCTGGCAGAAGGATTCATAAAATGTGAGATTGAATGGGATCATGAGTCTGCAGGTGGTTCGGCAAATATCAACGAAGGAAACCTATTCGCTGTTCTATAAATGGTTTGCTGTTTTTAGATGTTGACATTTGAAAACCATGCAAGTCTTTATACTAAACAGATTTTTTTGGGATATCATCATCTGCTGGTTCATCGATGTGAAAACTTCTGAAGGGAATTGCACTAAAAGCCTCATGTAAGATTATCCTTATTTGTGCCTTTTTAATTGATCTTTCCTCTCTTAAAACTAGTGATTTGGCACAAACACAGTTAATTCTTATATTTGCCATAAAACATTAATTGTGGAAGAAATGATGCTCAGGCCCAGTGAAGTAATGCCAATTGTTCCATTAGAACTATTTAAACCCACATTTCTATGAATAGACTTGTGACTGCTGGAATAAGTTTTTTTGCTTTTTATCATTTTGTAAATAGTTATTTTTCATGTCTCCTGGATGTCTTGAAGTGACTTTTGTGTATTGTTTTACTAATGTTGAAGGTAGGGTTTTTTAAAAAACACTGCATGTAAATGAATATTTTACATGGTGTTGAAATGAAGTAATGTGAACAATGTTACAGGCTCCAAAATGTGTTTTTGCTTTTTAAATTATGGTGATCTCGGCACAACAGGAAAATGTAATAATGTTTTGTACAGTTCTGGAAATGTACCTAGATTCTCTTTCCTCCTTTTTGTGTGTATCATGGTATATTTCACATAAAAATGATTCACATGTGGAATTAAAGCCGAGCTGAATTGAAAAATGCTTCTTTTTGTCTTTTATCGATCCCTTTTTTGATCACATACCCAGCAATATTTATCAAACAATATATGCTGAAATACTCACAAAAAATAATTTATATTATGTTTTTTATATCAAAATCGAATCTATGACACATACTTACATTATTGAGTGCCAACTGATTAAACCAATAATACCACGACATCCATCCATTAATGAACTGCACACAGATAGAGAAGGTTGTGAGTTTTATATTTTTATAGAAAAAATCTATTTCCTCACAATGTTGTGTCCTGCCTGCCGATCCTGTTTCACTAAAGTACCTCAAACGTGTAGTCTTGTACAGAAGTACTTGAGTACTTACATTCAACCACCAGGTGTACTTAACAACCTGGCAACTAGTGTGGTTTTATGTGTATTTAATGCTTTTAATACTGCAGTACTTCGGTGAAAATAACTACACTATGAAACTAACTAGACATCTACTAGCTCAAATATATCGATGGAAGTTATTAATAATCTACACAATCATTGATAAAAGTTAAAAGCAGCGCTGACTCCAGACCAGCCCCTCTTTTTTCAGGTTCGTCAAACTGCGACTGTGCAGTTAAGTCGCGCGCTGATGACGTTGCAGAGAGAGGCGGTGCGGCTTTGCCACGTCGGTCTCTGTGCAACGCATTTACACTGTTGCTCCCGGAGCCCGGGGTTAAGTATTAAAGCCGTTTTTTATGCGTCCAGCGCCGAGAGAAAGCGACCCTCCAGCATCGCCGCCGCCGTCGTAGCCCGTCAGCTCGCCGGTGCAGGCGGGGATATTGAAGCTGGAAGGCGGCGATAATGCTCGGTGTTGTCTGGACTCGTCAGGCTGGAAGCCACACAACTGACTGATGCATCTTCGTTCACTTCAACCCCCCGTGTTTCGTGTGAGTTACGAGGACTTTACGGAGATGTGTTGCTGTTGTTCAGATGTGTGGTTTGGCGTCGGTGAGCTATCAGCTAGCTGCGCGCTACACGTCTCTACGTTTTCGTCGTTGTTAAAAGTGTGTTCGCAAGTTTCCGCCGCGTACAAAATGACAACGCTGCTGCCTGGTGTCATGATTCAGACTCGCAGCTTCACAGCAACGAGAGCAAGTCTTAGCAAGTCTGCAACATAAAAAAACAACTTCCCAACAGCGTGTGCTCCATATACATGTCAACACTTTCAGCTTAATTTAAAAATAATGTATATTTAGTCGCTTTTTGTCTTTTTACAGTGATGGAAGAAGTATTCACATATGTTAAAACTACTAATACTAACTTGCAATGTGAAAATACTCCACTACGAGCACAACTCATGCATTCAAACCCCCATGTTTAAGTAAAAGTATGTAAGTACTGTAGTTATAAAAAGTAAAAGCAGCCATTTTAGAGTAAAATAGTCTCTGTCAGTGTTTTATGTTTCTGGATTAATATAACTGCTAACTGATTTTTTACGGCAGTTTAAAGTCGTTGAGCTGTTTAGTATAATGTTGGGTAGTTTAATCCACACTGACAGCACTGCATCCTATTCTCTAACGTCACCATGTAAGCAGGCCTTGTGAGAACCACATATTTTTTGAACAAGTCAACTTTTCATGAGCTCCGAAAACAGTTTTCAGCTTTGTGGCGATGCATTTTCCAGCTCATCCAAGAGGTGTTTAAAAAAAAAAAATGGTTTCCTCAGCTTTAAGAAGTAAGTAGAACTTCATAAAGTACACCATTTGTCTCTGAGATGTAATGGAGTCACAGTGTAAAGTGGCACAAAGTGAAGAAACTCAAGCAAATTACCACACATTTGTACCGAAGTACTTGAGTTAATGTACTTTATTATGTCCTGTTGAGGGCAAAACCAAGCCACACGTTGCACTTCTACCATATTCCACCATGCAATCCCTCCACTGTCGCTCAGTTCTCGGGTTCATAGTTCCTGTTTCACTTCTGTGACCTGCAATTTTAGTCCCTTGCGATGCGTGTATGAGTATCAACGGTGACTTCCTTTGAAAGATTCATCCTTCGATACCGTTTAATATCGGTGCCACGCGCCGACCACAGAGCTGCACTATATCATCTCCATCGTGTTTCATGTGAGCATAAAGGAAATGTTGATACACATGGAGGTTGGATGTTATCTGGCTTGTTTTTAAAAACAATTTTTTTGTATTATCTCTGGCTGATGGTGTGGGACGGGGACTTTTTCCCCATCATGTTATCTTATTTAACCATTTTCAATCTTTTCTTGATTATTAGACACATCATTAAGCCAGCGCTGTACTGAGGGTTTTTTTTATGGTGAATTCCAGTGCTGGAGCAGAAGTTATTGTGTTTATAAGGCAATAAATTGTCTTTGAGGTCTCCTAAATGTGTTCAGTGTGCCAAAGATAACCAGCTTGGGGTCGTGAGGCTACAATGTCAGACCGACCACTATGGAGAAGACGCTAATGTCCTCTCAGCATTTGGTGAAGTCCAGACAGCCGGCAAACTGTGTAACAAGGTGCCCTCTTCAGAATTACTCTTATCACGCTGTGATGATGCCTCAGGAAATATGCTGTGGCGTTTACTTTTTGAGTTGCAGCCTTTGCTGTGAGCATGTATGTAAATAATGCACTATCATCCAGGATGTCTCCAGATATCTGCCACCCATTTGTCTCTTTCACATTTTAGTTATTACATATGTGAGTATGACGGTGTTTAGAGAAATGGGAGCTAATTGGTCTTTGTCACAACAGCTGGTTTGACATGTTGGAGCAGGATAAGTCAGAGTGTAATTAATAACCACGTAATTGATGGCTGCATTCCATTTCAGTGTGTCAAGAGTATTGTTGTTAGATTCACTTGTGCTTTTCCTGCTTTGAGTTGAAATACGTACTCTGAAAAAGGTCTATTATTATGTTTACTATAATTAATAGTGTTTATGATTTATACAAGCACTGATAGATTTGTACTTGTACTCTCGGAGCTGAGAAGTGGTTCGGTTGTCTTCTTGAAGTAGTGTTTTGGGCTGACAGGGTGTCAGTTTCAGTCTTTGACAGTCTCAGTGAACGTAGTGGAAAGTGTCTGCTGACAGCTTTATAGCACAGATGGATGTTGGCTATTGAATGAATACTCCTTGTCGGTTATTTCATAGACGTACACTTAGTATGTGTCATTGGAGAATTTTTTCCCAACGTGACCTTCAGCAGGCAGACTGCTGGAGATTTGGTGATGCCGCTGTGTTGCCACCAGGAGGGCTTTGGGATGGTTCTCTGTTCTGGTAGCGGTGCTGATAAGTGGAGCTGTTTTATGATGAGAAACCTCTGGGGGGGGAAAGCAAGTCCTTGAATCGGTTTCTGTCCACAAACATGCCAGTTTATAAGTAGATCCAGCTAAAAAAACTAAAGCAGTCTAATTCAAAAGTCTCACAATAATATCTAGGTTCATTAGCTGATGATGAAACTGTTTCAAAGAGGTTTTAATTATGCTGTGATGCATGTGCAATGATGACTTTCTCCACCCCCGTTTATAACAATGAGGTTTAGACAAAGTGTGCCTCTCAGTAATGCAAAACAATGCAAACAATGCAATGAACCACAGCCCTAAAGGACTATACCAGTCTAATTCTGACTTCTCCATTAGCAGAGATTTCTCCTGTCTTCAACACATCTTGTGTGCATCAATGTCACAGTGTTTACTTTGGTAGAGCTCAGCCTGTTTTAACTGCCATTCATGTTGAAACGGTGTATAAAACCACGCTACGAGACTGTTAACACCGGTTTTCACAAGGTCAAGTTACGTAAACCCAGTGACTTGTTTATTTTTTATCTAAAATGACTGTATTACTCTAATAAAACTCATTCAAATTCACACATTGATATCAAATCACGTCTTCGTCCGAAGCTAGAAGCAGGTTCTGGGTGCACTTGTTGTTGATATTCGGCTGCTTCCAGTCCAGTAAGTGGCCCGGGTGGAGCTAACTGGTAATTTCAAGTTCAAGAGAGTCTCATTTCGGTGTTCGCCGACCTCAATAACAAGGGAACTCTCTCTGCACAAGGAACACATTCCCTTGGCTGCATCACATTGGTCAAAAGTTCTCTGCCTGGTTCTGATTGGACCTTTCTAACCAGGAAGTCGTGAGATAAACAACACTCTTAATGACATACAGCTTGTTGGTTTATGAACGGCAATTCTATGTAGGATGGATGGATGGATGGATATCATTACCTAAACAGATCATATAACAAGACATGTCAGGATATGAGGTTATCCCTGGCAGGCTTAAGGGTTGAACTGTACCACACTGATATACTTTATGTCATAATGACATATTCTTTCATGCTGATCCGAGCAGTAACTAACAAATTCTGTAATATTGACATCTCTTTCCTCTTTAAACGTCTGTGAATTAATGACCATGAATTTGTTTTCAAAGTGCAGCAGATTGTCATGTAGGCCTCCCCAAGATAACTTTCCCAGAAGTAATTGCGATGAACAATATTATTGTCATTTTAAGGTCATTATGCTCTTGTGTATATAATGATAATACAAGTAAAACCCTTAAAAGAGCAATGAAAGTTTAGTTCACAAAACCAAAGCGATAACTAAAGTGGTTCTATTACCAAAAATGTGCAATTTGTACTCGATGCCCAAGTTTTATTCTGTCATCCTGATGGCTAAAATGTTAGTTATGTAAACAAACACAACGGGAATATTGAGGTCAGCAAAAATGATGGAGGCCATGTCCACATATTGTATGATATGTAGATATTGTGATTATTGTGACGGACCTATTCTCACGCTGAAGTTGTGTAGTTGAACACACCTTTTAACCTGGGTTTCTGTTTTTAATCCAGATTATTCATCTGCACAGTGCTTTAATCATCCTTCTCCAAAATAACTTCACTACAGTGTACATATGACTTGTTTACTCATTGTAAAGTAAATCCCTTGGGCCAGATCTTTCTGGAGTGTAATTTGACTCCAGGGTACTGATGATGATGATGAGTAGGCCTGAGGTTTGTTGGTTTTTAATTTTCTCCGTCCGTTTGAGACTTGTGTTTCTTGTTCTGACTCTTATCTCGTGGTTTTCCTCCGCAGTGGCCTGGCTGTACATGGTGTCTCACTGAGGAGAAGGGGAGGACTCCCGGCGGCTGTTGGTTGGTGGGCGGCGTCCGTGGTTGCCGCGGTAACTGGCGACCATGCCAGGAGGTCGCAGGGGTCCCAGCAGACAGCAGCTAAGTCGCTCTGCACTGCCGTCCCTGCAGACTCTGGTTGGAGGCAACCTCGGCAATGGTACAGGCCTCAGGAACAGGTGAGTGATGCTGGCTGACGTCTGTGAAGATGCTCGGTCATCCAGGTCCTGGTAATCTCTGAAAGCTTTATCGTCGGCAACTGGAGGCAACTTTAGGTTTTTGAAGACGTTTCTTCAGTTCTAACAGACTAGTGGGGAGTTCAGGTACTTCACCTCTTGTAGTGTCGTTGATACAGTGAGAGGCATGAGACTCCTGGACCCAACGAACCCTTCAAGTGAAACTTGAGTCAATAGCCCTTTGGTGGGGGCAAGTGGGTCCTGAGCCATCAAATGCTGTCTGATGTTAATGCTTCATGCAGATGCTGTCCTTCTGGCTTGAAATATCAAGGTCTTTGTTGTCCGATGAGTTAGAAACGGTTTCAGAAACTATCTTCAGACGTGCGTCAACCTTCACTCAAGCTGAAGACTTTTTCGGCCTTATTTCAGAACTGTTTATATGTATTTACACCACATAGATCACTGCAAAGATGCATTTTGTGCAAATTAAGATGAACACAATCTATATCAAATGCTTCGACAGCATCCTCTTTAGAGCTTCAGCTCTCATTTATCTTCCTGATTAATTCATTCAAGTCTATATAATGTCAGAGCATTGTGTGAAAAGTCCATCCTGCACAGTTCCTGCACATTTGATGTTACACAAACATTGTCCTGCATCACAGATACGTGCGTTTATGAGAGTTTGCATGCATGTGTGTGTGTCTTCTTTCAGGAGCAGTAACTTGGTGGGTCTGTCTGCGCCCCCTCTATCGGCCCTCATTTCTCCAGAGCCGGTCCGTCACTCCAGGATCCCCGAGCTGCCGTTGGACAGCAGCCTGCTGTTTGAGTTCCTGCTCTTTCTGTATTTGCTGGTGGCCTTGTTTGTCCAGTACATGAACATCTACAGGACGGTGTGGTGGTACCCATACAGCCACCCTGCTGCCTCTACCTCGCTTGTAAGAGCACACGCACTAAACAGACACGCGGCAACTTGAAACCATTACTTTTTCCTTTCTTACCTTTTAAAAATGAACTTACCCACACTAACCAGGGCTCATCATCTTTTTGGTTATTAAAAAATGTGTTCTATATAGAAAAATGGTAAAACAACCAGGTAATTGGCTGGGTTACTATTACTAAGCTGTTGCTTCAGTTAAATAGACAGGCTGTTTGCCTCATTATAATGGACAGCACTTTTTTTTTTTTTTTTTCGGTATCAATCTAGAGTTTCGCCCACATCCTCATAACGTCACCTAACTTATTTAAATGCTTGTTCGTCCTTCAGCTCAACTTTGTTTCGCCATTTTCTCGTGAGCACTAGATCTGTGCTTAACTTTCTTTTCCATTTAACTAAATTAAAAAAATATCTGGAAGAATAATGCCACATTCTTTGTCCTCTCTGTTTGAACAGAACTTTCATCTAATGGACTACCACCTGGCTATCTTCATCACTGTCATGTTGGCCAGGAGGCTTGTTTGGACCATTGTTTCAGAGGTAAACGAACAGACCTCTAGATGCAATCAGCGGACACATTCTTGTACACACTTGTAGGAATCAAACTCCACTGCTGTCTTTCTGGTAACTGAGTGAGTCTGTCTTGTCCAGGTGTCTCAGAGCAGCGGTGGATCACTGCTCCGCTATGTGGTTCTGATCGCGGCTCGGCTCAGCCTGCTAACCATGTGTGGCTGGGTGCTCTGCTGGACGCTGGTCAACCTCTGCAAGAACCACTCTGTGCTCAACCTCCTCTTCCTGGGATACCCGTGAGTCTTTAATACCTTCAGTCCGACACCCTCTGAAGGCCAGGATATGCTTTCACAAGTTGTCTTCCGACCACATCTCAAAGCTTTTTTTTTACCTCTTCTAAATAGGCTCACTTGAAAGTAGGGCAAAACGCCTGTCATAAAGAGCAGCAAGAGGCAATTAATTACTGTTGTCCCCATTAAATCAGGAAGCATTCTTCGTGTGTCACTTGATATTCGCCCAAAAACTAAAGTAGCTTTATGTAGGATAAAAAAAAAAGGAGCTTCAAATCCCAACTTGTCTTTTACAGCCCCGAACACTTTGTGCAGTTTTACAGAAGTCACATAAATTGTTGACCTCCTGGTTTCAGTGTTGTAAAGTTGTGGAGGTAGGGGGCTGTTTGTGTTTGGCAATCCAATAAGCACGTTGCTTTAACACACACACACACACACACACACACACACACACACACACACACACACACACACACACACACACACACACACACACACACACACACACACACACACACTCTTATGGTGTGAAGCCAATGTGGTGGGTTTGCTGCCATCTGTAAAATTTTCGTGTCGCACAGGAACCATGAAACCACAACTGTCATATTAACATCTGACCTAGATTGGAATTACAGCCAGAACTGGAGTAACCAAAACATGTTTAGTAAAGTTGAGTGTGATCTGTTTTTTTAGTTACTGTGGCATCAAACTGGGAAAAAAAAAAAAAAAAAAAAAGTTATATAAGGTTGATTTGGTTTTACTTCCTTGAATTGGATCAAAAGAGGTCATGGACTGAATCTTAGGCAGAGCACTGCTTTCATACACAAACTATAACATTGCTGTTGTGCAGCATGAAAAAAACAAACATGAGCTAATGAGATGTGTCCTTTCGGCCCCCAAACTGGATATTTTCAAAAACGAATGATTCACTTCTAAATGAGCATGTTGCTGTTCTGTCCATTTTGTGTGCTCATGGGATTGGAAGTTACCCTCCCTTTTAATTGTCCAATTTTAAATATGCATGACGGGTTCACATCAAACATCATTTAAACCTGAAACTCGCTGCTCTTCTCTTTTGACCTCGCCGGCTCGCCGTCCTCCTTCCATGCCAGATTCGGCGTGTACGTCCCGCTTTGCTGTTTCCATCAGGAGGGAGGGAAAAGCCAGACGGCGTCGTCTGACTGCGATTACCCGGCCGACCACCAGCAGACCGACTTAACAGAGGCCCCGTTCTTTCGACCACGTGACTTCCTTTTCCTGTTGCGGGAGAACCTCAGAGAGCAGTTTTCCAGCCCACCGCACATGCCTACGCACACCTGCCCGCCACACACACACTCACACACCCCCGAGATGATTCGAGCAGAGGTGGAGGAGCTGAAGAGTGACTTCAACCGACGGATCAAGGAAGTGCTGTTCAACTCGCTTTTCAGTGCTTACTACGTGGCCTTCCTGCCTCTCTGCTTCGTTAAGGTTGGTATCTACTTTATTGAGAGCTTTTGCGTTAAAGTGCAGAGTTCTTCTGTTCTTCCTGCTCCCCCGTCACACCATGACCATTCATGTTGTGTTTTTCTTGTTCACCTTAAGGTACATTTACCCATCCTTTCACTTTGCTCCAACAGAGCACCCAGTACTACGACATGCGCTGGTCATGTGAGCATCTGATCATGGTGTGGATCAACGCGTTTGTCATGCTGATGAGTCAGCTGCTGCCCCCCAGCTACTGCGACCTGCTTCATCGCTCGGCGGCTCACTTGGGCCGCTGGCAGAAACTGGAGCATGGCTCGTACAGCAACACACCGCAGCATCTGTGAGTGGCACGTTTGTACTCGCACACCGGGGTTTAACAACGCCTCTATTAATGGTTAGTGCATAACTGTGGTGTTATTTATTGCAGGTGGTCAGAAAATACCATTTGGCCTCAGGGGGTGTTGGTACGACACAGTCGATCTCTGTATAAGGCAGTCGGACCTTATAATGTTGCTTTGCCCTCTGATGTTTCCCATGCAAGGTTTTACGTGAGTATATGTACTTTATATCATAGTGGCAGTAGAAGTGACCTGTACATTTTTCACTGAGATAAGGGTAGACAAAATAAAAAGGACACTTTTACAGTATAATTGAACAATACTGCACAGCAAGTGCATCCTGTGAAAGTGTAAAAAGACAACCCTTGCTAACATCAGCAGAAATTATACTTTTATCACATAACCACATATTTAATCAACTAAGTAAGCAGTTTGCCCCAAGGGCTCATGCTGTACCCGTCGCTGCCTGCGAGGTCATAGCTCACATGGTGCACCTCCTCAAAAATGTAGGGCGACAGCGACTACGGAGATACCCCATGTGATTGAACCATGTTGACCCTCCACATGAGATGCGTCGGGACCTGTGTGGGTCAAAAGTAAATGGAATCGGCCAAATCAATCATATGCAGATCGGGTGTTGTGATGAAAAACTAAACCACACATGTGGAGGAGGGCAGGCAACACTGCAGGTCAAAAATAGACTAAATATAGTTTGATAATCTCCAGCTGGACACATTTTATGTAATACAGTCTGCATCAAGTAAGACTGGACACCAACACAGTGTTTCACACCCAGACTACGGGGGCTGCCTGTAAACAGTCCAACCCTTTTTTTTTTGTAACATATTGTACAAGTGTTCATTTTATCCTGTCCACCCATGACTTATTACATATTTTTATCGTTGACCTTCTTTATGCTCTGTAATTTCTCGCCTAAACTTCTCTCCCTGTCTGTTGGTCTTCCAGTTCCTGTTCCACAAGCCATTGCGGATCCTGAACCTGCTTATCTGGATTGAGTCCAGTGTGGTTTTGTACCAGTTATACTCTCTGCTGCGTTCTGAGCGCTGGAATCACACTTTGTCTCTGGGCCTTATTCTCTTCTGCAACTACTATGTCCTTTTTAAACTGCTGCGAGACCGCATTGTGCTGGGCAAAGCCTACTCCTTCCCCACGTCCTCCAACAGTTTGGGGCTCAAGTCGCAGTAACAGGCTCTGCACAGTGGGACCTCACCTATGAACTCTGGATGCGGAGGGGAGACGGGTGGAGGTCTGCTGGACTGGAGGGTTGGTTAGCGCTCACGCTGGGAGGTTAAGGGACTGACTGTGAACTCACAATCGTGTTTTGATACGGTTCTATTTTTAATGCAATGTTTATATATACCTATTTAAAAGAATATTTTTATTTTGTATACTATTTCGAGTTACGCCGGGCATTACCACGCTGACAACATTAGCATGTTGTGTTATGTTGTTGCTAGGCGACAGGGACGTCAGGGAATGCCAGGAGGTGACTTTCACCAAAGATATTTTAAGTGCAGGTGGCCAATCACAGAGCGGACTTGGCCTCTGACAGTCAGTTAAACCAGCCGAGCAGTGGAAGGAGTTGTGCCACGGATCCTGAATCCTGATTGGGCTGTCGTGCTTCAACCATGGGGCGCTTAGATCTAGAGTCAGTGAAAGAGATGCAGCTTTTCGGAGAAGCAGGATGCAAACACCTTCACCTCTGTCAGCATCTTCTGCATGTTTTCACTGGTGATTTTAAGCAAAAGTTCAACATTTTGGGAAATGTGTTTGTGTCCAAGTATTAGGCATCAGCACGCTGAGGGTTAACACCAGCACAAAGACTGCAAACTAAGAAACCGAGAGCTGTCCTCACTAATTAACATGTTATGGCTTGTTTGTTTAACTAGAATGAAGTGTAAATATGTTAGTTTTACAGCTGGTTACATGCCAGGCTGTTTCTTAGCCTGCTCAGTTGCCAGGCAACCAGATACCCCAGGTAAGTTATCTACCTGGCCAAGAAATGGTCTTACATATAACCCTCGTGAAACAGCAAATTGGCGTTTTGACACTTTTGGTTTGAAATTAAACAAAGGCGGTATAATGTGTTTGTTCAGCCTGGGTAGCTGTCACTCCTGTTTCCAGTCTTTTTGCTAAGCTAAGCGAACCAGCCTCCTACAAGCTGACTTGAGATCAGTCTGCAGGAAAACACTTTAGGTACTCTGATCCACTGCCTCTACGGAAAATACTGCATTCTTCCTCACTCTCTTTTGTTACTGTGTTTTTACCATCAGTATCTGGTTTAGCAGTTAAAGCACGAGTCTTTACAAACTGTAGGTACACAAGGGTGTCAACGAGTGAGAGGGCAGTGACGTACTATTAACATCTTTAAACTCAAAGTCCCCCCCCCCAAATAAACGTTTGAACGGCTGCTGCTGTAACCAGGTGACGATTAAATTCAACTTACTTCATGTCTGACCACACTTTGACATGCCTAAATGCTGCGTATGGCTCATTGTTAAAGCTGATCAATGTTTATTTTTGTTTGATTTTGCTGCCCGAGTGCTTAAAGCATAATGGTATTGAGGACCGTATCCCATCAGGTCCATCTCTTTGTGGATTCAGAACCAATGTGGCTCATAATAAAGCTTCCTGTTGGTACGTCCCCCGTACCTCACCCTTCTTCCACTGCCAATATGTCATTGTGTGCTCATGTGGATTTGACAGCAGTAGGACGTTTATTGGTGACATTTCCAGTGCAAAATCAAATGCTGGAGTGTTAAAAACTGTATGCGACGCCTCGTTACCAGTTCATGTATTCTCAGTTACCAGAGCGGTGTTACAAACAGGTTGCCTTGCATGTTGTTGCCTTTCTGTTAAGTCACATCTGGCGAACATCTTCTCACCGTGGGTTCTTCTTTGTGAGATTCTTCTCCGTTAGCGGCTCCAACCTGCATTACTTTAACTTAGTGTCAGAGCCTGATTGACTCTTCTGTATTCAGATGGAAATCGACAGAAAAAAGGAGGTTCAGGTCCGGGTTGGAATGATGAGGATTACTTTTTCCGGTTTCAGGTACTTTTTGAGATGAGCCAGCGTGTGCACATCTGGATTACTGGTGCTGCTCTGTTCCTCCAGAAGAAGTGTGAGGACTCTTGATTCATCACAAACGCCATACATGTGCCCGTTGTTCTGCTTTGTCAGCCCTTAAATCAGCTCCTTGGTGCTTCTGTTTGTTTTTGCAGTCAATTTTCGACTTGAATGTAGCAAATCTTTCAACTGAATGTTGCCGTTGACTTGAATCGGCATGTTTTTTTTAGTTTTTTTTGTTAGGTTGTTAGCCAACGATTGAAAAGCATCTCTGAAATTTCCGTTTGTTTTAACGGTTGTTCTTTTATGTCACCGTTTAGCTGGCCCTTGTCTCAATTACAAAGGAAGAAGACATTCTTAAGTTTGCTTTACATCCTGCGTCCATGCCAGTTCTTACTTGAATGTTGAGTCTTTGCTGAAGTGGCACACATTCGACCGGCTTCCTTCGATCTGGTGAAACCCATAAGATCACAGCTCACAAAGAGGAATGATATTTGGAAAGATTTTTAGTTTCAATCGCCGCTTGACCAAAACGCCCAAGTGTACTTGATCTTCCTCTAGCTTACATGAAATCTGAAGACAGAATTGAAGTCAAACTGATTCTGATGTTTTTTTCTGTTCGGTTACTTCATAAAAGTTGTCAAAGAGTTTGTTTTTCTTTGTGCCATATCCCAGGATGCAGTTTCTGACTCGTGGTTTAACATGATGTTGAATGTGCCGCTGCTGGAGGAGTCATTAGAGCTGGTCATCATATTTCAGCTTTTTACACTGTTCAGTTTCCCCACCGCATTTATAAAAATGCCCTTTGACATCTGAAATAAAACAAATGGTGTTCAAACAAAGATTGTGTTGTGTGAGGATTATGTCTCGTGAGCGGACGGAGAATAAATTTGTGACACAGTTGCTTATTTATTAAAGAATATATTTCATTAAATTCGCCACAGTCTTCAGTTTCTCAGACACAAAGAAAAATGCATTTCCACAAATGTTTAACAAGGAGAGTAAAAAGTGCTTACTTACGAAGGCGAAGTCAGCGTAATGTTGGACACCTGCAATATTTGATCTCTGCCACCAGAGGGAGCTAAGCGTTAAAGTAAAAAAACTCAACAAAATGTGCTTCATAGAACAAGTAATCTGCAGTCATTTCATATAAACACTGCTCTTGTAGCTGACAGAATAAACTGAAGATACTTAGTTTGTCCGCTGACAGGTGATACGTGATAGTTTGGAAAGAAACCGTTGGCACCTTTGGTAGTTGACGTACATTCATCCACAAAAATCATTTTCAGTAGAAACACTTCAAGAGTTTTAGCAGTGCAATCTTTAGCATTAGCACAATGAAAAGGCTAAAATACATAGTGGAACAGTTTTCCCAGTCCTGCTCTTTCCGAGGGCCTCTTGTTGTTGAAGTCCATCTTCCACCTTTGCTGTCCAGATAAATGTTCCAAGAAACTAATAAACCTGCTTCTGTCCATGCAAAACCACATGACTGGTGTGTTTCCCCAGTTAACATGGTGTAATTAACTTTTTCCACCCTTGAGAAAAGCAAGTGTAACTAAGCAAAAATGAAATGAACACGCCACGCTTATTTGATTTAGTGTCATCACTGGATTTGTGTTTGTCAGGTCTGTGTTTACATATGAGAGCGGTAAGAAACATCTAAGTTTATCAACATCAGTGCTACAGATGATGGGGGGGGGGGAAAGGTTGGATTCCAGTTTGAGGATGTAGTGGGCCTATGGTTTCGTAGCTACCCCCCTTCATCCCTCTCGGCAGTCCACAAAGTTTCCTTTTATCCAGTAGCAGATCTGAGCGTATTTGAGAGGCGTGATCCTCACCGCTACATTAAATTCCTGAGACACCCCTTGTCGCTCCACCCACTGATGCCCAGAAAACACACCTATCACCTTCCGCTCCCAGCGCCGCCGCCGCCCGTCCCACATCCGGGCGTAGACCCCTGACCCGCTGGCACCAGGCTGGGCATCACAGTGCTGGTAGAGCAGGTCTGACGTCTCCTCGCCGGCCCGACAGAACCGATACACCAGCTTGCCGGGACGGTCGTTGTCGAATCCCGAGAAGTGGACTCGTCGACCGGGCAGCCTCTGAGCCGGGGGGCTGACTCCCAACTTCATGTGGCGGCGTTTGTGGGGTTTCTTGAGTTCAAGCAGAGCGTAGTCATAGTCCATCCCAATGTCATTGGCGTTCCCTTTAATCCATCCTTTGGGCACATGGGTGCGCTTGGCTCTGATCCACTGGAATTTCATTTTCTCGTCGGTGGGTGGGGCGTAAGGAGCGGCGCCGCCTTCAACATGGTTGGTGAAGTTGGAGGGAAGGTAAAAGGAAGCAGCCTGTGTGTCTCGTTGCTTGGTTTTTAGAAACCCAACCCGGAGCTTCTGGGCTCCCTTCACATAGTTTTTACCATCATGAACACAATGAGCCGCTGTGAGAACATGGCGGTCGCCCACCAATGTACCAGAACATCCAGTGGACAGCTTGACAGCCACTGAAAATGGATATTTCAGTAGATAGTTCTGCCCAGCGATGCTAAAACGCCCGTCGTGGCCGAAGATCTGTCTCTTCCTCCTGATGTGTGATCGCTCAGCCTTGCCAGACGGCCCTGAGGAGGAGGCCGGGCTGGTGTTGGAGCTGGAGTCGTAGCCATAGATCCCAATGGCGGTCTCTGTAAGTTGCCCATCAGAGTGGAGGGTCTCAAAGGCCAGAAGTTGCCGCAGGTCCCAGTAGCTGGGCCGCGGGGCCCTCTTGTGGCATTCTGGATCACAGGAGGAGCTCACATCCAAGCGGGCTGAAGACAGGAACTGAGGGGCTGATCGAACCTCCGTCTGCTGTGCGAGGACCACAGGGACACGCTGGAGAATCCACTGGGGGCGGGGGGAGGAGAAAACGGGGTGGAGGAAGAGAAGAAACAGGAGGGAGGCAAACCTGTGGACGGACAGGAGGAGCGATCAGGTGAACTACTAAACTTTATTGTCTATATTTCTTGCATGTTTACTTGTTTATTATCATTTTTCCCTTTTCCTGCTACTGTAAAACTGCAAATGTCTTGCAGGACTAATTGTTAGGGACTAATTATCTTATCTTAAAGTGCCTTTCACTGTCCGACTGCAACATTTCTGCAGAACTCAAGCGATGCTGTTAAACGTGAGCAGATATATAGCTGGTCCCCTCTTACTGCGGGGATGAAAAACATTCTCATTCCTGAACGCAGCATCATGGATTTATAATTACAACCATGGGAAATGAGGAGGAGCATTTCAACTCGAAGAATGTTTTTTTTTAATCTATGCTGGAATTTGGCAGCTGTACACTTGCACATTTTTTTAATGCTGTAAATATGACAGATAGGGCAAAGTTCAGACTTTACTTGATGGAAAATTCCTACAGTGGCCTGTGATTGGCTTTAAGCCTGGAAATATTGCCTGAATACTGACTTTGTAAATGGGTTAGAGCAGATGATATGAAACTACAAGACACAGCCTTACGAGTGCAGAGATATAATACAGTCTCATGTTTCAACATATACATCTTCTTGGTTTATGCATGTTGTAACTCATAAATTAGAGGCCATAATTTAGGGGAAATAAAATATAAAAAAGTATTTTCACTTACAACTCGCTTTAATGTTAACATGCATTTTGTTAAATAACACGTTTATCCCACCGACTGATGACTATAAATGGCTCTGTTACGCGCGGACAGACCGGACACAGAGGTGACTTACCGGGGGAGCGCAGCCCGGGAGCGCATGGTCCGGCTTGTGCAGGTGAGCCGGCGGTTGAACACTGCAGGGAAAAGCCCCTCCGACGAGAACAGGCAGAGCAACAAACAACAAAGAAACAAAGGAGCCTTCTCTGCACCTCCTCAGGAACTGACGCCTTGATTTAATCCGTGGCAGTGAGGAGTTTTCCGAAAGCAGCAGCGGGGTCGACGGCGGAGGCGTTGGATCATTGTGCGCTCCTGGAGGAGGCGCTCTGCTGTCCGTCTGCGCTCACGCGGTCACATCTGCCCACGACGATATCAAGAGTGAGTACATCCGACCCCGCACGGTCACGTGACTCATCGCATCACCGCCTTCAAGTCTGTCTTTTGGTTCATTTGTTTGAAAGGTTTTGCACTTTTTATATATCATGCAATTAGTTTAATGTAATTCCCAATAGATTAATTTAGAGTTTGCATTTCCATAGATGTGTATAGGTGGACGTTGTCATCATTACCATTGGTTTGTAGACTTGCAGGATCTGGTTCCATCTGGCTTCTGATGCAAACCTGTTAACAAAGTCAGCTTCACAATTCAAGGTGAACTTTGCAGCAAATTGTTAAAGTTATCTTAGTAGATATCATTTGCATTGGTGTTGAGCATGGCGGCGAGCCGCGTTGTGGTAGTGGCCTGTCAATCACGTCTATTTAACTCTAAACAGAACCATAATTTACTAAATGCACATCATACTATATATTAAAATACTTGAAACTAGTGATTGAGACCATACACTCATGTTTACAATGTTAACTGAAATTATAAATCAAGTGAGAAGTAGGGTCATTTTCTCATAGACTTCCATGCAATTGGACTTCAAGAAGAGTCGCCCCCTGATGGCCAGCAGAGAGAATGCAAGTTTAACGCACTTCTGCGTTGGCTTAACTTTTCAGGACTGGAGGTTGCCGCCTGGACACTTCACATACCGTCCCTCCTCGTCACACAAACACTGACCCACATTCATTCTGTAGATTGGGCAACATGACCAGATCCCCCCTCCCCCCCCCCCCCCCTCCTCCCTCTCTTTGTGTCCCACAAATGCCATCAAACTACCCATTAAATAATTATGGCGCACACAGACATCAATGTTTTGCCCAAACAAACTATCACACCGTTGGTTCACTGGGTTGATCACCCTCAGGACTCTGACAAAAGGCCCTTCACTCGGGAGAAAGCTGCTTATTTCACAACAAAAAGCTCTCTCATTTACCATCAAATATGACATTTACATTCAAAGGCGACCTCACTGCTATTGTGACTGGAATTTGTTCAGTGGGCAGAGTGTTACTCCGATGCCAGTGTTGGAAGTTTCATATCCGCTTGACCCACCCATGTGTAAAATGTACCAGCTGTTGGCAGATATTATGCTATGTAATGGTTTCATTAGTCTCCAGCAGAAAGATGAGGGAGTGGGAGAGAAAGAACAAGATGGGTGAGGGGGGTGAGTGGGGGGGGGGACCCATGCATGGCTGAACAGTTGGTCAACCTCCACCCATCTCTCCATCTTGCAGGAATTTGTTCCTACTTTGTAATGAAATAAACAAATGCATTCTTGTGAAGCACACAGAATTTACATGGAGTTTTCACTGAAAAATGAAAGCAATAGTTTGGTCTTAGGTTTATTGGCTTTCTGGTTGAGTTAGATGAGAAGATAAATACCACTCTTGTGTATGGATGGCAAAGTTGTAGTTTGATGCAGCACCTGCTTAGCTTAGCATAAAGACTGGCAATGGGGGGGAAACAGCTAGCTCTGTCCAAAGGTAACTAATGAATCCAGCAACCAGTTGTCCCTTGCTTATGCTAAGCTAACTAATTGCTGGCTTTAGCTTTAGAATCAGCCTTCTGTACAGATGTGATCCTGTTCAAGGTCTCCTGCAATTGATTATACATTAGCACCTTTGCCAGCACACAGGGTGGACCTGCTGGCTCATCAAACACTGCACTCCACCCATCCCACAACACACAATTACAAATATAACACACGCACACACACACACACACACACACCTCTCTCTGGAGCAGTATCTGGGGCAGGGGCGTCTGCCAGCGTCTCATTCTCTTGTCCCGTTAAAACTCTTTATAGATATTTCTCATAATTTCAACTGATCAGTTTTTGCTTTTTGATAAAAATATAGGATTTTGTTCCACTTAGGATAATGGGCATTTGAGTGCTAATAAAGGAGACCTTTCTGTTTGTTTTGAATTGTTATGAAAGGGCCTGTTTGTTTGGCTATGCCTGCTGTTGTCAAGGAAACCCACATTCTCCCGGGGTACTGTTCATGTTAATTGTTTTATTCCTCCCACTCTCCTCCTCTCGCTTCTGGCCACAGACACAATCAAGCAAGTGTGGATGGCCTAATATGTTTGAATCCTCCCTTTATGTCCCTCTGTCTGTCTCCGTCTCCGTCGCCCTGGCTGTCTGTCTCTGTTGCTTCTTTGTATTTTCCCGTCTCTGTGCCTCTCGCTCTCCCGTTGGAATCATCCCTCCCATCCTGGACCTCTCCTCTCACATGCTCTGGAGGCCATGAAGCAGCTGTTTGGCAAAATGAGTTGGTCATTTACTGTGAAATCCTGGGGGTGACTTCAGCCAAGTTTAAAGCTCAAGGCCAAGTCGAAAGGGTATAAAAGTGTCATGTGTGCAAGCACTTTTTAACACAAAATGTATATGCGTCATAAAAAGATGCTTAACAATTTCTCGCTTAGCTGCAGTTAATTGACTTCAACTTCCAGGAGTTATTTTATGATGAAGTTTACTGTTTGGAGTATTTACTTTGCTCCACCTTACATCTACACTAATCCCTCTTTCCACCCAAATTAGCACATATCTGCCAGTAGAGGTTTGTTTCTTTTTTTCTGGTGTGTCATGTTCAACGTCAGCGTGCTGGAAAACGGGGATAGTAATCAGTGAAAATATTATATTAACTACATCATTATATGTTACTTATTCAGTCTCAAACCACAGCTGGTGATTGTTGGAACAGGAAAGACTTAAGATGGTGTGTGTTTTTTCTTTTCTGTCGAGTTAGAAGTGCTTCTCTGTTTCTGTCAATGGAGTCTGGTGGCATTTAGGAGAGCATTGTACGAGCCATGTATTTGATTTGAAGTGTAATACGCCTCCAAGCACTAGGTGGTGTTTTGGTACAGGCTAAGGCTGGCCGTCAGTTTAAGTTCATGCCAGTAATCGCAGGTGTTGCTGATTGGGGAAGGAAGTCAACAGTTTTGACTGTGATTTGAAATCATACATACACCTGTTTTAGCTTTGGGATCAAACTTGTAAGAAGTGATGGAGACTGAATAGATTATTAGCACATGTCGAAACCATTCAGATCAACTCACAGCCAGCAGCAGCCTAAGTATAGGAGTTATATAGGATAAATGTAAACTTGTTCTATTGAAATACCGACAGCGATATATTTTTGTTTCACGTTCTTCTGACACATGTACTTATCGTAAGTCGCTATGGCCAAAAGCGTCTGCTAAATGCCCTAAATGTAAATTTAATGTAAACTTTTTGTATGTTTAACATTTTTAATAATTGCCCAAATCCCTGTTGCATTGCTGCGTGTATTGGATACTCTAAGTGCAACTTAATACAAAACTTCCTCTCCCCCTTTGCCTTGCCCCAGTGATGTAGAGGTGTACTCCAGGGTGGGGTCAGTACACCGTGACATCACTTTTAGGTGTGCTTACAGGTGCAACAGAGCACACTTTTGACCGCACCCATCAATGATGCTTTAAAGTAGAGAGGGGCAGTGTAGGATTTTCACACATTTATCAAGTTTCTTACACATAATACCATATAACACTGAAGTCAAATAGAGGAAGCAAAAGGAGTAGGGAATCATAATGTGAAACGGCACACCCTTTTTCTTTCCTTTTCCCAGTTTTAACATTTCTTCTTACTGAACTTTTTCTTCAGACTTTTCGCCTACAGCAAAGGAGTTTTCAACATGACTATGGGTAAACCCCTTCACTTGGCATGTGATACTTTGGCTCTTTGGAAAATGACTCATGTCCTTGTTAAAGATATGGCAAAACGTTTATGACATTGAGGAAAAGTTGGTGTTTTGTGTTGCTTGTTTAACATCCATCCATTATCAGGCTGGAGTCGATCCCAGCTGACATTGGGCAAAGGCGGGGTTCACCCTGGACAGAACGCCAGTCCATCACAGGGCCAACACAAAGAGACAGTGCTAACCACTACAACACCGCATCAAACAATTCAATATAATCTTAAAATGAATATAACCACGTCCTTATAAATGTGAGATCTGAGAATAATTTGACTTTATTTATTTTTTGTGGTGTTTCTTCCTTGACACGTTCGCTGGGATTAGAACCATTGCTAATATATTGTATGCCTCTAAAGTCAGCTGAGGCATTTTTTATATATATTAGACAACACAAAAAAAGCTAAATTACATGACTGGTGCGAAAACTGACTTAAATATTATGAAATATTATACTTGTAATGCTATCTGGGGCATACTTTTTGAGATTTGGAGGCCCAGGCTAGCCGTTTCCCCATGCTTCCAGTCTTTATGCTAAGCTAGGCTAACCTAAATAACACACATTGGCATCAGATTAGTGTCAAACTTCTCATCCCAGTTTTGAGAAAGAAAGCGAACAAGCGTTTCCTCCCAAAATGTTGAATTGTACTTTTAGACTGCTAACTAAAGCGGTCTGTCCAACAACCAGTAATACGGTCCATAAATGGGTCATTGTCACAGCAGCATCAAGACACCAAATATACTTCACAACAAAACTCATCATTAAATCTAGTCCCAAGCATTCCTTATTCATCAACATACTGTTCACATTCCAATTCCAGCATCATGCATTTAGAATTCAACTTTGCATCTTGCCAAAGGACCCTGTGACTCAACCAAGCACCCTACTTTCACTTGATCCACGTTGAGTCACTGTGAGCATCCACCCAACCCTGAGAGGCCAACCACACACTGAGGAAAGTGACCGTGGGTCACAGAGAGACACGAGAACAGTAAACTTTGAATCCAATCCATCTTTTTTTAATCCTGCAGGTCTTTACAAAGATGTTTTCAGGGCTTTCATCCAGGGATTGTCTCATTGTCAGAGCAACAAGTCTTCATCTGAATGAATACTGATGGATCAGTTACGTGATTTAGAGACTAATTTCTCACAGTCCTAGCAAATCATGAGATAATATCTTGCCCCCCAGCAATCCAACATTTCTGTGAACATTTTCGGGACCAATAAGTGGTTCAGTGTGTGGTTGGGTGTCAGCAGGGAAGATGAGCTTCTGCCACACAAGAGACACTGTAATCATCCCTCTAACGTTCCTTCCAGAGCTGCAGGGGCAGTGCATGGTCAACCTGTGACTCAGATAACCCAAAAAACCTCAACACAATCTATACTACATCTATACTACATCTATCTATCTATCTATCTATCTATCTATCTATCTATCTATCTATCTATCTATCTATCTATCTATCTATCTATCTATCTATCCATCTATCCATCTATCCATCCATCCATCCATCCATCCATCCATATATTCCTGAGGTCAGAGGTTTAACTCTTCCATCCAGGCAGAGGTGACCAAAAGACATAAGCTTGAACATGGAATCTATCAGCATACCAGTAAGATCACTTTGGACCACAAACCGTCCCTTTCAGCACTTTTGATAATGAAATAATCTCTTTTTCTGGTCCAGGACCAATTATCTCCAATGGACCGCCGGCACGAGTGTGGAGGATGTTAATGATGGGGGAATTTGTGAGTCACTTCTTCTCAAATGGATCAGGCAACACTGAGATTCTGTTTCTAAAGTTTTGTTTTCTTAGATTTCTTTAATTTTTTTAATTGTAAATATTAATTAATATTCTAAGATATGATCAAATTTGGTGCAGAGATCTATGGTTCCCAGAGGATGAATACTTGATGGTCTCCTAACTTTTCAAGTAATAGTACAGTATATTCTGTTACAAGTAGGGATGGGACGTTGGCTGCAGATCACAATGAAGAAAGGGAGCGTCAAAAAAGTTGAAACTTGCTTCAAGCTAAATGCTACATTTTGCATGCTACCATGCACATGACAATGTAGTTTGGTCAGCATATAAAAGGTTTACCAGAGTCAATGCAGTTAACCCCCATGAGCGGGCGTGACTGTCTGAACCAAATGTCAAAGGTAATCCATCTAATAGTTGTTGAGATATTTCAGTCCCAGCCAAAGTGGTGGATCATGGTAGCCATTACCACCCACAGAGCCATGAGTGTAGACGAAGGGAAACTTAATCAAGCTTAATTTTGTGATGCCATTGTTTAAGGGAAGAATAGAAACCAAATTTGAGACAAACATCAGGCCACAACAATCAGCTCTGACATTTGCTATAAATGTCTCCTTCCTATGAAACTATCCGTATGACTCAGAGAAACCAAAACATCATCAGATCAATGATGTGTTCAGCAGAAGGTGTCCTGGTCTATTCTCAAGTATCATGTGATGGAAAATAATCTCTGTTTGTGTCTTTTATTGTCTTTCTCTAGTATGTTACTATACAGTTATGTGGCAACATTGTCAAATGAGCAATAAGCACTTAGCTTAGTTTAGTTACCTGTCACAACAGTGTTGTTAACCATAATCGGACCAGTGTCAGTACAAGTTCAAAAACATTTTTATTTTATTGTGTTAAGCTAGAAAGTGCATTTGTGACCTTAGAATAATTATTAATAATATATATTTTTTTATTCTATTTTTATGTCTCTGTTTTTTCGGGCTGTCTGTCTGGTCCGTTGTTGTAAAAGTGAGAACACCTTGAAAGAATTTCTTCAAATTTAGCACAAACATTCACCTGGTCTCAAGGATTAACTGATTAGATTTTGGAAGTCAAAGGTCACAAAACACATGTTTGGCCAAAAATTAAAAAAATACGACAAATGTCTATGATAACACGAAGTGATGACATATTGAACGGACATGGTTGTAAACTACAATATGACCGCCACATGGTCATTGTAGTTTAATACTATGCTGAAACTGAAAAGTAACTAGGATAGTAGTACATTGAAGTAAAGTAATGTTGTTAAATGTTCTCGCAAAGTTGTATTTGCCAATCAGCACAGCTGCATGCGTGAAGGAAAACAAACACAACACTCGTTACTGTGTGGTCAGCTTTTGTGTGTTTGCACCGGACAATCTTGTCACTGTAGCCATCATTTGACCTCTCTTCCTCCCACAAAACAGTTGTCATAGCAACCCATTTAACCAGGGCACAATCAGTGACCAACAGGAAGTGTGGAGCATTTCGGGTGAATGAGAGCTTCCGTGTGGGAAGGAGTGTGTTCACAGCAGGGGGGAGACCTCTGCGTCATTCATCCTGACAAAGGGGTTTTCCATGTGTTTATGACAGTGGGAATACTGTTCCAGGCTATTTTCTCTTTTCCCCTCTGGGCTCTGAATAGTTTGTATGGTCTGTTGTGCGACATACCATTCAAATGAATCAACATACCAAAGTGTTTTGACAAGGAAAGTACATTTGACCCTTTTAAAACTATTTTTAAACACACTTGATTGAGGACCAATTGAAATTTTAAATGTATTTTCATATGCACAATTACAGAGAATGCAAATCTTAGATGGCAGGCTCACCCCAACAAGGCTCATTAAATATGCATGAAAAGAAAAATATAAAAGTAAAATAATAGACTCTATGACTTAAAATGGTACTATAAAAATTAAACAATAAAGTTTAACATATAACATGTGTTTGTTTGAGGGCTTGTACATCACCTAACTTGACAGAATGTAATTTTGCTCATAATGACCTTTCTTATGCTGCCTCATTTCTGGTTCTTGACACTTCTTGTAAATCTCTGACTGAGTGTAACTGCAGAGGAAATGGGGAGATTTCCAACTGGCAACATGATCAACTTAAAAAAAAAACGGAATTTTAAAGTGATGGTTCGGAGTCAAATGCACCCTAGGTAATTTCCACCATGACATCCAGCCAAATACCCTCTCAGAAGCATTTTTAGCGGTGGTCAACATTGGTCAAGATAGGGCTTTCAGCCGAATGCCTTAGTACTGGCGCGATGGTACAGCCCTAAATTGACCAATGTTGACCATTGCTAAAAATGCTTCTGAGAAGGTATTTGGCTGGATGTCATGGTGGAAATTACCTAGGGTGCATTTTACTCCGAACCATCACTTTAAGACAGAGTTTTAGATTAAGATGGATGCTGTTTGTCTCATAGTCAGATACAGATGTAATTCAATATTTCCTGATCACAGTTTTTCACTGAAATCTATCAAACTGAAGTTGAGGTGTTGAATACAGTCTTGGTCATCAGTGCTGCGCACACAATGTCCTGCAGCCAGTTGGGCTTGGGCTTCAGGCCAGTGAATAATTATGTTATTTTACATGCTGATCTTGGCAGGTCCAAGATCTGCGAGCTGCGGTCCTCGGTTTTGGCAGGTTATCAACTTGATTTTTCATCTTTCTTTAGTTTCCCTCTATTCCCAGTTGTTCACATCGATCCAGACTCCACTCATTGCCAGCAGACAATTGATGGGCTGGAATGGAGGTATTATTCTGAATCTTATTCAAACACGCACGCACAGACACGCACTGGCATTGAATATGATGTTTTTGTTCAGGCAGAGCAATAGTATAATCAGCTGCTGCAGTATCTCCACCATGATCTGCTAGCAGCTGGATCCTACTGAGGTCTCTCGAGGCTCCTCCCTGTGTTATCTGCCAAACCGTTGCATAAAACAAAAACTTTTTCCATGTTGTGCTGTCGGATTGGACCTGAAGCTGCAGCTCACTGGGGCCTCCAAAATATCAGGAGAAACCCTCTGACTCTGTTATTAAAGGACAGAGAACAAGTGCAGAGGGATCGGAGAGAATGAACTGAAGTTGATTAACAAGTGATGACAAACCGGCCTGCATGCAATTAACTGTTACTCTGACTCACATGGGATTTGGCCTTCCATGACATGATGATGAAAATGTCCTGTGAAAGATCAGATTTTTATTTCCTTATAAAATAACTGTTTGAATACATACCGCATATGTATTGTCCAACATTTCACCTTCATCATTGAGAGAAAAAAGCCGTGTGTGTGTGTGTGTGTGTGTGTGTGTGTGTGTGTGTGTGTGTGTGTGTGTGTGTGTGTGTGTGTGTGTGTGTGTGTGTGTGTGTGTGTGTGTGTGTGTGTGTGTGTGTGTGTGTGTGTGTGTGTGTGCGTGTGTGTGTGCGTGCGTGCGTGCGTGCGCGTGCGTGCGTGCGCGTGCGTGCGTGCGTGCGTGTGTTACAGCTGGTATCAACAATTACAGCTGGTAACTCCAGAAATGTGTAATTTACACGCTGTGTTTTTAGCCGGCTAGCTAACGTTAGCCATTAGCTGTTAGCCGTTAGCCACTGCATGTTCATAGCTGGAAGGTGTGTGAACTCTGTGGTAGTGATGGGGAGCACCCAGATGAACTGAAAGTTTGAGGTACTTGTACTGCAAATCAAATGTCGCTCTTCAGATAATGAAGTACTGAAGTCAACTTATGTCAGGACACAATTACAACTGAGTGTGATTAGCAAGAGTGAGAGCTTTATATTTTAAGACTGAGATGATAAATCTGGAGGAACTGTGATGACGTAAAACAAGGCAACTTTTTGGCTATAACTAGTTATATTTTCTCTCTTTCTCCCCCTTTGACTCTCCATCAGTCCTTTCCATGTCTGCTGGCGGTGCTCTGAGGGACCCTGCAAGCATAGTTTGACCATAAACAGGCATGAGAGAGGACCGGAATATGAGAAACATTCAAACATAAAATGCAGATGTGCACAAGACCAGAGGAGTTTGAAATTCTGCCTGCTTCTTTTTAGCAAATACAAACGACACACTTTAAAGGCAGCTGCAGACTCTGAGAAGCTTTAGAGATAATTGCTAAACGCTGACGCTGCCAAAGTGGACTCCCTGCAGCAACCGAAGACATGTGTGTTGTATTAAGGTGGACAGAACCTCACATCATATGGACGGACAAAATACGAAGGGGCAGATGAAAGTGAGATGGGATAAATCTGTGGTGAAGTGGTGGTGGAGGACAGGAAGTCATCTAGAAGGACGTTTATCAAAGATGAGGAGGAGAAGGAGGAAGCCTGATCACATAGCTGGTGAGAGAAGACCAATATGTGGATTAAAAAGGAGGAGAAAGGGAGTTTTGTCGAAATCGCAACCAGTGCTTCCCTCGATTTGTAGACGATAGGAAGTTATTCATGTGTGAACCTTTAGGATGTACCTTACCATCGGAAGAGGAAAAGGAAAGGAGGAGGCTTCAATAGAACACAACAAGTATTTTTTGACAGGAAATTCCATGATTTGACATGCAGTGTGTGACGTGTGTGTGTGTGTGTGTGTGTGTGTGTGTGTGTGTGTGTGTGTGTGTGTGTGTGTGTGTGTGTGTGTGTGTGTGTGTGTGTGTGTGTGTGTGTGTGTGTGACGTGTGTGCGTGTGTGTGTGTGTGTGTGTGTGTCTGTGTGTGTGTGTGTGTGTGCACTTGCATGTTAAAACGTAAGTAAAGGGCTTCGGGGAGCAGGCGTGGTGGTTCCTGAGCTCCGGCCTGCATTGATTTCATTGCAGGAAACGACTCTTGGTTTGTCAGACTTGCTGGAAATGGTTCTAATCAATAACAGATCTCGCTTTCATCATCACCATCAGTTCATTCTGATTTCTTGGATTTTGATTTTGTTGTCATTGAGAAAAAAAAGGTCAAACCTGACTGATTTGAAAAGGAAAATCTTGTAAAATGGTCCTTCGGCCCAATCAATATCCTCCCTCAGGCCTTGTGCCCTGAAGCCTCGGGGACTTAACTGATGTCATCTGGTGAATACTTGAGCGTTATGGTATAAATAAATAAATAAATACGAATGAGACATTACTTTGTAGCAACATATCACATTACCTCAACAACCTTAATGTATGTTAAATACAATCTAGGGGTTTTATTTTAAGTTTTTTACTGCCTGATTTGAACATCTTCCAGGCACGTCTTACCAGACGAGCGGTAAATGTTGAATAATTCATGGGCTTGTTTTTGTCCAAACGGCATCATTTAGCAAAATTAACATAAATGTTTGATGAATGAACCAGATGTGACAAATATCTTCTGCTTGCATTCGTGAGCTTGGATGTTTTTTTACCATCTTGAATCCTTTTTCTGTGAAAGTTTTATATGTCAGCGTGAACAGCCATGTGTCGTCCCCATTATTTACCTATTTTTTTTACGTTTTCCCCTGGGAACCTCGAGTTTAACGTCATAACACTATGATTTGTGGGTAATTCCCTCAGAAAAGTCTGCAGAAGTGTGGATTTATAGAAAGTGTCTATAAAAGGCTCAAGAGAGCCTTCAAGCAGTTGATGATTTGACAATGGGACAGCCCTAATCCCTCAAGGACTTCTCAAGGACTCGACTCCAACTCTGTGAGTCTGACAGAGCGGACATTGGGATTTAGCCTTCCATGACATGATGATGAAAGTGTCCTGTGTAAGATCAGATTTGTATTTCCTTCTAACATAACCCTGTTTGAATACATATATGTATTGTCCAAAAGCATTTCAGGATGAAACATAATGCTGTCTTGGGTCTCGTTGGCTGCAGCTGGAGTGTCAACGTCCCAAAATCCAATAAAGAGCGGGAGAAAGAGCTGCGTCCTAATCCTTAGTATGGGTTGAATGCAGAGGTCAGATTTAATGTCCTGCATGTACCTGTATGGTTGAAAGAGGCTGAAGTTTGTCTTGTTTTTAAGTACATTGGGCTTATTGGGAGTAGTCCACTCGTACAAGGAGTACAGTGAAAGCTGTAGGACTGTAGGAGCTGAGGGAACCTGCAGAGTAATTGTCCTATGGTTTGAGCAGCACATTTAACATGACCTGAAATCATTCGATCCATTGGTCATAGAAAAACATTGACTTGTGCATGAATATACAAGGACCTTTTTGTTCCTGCTCATTTCATTTGAACTTGAATCATACTTTATACATTTAGTTTCCTTCCAGTGGACACACAGTGTCGTTCCCCATTAGTATCCTCACTGTAAACAACTGCTCATGTGTTGGTTGTCACTCAAAGACGCAGTCTGCCTGCTCTCATGATGTGTTGGGTTCATAGAGATTATGCTCTGGTTATTGTGGGATGGCGTGCTGGCAGCGTGGGAACATCTGGATCTGAAAATGAAGCTTGGACACTAACTGTCAAAACGCCAACCGCCGTCTGCCTGCCAGTAAAAGTAGGATGGATATCCATTAGGTCCTCTAGCCCTGGGAATCACACACAAGAAAGAGAGAGACCGGCTGAGGGAAATAGAGGGTGTTTCACAAGTTTCCCTTAATTTCACAGATTTCCTCGAGAGGAAACAACTTCACATTCCAGCCAAATATGTTAAAACCCTTTTATGCTGTTGCAGAGCACATTTGCTCAGCCTCACATATGGGTATCGGCCATCATGTGCATGACAAAGTTGTTGTCTCATGCCGTCTGCTTCTCAGAGCATAGATGCCTCATGAGGCAGTGTCCTCCACCCCAATTATTAACACCCCCTCGATGTCTCAGCGTAGACAACATGACCTCAGGGAGCCTAATCAGACCTCCTTGAGCTCAAGACCGAATGTCTGGATGTTCACTCCCTCAGTTCTTCAAGGGTCGATCTCTTGTAAGTGAACTTGAGTATTGGAACATCACTCAAGGGTTTATTGAATCGATCATAAAACTCACCAAGACTCTGCAGGTGGTGGGTGAGTCATAAAAAGACACTTTCAAATACTTGAGACAGAGGAGAAAAGAGACAAGAGAGTGAGGAAATGTCTTGCTCACTGAATTCTGCATGTAGGCACAGACGGGACTTAGCTTGGATTTCCCCTTGCGTATGTTGTCGGGTCATTTTTTTCCGCAAGTTCACACATACACCAAGGACAAGTAGTGTTTTCAAAGTATTCCTGTGACCCGTAATCAGGCTGCAGCCGTAGTTTATTGTGCAGTAACCAGTTTAATAGAAGATCAGAGTCTTTGTTTCAGCATGCGGGTCCAATTCTGGATCGCAAATCTCTTTCCTGAGATACACAGCATATGTTTCTGTACCACAACACAGTATACGCACACAACAACACGCTCACACATGTTTTCGTCCATAAACACACTCTATCTGTCGGTTAATAATGAATCAGCCAGAGTGTGAGGCAGTTAATTGTGCATCTGTTTTGGTACAAAGGCCTTCAAAAGGCCTCCATGAGCTCATTAGGGGAGTTCTGGTTCACAGAGACCTGGGACTACAGCCAGAATAATATTGTCATGATCCCGCAACACATGTATCATCTATAGAAACTCCCCACTGCATGAACCCACCCTCCCATATCAAAGTCACATACCTTCTTTAAGCCTCATTTTGTTTTTGTTTTCCTCGCTTTTCTCTTCGCTCCAGTTTGTTTTCAAACGATATGAAACAGAGTGATTTATAATGTTTCGTTTCTCCTTCCTTCCCTCCCCGTGGACCACACACACTTGGGGCCCTGTTGGGGCCTCTTGCTTTTCATCTTTCTGCAAGTAATGTACTACTCTGTATGTATGCCTATTATGGCTATTGTTTGCCATACCGGTTGACGGTATTTTGCACAGCCATCTTTGAATTTGAGGTCGGGGCTGGTGAGTTTTGTCCGACTTGTGAAATGTACAAATTTACCACTGCAAACTAGGAAATTCTGAATTCCTGGTTTAAATGAAACACAGCATACATACCAAAAACAACCATATTCTAGGAAAAACAGCAGTACAGCAAACATGATCTCCAAAGACTAATTTAGGAAAGGAGAAAGAATAACTCTCATAGAAACACGATAGTGTATGCACGCCAAAAAGTGTATGCTTCACATATGCTTAACTTGTGATTGTAGTCTTTGGTGACCGTCACATGATGAGTCACAAGGGTCCGGGTCCTGTTTAGGCTCTGAGGTATTGATGTTCAAGTGCTGCTGCGGGCGACACTGTTCATCAGATCATGAACTGCGAGCCAGAGAGGTAATGAGAGTCTTTCCAGATGTTGCTCTCACCACAGTTGGTGGTCCTCCTCTTACACTGGCAGCAGCGCCTGTACTGAGCCAATTTGTCCACCAGGAGCTCACCAGCAGACCTGAGCGCCGCGAGACAGAATAAAGGAAAACATCATGTAAGGCCATTTTGCATATTTTAGGTCAGTCAGTATGTGTGTGAATGGTTAACGTATAATGGTGTAAGTAAATGGTGATGGACCTCAGGAAGCGCCTCTCCTCGTCCTCTCGTTGGTGTTTGAGCTTCGCACTTCGACTCCACTCGTCCTCTAGTGACTTACTGATGTCCTGCTTCTTCTCAAAGCGACCAATGCGGTCCAGTATGAACCTGAACAGAAAACACACCAGAGAAACACACACATTGTTTACCCCATCATTATTGTTTTGCATTTCTTTCCTTCCACCCTTCCTTTACTCACCCCTTTTTATTGTCTTTGAGGAATTCTCTCTCTCGTTGTAACTGTTCTTGGCGGTTATGACGTTCTTCCTTCTTCCGCTGAGTGGCAGCACTGAAATTTACTCTGAAGAGCTGCCAGAATGAAACACACAATTACATACATGCACAATAGCATGACGTCAATTTCAATATTTAGTGAACCAATTTAAAAAGAGTTTCAACAAAAATATAATATAATACAAATTATTAAAAATGATATTACAAATTTAAATATGTAGGCCTTTGGACAAAAAACAGTACATTACATTTATCAAGTACTGTACAATAGTATGTTTTTATACTACTTTTTATACTTTGTGGATGAACTTCAACAAATGGAATCAGATGCATTCAGTTTACGCCATCCTAAGAACGTTATTTTTACATAGTGGCATTTTTTACTGAAGTAAAGGATGAAATTTAGAGACTTTTATTTAAAAAACTAGGATTCCGGTTATTTCTGACATCTACACGAGGCCACAGCTGAGAAGGTTTATGGAAGCAATAAGAAACCGACCTTTTGTGCCCTCTCTCGTCTCTCTGCGTTGCTCGCTGCAGTCTCACAGCGGTTGAACACGAAGTGGTCACTTTGGCGTTCTGGAGGGTCTGTGTGCTTCTTATCTCCCACCTAAAGCACAGAACAGAATCAGTTCAACTGTAATGTTGCCATAAAGTCACCCACAAGATCAAAACAAAGGCACTATGTTACCCAGAATGCAACAGCGAATGCAGCCTCCAGACAAATCTGTGCACTCTCCCTTTAATATAATGACATAATCTATTCTTTATTAACAAAGAAACTGAATGACTTTGTTGAGAAAACATTTTTTTCAAATGAGTGCTTTGGGAAAAGTCTGACAAGTAAGCTGTGCTTCTTACGGTGCATTAAAGCAAGTAACCAGATGGAGGTGAACATGTTTTGGATGGCATTCTGTGGTGTGTCTGGGCAGCCTGCCTACACCAGTGGTCTTCACTGACAGGATGGGCGGCAGCCTTAACCTTTAACCTACAACCTTCCTCAACCTGAACAGCACATTTAGTCGGCTTCAATCTCATGAGATTCTAATCAAGGAGAAACACAGACAAAAAAATTCAACCAAAATATAGATTTGTAAAGTCTTTTAACACCCGAGCAGTTATCTTAACCAGAATAAAACCAACATAATAATGGAAACCAGTGACCACACTGTCTCTGTAACTGGCTGCAGATGTTGGATTGGATGATTATTTTTTTGGTTTCTACTTAATGATAATATTAACATGCCAATCCCAAAACATGCCAAAACCCCAAACATCCTGAAACGATTCTGACAGTTTTGTGAAGAAGTTTCTTCCCTGAGTGTCCAGAGCCTTCTTGTACCGCGTAGTCCTCTGGTGTTTCTGCTGGAGCTGCTGAGTCCTCTGCAAAGCTATCCTGAAAACACACCAGGTGACACACTAGCGATCACAGCGGATGATTATTTGAGATGCCTGAGCAGTGCCACAGACGGACGGACTCACTCCTGGACCAGCTGGACCTGGTCTAGACGCTCCGTGAGAAGACGGTTCTGCTGGTCTCGAGCCTCATGCTGCCGGTTGGTCTCTATCTGGCTCTGAAGCTCGTTCATGTACCGATGCTGCTGGATCCTCCTGGCGGGGGTGAAGGGCCGAGCCGGGAAGACGAATGACGTCTAAAGACATTTTAACAAGCCACAGTTACACCAAAAGAAAGATAAGAAAGTGACAAGAGTTGTTAAGCGTGATTTCATGTTTTTAAAGTAAGAATGCTCAAAAAATGGCATGATCTCCAACCCGATTTTTAATACTATAAATGATTAGAGTTTGTTCTGCCAGTCAATGAATTTGCATTCAGTAATCCGGTTCCTGTATTGTAATCTGCACTGTTTACTCTCACAGTCTTACCAGAGCTTTATTAAAGGAGCGGTTTGGATGATTTAGTGCCATCTAGCAGTGAGGGTGCAGATTGCAACCAACTGAAACTTCTCCTCTGTGCACTTTTACTTTGACCTGCTGTTGTATGGAAAACTCCTACGACCGTATGCGGTTTGTGCGGCTGTGCAGCTTTACTATCTTCTACTCACAGGGAAGAGAAGGCACTTAGTCTTGTCTTTCTTCTCTGACATGTGCAGGTTGAATGCAGCCACCTGCTTTGAATGCTGTTGTTGCTCGCTCAGCTTCTCCTGCCAGATGAACACACAAAAACACGCCTTGCATCATCATCATATTGACCAAAAGAGAAAAGACATCATACTCACCACGGTAAGAATGTACTTTTTTCTTCAGAGGGCAGTTTTATTGAAGCATATATTGGCAAAAACAACATGCAAAGCACTTTGAGTTGTTTCATTTTGAGCTTTTATATCCCACATGTCTCACACCTCTTTCCCAGTGCTGTAAAGACGATGAAGCTATTCTCTTAGCTCTCTGGCCACAACCAGTCTGGAACCACCCTGATTCCTTAGTTTTTGAGATGTTTTTTTTTTATTATTTGGGTTTTTATTGCTTTACTTTGTCTTGTGGCCTCCAGCCACTTTGAACCAGCAGTTTTCACATCCTCGTTCTGTGGGTTGTGTTGTTTTCTGATCCCTTTTTCATTTATTTTTTCCCATGAGCATTCACAAATCACCTTCAGTAACTCACAGCAGACCGTCTGAAATAGGTATTTAATTAAGCATTTCAAAAACGTTTTAACTGAGTGAGGAGTCGATAGAAGTATAAAACGGATAATAGAAGGTGTTTTGAGAAAGTATGAGTCACCGCAACCACCAGTCCTTCAGCATGCAGCCATAACTGGAAACCCTAAATAGTATGCAGACTGCAAGATTAGCAATGCACAGACTCAGACGTGCACACTCATAGACGCATGCAGAACAGCACGATTCTCTAATCACATTCCTATCTGCTTCAAAACAGCTGTTTCAGTCAATCACCGTACGTCGGCATGCTAAAGAGGCCGAATTAACGTGTATAGACGGTCCAGCAGTCAAACACACCAAGTGCACACGCGTGCATGAGCATGCACACACCTGTTCTTCAGCCACGTGCCGCTCGTCTCTCTGCTGTTCTTTAAGCAGCAAGAGTTTCTCCTGAGCTTTCTCCTCTGCCTGCTGCTGCCTCCTCAGGTAGACAGGGACATTTCTTTGGGCCCGCTGCATACACAGGTAGCACACTTCCTAAGATGACAAGACAATAATTATTACAATATACACTGTAATTTAATTAATCGTATTTTCCTTACATGCTTTCCAATGTAAATAATTTCTAGATAATGCATTGTTTGGGTTTTGACGTGATATTGAGATTTAGAAACAAACACTTGCTGTCCCCTAAAAGCAATACAGCTTAACATCTGGCATTGTTCCGTCAAGCTCTACTTCCTATTGCACTATTACTTCCTATTCAACTCAAAGGTTGCATCAATAAAACCTCATTCCCTGTAAAAAAGTGAATCCACCTCATGAATTTTAGAGACCGTTATAAAAGCCGACACTTCAAAGAACTACAAAGAACTCACCTGTCCAGCACGGGCGTGGTCGGGGCAGCTAACGGTCACACGAGGTTCCTCCACTTTGTGATTGACCTCTGGTGGTGTTGTGGAGGTGGTGGGTCTGGGAGTGGAGACAGATGATGTACTATAAGAGAACAGCTCCCTTGTGCATGTGTTCTCTTACTACGGTAAAGTGTGATGTCGTTGGCATCGACATTTGAATTCTTTATGGATTATTGTGTAGGTGTTTATATTTCTGTAGCCGACAAACCATTTTGTCCATTAATCAACTATTATTGACAGATGTTTGGTAAAGAATCAAATCTTAGTTGACCAAAACGACCAATTAATGGACTAAGAGGGTCCAGCCTTAATCATTTTATACTATATATATTATTTGTCAGATCCTTTCTCAACCAGAAAGCGAGGTGTACATAAGATATTTTTTAATAGAAACTGAATAAATCAACGTATACAGGATTTGGTTTTATACCAATTAAAAGGACCAGAACCTTTTCATTAAAACGGAATGAATCACAAAATATTGTGTAAAGTTTCACATGTGGCCTTGTTGCATCATGGATGAGGTGGTCGGGGATTCTGAGGATATTAGATCAGAATGAGTGCCGTCATCAGTTGCGGTTCTGTAAATCAGCTGACACTTGCTGGTGCACAGAGGGTGTGGATGGACTTGATTGCAACAAGATAAAATAACCACCCCTCCCCTCCCCCCAAAAAACGGGTATTGTTTGCGGTCACACTCTGTCCCATTCACTATTCAGGAAGTGTGTGTGTGTGCTGATGACAGAGGAGGAATCTGTCCCACAGGTGGTTGTGCATCATTGATGGAGCTGGAAGTAGCCTCGGGGCGGTAACAGTATAGGACCCCCGCTGAGCTCCCGGCTCACACCGACTCATCTGCCTGCAAACAGCTCTGTGCACTGCAAACTGACCCCTCCACAGACCGTGTGTGTCTTTGTGTGTGTTGTACTTGTCTGCGGCCTCCACGGGGGGTTTAGGATCCAGTCCTTCAGAAAGACTGACGGCTTTCATCTTGGCAGGGTGCAGTGGCTGATGGGATTCAGATTCTCTCTGTTGAGGAGCTTCTGAAGAGACACACAACACTCTGAGTAGGTTCACTGTTCCTGAACTGCTTCACTTCATATGGCAGATCCAGATCTATCATTGTGGATTCTGGACTCTATCGCTCTTCTTTGTTTGCTGTATCTCTATCTCTGTTACAGGCTTTTCATTCGGTTTTTGATAGTTTCACTAGCCAGCAGAGTCATTTTTTACGAGTCCAAGTCAAGACTCAATGTGTACTCCATTTGAGTCCAAGTCGGCATCTCTGAAGGCCAGTACCAAGTTGATTACACGCCTACATCATGTTTTACACCTTCTATAGCGACTGCAGCCCCAGCCTCACAGTGAGGAATAATGTAATTTTCCTTTTCTGCAAGTTGATAAGAGATTTGAAACGATTGATTCTAAGTTGAGATCAATTAAAATGCTTTGAAACCCCAGATTGTCAGCCTTGTGCAAAGAGCTCTTTCACCTCCTGCATTCCTCTGGTCTGGAGCTTGTGACAACAGCCGTACATCTTTGTCCCCAGCTTTGTTGTCTGGCCGACAGTTGACAGTTGGCAGGGTGACGGGGTTGGCAGTCTGTGGCCTCTGAAGCCTGGACAGGCCGCCAGACCGTAAAGAGACACTGCTCCCCGGTCTCTGCTGGGGCAAAAGGACGGTGGAGCTCTAGAAACTGTAAATGAATGGAAATACTGTGACACGCAAACACGTACGTCGTCTTCATACTCACGTTGTTAGAGGCTGACAGCAGCCGACCAGTTCCATTCATAGCGTTAATAAAATCTCTCTTGAACTTCATCCGTACCTTTTGAATAAGATCAGAGGAGTTAACATTTAACAGAAAAGAAGCGGTCATCAGTGATCATAGTCCCCAACTAAGAAACACTGTATGAGCAGAAGAGCCACCTTGTTGTGCTTGAAGGACAAAACTCCAATTCCCTGGAAGGTGAGGAATATGTTTTGTTGCGAGGCCAAAGCTCTGAAGAGAGCAAGAAGAGTTTCTCGAACGCAGCCCTCCACTACGTCTCGACTGAAAGAAGTCTCTTGTGACAAAGCTGCAAAGTTCAGTTGCACCACTGGCAGGTGTGTTGCTGCATGGGACACACACACACACACACCCTTATATTATTGTCATCCTTATTTAAATGAGTGCATTGTACGACATATCCTCATTTTCCCTGCTTTTATTTAAAATACCCCTGTAATATATACTACTTAGTAAATAAGCAACAATCAAAGTAAGAACATTTCTGAATCCTGATTGGTGCATGGGAGTATGTGACATCACCAGCACAGAACAGGAAAAAAAGAAATGCAGATACCTCATCTGAAATAACCAAAAGTTTGAACTTGTTGAATTGTGTCTTCATTTAGAGGAAGATGCCAACACGCACAAAAAAAAATGTGTTTGCAGGGCCTTTCATTGTCCTGATCTGTGCATATTTAATCTACTTGGTGTCACTATTCTTTTGTTTTTCAGATGAGCCATTACTTCAAAAATGAACTGACCTGCAGCCAGCGGCCGGACCTGCTTTAAACCCAGAGACTGGACTAGTTTCCCAGCCAGGAGGAAGATGGGTCGTTGGATCAATGTGAACCTGTTCCCTATGTCCAACTTCTGCTGAGAGAAGGTGAAGGTCCCCAATCCTGCCAGGTGGACCCCCTGTTACAAAGGACCGACCAATCAACAGGATATATGGATGTATAGACAGTCAGTCAGACAGACAGACAGACAGACCTAACCTTCTGTAAGGTCATCTGACGTCCAATGTAGGCGGATACATGCGCCCAAATACAGTTAATATCTGAAAAAGGAAAACATGATGTTTGTTTATGGCGACATGGAGATGACAGAATAAAAACTACCAGCAGTTGACTGACTAGCACACTGTTGCTGTATTTGGGAGAAAAGAGGAATAAAAAGGTTTTGTCTGACCGTTTTGAGAGAGCCGGGAGAGAGTCTGTCCGTCTGCTGCTGAAACCAGCCGCAGTATGTCCGTCATCCCTGTTACGCCGTCAACAACAATCCAATCCAAGTTTTAAAAACGACACTGTGTGTCTTCTCTGCTTGGCCTGCAGCTGCCACCACGACGAGCACTTGAGAGCCGCTGCCGTTGCCCCTAGCGATGCACCCCCACAGGGTCCGTGTTTCCAGTGAGCGTCCACACAACGGAGTTCAGGTTTCGCCTAGTTGTCATCTTTCTGATGTTGGACACCTGAAAGCTACTCGCAAGCCCAAAAAAATAAAGTCCCTGGACATGGTCAGTTATACATACAATAATTTTAATAACAATGTATTGTTTGCTTACCAATAATGAACAACCTGTTTATTATCCAATATGATTTCATGAAGAATATTGGGGCTTTGAAACAGCCTATACCTCCAGTGTTAGCAAATACAATATAAATTACAATAAATAAACAAATCTGATACATAATGGGTGGAGTCAATCCTCACCTCCAGGTCTGAAAAGTGAAGCCAAAGTGCATTCTCTCTATTGGCCATTAGGGGGAGACTCCTCTGTTTATAAAGATGAATGCTTTAGACCGGGGCTACCTTGTGATTGACAGCTCGCTACCACGCTCCTCCGCAGTCTATTCACTGGTTTCAAGATGGCGTCGGACAAAATGCTTGAAGGCTTCAGATGTCATGACTATGTCTTTATGCATTCTTATATAGTCTATGGGGGGTTTGGAGAAATTGGACTTAGTCATTCTAAAATCAAGTACATTTTATTAATAATAAATTACATCACAAATATTGACAGCATCCCCCCCCCCCCCCAAAAAAAAAATACATCAAGTGACGTGAAGAATGTGGATCCGGAGATTGTTGAGCAACTTCCAGCAGCTCACACACTGATAAGACCTAAGCCTCACATGAAACATTTAGATAGCAAATAGGCAAACTAATTCCATTGGTTGTCCTTTGATAAAGGCAACATAAACAGGCACATTTGTATGTTTATATTAATTGCTGTTAGGTATTTCAGGTGGTTAAGTGCTAGAGAAAAACAGCCCATGTATAGTGAACGGACTGTTGTTGTACTTAGCTGAGAGGAGAGGCGAGAGGTTTTTTTCTTTCAGTTTCCTTATCAGGTTCCTTTTTAGTGTCTTAGAAGTGAACCTGGTGATTAGGTTTCGGAGAAGACAGCAGAGACTCTTCTGGATCACAGATGTGAGCCGTTCTCATCACAATGCTGGGGATAATACTGATTCTCCTACTCACATCATTGCCAGGTAGGCCCAAAGAAACTTATCATCTGTAGGTAACATGTTGAATAATGTGTAAATCTGTTAGTTGTAAAAAAAAAAAAAATTTAAATAAAAAAAGAAAATCCAAAATATGTATCATTCAAGGTGGGGATAGCATCCTAATCAGTTTCATTAAGTGTTAAAGACTAAATTTAGAGCCCCACATGAATACACTAATATTTAATAGCCAGTTGTGACTAATTAAATTAAAACAGTGTTAAATTGAGCTACTTGCCATTTCTAACTGCATTACATTTCATTGTGAAATATTGTATCTTTTCATTCACTAGCCTATATTTATTTGACAAGGAATTAGTAGTTAATTATTCATTCAGAGTTAACATAAAAAAAGTGATGAGTTACAACTAATGATTGGACTGTGGTTCCTTGTCATGTTTCTTCAATTGTTAATTACCCAGACCGAAAAAGCTATATGACCCAAAATTTCACAAAAATGCATACGATAGATTTATGTGGTAGAACTTTTTTTTTTTATTATTATTTTGCTATCATCATCTTCAAATTCATCCTGTGTACCTGGACTGAATCACCGGTCTAAAACAATAAGTATCTAGCTTTACCTCAGCAAGCTACAACAACAAAATGCTACTTACAGATTTTTTTGCATCAGTATTAAGAATCTAATTATATAACGGTCCTATTTTCTGCATAATGAGAGCTTTTAAATTGATCATTTTGCTGTTAGATATATGTTAAAATGTGTGAAAATACTTTGATGTATTGGATACCAGGGTCTTGAAAGCACTGAATTCAGGTCCTTGACCTGATGATGAAATATCCACATGCCTATGAGACAAATACCATAAATAAAGTATTCATCAGCGCTGAGTGTACCGCAGAAGCTGACATAGTTCCCTTTAGAAGGAAGTCAGAAGACCAAGATTTGATGTGGTCAGATATAGTTTGTTGTTGTTATGTTATTATTATTTCACAACATACACTTTACTCCTGATCCACCATCAGTATTGCTTACATGTGGAAAGAATGGTTGTTTAAAGTTGGAAAAGTTGGAAAATGTGCTTATTCTCTTTGTTGAGTTAGATGAGAAGATTAATAGCAAGCTACAGACAGTTAGCTTAGCTTAGCATAAATACTGGAAAGCAGCTACACAACAGCTAGCCTGACTGTCCAATGGTTAAAAAACATCTAATTTTATTATAGATTACAGTAGTATTATAAAAGTACAAAATAAAACTAAAAACTAAAATGTGTGACACTTGTTTGCAGGTGTGTGTCCCCGGAGATCCAGGGAGATTTATGTCAAGGCAGGAGAGATGGTGGCGCTGTACTGCACTCCTCCCAGAGCTTATAATGGTGGAGAGGCCAAAGTGATCTGGACCAGTGACACCCCCCAGGAGGGGGATCTGGATCTGAGCCGCATGTCATCAGCTGAGCTGAGGCGGATGGGCGTGCTGGTTCATGGGAGGAGCCTTGTGATTCTCAGTTCTTCTGTCGACCATCGGGGGAACTACTCGTGCTCTCTGGGGTAAAGTCCAAACAAATTGATAAACAGCATTCTTCTGGACTGACTGGACTATAAACAGATTATTTTGGCTAAACTAGCACAGATGGAAGGGTTTTAAGTGAGTCTTTTCTGTATGTTTGAGTAAAAACAAAGTGTGGATGTTTAAATGTTTGCTATATTGCAGAAAATTATAGTTTATATTCTGGAAGTAAAGTTTGTCAGTTCTGCAGCAACAGAAATGGTTGCTTGCCTTAATGTGATTTTCTCTGATAATGCTGATTTGAGCTAAATGCTAATGTCAGAATACCTTAATGCTAACAGTTTCTAATTAGCACTTAACACAAAGAACAGCTGAGGCTGATGGGAATGTTGCGTTTGCAGGTATTTGGTCATAAAGTAAAGGGTTAGACAAACTCAAAATGTGACCTGAAGGTGGCACTGGAGATGCACTAATGCATTGCAATGCATCCTGAGGGGAACATGATAGTCTGAACCAAAAGTTTCCAATCACAACATTTCCCTTAAAACACATCAAAGGATAAGCATCCAGACTTTCTGGGAACCACGAATGTCTATCCAACATTTCTCAGCCTTCTCCATGGAAGTGGACCACCAACCGACATTTCCAGCTCGGTTTTGGTGCGATTTGGTTCTTTGCGGCACGGAGCCTTGTCAGTCACAAATCGAGCACCATTAATGGTCTGTTGTGATGTGGTGGTGACGGCAGAAATGCCTACATGGGCTAAAATGAAGTTTGTATTTTTGTAGTTTTATTTGTCTCTACAAATCACATTCAGAGCCTCCTGCAACATGTTTCTCAATGTGACATATTAAAGTTTTCTTTATTGACGTGACAGGAATGCCAGCCGCCAGTTCTGGTTCAGGCTGTCAGTTTCCACAACACAGAGAGAGTATGAGGAGCGGTACCCTCAAACCTGTCACACACCAGAGGCCTGCACGTTGTATTGCCCTGATGTAAACGTACCTGCTGGAACCATCCCCAATATTACCAGCAACGGCATTATATGGCACAAGGTACGTAAACACAGCAGATTTTCAACATTTGAGGCTGGTTTTCATTCACTTTTTAAAATTGAACTTCATTTTCCATCTTGCAGGAGGGTGAGTCATCGCCAAAAGCATCTTACTTCTCAAGTGTGGAGGAGAAGGACCACGGTGTCTACACCTGTGCCAGATCTTACCTGTACGACGGTCACATGTATAACATGAGCTTTACAGTGGTGCTTGATGTCCAACCAAAGGGTGAGGAAAGAGTGATTTAAAAAAAAAAAAAACTGTTACTTTGCATGTTTTTTTGTTTCCTCTCCTTTTTAAACATTTGCTTTTTTTGTCGCATAGAAAGATCTGGACAATCAGTCATACTTTCACCTCGCAAAAGTGGTGTTTTTCACGTCGATTTAGGTGAGTGACTGTGCTGCTGTGTGGATACGTACACACTTAGTTATAGCTTTTAAATTAACATATTATAAATCTTGTGTAAACTTTTTTCCAGGCTCAACGGTGGTGATTGATTGTAAAGCCGTCATGTATTCAGACTTTGACGAGGTCTTCTGGTTAAGCGGGAAATCAGAAGTGGAAACCAACGACAGCTTTCCTGTTTTCTACAATTACACAGAGTAAACACTCTTAATAGCTGTAGCAGATCTCACGGCTACGTTTGGAAGTGCAAATGTTAAACACGCACACATAAACACCAGGTCTTTCTTCCTTTCCTTTCCAGGGAAGATAATGATGGAGAACTAAAGACAACCGCATCTCTAGTCTTCAAAAACGTGTCAGAGGAGGATTTATCAAAAAGCTACACCTGCAGACTTGAGTCTGTATCTGGAACCTCGAGCTTCGTCATCATCACCTTGGCCCAAAAATGTATACAGGATGGATCATAGCTTCAGCTTTACTCTTTTTACTGTTGCATATGATTGTTTCCAGCAGTGTTATGTCCAATTTTCAATTATACGCTTGGAACCATGTTCAGGTGATGATCCTGGTTCATTAACATCCCTGCAGCTTCTTCTCGCTGGTTCTCCATCTCGCTGGCTCTCGGCATCGTGGCCGTCGTGGTTCTGATTGTTGTAGCTGTTGTTGTTTATGTGAAGCTGAACATGGACATCGCTCTTTCCCGGCGAGGCCCTTTTTGTTGCTATGGCAGCACCTTAGGTGGGGTTTTTATTTATTATTTTGGTGAATAACTTTTGTGTAACAGGTGCATATTGAACTGCATGGTAAGCAGGTAGATGTTTGTCGTTTCCTTAGATGGAAGGAGCTATGACGCATTTTTGATGTGTTACAAGAGCGACACTGACGCGGGACTCAATGAAGACGACAGAAAGTTGTTGGAGAGCGTTTTGGAAGAGACGTTTGGTTACCGTCTCTGTCTGTACCATCGTGACGTCTTACCAGGGAAAGGTATACGTACTAAAAATGTGATCTGAAGAGAATCCATCTTTATCTTAAGTGATGAATAATCTGAACTGTTGTCGGTTGCAGCTGTAGCGGAGGCAGTGTTGGACTGTGTAGATCAGAGTCGGACGGTGGTTTTGGTTCCCACCTCTCCAGATCCCGGTCCAGGATCAGGCCTGCTGAGTGCCGTCCATGCAGCTCTTGTGGAAAGGCAGACTCGCTTGGTCTTCATCCAGACTGAGACGGCAGCAGAAGTGTCCAGATCTGGTTCGTTACCAGAGGCCTTACAGCTTCTTGGCTCAGCTGGAGACTGTGTCACGTGGAAGGGTGTGAGCTCCAAGCCGCCCTCTTCCTCCTTCTGGAAGCAGCTACGTTATTACCTACCTGCACCACAGGGGGCGCCGACGATGAAGCTTTCAACTCAGACAACCCAGAATGATAACTGTTAGGTATTTAATTAGAATTAATACATCATATCAATGTTTTCAGTATATGTCATGTGTTTATGTTTTAATCAAGTCATACTGCAAAATGGTTGACAATTTTTATCATATTTATAACATAATTCATTTTAAACTTAATAATTCATTTATTGTGCTATACTATATTTAACTAAATTATAATATTTTAAAGCTTGCTTTGGATTCATAATTTACCCCAATTATTTCTGAAGATCCCTTTACTCTGTCATGATGTCCCCTTGTCCCGCCCTCACGCTCAAATAAAACTAAAATTATGATCAGTGAATATTTAGACTTCTATCCATCAGGTGGCTGGAAAAACTGAACTGACCATTGTTCACTTGTTTGTTTGTTTGTTTGTTTGTTTGTTTGTTCATTTATCTGTTTGTTTTTGTTTGTTTGTTCGTTTAAAATCTCAATGTGACTTCTTCATATTAAGCTTTTTTCTTTAAATGTTTTCCTGCCACCTAGTGGGAGTTTTTCAGATGAGAAGTCTCTGACGAATAGAATACACTTCCTCTGACTGTTTTCGCCTGTTCAACCAGAAAGTTTATTGCCAAGCAGGTTTTCACTGACAAATAATTAGCATTTCTGTTTGGTGCAAACACATTCAGAAGAAGTACAAACACAGCAAAGTACTGCAAAATTCAAGAATATACATTTTGGAAATTACACTAAAATATGCAATAAGATACTATAAAAATACTATAATAAACGTGTAAATATATACATTATTTTGAATATTATATATATATATATACATATCTCACTAAAGGTTGTGGAAAAAAGACCAGAAAAGCTAAAACAAACTGCTCACCTCTATTTCACGTTCCTCGCTCTGTGCTCTGTCTTCACCACCAGACAGCTGCTCACTGTGTCTGTCTGGTGTTTGGTGGTGAGCAGGTCGTGTAGAGGATTTTCAGAGCTTATTCTGAAACAACTCCAGCTGAAAAGGGAGATAAAAAGCACATAAAGTAAAGTTGTGGCTGGGAAGCAAGACAGTGAGCAGACATTCTTAATAATGCCCCGTAAAGCTGAGGGGAGACGCTGATTCTTTTTAGGCTCATCTCTTCCATATTGTTCTCACATCGTCAAATATGTATGTTTAAATTAAAAATATTGCCTTCACCCAATATCAGCTGGGTTGGGCTCCAGGCCCCCCCGCAACCCTTAACAGGATAAGCGGTTGATGATGGATGGATGGATGGATGGATGGATAAAATACATCAACCAAAGCAGCTTTAAAGGTGCTTCTGATGTATGTCAGCTATCGTATCTGTGTGGTTGTGGCTGATGAGTCAGCCTCTGTACTGCTTCCATGTTATAAAAAAAAGACCATCGTATGTGACATTTGTTTCAGATCAGTCGGTACTTCACGCGTTGAGTGGAAATATGTAAGAGCCGCCTTGTTGTTCTTAAAAGGGAAACTCCATTCATCTTATACATAAAGGTCTTGTTATTATGTGGCGCACCACTCAGTCTGTGGAAACCGTTGCAGTCAGTTCGTGGGAGTGGAAAAGCTTTGTTAAAAATAACCCATGAAAAGATGCTAATTTTCTCATTGACTTCCATGCCATCAGACTTCTATTTGCAACCAGAGGAGTCGCCCCCTGATGGCCAGCAGAGAGAATGCACGTTTAAGGCACATGAAGGTTGGCTTTACTGCAGTGTGGTGTGTGGTGTGGCCGCCGTGAAGCTTCTTTCATGTGACGTTGTGCATTGATTGATTAATCTAGCATCCATTGTGCGATGATTGCTTGACAAGTTGTGAGAAATAAGTTATTTATTAGTTATAAGTTATTTATCAATGAAACAATGCTGGAATGTTGACAAGAATTAACTTTTCATGATTCACCGGCTGCATCAAGTTACGCAACACATTGTATCCTGTTTCAAATTTAAAAGAAGCCACTATTCCTCATCATTATCCTCATCATGTTATTTGTTAATGTGCACCTCTGAGTAAATGTAACAGGAAGTACATATTTTAAAAGAGCTGCTATTCTTTGAAATATCCTTTTGCTAGTTGTCTGGTTTTCTTCTACTCTGCATTTATTCTATCCCTCTCACTTTCTATTTCTTTGTTCTATTGTTTCTATGCATCCCCGGTTAGCCCTGAGGTTCACCCTGGGGCACCGAAAAGGAGACGGATTCTAGGGGCCCATGATTGAGGGGGGCCCAGAGAGGCCCCTAATGATGATGAAATTATAATACAGAAAAAATAATGACACTAAGTTATTAACTAACATATAATCACAAATGTTTTATTTTCCATGTCCTGGTAACAATAACTTTATTTGTTTTGGAAACATCAACGCCTGCAGGGCCCCCCCTTCCCCCCCTCTATTTACGTAAAATGGTTCAGTCCACTGGATCAGCTGCAGGTAGCGCACCGGCGGTGTCACACAGCGCCACAGCGGGCAAAGCGGAGGAGACGGCGGTATGCCTCAAAAATCAGGCAGCCAAAAATGAAATTGTCAATTGAGAGTCAGTTGGCTAGAAAGCTGGACTTCAAAGACCTGATAAGTGATTTTCCATGTAAGAAAGGCTCGGCATTGGGCTTTTGGTGAGAAAAGTTGAGCAAGGACCAGCGATTGAAAGGTTGCAAAAGGAAGCTTGACTCAGTCGGCAACGTTATATTATATATATATTTGCCATTCTTTCATATATTAAGTAAAATGATGAGAAATCATATATGGCCATTTTGTATTCTGATGGTGTTTTTGTTTTTGCTGAGATTTTTTTCTCTCCACTGATTATAATTGCTATTTTTTCATGGAAGAGTTTATTTCCAATTAAGGAATCAGTGTTGCAGCAAATAAATGAATCAAAATGAATTCCATTGTATACAGAGTGCTCAGTTCTTCCCCTACTGTACATGTCAACTGTCATGTTGTTCCTCTTTCACAAATATGGTAATGATAGTCAGAAAATACCATTAAAATGCATAATTGTATGTAAAATAGCATAAAAAAAATGTTGCCGCTGTGTTGGGGGGCCCTGTAAAGATTCTTTTCATGGGGCCCAAAATCCCTAGAGGCGCCCCTGAGATTCACCTGCAGCCGCTGTCCTGACCTTTAAACCCGGATTCTGTGGGTCAGCAGCAGGACGTTTCCTCTGTGCAACTTCTACAGACAGAATAATGTATTATATGTAATAATACATGTATTATATGTAATAATACATTAGTCCGTGTGGGTTTACAACACAGTCTCGCGGCATTTAGTGAAATAGTCCCGAAATGTTATAACTAATGTCCCTGCATCGACTGCATTTGGTGACTACATCAAGGCCGGTTGGGATTTCCCTGCGTGTTTCCACATCGCAGACGTGCGCGTGCCTCTAACCGTCACTGCGGATGAAGGATAGGTTTCGTTAGTTCACGTGTCTTTTTCTATTACCATGGTAGAGACCGATCATTACGTCATGACAATCATTTACAGAACTGTCTTGTAGGGAGATTCAGCGGGCGTTTCAACCTACCTCGCTCTTCCTTACGTTTCACTTCTCATCGTCGCTCCCCGCGCGTCACGTGACTGGGGGACCGTTCAACCCCGCAGACGCGCCGCTTTGACGAGGCTCCTGCTTGTTTGGTGTGAGGCGCTGCAGGTTGTCATGATGGTGCTTCTGCTGCCTCTGTCTTTACTCCTTACATCATTAACAGGTAAGAAAAACACTCTCAGTGGTGTGAAAGGGGGAAACATATCATGTGACAGACAGAGCTGACTCATTATTAATGCATCATAGTTTATTTGTGATTATATTCCTATATTATTGATCTCAATCTGCAATAACTAGTTACTAACTTTATCAAATAGATGTAGTTGCGTAAAAAGTACACAATTTGCCTCTGAAATGTCATGGGGGGGCAAAACCACAGAAAGATAATCTGGCCTGATTATAATAACATCCTTATAATAACAACACAGAATGTTTCTGTGCTACATTGTGACATGAAGATGTGATTATTGTAGATATCAAATGTTGTGTTGCAAAAATAACATCCACTTTTGGATTTTAAATACTTTGGCACGTCTCTTTCCGTTTCCTTTTCGTCATGAGCCGTGTTGACTTCCACAAACTTGACTTATTTTCCTTTGCGGTGAAATCACAAGACTGATTAGGATGTGGTTGAGAGCCCCCAGTCAGCTTTCATAACGGTCCCATCCGCCAAGCTCTTGCCGTTTAAATAACGTTAAAGTCTATATAATAAATTCTCTGATTGGGTTACAGACATAGTTTATTCACAGACATTTGGATTACGAGATTAGAACCATTTCATATTAGGGAGAATGTTTTATTTTATTTTTTCAAATGAAGATTTATTTGAATGTAAAAAAAAAACAGTAATCCGAGCTTTCTGATTTCTTAAACCCAAGTTATGCTTCCGCGTCGACACAACGCAAGGGGGCTTGCGGACCCCTTACGTCCTTGCGGACCCCCCTTACGTCCAACGCAAGGGCCTGACGTGCACCTCCCAAAAATCCTAGATGCGCGTCGAGGCGACGCAACACCAACGCAACGCCAACGCAGCAGCATTGGCTGTGATTGGTCCGCTAACTACATCCGCTGGAGACCGCTGTCCGGTTTCCACTCATAAACACCGCCATTTAAACTTTTAAAAGGCTACTTTTATTGTTTTCACCTCGTTTTATTGTTTGCACCTTGTCGCTTTTGCACAAAGAAATAAAACACCAAGTTCTGAAAAATTGTGGATGTTTAAAGCCGGAAAGTAAACAAATAGGCTATAACGAGGCTAACGACGATATACGCCAAGAGTCTCGGTCGGTCGGTCAGTCTTTACAAAAAACATAGCGCCCTTTCCCGGTGTGGCATTGAATTGCATTTCGACACGTAAACCCAACGCAGAACCATCACGGTCTCCAAGCAACTGCGTGGCCGTTGCGTTGCCGTTGCATGATCACTACGCGGAAGCATAATCAGGGCTTTAGGGGTCAAGGGTCATCATGAAGTAGGTGAACTAAAGCCTTATAACTAATAAATGACACAGATACCTGTTTAGTAAACCTCGCCTTCCACTACTAGTTCTAACCAGCGACATCCATCCACCATCAACCGCTTGGTGGGGGTGGAGGGGTGGAGGGGTGGCACCAGACAGGTCACCAGTCTATCACAGGGCTGACATGTAGACAACCATCAATCACACTCACATTCACGCCTACGGGCAACTTAAAATCATCAATAAACCAATCCCCTTCCTGCATGTCTTATGACTGTGGGAGGAAGCCGGAGAACCCGGAGAGAACCCACGCTAACACGGGGAGAACATGCAAAAACACAGAAGGAACCCCAACCCAAACCCGGGAATCAAATCCGGGACCCCCTTGCTGTGAGGCGACCGTGCTACCCAACACCAGCGTGCAGCACCAAGTCAGTTCATCTTGTAGTTTAATTTATTGAACTCAAACTTGTGACACTTGTTTGCAGGTGTGTGTCCCCAAAAGACCACAGAGATTTATGTCAAGGCAGGAGAGATGGTGGCGCTGTACTGCACTCCTCCCAGAGCTTATAATGGTGGAGATGCCAAAGTGATCTGGACCAGTGACACCCCCCAGGAGGGGGATCTGGATCTGAGCAGCATGTCATCAGCTGAGCAGAGGCAGATGGGCGTGCTGGTTCATGGGAGGAGCCTTGTGATTCTCAGTGCTTCTGTCGACCATCGGGGGAACTACTCGTGCTCTCTGGGGTAAAGTCAGTGATGTGCCTAATGCTTGTATTATTTCTAATCGCCATCAGGGGGCGACTCCTCTGATTGCAAAAAGAAGTCAGATTTTATAGAAGTCGATGAGAAAATGGCTCTACTTCTCACTTATTTATTACCTCAATAAATGTTAGCTAAGTTGTTCATATAGTTAATTATGGTGCCAATAATAGACAATACATTTGTTGTCCAGTTTCATTATCTTAACAATTTAAATCTTTCACAGTGTGTTTTAAGTTCATCAAATTTAATTGTATCATTTTGGTAGTCTAAAAATGTCTTATTCAGCGTTCAGCTGCTGCAGCCTCTCTGGTTGCAAAAACCAAGATGGCGCCACACTCAAGGCTTCAAAAAGGCAGTGTACAAACCAGTGGGAGACTACACAGTGACTACGTCCACTTCACTTTGTGATACATTAAAAGCAAATGTAATTCACAATGAAATGCATACCCCTTAATGGCTTTATACACGGCGAGCTAGCAGCATCAGACCTGATGTCATGTCAGGGGATGCCTCCCTTTGAAGTCTGCATTTTAAGATCAAATCCCAATTTCCTTAAAATAAAAAATATGAAACTGTTCAAATTGGGAATCATCTTCAGTAACTTGGATGCTGGAAAGAATTGTTGAGTTTCAAATGCAGATCTTGCCAAATAATTCCAATACGACCTGGATGTAGAAAAGTCATATTGACTAAATTTATAATCAATCAAAACCCTTCTTTACTTTAATATTCATAGTCGGTGGTTGTGATTCAAATTTAAAGTGACACCTTCATATTCTTTTTCTTTATTTGACGTGACAGGGATGCCAGCAGCCAGTTCTGGTTCAGGCTGTCAGTTTCCACAACACAGAGAGAGTATGAGGAGCGGTACCCTGAAACCTGTCACACAACAGAGGCCTGCACGTTGTATTGCCCTGATGTAAACATACCTGCTGAAAACATCCCCAATATTACCAGCAACGACATTATATGGCACAAGGTACGCAAACACAGCAGGTTTTCAACATTTGAGGCTGGTTTTCATTCACTTTTTAAAATTGAACTTACTTTTCCATCTTGCAGGAGGGTGAGTCATCGCCAAAAGCATCTTACTTCTCAAGTGTGGAGGAGAAGGACCACGGTGTCTACACCTGTGCCAGATCTTACCTGTACGACGGTCACATGTATAACATGAGCTTTACAGTGGTGCTTGATGTCCAACCAAAGGGTGAGGAAAGAGCACTTTTTTTTTTATATGTTTTTCTATGTTGGAAAAGCAAGATGTAAAATGTTTCCCCCCCTTTTTTTTTTGCACAGAAAAACCTGAGAAAGTGCCAATGATCACTTCACCACACAAGAGTGATGTATTTCATGTAGATTTGGGTGAGCTTCAATCTTGTAGCGTGACTACACACATATTTCTTTTTACATCACTAATTATAAATCTTGTGTAAACTTTTTTCCAGGCTCAACGGTGGTGATTGATTGTAAAGCCGTCACGTATTCAGACTTTGACGAGGTCTTCTGGTTAAGCGGGAAATCAGAAGTGGAAACCAACGACAGCTTTCCTGTTTTCTACAATTACACACAGTAAACACATTTTACACAGCTGTAGCAGATCTCACAGCTACGTTTGGAAGTGCAAATGTTAAACATGCACACATAAACACCAGGTCTTTCTTCCTTTCCTTTCCAGGAAAGATCATGATGGAGAAATTCAAACAACCTTATCTTTAGTCTTCAAAAAAGTGTCAGAAGAGGATTTATCAAAAAACTACACCTGCAGACTTGAGTCTGTATCTGGAACCTCGAGCGTCGTCATCATCACCTTGGCCCAAAAACGTACGTGAGATGGTTGGATGGATCTAGGATGTGTGCTGAAGCCTTAAATCTTCAATCGAGTCACTTTTATGTCTGGAATAATGAATTGAGTGTGTTTGAGCCAGCTCTCATTCACAGTGTTTAAATGATCGTTGTGGTAAATGTGTTCTCCCTGTCCTTCCCCTACAGCGGCCCCTTCTTACGTTTCTCTGGCTCTTGGCGTTGTCTGTATTGTGGTGCTGATGGTTTTGACGGTAGTTATTTATGTGAAGTTCAGAGTTGACATCGCTCTTCTCCTAAGAGACACTCTTGGCTGCCACAGCAGACCCTCTTTTGATGGAAGGAGCTACGATGCATTTTTGATGTGTTACAAGAGCGACACTGACGCGGGACTCAATGAAGACGACAGAAAGTTGTTGGAGAGCGTTTTGGAAGAGACGTTTGGTTACAGTCTCTGTCTGTACCATCGTGACGTCTTACCAGGGAAAGGTACGTATTTATGGCCTATTAAACCAGGGATGTCCTGATCAAGTTGTATTATTGCCCACCATCCAGGTCTCATTTAACAGAGAGTCCCGATCCAAAACGTTTTTCTTCTTAGATAATACACTTGCTTAGCATTACCTCTATATTCCTCTCAGGAAAAAAATGGTTGGTTATTTTTTCAAAATAACAAAATAATAATGAATGCTCTCTGTAACTGTTTTGGTCTCGGCGGTTTCTCAATTAAAATTCCCTCTCCCTTTAAAAGTGTTGCAGATTACATTAATACATTTGGCTAATCTTATTGGCTTTTGGCTTGCGTGGCTTTTGCATTGGTGTGGTGAGTGTGAAGCTGATACCGATCATGCCTTCATCGGACATCCCTACTCTGAAGAGAATCCACCTTTATCTTGAGTGATGAATAATCTGAACTCTTGTCGGTTGCAGCTGTAGCGGAGGCAGTGTTGGACTGTGTGGATCAGAGTCGGACGGTGGTTTTGGTTCCCACCTCTCCAGATCCCGGTCCAGGATCAGGCCTGCTGAGTGCCGTCCATGCGGCTCTTGTGGAAAGGCAGACTCGCTTGGTCTTCATCCAGACTGAGACGGCAGCAGAAGTGTCCAGATCTGGTTCGTTACCAGAGGCCTTACAGCTTCTTGGCTCAGCTGGAGACTGTGTCACGTGGAAGGGTGTGAGCTCCAAGCCGCCCTCTTCCTCCTTCTGGAAGCAGCTACGTTATTACCTACCTGCACCACAGGGGGCGCCAACGATGAACATTTTAACTCAGACAATCTAGGATGTTACGAGAATGTTTAGCCAAATCAGTATTATGTTTTCAGTACACAACCTAATGAATGCTTGATCATTTTTAGTTTCTTGATATTTCAAAGTAACATCTAGCATTCTTGACCATTTCGCTTTAAGATGATAGCATGGCAAAAAGAACAACTGCTGATGTATTCTCATGAAAGTTGAGATTTTGCTTTTGATTATTCATTAAAATTGCGGTTTTATATTTTAATGGTGTAAGTGGATTTATCTTTTTTCTTATTACACATATCTTGCCATACCACCGTGTATATGTACAGTAAGGTAAACATTTACACACATTTGTGTTAATATTTGTTCGTGTGTCATATTTAATAGATTGTATGTTATACCTATATTAATCAACATTTTTGTGTAAGGGTGGTTTGTTTCTGGATGGTTAAGCAGCCATACTGTGTACGCTACCATACTATGTGCTACCTAGTTTGCTGAGCATCAAAATGCCACGCTCCATGTAATGTCATCCTACCTGATACGTTTTATTCAGTCACACTTCTTTTTTAATTAGTCAGGAAGTCAGGAATCTCTTACAGCAGACAGAAGATTATTTGGAAACAGAAATATGCAAGGTTAAATGAGAGTTGTGTGATTAATAGCAGATGAGTCAGCAAGTTTACAGTGTACAGCAGGCTAATATACAATATGATTAAAGTACTTGGTGTTTGTGTGCATTGATGATGTAGTATAAATATATAGACTTTGATGCAAAACTCAGTGTAACGTGTTGAAGTCCCAGTGAAACGCTGTCTTTAGCTTCAGTACTGCTCCTCAGTGAAACAGCATATAGGTGAACAGTTAAAACAAATGCTTCACATTTGATGTGACTCCTAAAACAAGCTAAGAATGTAGCGTGACACAAGGAGCCACGAGGACTCCACTCTCTGTAGTCGCTAAAGGCTGCCAATTAATGGATGGATGGATGATATTATTGGTTCAAATTGGTTGGTACTAGTTTATGCGAGCACATATTTGGTTCTACAGGACGAAAAGATCATTGGATTTTAATCCGAAAATATAAAGAAATTCATGTGCATAAGTACACAATATGACCAGGTTGTGAGCTTAAAGGATGATCCAGAATGCATTAGAAACGAGGTCAAGTGTGCTTCAGAAAATCGAGGTCTCAACCACTTACCACACCATTTGCATGCAGTGAACTCATTGTCAAGTTCAAGAAACCAGCGTGAGATGATTTGAGCTTTGTAACATGGCACTTTATCCTGTGGGATGTAGACGTAGAATATGGGTACACTGTGGTCATAAAGGGATGGATGTGGTCATCAACAATACTCAGAGAGGTTTGGTATTAAGGCCTAGAAACCATCCCCCATACCATTACACCATCACCAGCAGCCTGAACCGTTGAGACAAGGCAGGATGGATCCGTGCTTTCATGTCATTTACGTCAAATTCTGACCCTACCATAAGAATGTCACAGCAGAAATCGAGACTCTTCAGACCAGGCAGCGTCTTTCCAATCTTCTATTGTGCAATTTTGGTGAGCCTGTGCAAATTGTAGAGTCAGTTTCCTGTTCCTTCTCTGACCTCTGCCTCTGAGAACTGCAGCTCATGGACATCATTCGCCTCTCTTTCAGACGTTCTCTGTAAACCCTAGAGACAGGTGTGAAAATCCAAGTAGATCAGCAGTTCCTGAAATACTCAGACCAGCCCATCTGGCACCATCAACCATGTTCAAAGTGACTTAGATCACCTTTCTTCCTCCGTTCTGATGCTCCACTTGAACTTCAGCAGATCATCTTGACCCTATATGCCTAAATGTATTGCATTGCTGCCATGCGATCGGCTGATCAGATATTTGCGTTAATGAGCGGTTGAACAGGTGTACCTAATAAAGTAAGTTGTCTGTTCTTCTTTAAGGCACTCTATCTACTTTTTGTGTCTCCTATTATCATTGCAGTCTTCTATTTTAGTACGTTATTGTTTATATCCTTACAATCAATAGAATCACAAGATTCTGGTTTGTGTCCTTTCACTAAAAAAATGACACAACACCACAAGATCTAACAACTTTTCTTCACATAGGAAGTGGTTTACACTTTAGAGGAACACAATATTAGAGAAGTTTCTTGTGAAAATCATGTTCGAGCCTAACCAAACAGGAAACCGTACCACCGACTACATCTTCATGTCCTGTGTAGATGTTGCACCTCATGTTACCGCTCATCAGACAAGGAGCAAACAAACAATGATGATAGAATACCAAGAACTTCAGATGTTGTTCTACTCAGAAAAACGTTCACTTTAAATAAGACTGGTTTCCGCTAACGATAACAAAACGCACACGTTAACGTGTTTAGTTACTCGGGATGCGAAGCGGACACATTCTGGTGTTTTTTATCTTTCCCATTGTCTTGGAGGGATGCTGTGTGGGAAACCGTCAAAAGAAAACAAAAGGTATTTCATTTGAATGTAAATTATCTTCCAATATTACAGCTGAAAAAACGGTTTTGATTGTGTGTTTATAAGGTAATTATTAATGACGGTCCAGACCTATGTCTGATATTATGATTTTATTGAAACAGAAAGGCGACTCTCTCTAGGTCTTCGGCGGGATGTTACATACCACTACAAAGCTGTGGAGGGGGACATGTTTATGATGCCATGCTTAGAATCGGTGAACAAGGAAGTGCCGTGGTCCAGGACGGAAGAAGGAGCTGAAGGCACATCCTTCGTCTGTGGGAGGGAGTTCCCACTGCAGACGAAACAATCTGGAAAGTACACATGCAGGTAAACAATCGTGTTTTAATCTCAAAAGTCTCTGACCTACTACTTTAAGTCATAGCATATTCATCAAGAGATTCACATTTATTTTAAATCTGTCCGAAACGACACTCAAATGCTCATTAATACATTAAACAAATAATGGTGACAAAAATCCAAAGTCCTAGTTGTGAAGTTTCAAATCACAAACAAGTCCTAATCTTTCTCCTATACCAATTTTAATATTAATGAAGCAAACAAATAGAGAGAATTGCATAGTGAAATGGAGGCTTATCTAATGCATGATGGTGTCATTATTCGATTATCATTATTTTGTGCAGTTGCTTAAATGTTATTACATTTAAAAGTAAAACAATGAGGCGTGCCTTCGTATGGTTTCCTGCGACACAATTTCATGTCTTCCGTGTGTGTGTGTGTGTGTGTGTGTGTGTGTGTGTGTGTGTGTGTGTGTGTGTGGACCTCATGTAATTGAAATTCTGCCCTAATGTTCCGATCGTTGCTGTCCAGTGGCAGCGAGTTCCTCCACCTACAGGTGGTGGAGAGATCAGAGATCGGTCTGGGATGCTTCCAGCCGGAGGAGAGCAGTGTAGAGCTGAGGGTGGATGCAGGTGGGAAGGTCCCCTGTCCAGGTCTCACCTGTAGTGACAACACAGATGTCATCTGGTACAAGGTGATTTACACACATGAAGAAGACTATCCCTCTCACAATGGGTGTTTTTTTTAATCATACATCATAAAATCATCTCACCTGAAGTGTGCTTTCTTACAGGCTAACAAAGCCGTGTCGCAGCAGAACAGACACTCCTGTCAGGAGACTGGCTGGTTACATCTTTGCCAAGTCAGAGAACATGACACTGGTGTGTATTTCTGTGATAGACCAACGATTGAGCAAGGAGTCATCTGGACCTTCAGGAGGGCCGTCAACGTCACAGCCGTACGTAAGTGCTGCGTGTGTGTGTGTGTGTGTGGTAGAGGTAAAGTGTGAGATAATACACAACTATATACAAATAGGTGTGTTATCACACTTATACCATGGCCACTTGTTCAAGGCAAAAAGAGGACCTGGTCTTTTCCGGCTGGTCTGTGGTCCAGACGGAAATATTCCAACAAATATTGTTTGGTTTATCAGCAATTGCTAATTAGATAATATCACACGTGTTCATATCTAACCTACTCAAACGGGTGTTCTCATTCAGCAAAATTCAATCCATCATGCGGTAGATTTTTGATGCAGGTTATATCTATGTTGTTTCTATGACAACAACATATCACCACTCTAACCATTGTTGAATAGTCAAGTTGTTGTTTTGTTCACCACCGGTGGATGATTCATTCTTACTTTGGAGAAAACACCAACAGCAATACAAGTGTCGATCACACCGTTTACATTCAGTGTCCGTCCGGCTGATCTCCCACTCGGCTCCTTTTCAGTCTTAATTATGACCGTCTGTCTGCCAGATATGGCCAAAACAAGCTTCTCCGTCATTTTAAACAGTGACGTCTCCCGCGCTTTTCTGAAAAGTTCTGATAAGAAATTGTCAACTTCTCTGTCTTACCCTCCCTCATTTATAACAATTGGGAAAAGACGCCTGCTCTCAGAAATAGGTGCTATATAGACACAGAACTGCCAGCATGCCTTAAATGCAATACACCTCAAAGCATCTCTTGCTTCTCCTAATATATGTCAATTTAATGATGACATACATAGAAAAGAAATTCACAACGATGAAACTTGATTTAATGCGATGTAACAATGTTATTTAAATGTATCTCTCTTGATTTGTTTAAATTTATGCATTTCAAATGTTCCATACATAACTTGCCAAGCCACTTCGTTGAGTGTCTTGTTTCTTCTCGTCATGTAAAGAGTTTTCTCTTACATAATGGGTGTTGCCGTTAGATCTGATTTGTGCTGCTGTTTGCATGTTTCTCAGACAAACAACAAACTAAACTGATTCTAATGCAAAATGATGTGACTTTGTCTCTCAAACAGCTGCCATAGCAAGTTACCCTCCCAGGATTATGTATCCCGATGGCAACACAACAGAGGAAGTGGAGCTCGGTAAGCGTGTCCTATGATATAATCCCACAGCTATCAGAGTAAATACTCATTCAGATGGTTTAGAACTGTGATTTCAGAGCAATATCAGCTGTGTGAATGGGTAAAAAAAAACACAATTGTGAATCCCAATCCCAAATATGCAGTAAATATCCCATCATGTGTTCTGGTCCGTTGACAACCACTCAAAGTTTTTTTTAGTTATACTATTCATTCAGTGCTGATCTTGCTCTGTTGTCTATGTTGCTGTAGCTTCTACTTGGGCTACCCTAACCAAGCATTGGTATTTGACTTACAACTAGTGAGACATTGAATTAAAGTATCATCTTCATTAGGACATCATCATTATAATGGGAATGTTTTTGTACTCGTTCCAGGTCGGTCTCATACTCTGATGTGTAAGGTATATTTTCCCTTTGAGAAAAAGTTCTCGCGGGTGGTGCGTTGGTACATGAATGACGGTGGCAACATGGAGAACATGACTCTGCTCCCCATGGAGGGGCAACAGTGAGTCACCGCAGTCCCTTCCTTTGTGAATGTTTGCTTTTGCCAACAGTAACTGTCTTTCCTTATGCAACGCTAGAGTTTGCATGTTAGAATTCTGTATAATTGTAAGCATGATGATTCGGTTTAAGGAGCTGACGTTCTTTCTCTGACTCAGACAGGTGAGAGTGATATTAACAGAGTATGAGGTCATAAGGAGGGCCATCATTAAACAAGTGACCACGCAACACTTGAACAAAACATATACCTGCATCGCCGGCAACACTGTCGGAGAAAGCAGGGCCACCATCAAGCTCAAGGAGAAAATCAAAGGTATTTTTTTTCTGTTGTTACCATTATGTATTCACATTATATCTTGACATCACATCATTGCATTACAGCTCAAATAAAAGCTATTGTTTAAACAGAAAACATCCCATCCTTGTGGATTATCAGGACTAAATTTGTGTAGTTTGATCCAGTCCTTTTTCTGGTTTTATGGAACACAATTGCCACTGATTCAATCTCACTGCTCTTGAAAGCATTGTTTTCAGCTGCAGAAGACAGCTGTTTTTAGCAAAAAGCTCAGGTAAACTGATTGCGTACTACCATCACCAAACAGTAAACTGGAGGTGGAGCCCAAAACCGAGCTAAAAGAAGTGTGAATACTGCATTTACAGTCATCAGGTGGACACAAATAAGGCTTTAAATGGAATCTTAAGTTGCTCCGTGTCTGCTCGATGTGTATTTCATAAGGAGATAATATGTCAATTTCATTGTCATTGCTGCTTCATAATACAATATAATGACATTTTTTTACTGGGTTTCAGTAAAATGGCCGTCACTGGTTGGGTATCCCATTGTGTCTTTGCTGCTGGTAGCTGGACTAGGAATCGTTTTACATGTGAAATGGCTGGAAATACAACTTATCTACAGATCCCACGTCCACCATGGAACAGATGATGAAGGTCATAATTCAAACACACACACACACACACACACACACACACACACACAAACACACTCACACACATACATACGTAGAGCAGAAAACCAAAGGCGGGCTTAGTTTGCTGGCATCCTGACCGCAGCAGCTCCTTTTCACAGGATGTGGGTAAACTTCTAGGTAAGATTTGACCACAAAATGAAGATGCCAATTGTTTTTGTTGTATTCAACCCTACAAAGCATTACTTTAATAACATAACTGAAATATGAACCTAATACTTTCAGATCTTTATCCAGTGCATGTGCTTAAAAACATTGATATTGCCACTTTGATATTGGTCGGTGTCATGACAAAAACCGAGATGACAATCTAATCCCCAACTCATCTTAACACTTCATCAAAGTGTTACAACAGCTGCATATACGACTAAAATACATGCAAACCCCAAGTTTTAGATTTCTAATGTGGTTTTAAAACTTTCTTTCACACCCACCACCAACAGATAAGAAAGAGTTTGATGTGTTACTGTCGTATGTCTGGAGCCCTCCGTCAGCAGATGTGGAGGGAGTTTTAACCTGTTCCTCCCAGAGAGGACCTGACACTGATGAGGAAGGTATGTGTGTGATATCTGGACTGTATTTTCATGGAAGTAGACTGGTAAAACAAATTAGCCATCACTTTTTTTTGCAGCCTGTTTATCCAGACCACTAGAAGTGCTGCTTCCCCAAGTTTTAGAGGATCGGTGGGGGTATCGCCTCTGTCTGCTTGAGAGGGATGTGCTTCCTGGAGGAGGTAAGAGGATCAACTGTGTGTGTGTGTGTGTGTGTGTGTGTGTGTGTGTGTGTGTGTGTGTGTGTGTGTGTGTGTGTGTGTGTGTGTGTGTGTGTGTGTGTGTGTGTGTGGACCCCAAATCTGATGGTTTCCGTTTTGTATTGCAGCTTATACAAACGATGTGGTCCTTGCAATACAGAGAAGCCGGATGCTTATCTGTCTCCTGTCAACTGATTACCTCTCCAACAGCAATGCTGTGTTTGAACTTGAATCGGGAGTCCAGGTGAGCCTACGTTTCACAGAAAGCAGAGGATGAATGCTAAGTTTGTGTCATAATCATAATTATCATAACTGGGTGTTTCCAACTTCTGGGGAAAAACTCCAATTTCGATCCAAAGCCCAAATTTAATAGATATAGGTCTAAATTCTAACTTATTTCAATCCTCACACGACCAACTCTGTCATGATTCTTTGCAACCACGACCGAGAGACGTACATACAGAAACATGCAGGTGCAGGGATGAGAGGAGAATGTATAGATTATGGCTTTTTTGAAGGCAACTGAATGCATTTTAAGACTTTTGTGGATCTGCAGATACCCTGCCTGCCACCTCTTCACTTCCTTGGAAACCCAAACAATATCAGAGATTTACATGTTTTACTAGCAATCATTTACCTCAATCTTTCCTATTATTCTTACTTTACAATCACTGTTTTCCCTTTATTTTAGCAAAGTGATTAAACGGTACAGACGGTACAGAAACTATTGTTTTCTGTTCCCAGCAACATAAAACCTGAATGCAATTCTCAAATACCACATCAGTTTCGTTTTATGGATTTACTGATAGAAACTGAACCCAGTAGCTGTGAGGATGGTGGGGAAATCTGTCCTCTAATTGTGTTGAGAGGTAAAGTTTATCTTATGATGATAGATGTGTATTATTTTAAAAAAACAGCTTTTTTCCCCCTATCTGCTGCACATCTTTAGGCTTTGCTGCAAAACGTGACCCTCAAACTCCTGCTAATATGGACCAGTAGAGCCTCAGCATCCTTCGTCCAGCCTGACCCCCCATTGCCCACACTGGTCCAAAGGGCTTTGAAGGTGCTACCCAGTCTGGACTGGACCTCAGGCAAACCTCCCAGCAACTTCTGGAGGTCTTTGAAGAAGAGGATGCCTGATCAGAGAATGAAGCTAGTTTCACGCATGCAGGACCAATGATTAGACCATCGCCAAAAACATTTTGTCCAGACGTGATGTACAGCATATTTATTTTACAACGCCGCCCTTATTACTGCATTCTACTGAGCAGGGACAAGAGGGATGAACAAATGTGTCAAGGTAATTTCCGTGCTGCGTTTTCTAACTGAATGGGGAAATAAGTGAGTCAGCCTTTGTGCCATTCTCAGGACACAGTAGTGTGTACTCGTCTCGGTGCTGTGTGAATGTGAAAGCAATGAGAAACAAAATCAAATAAAGATATTTATATGTATAGCTGTGAGGCGTAGATCATCATATATCATCACACCAGACATGTCAATAATATACAGTACACTGTGCACAATATGAATCATCCAACATTTTTATTTGACTGACTTTTAAATACATATTGAAGACAGTCGTTTGATGGAACAGGTTGTAGCAGTGGATGCAATTCATTTGGGAAAGCATAACAGTTGAGTAACCCATGGAGGAATTGAGAGATTATATTTTTGATCATAAGGGTTTTCCAAAGTGTCATGCACAGAAATTATACGAGCTAAAAGGATTGGTTAACATTTATGAAGCGTGGGCTTTCTAATGCTAAAGTACCAAATCATTACTAACCCTTTTAATATCACTTAAAGGTGCAGTTCTCCCCAAAATTAAAAAAAAAACATTTGTCCTCTTACCTGTGTGCTATTTAACAATCTAGATTGTTTGGGTGTGAGTCGGCTGGTTTTGGAGATAATCAACCGTAGAATTGTCTGCCTTCTCTTCAAAATAATGGAACATTACGACACCAGACTTGTGGCGCTCAAAGCGCCAAAAACATACCATAAAAAAACTCAACAGCAATGTATATTTCCAGAAATCATGACAAACCACAAACCTTGTGATACGTTTCATGTAGGGACTATTTCCTTTCTACCAAACTACACCCATCAAGCATGCATCAATACTGCTAGCTCACCGAGTACAACTGTTGCAGCTCAGACATACGACACTGAGCACGAGGCTCTTCTTTCCTCCACGAGATGCTGCTGCCATCTAGTTCCATTATATTCAAGAGAAGGCAGACGCAACTCACCCAAAAGAAAATCTAGATAGATCTTGATCAACAGCACTACAGATGAGAGGACAACATTTTTTTTTATTTTGGGGATAACTGTCCCTTTAATATGCCAGTTTCCAGCAGTATCTATCTTGACAGCTGTCTTCACACAGTTGCAACTAAAAACAGATTAGCAGTCCTTCCATTGTGAACATAAAAAAAAGATCACACTATTTTTGCCAGATTCAGTGAAGCAGACAGAAATAGTCTCGAGTGAGCAAAACCAGAAACACTGGCACTAAGCTCAATCGACGTAAAACAAAATGAACTGCCTATGAAGTGGCACAGCTGGTGAAAACATAGGGCTGGACATTGATGCTGACAAAAGAAACAATCCATCTGCATGTCTTGTCTAAGCCCCTCACACACACACACACACACACACACACTCAATAATGCAACACTCAAACACACTCCCATTTGTGGATCTAAAAATAAAACATCACACTTCTATGTACGTTTTTATACAAATATTTGACAAGCAACATTTGCTCAGGAACACACCCAACCAGCTTCAGATAGGAACAAGCATGTCACGAAAGGGGCACGAGGGATCTAAGATGCTAGATTTTCTCCTTATCCAGCAGAAAGGAACTGTAGCTAATTTCATACAGTTTTTTTTAAACAATACTCTACTTTGTTTGTCCCACATCTCCATCTCCTCACTCTGCACCTCTCATCAGAGGGTTGACACACTAGTACCTCTCCTGTAAGTTAGCATCAGCCAGTAGTGGTTAGAAACGTAAACATGAGTTGAGTCACTGAGTATCGAAGGGTTAAAGTATTCTTCATCATGTCCACAGAGCTGCACAGTTTTCAAAACCCAGGCTACAGTGAGGAATCATTTTAGCCTTCAAAAGATATCTCGGACATGTTTTAAACAATACAAAATCATCCATTAGTGACAAAAAACTGTGGAAGTCATTTATAATTTGTCTGCTTGGGCCTTCATCTTCCTCTCCCAAAGTTTTTGATGATCAGAGAAGCCCTGCTTGCCCTTGTTGAAGGAATTAGGTCCTGCGGATGTTGGCGTCTCCCTGAAAAGATAGCAGATTAATCATTACATGTAAAATGTCGCTTTTCATTTTGAAATAACGTTTACATAAAACAAGAAGCCGAGGAAACAAGTTACACCATGTATATGTGTGTATTTACCTGCCGATGTTCTTCATTCTCATCTTTGCTTCTGGGGGCATCTCCTCCGGTTCACTCTGCGTGGCAAGAAAACGTTAGTCAGTCTCTATATATTTTGTGTTTATGGATTTGTACAACTATGATCTAATGTGTATTGTGTTTGCGCGCACTTACATCATCATCATCTTCGTTAAAAACAGCCGCCAGTCCTGACTTTTTCTTAGGAACTGGTGGTGCAGGCTCTTTGGGTTTCTACAACAGATTGGGGATGGGAGATTTAAGGACATGAATGAGCATCACACTTCTTCACTCTCTTCATTAAACACAACAGAAAAGCTGGTAAAACTTATACGTCAGGTTTTGACAGTTATTATGCATTGCTGCACACTCACTGATGCTCCAAGTTTGATAGATATAGGGTTTGACTTCTTCCCCATCGGACTGCTCATGCTAAAGCCTATCTTGGAGACTTTGCGCGGCGCTGGTGGGTCTGCCGAGGACTCGTCCTCATCTTCAGGCGTGAGATGCTGGGATTTGCGTTTGCTTGCGGTCCCTTCTCCTCCCACAGTGCTACAAGAGACAGGCTTAGTTTTCACTCTGTCCTCTTCCTCCTGCGACCCTGCTTGAGGCAAGACAACTCAACAAGGTGAACAACGGTTTCCTGGGTATTTGAGAATAATAAAGGCTATTTACCTGTGTGGCTAACGTTACATTTCTAGCCATTAACTCACCAAAAGTAACCTAGGTTCTTACCATTTTAGTGCCATTTAATTCACTTTATTAAAAGCCCACCTTGGGACTGTGTATGCAGTAACTAACTACACAATTAGGGTTTAAGTTAACACATGAGTACTAAATGTTGGTTACTCTTATGGTGTTATTAACGTGCGCTAACTAATTTAGATTGGCTACTTGCATACTAGCTAGGCTAACGCCAGGTTAACAGGCTAACAGCAGACCAAGTCTGTATATTATTAACTGGAAATGTTAGCAGTAACTAGCCCGGTAAATACAGTCAGCCCCGTCCCCATGTCAAAACACGGGACGTTACCACAACGTAAACTGTTACTTCGTATTAGCATTAGCTAAGCAATGATATGCAGCTAACATTGGGTTAGCTTGGGGAAGATTTACGGACATTTCCTGTGATTAACATTAGCTGGGGCCAGTTGTGATTGATATGTACCAAATAGAACTAACGCTAAATACTTTTTATTTTATAGAGCACATTTAGACGATAAAACTGCACAAATATCACCTCCGTCGTCGGCGCCACCCCTTCTTCTGTTATGCTCGTAATCCGCCATATTTTCTTCTGCGACGTCATTTACCATCTCATACCGCTAGGGTCTCTTTGAAGCGCTATCAAGCATACATGCTCCGCACACAGATTTTTACAAGAGAAGAAGAAAAAGAAGAAAAAGGAAGGGACACGTAATTCAAACAATAGTTAGCCTAATTATGCCAATATTATTAGGTCAGTTTGATGTTTAAACATTCATATTTAATTAATTAATAATTTCATCAATGAACGATGACGCTTTTTCCCAATGAACGTATTGATTCAGGAGAGCGAACGGATATCGTGCCAATATATGGTCATTTAAAAAAAAAACAATAAACCATTACTGAGCCCGTCAACTGGATCAAGTAGTAGGTGTTATTATTTAGGAAACAGGATTAATGGATGTGTAGGATTTAATCTATGGTCCACACTCCGAACCGAAGGTGGCGGTAAAGCTCCTATTACGCTGTTTGCCAACCGCCGTTAACACACAAGAAGAAGACGAAGGAGACGAAGCAGCAGAAGAAGAAGAAGATGGAGAAATATGACAGTAAGCTAATTTGGTAAACAGACAGCTAGCTGGTAAGAATAAAGACGTAATGCCACCAAATTATAGCATAGTTTAGCTGTTCATTGTGTCAGGTTAAAAATTGCACCGTCATTTGGGTTAACAATTGGCTTTAATGTTGTAGTTTGGCTGTCGTAGCTTGAACTTGCTACGCTTATGTTAGATGTTGGTGATGGGCTATGTTAGCTAACAGTTAACCTTTGTTGACATTTCGTTAGTTGTCGTACCATATGTTTCTACAATGGACCTGACCATTGCTTCGCAATTTACGTTCGATACTGAATGTTAGCTAGAAGTAACATTGCTTTATTTTCTCTGACTCTTTCTCTCTTAATTACCTTTCCATTCACACCTTGTCTTCCAGACCCTTAAAAGCTTGGCGTTAAACAATGTACCAGTCAAGATGGGCCAGACGATGTGTATATGCTCCCGTGGCTCCCTCACCATCGATAACAAAAAATATTACTTTGTCCAGAAACTAGACGAAGGGTAAGACAACATTTTGACATTGTTTGTTTTAAACTCCACTTAACTCCACCTTTAAGGTTACGTATGGTGATAATTTACATTTTTTTTTTTGGCAGCAATTTAATAAAAAGACAAATTGATCCTACTAGCCAATGTCTAGTGTAGTCCAAAACGTTTACAAACACATCACTGAGCCTCACTGTTGCACTGGGTGACAGCTTTTGGCATTAAAATGAACACAGGCAGTTTAGATAATTTTCTTCCATATATCACCCTGGTGCGGTCAAGACAGACTAACACACCTAATATCAGTTGAAAAGAGTCCACAAAATTCAATATATATAGTCCGATTGAGGAACATCTCTGAAAAATGTGATGCTCGGCTGTTAAGGGAAATTTAGTTTGTTTTCAAAGATTGACATCTTTGGAAATAACAAACTGGAGCTGAGAACATTGAGAGACAGACAACTACATTTATGAGCATTTATCCTTAAAGTCTAATTGAGATGGGTTTGCTCCCAAACTCATATCTCTGTGTCCTCTTCTCAGGGGGTTCAGTTATGTTGATCTGGTAGAAGGGGCAAAGGATGGGCGCTTCTACGCCTTGAAGAGGATCCTGTGCCATGACCGTGAAGGCCATCAAGAGGCTCAGACAGAAGTGGAGATGCATCAGACTTTTAATCACCCCAATGTCTTGAGCCTGGTGGCCCACACCTTTGTTGATCGTGGAGGCAAGACTGAAGCTTGGTTACTTCTGCCTTATATTCGAGTAAGTTGGTGTTGCAGTTAGTGTGTCCACAATAAACCTATGGGATATCATCAGATTCTGATGCGTTACTATGTTTGTGTCAACAGAAAGGCAGTCTGTGGTCTGTTCTGGAGAAGCTAAGGGACAAGGGGAGCTGTATGCCTGAAAAACAGGTTTTGCAAATCCTGCATGGCATCTGCTCTGGACTCAAGGCCATTCATGAAAAAGGCTATGCACACAGGTAATATGTCTCCACATACACATGAACACAAAAACGAACATTTACATGCATAGGACCAGCATGAAAACTCTCGCAAAGGCTTCGAGTGCCACACCAGAAACAGATGCATCACAATTAAACAAGTTAATCTGCATGCTAATTTACACTAGGTCGTACCTCATAAAGTTATCCAAAACAGAAAAAACTGATGATATTGATACATATGCTTTAACACTTAATCTCACTGATAGGGAGACATATTCTTGAAATGCCTCCAATCTAAATATAAATGCACAGAGCTGTTATCGTATCGATTAGTGCTCAAAGTGGATCTCAGCCTAAATTCTGCCAAATCAGTCCAACTGCAGGCTCTCAGTAAGGAATAGCATACTTGCATGTTAAACGTTTTGCAGCCATATTGATGTTGTATCTACCAAGTGAAAAAGGCATGTTTTGGTTACCCGTAATACATAATTACATTCTTGTTTCTTTGTTTGATTTTATGGTTTGGAGTTTATGATAAATTGAATGTGTAAAGATTTGGGAACCTTGCCAATCAGCGCTTAATGTACAACATGTAGTTTGGCCCAGAGACCATCTTTTAACATTCAAGTCATAATTTGCTCACTTTTACAATAGGCACGTTTGGTTTGTTTCTCCTTCATACTGGCACATTTGCAGACATCTAAATGGTGCATCTGCTATAATTTGACAGAGACCTCAAGCCCACAAATGTGCTTCTGGATGAGGATGACAGGCCACTGCTGATGGACCTGGGCTCTATGAACCGTTCCAGGATTGAGGTAATCACATAGCAACTTACAATATGAGTGGTTGGCAACAAACCTTTTTGTTTTCATCTTATAAACATTTGATCCTCTAAATGATTCTCATCCTGTGATGAAATTAATGGGACTGAGTTAATTTCAGGTTAGAGGAACCAGAGAAGCCATGACCATTCAGGATTGGGCTGCCCAGCGGTGCACCATTTCCTACAGGGCTCCTGAACTCTTCAATGTAGAGAGCCACTGCATTATAGACGAGCGTACTGATATCTGGGTAAATAGTCGTGTTCATTCCTTTTTGTATGTTGTGCTTGTTGTTTTCTTTAGGTGACATCAGTTAGTGTGAGACCAAGTGTGAATGTTACTGTGAACTGTACTGTGTTACTTCTCATAATCCTCCAGTCACTCGGCTGTGTGCTGTATTGCATGATGATGCTGGAGGGACCGTATGACATGGTATTCCAGAAGGGGGACAGCGTTGCCCTAGCTGTCCAGAATCCAGTGACCATCCCACAATCTTGCAGGTTCGTTAGAACATTATATTACAGTGAAACATGGAGAAAGTCTCCTGTTGATTTATCAGTTTCTATTACTGCCACGGATAGTGGTAGGAATCCCAACATTTGAATGCCTCCGCACTGGGTTGTCCGTCCTTTCGTCTGTCCGTATCATTCCCGTGAATGCAATATCTCAGGAACAACTGGAGGGAATTTTCTTCAAATTCAGCACAAACGACTACTTGGACTCTTGGATGAACTGATTCGAATTAAGAGGTTACTCTCCCAAAAACACGCTTGGCCATAACTCAATACTTTGTTTGCTAACTTTGACAATTTAAAACAAATGTCTAACAGGATCGAATGATGAAGTCATGACATTTTGCACAGACAATGATCTAGATGATGATCTAGTTTCCATTGAGAAGTTCATCAAAAGTAATTGTAAGTAGGCGTCACTGGTTTTTAGGATGTACTGTATACCAGCAGCCCCAAACAAACTCAATTGACAGACAATAACAGTCTTTTGAATGTGCTCAATTCATATTTTCTATAACTTAATACGGATCAAAGTTAAGTTGTGATTTGGTCTCTGGTTTGTCTTGTGTCTAGTTACTCGGAGGGCCTGCAGATGCTGCTGAGCTCCATAATGGTGTCAAATCCCCAGGAGAGACCGAACATCAACTGGGTTCTTGACCAGGTACAGGACCTGCAGAGTCGCAGCCCCAACACCCAAACAAACATGGTCTGATCTTGCACGGCGCTCTGGATGGGGGGGTCCCTCGGAAATCTTTGCACACATAAACGAACCTCTATTATATTGAGCCTGAAAATCTTTCTTTTATTTATTGATTTAAGTGTTAAAGCCTAGGTGCAGACTTTCTCCCAGCGTGGAGAGCTTGGCAACAGTTAGTTTGAATAATAATCCAGTCTGCGTATCACAGTGGACTCTTGTCATCATCATAGACTGGATCTGAAGAATTTGAAAAGCCTTAAATATATTTTGACGCTGCAATATAACGCGAAATGCTTCTAATAATGAAGCGGCTTTACCTTGTACCCACCCCTCATGTCTGTCTGTTCAGTGTTAGGCTGGAACCAGCATCCTGTTGGCTTAGCATAAAGACTGGAAAGTGGGTCCAAAGGTAACAAAATCCACCCTTCTAAAATGCCCTCATTATCATATACTATTTTGTTTAATTTGATTTAATGGAAGAAAAGGGATAACAGAAAAGCTTTGCCAAACTTTCCGGTGGATGAAAATGATCCCGAGGTTAATACATATCAGATTTCATTCCCTACCAAGAAGGAAGATGGTTCCCTTTATTTATTTTTTTAATCTTTTGTATCTTAATACCTGAGTTTTGTGTGTGTCATCTTGTGGTTACACGTGTGTGCCGTAATCATCGATATTCAACTTTGCCTTCAGCTTTCCTCCACACCTTCAACCATACTGTTTGTCTCTACTGGGGAAAGTAAAGAGGCAGAGTGCTCCTCACCTGCAATGCTGCATTTAAACACATAGAGGTGCTCCACCATCACTGTTCCCTGATCCACATATCGACATGTTGGTGTTTCCGTCTGTACAGTCGATAATGTGTGAACAGGCTGGTTGTAAAACACAGCAAAGAGTGTCTGCTTACATAAAAATATTCTAGGGGGGAGAGAGAGAACAATAGAAATTTACTTTTAACCAAATGACTGATGTTTTTAGTAATTCTGTCAAAATCATTGTCATATCTTAGTGTAACCTTTTTCACTTTGACTGTAATGCTTTTTTTTTTTTAAATGTTTCCATTTGAGCTCAGCTTGTGTTTAATTCTGGGTTTCTTTACATGTGAATCTGGTCTCACGCTTTTGTTCTCTCAGGGTTCAGGTTCTGATAGTCTTATTTAGTAAACCTAAATGGTACCTATTTAAAAACATTATTATATTGAATAATACTTTTGGCATTTAAGTGAAGATGAACGCTTTTGTAAGTGTGATGCAGTGATATTGGACCATTTTAGAATTAAAATAATGTACACAGTTAATTGTTGGAACGGTAATGGGTATACTTGTTGAAACACATGATCTTTTTATTGCTAATTTTTGGTGTCGGATGACTAAGAATGTTTGTGTTGTTGTTGATGGTGAGCCGATACTGATAGACAGCTGATTTGCAGCTGCTAAACTACGGGATTTTTTAAGTGTACTGATGAAGTTCACAGATTAATAAGTGAGAGTGTGTTATTTGATTATGGAAAATTCTGTTGGAATCTGTCTCATCTCTTATTCACTGCACATTAAAGGATAAATAAACATTATATATGTAGCACTCTGTATACAGTTTTTTTATATATATTATTGTGAAATAAAACTGCATCCTATATTTAAAATGTAGTTGGGCAAGAAAAGTATGAGAATCAATATTCAATTACCTGTACTACTTATTCATGGTATCCACAATGTGGCCAAAAGTATTTGGACAGAAATTGTAGTTAGTTGGTTCAGTTGCATATAATCAAGCATAAAACTACGACGTCTACATCAACAAAGGTACATTGCAAAGAAGAATTAAGTAAAGGTTGTGTCGAAAGTTAATAGATTCATGATTCTGAAAATTCAAAAGTCTGGTACTTTTATGTATTTAATTACTGCATTGCTCTTTTAGTTATGTATTAATGTGTATCATTTTATTCTTGTTGGTCCAGGAAATATGAACTAGTTTAATCCATAACAGAGCATCATATTTTATAATCTAATATGTTTTCTATGTAGAGTATTAACTAAAGCGTAATTTACGTATGCATTTGGGGCTGAGTAGAATTATAAAGTAGCATGAAATTTAACCGGTAAAGTACATGTAGGCTACTTAGTTTAATCCCACCACTGTTTGCCAGATTAACCCGGGTCAGCTGTGAAGCGAAGCGCCGCTGAATGCGACTGCCGAGTGCTGAGGTGTGTAAAATATAATGTGTACTCTGTACATTAGTGTCACGTTACTGGAGTTTCTAACTTTGATACAACACTGTGAAAAATAGTGATATTGAGAAAACGACATTGAGTGCAAAACATTTTTGATTTTCATGTGTGTGAGTGTGAGAGAGCTGTTGTGTTGCTGTCGTGGAGAAGAGGAGAAACAGCAGCTGGTGTCTGTTTTGATCCTGTTGAAAATGAATATTGATACCATTTCAAAAAATCACTCCCACGTTCCAGACTTTGTTGGAGCGACATGACATTGATTTCCATGGCAGAGCGGCGGCACTCAAGCCCCCGAGCTCACCATGCGCCGTGCCAGTCACTGAATGGAGTGGCGTTAAACACATTGGCCCCTGGAGTCGTGGAAACGTGTTGTTCTGTTAGAGTGATGAATCACGTTTTACTATCTGGCAGTCCAATGGATGAAACTTGGTTATGTGACTCCAGGAGAACGCTACCTCTCGGAATTCATAACCGTTAAGTTTAGTGGACGAGGAATTTAGGCCTCAATATTCCCCTGGGTGCCCCCAGTGTCACCTTTATACTTGATGACATCACACGTTTGAGTTTTTGCACTCTAGTTTTTGGTTTTTGAAGAGAATTGCTCGTGTTTACAGATATTTTAGACAATCTCAGACCTCAGGATTAACATGTAAGATCTTTGAAAATGGGAGCGAGGCCTCAACACCGCACATCTCTGTAGCCAGGTTACCAGCTTAAAATGTGTTTTTCCTCAGCCGTTTCACCTTAATTGAGTGTGATATTAAAACTTTTTTTTATTAAGTTGGCTCAGACTAACACAACCTTACCTGACAGTATTTTGAGCCCTTGTGAGTGAGTGAGTGAGTGAGTGAGTGAGTGAGTGAGTGAGTGAGTGAGTGAGTGAGTGAGTGAGTGAGTGAGTGAGTGAGTGAGGGAGTGAGTGAGTGAGGGAGTGAGGGGGTAAACTTGGAAGCAAAAATCAAACTGCTCATGTTGCAGGATTTACAACCATAACGTCCACTCAGATCGGTGAGATGTCACACTTCACTGCTGTCCCAATTACTTTCAAAGGTAATTCCGACCACCAGGCGCGCACACACACACACACACACACACACACACACACACACACACACACACACACACACACACACGCACGCACACACACACACACACACACACACACACACACACACACACACACACACACTGGACGACTGACCGGTCATAAAGTATAAATAACATCCCACATATTTACAGTGCATATGCCCTTTTATACACAAACACCCTAAGGATTCATTACACTTGCATTAATGACATCCCTGCTGATTTCTTTCTGAGGCCCATCTACAAATGCCAGACTCCCCTGGGATTGGGTCTAGGACGGAGCTGTGTTTATGGGTTCAACGTGTGCCCACACAGACACACCGTCACACACCTTTTTATATTCACTATCAGCTGCCTGCGAGGGGCTGAAATGATGTCATACAACAAGGTCAACTCGATGTTCGCCTGCGTTTTAGCACCAATTTCATGTGCTTTTGCTTCTTCGGTTGGGGGGAAGCATCGGCGGTTTGGGTCTTGAGTGTGTGCTTAGTCTGTAACCCAGCTGCAATCCTCAAACACAAACACACTTTAGCTCTCACACCATAAACCATCTGTGGGCTTTATTGATTTGGCAATGAATCAATTAGTGAATTATTTAATTAGCAAAGCATTATGGGTCAGCACAGAGCTGCTCTCATCCTGCAGTGTTTCTAGGTCTCTTTAAATCATTTTACACGTATGTTTTGGAGCTCATGTATGTGAGAGGCAGCAAGAATGGCCGTACAAAAGTTTGGTCAATACAGCGATTCAGACATGATACCTTGTAAAGTCGCCCAGTAAAGTTTCTGCTGTTACTTTCCCAGACGAGGGATCCTATTGCTTTAAAGCTTTATGTGTACGGACCCAGAACTTGTGCTGTCACTCAAGTCCAAATTAGCTTTGGCTGCTGCCGAAAGAGGGAGAAATATGGACGTGACGTCTGCCCCGTTGAGTGGATGAGTTACGACTTGTGTTTGTGATGGAGGCGTTCTTTCCATCCAGGGCCTTTCTTTGTGCTCATTAATTCATGGGAGTGTTTGGGTTAAAATGCATAATGAGTTCATTAAGGGGGATTGGCGTAATCAGGAAAGGTATTGCCTTAATTACTGGCTCAGGGCCAGACCTATCCGTTCTCTGAGAGATCGGCAACCCACCCTGTCCACAGAGCTCGCTAATTTAATTAAGTGTACAAAATGCTACACCCTAACGTCGCCCTCGGGGGCAATTATGGCACTAGAGATTGAAAGATCTCAGCCGGGGGTATTTTACTTACTGGCAGGAGATTGCCTGTGTCAGTTAGCTGATTGCATTGATTATATTGATTTGTAACAGCTTTTCGGGTAATTCCATCTGCAAAGGTGAGAGCAACACATTGGCCGGGGGACTTTTTTATTTATTCTTTCTTTATTTAGACCTGGACTCTTTTGCCAAGTGATTAGATGAAATGGAGCTCCACAATAAGTCTTTTAAAGTGGGAGTTGGGGAGGAGGATCGATAGTTTTTATTTGCTGTATAAGGTCAGTTGGATGTTATGAATACTTTTAAAGACATAACAACTCTTTCACCTAGAGTGAAAGTGCCGCACTGTTGTGCTGAGGCAGCAGAAAGTGGCTTAAACAGGCAGCCGGGACAAGATCTGAAGCTCAGAAGTCAGACGGGCTGGATTCTAGTTCACCTCAATCGCAAAAGCCATCGCGTTGAGATGGATTCCTTCATTTCTGATCTTCCACTGAATTTCACAGAGCTGGATTTACGCCTCCTCGTCTTCTACTAGAAAGTTGCCTGCACGTTTTTGTTAGATAACTTCTATTAAAAGTTTTATTTTTTTTTAGTTTTACGTTTATTCATTTCAGCAAAATCCTTTTTTGTTGTTTTTACCATCAGACCTCTATGTTAACATGAAAATCAGGCTTTTCCGGGTCGTAACAGCATTCTCAAAAACAATGATGGGTTGTTGAAATGATATAAAATACTAAATCTTTGTCACGAAGCACTTCTTCAGGTTAGAATTTAATATGGCAGACAAATATTGTTTATTTACATACATGAAATATTTGTTTCAATCCACCAATTCTGCATTTCCCTCAGAAATATATCGCAGGGCGCGCAGTTGGCGGAGTGGTTAGAGCGCATGCCATGTACGAACGTACATACGCAGCCGACCCCGGTTCGAATCCCGGCCGGAGGTCCTTTGCTGCATGTCACATCCCCTCTCTCTCTCCTCATGTTTCCGATCTATCCACTGCTAATAAAAGGCGTCTATGCCTCAAAAAAATCTTAAAAAAGAAATATATCGCAGAGTTGAACAGAACACAGGCAAATAAGTCAGAATCAGCTTTATTTGTCAAGTATATTCACACCAAGAAGGAACTCCAAAGATAAAGATAAACCGCTTTGCATTTGGGGAGAAATTGCAAAATAGGACAGAGAGTAAATGAAGAAAAGGGAATGTGCATCATTTGCTTTTTGTTTTTGTGGCACAGATCCTGACACCACATAGACCAGCATTTACAGAGCGCCTTTTTTAGTATCCAGACCACTCAAGTGCTGACAGACATTCATACACCGATGACAGAGGATACAAGATGCCACCTGCCATTCAGGATCTTAGCCCAGTCATTCACTTTCTTCTGGGATCGACCCGCCAATCTTCTGATTGGAGGACGAACCGCTCTAACTCCTGACCCCTGTGTTGTACTTAATTTTTTATAAATGTCTATGCTTAAGTTTTGTTTTCTTCATTTGTTTCCTAGCTGTGCAGTGCGTTGATGTCTCACTGTGTCAAGGTAGTGAAACGGCTTCTATACGGTCGATGAAAGAAAGAAATGTGTCAGAATAAATTAGTTCTAATTACAGACACGTGAGCTTTGCCCAGCGTGATAAAGGAAAAGGGAGGCTAATAGTTTGATGAGCAGTTCATCAGGGCTGATTAAGAGGATGGGATGACAAGATAATCCAGAGGTGGTGCGGTCATTAACGGTGGCCAAAGAGCAAATTAGCTGATTAAACAACTTCCCGCCCAGCCAATGCCCAGCGCGCCGAAGGGAGGGGCTTCACGAGTGATGGATGAGGAGGCGTGGAGGAAGTGTTTATGTCGCTTGCCAGTGGAGTTGCCACTGAATGAGTGAAGTGTCTTCATCAATTTGGAGCCATTACCATGTCAAAAGGAGAGGATGGTGCTGGAGGGAGGGGAACAGACTGGGGGAGGAGAGAAGCAGAAAGCCATCTGCATACTACAAGCTTATTCATTCTCCCTCTCTCAATCACACACACACACACACACACACACACTCCTCCAGCCCCTCCCTCCCTGCAGGCCAGTTTACCGTAAGGCCGTTTAATTTTCCTGAAATAGGGCCGTGACAGCTGTGTCATGCTGATGAGAAGAGTGGCGGCCTGTCACATCTCCGCCGCCGCTCCAATACTGCAAGAACCTCATCCTCCTCTTCCTCCCCCTCCTCTTCCCTTTTTCTGCCTTCTCCTCCTCCCGTCTCTCCATCCTTCCTTGTGAGATTTCAACGCTGCTCCTCAAATAAACGCAGCAGTCCCAGTCTGTTAAACCGACGTAGGGGAGGGGCATCGATTGATGTTGGGGGAAAAGGACAAAAGTAATAACTGGGAGCTGTTTTTTATTTCACTCGCATTGATTGTTATGGGTCTCTTTATCATCTGACCCGGCTCAATTATGCCAATTGGATCGAGCAGTGACACTGTGAGGTTGCGAGGACGGTGAAATGGAACGCGGCGAGCGAGAGGGTGTGAGGAAAGGTGGAGTAAAGATGGTGGAGATGAGCGTAGAAGGAGCTTGTTGGAGGAATATACGCATCACTTAGGATGTATCACCCTGCACGGAGAAGGACAACCATTTAAATGTTAGTGATGTCATTTCCACCTGTCAGTCACGTCGGGTGCAATAAATGTGGAGCCATTACATAAATGAGATGTTGACGTGACCCTTTATATGCATGCATGCATGCAGACGTCTCCTTAGTTTTAAGTAAATAGGCTAGAATACAAATCTAGCAAATGACCAGAACCCGTCGTGTTTATCCAGAACGTCCAACAGCATCAGATCTACATGTATTATGTCTGTTTGTTTGTTTCTAGTAAATTAATATAAAAAGCTAGTGGCTGGGATTTCTTTCAAAACGACTCATCTTGATGTTTTGAGTTGTTATCTCTCACAGCAACAACACATATCTTACTATTCCTCCACTATTACATAATGCAATCAAATTTGTTGAAAGAAATGTTACATTTTAAGGCATTTTTACCCCTTACACTCCTTCCCAGAATGCCTTTCAACAAACAGACCGGTCCTGAAGTAGATGTGTTGTATGTTCAGAGAGACATTAACAACTTAAACCAATAATACCTTTAAACTCAAGGTTGATTACAGGATCGTTTTATCAGTCTTGTGGGTTATCCCACCCAGTAAGTATTTTTTCTAGTCGGCCGCACTCCCTCCGCCATTCAAGCTGCTGCTGTTTGATCATTTGCCGATAAACATGAAGGAGAATAGCTGCTGTCTGCACTCCGAAAGTCTCTTTTTCCTCATTGATACTCGCACACTTTTGGCAACAGCTAATGCAGCTGTGATAATTATAGTATAGTGAAAGAGTGGATGTTTTTGTAGGGCAATACCCAATTATGTAGTTGCATCACACTGTAGTATAATTATAGAAATTGTTGTTTATTGGCTTTTGTTAATTTCAGTTCCTCAAAAAAATCCCCAATCCTCTGATCATCGGCATTTGCATAGTAATGATTTGTAAGAAAGACACCAATACCTTTATTAAAGGTCATATTGATAACATTTTTATCGAGCACCAGCTGTGTTGTGACATGAATGCAAGGGGGGAGTGTGAGAGCGACATCTAGTGGCTGGATGTTATCAATGTTGTCAATAGCACCTTTAAACATTTAAAAAAGTCATTTTCTCTAATGCCAACCTGAGACATGTAATCCATTCATTTGCTCATTGCACGTCCTGTAACACACATAATTGAGTTTCCTCCTTCAGGGTACTCTACAAAAGCAATACACATAACATCAGAGTACCAGTTTCTGTATTACGTTGAATCCAGGAGTTAGGAATATTTGTATTTTAAAAAAAGAGGATAACGGGAGCCGCCGTCTTCCATGCGTTAGATGATAGAACCTTTACAACAGGCTAAAAATACACCGTTTATCTGCCTGTTTTATGACTGTGACTGAGGGAGTAATCATTTGACACATTTGATCACTGTGGTGTGAGATCGTTACACACTTGTCTGCGAATAATCTTCGATCTTTGTGTGAACGAAATAGTAACTGAGCTTCAAATATTACCAAAGCTCGAAAAAATCATAAAAATAGAAAAGTCAAACTCTTGCACATATCTCTGCCCACATACAAACACGGGTATCTGTAGGAACACGCAGGCATGCGAGTTCATGTGTGTCCTACACAAACAGTGGATGGAGCCGCTGTGACTACGCCTCTACTTGGGACTGTATTAATGATGCCAGCCGCTTTGATGCTGTCAGCCAGACGGATTGCCCTGCTCTTAACCCGCTTTTGAACCCAGCGTGCCACACAAAAGCCAGCTGTGCGCCTTCACACCAGTGCAAACACTTATTCACATTAATGCTACTTTATTCACCGTCATCACTTCGCCAGTGAAGGAAGGACACGTTGATTTTGAGTCAGCATTAAGCTTATATGCCCCTCGCGCTGAAAAACGGGCTGGATTAGAAAAAGTCAACAGCGCAGTGAAAATGGAAAAGCATTATCATCATATGTCGATTAGCTCAGCGGCCCTGGGAACGCAAATACAGTTATTACGACAACAGATGGATCAATGTGGGAAGTATTTTGCAGTTCGACACAAATGTTCCTGTTTTTTTAAACATTTTAATAAATCGATTTGCTGCTTCGTGGCTGCGGATAGTAAGAGAAGCAGGTGGTCACCTCGCTGTGTTGTTACACATCGTCAGACTAGAATCTTAACATACACATACAAACACGTAAGTATGCTATAAACAGTGCCTACATGCTGATGTTTAGGGGTATCATATTGATGGTAATCATCTTAGATGAGCGTTTTAGCATGCTCACTCTTACTAAATAGGTTTGAATGGAAATCATTATGGTGCCACAAAAGGGATCAACTAAGTTGCTGCAGTACATATTCTGGGGAGCGTGCATGTGTGTACAATATTTCATGCCACGGAATCCAATAATAGAGATATTTTACTTAAAATGTCAAAATATCAACCTTGCGGTGACAATAGAGGAAAAGTCAGAGGATGCAGGCTTCATCCTCTGGGAATCATGAATGTCTGAACAGAATTCAATGACAATTCATCCAATATTTGGTGAAATATGTTGGTCATGATCAAAGCAGTGAACAGACCGACAACCCCATCCCTTAAGTTTCAGACTATTTCGTCATTCATCAATCCCAGTGGTGTTTCTGAGTCTGATTGTGATGATTTTCATGCATTTTTGTGCTTATTTGGGGCCTTTAATTAATATTTAAACCTAAACAAATATTGGCAAGACAAGAACTGTCTGTAATTAAGCAGAGTGTGATGTGACCAAACAGCCATTTGAATCGGTAGAATAAAAATGTATGATCAAAGTAGTGTAGCTGGAGTACTGTAAGGTTTAATATTGAAGTGTAAAGTCCCATTAGAACAGAAAACCGTCACTTTGCAGTTTACAGAGCTGAGGTGTGAGATGAGGGGGGGGGGGGGGGGCTGCTGGGTTGGAAGGTCAGAGTCTCTCCTGCTGCAGGAGGAGGGGAGGCAGTAGGTGTGGGTGGGTACGTGGAGGGGGGATTTAATTAGAGCGAGTGCCTGCTACCCCCTCTGGTCTCCTGCTCCACGTTACTACTTGCTGCCAAGGGTTAACTGGCCTGATAAATGGGATCAGTCACACATGTACACACACACACACACACACACACACACACACACACACACACACACACCTATCTACCTGCCTGTGCTGCAGAGAGAGAATGACTAAGGCCTGTATGATACTAACTAAATGGCCAAAGTTGTTTGTCGGTTGCGCTCCCCACCTCCATATTGAAACACATCAACCACTATTGGATATGAATTTGGTAGACGTTCGTGGTCCCCAGAGGATTCATAATACTTCCCTTGGCGATCTCTTATAAGATTTGACTGATTGAAATATCTTGACGATGAAAAAATAGAAAGATTGACGGGGAATTCTGACTGGTATTCATCGTCTCACTCAGGATGAATTGTTATATTGTTGTTATCCCCTGACTTTTCATCTATAGCGCCATCATCAGGTTAAAATGATTATTGGCCAATATTGTACGACTTGTTTTATGACCCATCAGCCTCAGCTTTGAGTTAACTTTATTTATATACTTTTCAATAACAGCACTTCCAAAATGCTTCCCAGATGATGAAACATGCATTATATTGTACACAACATAAAAACAAAGAGGCTACTCTGTGATATAACAAGCATTGCAATTGCAAACAGCATACAAAACTACATGAGTGTTTTATTAATTTTTAAATGTTGTATAGACTCTGATATTCCATAGTGTCAAACGCATGTTCCCACTTTGTTCTGAGCCTGGACCGGAGGATAATTAAAAGTAATTGGTCAGAAGATATGAGCAATCTTGATACAGAGCATTGGGCTCAGAAGTTCATAAATATCAGAGGGTGAAATACCATGAGGACTTTGAATGTGATCAGGAGGACCTTAAACTGAATTCTGAATCTTACAGGGAGCCAATTTAAGTGTAGAAGAAAGAGTTAGTCCGAGGCCTGGCTGCTTCGTTCAAATGGAAGTCGAGAAATTGGACCAGGGTCCGACAACTCTGCTCCATGGACTAAGAATCTGTGGAGCTAACAAGCATGTTAGCAACATCATTAACTAGCATTATCCCTTCAATGCTGGACTTCTGCTCTTAGACCATGACCTTGGACCATGATGACCACAGGGGCAGTCATAGTTCCTGCTATTTCTTGCTCAATAGCAAAGGTAGGATAGCATGATGATGTGAGCATTTAGCACAAAACACTGCTGTGCATAATCATGGCTATAGATGCTAAGACTTGTTTATCTAGCACTGTAGAGAGCAGTCTTTCTTTAATATAACACAGACCACAGTCATGTAACATATAGATATCCTCTATAAGTAATGTTCATGTATGATGCTTAAATGCATCTAAAGATACTTGAATTGAGAGTTCTGACAACGTCTCTACATGTCTCAGTGTCTTCAGGCTGCTCACTTCCTGTGTGGTGTAACACGCCTCACTGAAGGGAAGTATGTTGTACACCAACACTGTGTTTTTTCATAAATCTTCAGTCCTAATCAAAGCGGAGGCCGCGTCCATTAATAACCCAGTGTGGTTGGCCTGATGACAGAACACAATGCACCTAATGGAACAATTTATTTCCATAATGCTGCATTGTCAGGGCAAGCACACAGCCGGCGGGAGGGGAACGGCAGAGTAAAGGAGACGGTGCAAGAAAACAGAGAGGACAATGAAGGACTTTAAAGGCACATTCAGTGAGTTTTAAAACAGTAACGGGCACATAGTAATATTTAATGGTATAACTTGCAGACAGAATGAAAATGAACTACGATCTTAACTTTATTTTATCTTTAACGACAAGCGCGTGGTTTGTAATAACCTCATTGAGGTTTGGGAATGATTTTAGTCAAAACCTGACTTGTGAGGCCTTCAAAAGCATCCAGCCTGCTGCCACCTTTGACCTGCAGAGCTCCTCCTCCAAGCAGGTGTCCAGCTTCACCTCACTGCTCCACCAGTCCCCACTGGGAGTTAACACCTATAGGCCCAATGGAGGGAAGGGAGGCACAGGAGAACCCAGACTTTGTGGTGCAGGCTGTCAGCCTCCTTTGCAGTAAAATTAACGGTTTATTAAAGGGAATCTGGTGCTCAGAATACCATTTTTGTCCACAGGGACTGCCAAAATCAACAAAAGGTTGCCTGTAGTAGTTTTAACTACATCCACTGTCTGTGCTTAGCTTGCAGCTGGTGAAGCAGCACCACCGGAGCCAGGACACAGGCTCAGTTCACCAACCCCGGCATAGTGATAGAGCTGTGAACAGCAGGACGTAGATGTTCTAATTAGTGGCTGAAGTTTGTGTCGGGCTGGCACAGTGTGAGACAGAGCAGCAGACAAATCACTTACTGACCACTTCATCATCTTGGCTCCGACAGAACAGCCAATTATGTTTTTCTAATTCCTCAGTTAGCTTGCTCTTAACCCGTCCCGGCTTGGCACATCTGGAACATTTCCTCAAAATCCAATACGTTAGCGCACCAAGAGCAAATATCAACAACAAGTGCTAATCTCGAAAGGATATTTGAACAAAACCAAATGTCAATAAACAAGAGATTTAGCTGTGTAAATATGGCAGGTGTAGAACTTTGTGTCCCGGAAAAATAATTTTGGGAGTCGTGGAAAGAGGATGTCAACTCAAGTGCTTCACTTTACTGTGAAGTGTTTTACAACACAAAACCACCAAAAGACAATAAAAAAAAAAAACCAAGAGAAAAACAAACAACATTTCAAAGGCTCAAGTAAGGTGGAATCATAAAATCAAATTTACAACGGTGTGAAAGAAGATGAAAAGAAGGATACGTATGTATAAGCTTATTGGCAACTAAGGGAAATTCCCTTATGGCGGCTTATAAAAGACAATAAAGGAATGTATGACTAGTTGTGAAGGTCAGAGATTCTAACTTAGGCCGTAGTGTAAATAGGAAAACATACAGTATGTTTATACAACCCTTATAAAGGAAATATAGTACACCTAAATTACAGACAACCTCAGTGGAGGAAGTATGGAGCCACATAAAAAAGATTTGCATTAATGTACAAAAAAATAGACTAGATAGCCAGTCGTGGTTTATATTCATTCAATTAAACATCACAACAGTGCACCTTTCTACTGTATGTCTTAAATGTTTTAAATTAAAACTATGATTTAAAAAAAACAAAAAAAACATATACAGTCTTTTTTTTCTCTTTTGACACTTTTTTTTCAACATTTTTAATCCAATCGACACTGAAAATTTGCCCTTATCTTATTATTTGTGACAGGGTGACTAAAAATAATTTAGGCCCTGATTGAGCACAAGATAAAGATTGAGCACATGTAGTTTATCGGGAGGAGGGGCAGATTTTTCAAACCAATTAGCACACTGACAGAGAGGGATGAGTCCCTGACCTCTCTACCCTTGCAGCCATAAACAGAGCAAATATAATGAACAAGGAGGAAAGATAAGAGCAGGGAATCCGACAGATTGTATTTAAACTTTCGTTTCCTCAAAGACAGTGGCTCAGTGTATTGTGCTGTGATATCAAACGAGGCAAAAGTTAGGAAGTTATTAAAAGTCAGACGAGGCTAACTCTCTGTATCGCTCGTCTTGTCACCTGGGAAATGCACTAAGATGAAGCTAAATGTACAGAGATCCATCTGTTGGTACTCTGAGGGCATTTTGGCTGTTCTGTCACTTCGACAGCTCTGTTTCGGAAGGAGCCGGACTGACCGCACTTTGTCACACCTCTGACGACGTTTTGATCAATTGAGAGCCATTAAAACACACAACAATGCCGTGATTTACATCTGCCACAATTTCATAGATTGACAGATTTAAGCAGCACTCCATTACTCTATTGACAAAAGGCAAGTGACTGATCAATTCATTTAAATTTTTTTTTTTTTTTTTTTTTTGGACTATTGACTGCGTCCTCACAGAAATTACCTGATGGGAGGCGGCACTATGAGCATTACCACAAAGAGGTTCATTTGCTTAAAAGATTAGCCTGATGTGTGATTGAATTTCCTTTCTGTGATTTGCATCGCCCCTTACACTCCACTCACAGCAACTCCTTCAAGTAGCAGAAAAATCTAAGGATTCTCAGGATCTGTTAACTCAAAGTGTTACGAACGATGCGTTGTGCTTAAGATATATATACAGTATATATATATAGTTGTCCTTCCTGTCTGTCCTCAGAATCACTGTCAGTGCTTCGTCTGAGCAGTCGATGCTGGGTTCGTTGCTGCTCAGTGCGCACAGCAGGCCAGGGATTTCCATATAGACATTTTTTGGTTGGTCTCAGACTAATTAAAGCAAGTAAATATTCAAATATATGGTAGGTTTTCTGAAGCTATCATTTCTAGCTCTTCTAAGAATATCATACATATGTTTAAACGTCTCAAATGTGGCATATTTAAAAGGTAAAGGTTATATTTCAACTGTATCAAATTTCATGACAATCCGTCCAATAAGATGTAGAAACATGTCACTTAAAACCATGTCCACCTTCAAAACAATGTAGGATTCATCCTCTGGAGACCATGCATGTCACAATGTTCTGGCAAAAAAAACAGCCAAATCACTCTGTGGACCAACTTAAAACGTATTGATATTTTGTTAATTCGAGAAGAATTGTAAGTTTAAGAGAAACCGCCCTCTGTGACCTCTGGGTAAGTCAACGGGTAAATTGGGCAATAAGAAGGAAATTACCTGAGGGCTAATGGCAGTGAGTGATTATATCAGAAAGCGTGGCTGAAGCTACGACAAACAACGAGCCTCATCCTCAAAGTAACAATTACATGCAGGTTTAAATGTCATTTCAGAGAGCACAGTGTGGCTAAAAGACATTGTATTCACTCCATACAGTTGAATCAGAGTTGGTCTGCAGAAGGGAGAAACCGAAAGAGCAAACAGCCAACTGGCAGAGATCTTCAAAGCACTTGATGGCTGTGAATATCCTCATAAGTGGCCAGATAATGCATGGTGGAGAGGCAGGGTGAGATAGCAGGGTGAAAGTAATGATGTCTTGTTGTGGCTGATAAGGTGTATTTATCTCCTATCTCCCATGTCTATGCACAATGGGGCCCTTGTATGGGTGATAGTAAAACGCGGGCTGTTAGATGGAAGGATCCATTATATGGTCGTAAAACTCACTCTGGACTGGATGATGTTGAAAGGAAGCTTTTGTTTCCAGTGTGGAAAATAAACAGGTGAGCTGGGAAAGAGATTGGGAAAAGTCACAAGGTTGGAATCCCTCAATTTAGCCGTGAAGCCGACTCTGAACCCTTTGTTGTTTTATTTGGTCTGCATCTACTGTGGTTTATCTGATGTGTCCACTTTATTAAACTGCCATTGATTAGCCAAGATCATATCTGAAAGATGCAAGGGAGATATTCAGATCAGATCATCTTTTATTAGATTAACACGCCGTTTTAATCTGTTTAGATATCTCAACACACACACACACACACACACACACATATATATTATTATATATATATATTATCTAATACAGTGGTTGGGTTAGTTCTGGGCACCAAATAAAGGTTTAGGGGGAATCATGGTTTTGGTTAAAATATGTTCTTTGTTAAGTTTAGGGAACAGTTAAAATAAACTAATTTTAAATTATGGAAAAGTCTATCAAAGTCTGACATGTTGTCGGCCCCTCCTCCCATCCCGACCCCGTTGCTTGATTACGTCACGGTACTTCCCCTTCTGCCCACGTCACGTTTTAACATTAATATATCAGAAACTTGTCCTACAAAGCTCTACATAAGTTTGTCAATTTCTGGCAAACTTTGATGTATTCATCATGAATTTCCTGAAACAAGGGAAATAAACTAATCAATTCAAAATAAATACACGATTCCAGGCTCAGCAATTGCATTTTGTCTGCAGCAGCAGCTCCCAAAGTGTGCGAATGCACACCTGGTTAGAAAAAACTCTGCCAAAGTAGCAGAGACAGACAGGAGGAGATTCACTTCCAGTGGGCTGGATGTCATATGGCAAAGCTCAATATTGGTTAATAAATGATGGGGAGTACGGAGAGCGAGAAGAGAAGTAAAACTCCAATAAATGGCCTTTATCTCCTTAATGAGACAACATTAATTTTGTTCTCAAGGTCTGGCAGAAAGTCAGCTGATTTATCATTCGCCCGTACCGTTGTGGGAGCCGGTCTCTTTACCAGAGGCACCGCACAGAAAGCCCATTGTGCACCCGAGTCATTCATCAAAGCCACAGTCCCTTTGTTGGACTCCAGGCCTGGTGGGAAAACCGGTGCCGGTGGAAATCTGCATGCGTCACAACACGTCTGAGGAGAGCCGATGCAGGAATATGACACATGAATGGGGATGAATCTGCATGTTGGTGAAGACATGCTTCCATATGATCCACGTTATCAGTCCAGCAATCTGTGGAAAGCTCCTGAACTTTCTTTAGTCTCACTTATCAACAGCGTGAAGGGTCTTATCAGCAGGTTAAATAAACCAGCGAGGATCAGTGACCTAGTCGGAGTCAATAATGTGCTGACTAGGGCGGCACACAGAGAGCACAAGAGCACACCGGGATTAGTTTTAGGACCGGGAAGGCTGATTCAGAGCTGTGGTAATGATTGAAAAATATGCCTGTAATTGCTGATAAGCTCTTTAATGTTTCAGTAAACTCCTGTTGGCTGTTAAGTTTACTGACACATAACACGTCGATAAACTCTGCCTTTATAGTGCAACGTCAAGGGCCGGCGGTCTCTTTGAATCAATTGTCTTCTCACGGTGTCTTGCTTTGTTGTGAGCATCATCTACACGCAGGTTTCGGTGGCTGACCCTGACCTCTGTGGGTTTTTCCCTCATGGATCAATATAGGACCGCAACACTATCGCTGCCATTTGTGAAGCAAAACTAAAACAAAATAAATCCAGTTTGTCATTTTAAATTCTGAAGGGCGTCTCTGCTTCTCTATTTAAATGACTTCCGTACATGGAGGAAGTGTTGTACCGGCAATCCCATGATGCAACTGCACTGTGCAGGAAGGTGAGAAAGATTATTTTGGGCTGTTAGTGGATTTCCAGCAGAGTTCCCCTGCAGGAGTTCACTATCAACTAAAGATGGTTTTCCATTAGACCTTTTACATAATTGTTTGACATTGTGTTGAAGAGAAGCCTTTTTAAAAAAATAATGAGTTGATTTTGAGTTTGTCGAGCACCAATATCACCTATAAAGTTGTGTTAAGTCAGATTTCCTCATAATTATTAATTAATTGACTTCCCTTACTTGTTTGCTTGCTGGCTTTATCAGTCTGAATTAAAGATGGAGATTTCAGGCCTGTGTTGGCATTTTGCCATTTTTTTTTATAATTGAATTACTTAATTAAGACAGATAATCTCATTGACACATGGGTTCTCATCCTCAAGATGCACCTTAATATAAAAATGAGTGTTATTGCCTGGTTTATGCAGCAGCAGCGTCCAATGTCTTCAAGGAGAGCGACGGCGCTGCTTTCAGGCACCGATTCAATTTAATCTGCACGCCTCTGTCAACAGGCCCGGGTGACGGATTTACCCGCGGCCTGGCTATTTAAATTACTTTCAAATCATAAAAGCAAAGGGGAACGCGGCTTTGGAGGAGGGCGAGGTTGACGGAAACAGGCAGAAAGCAGCACTGATTTCCCTGGAGCAAATTACCTCTATATCAGCACCAGAGACAGGCGGTAATCTGCCTGACAGGGAGCAGAGGGCGAGAGACACAGAGACACAGTGGTGAAGGAGGGAGAGAGAGAGAGGTGGGTGGACCCGCAAGATCGCTCCAATTTTCTGGAGGTCAGATATGCGCCCACAGACCCATCCACGTGCACCAGCCAATCGCGTATCATGAGTCGGGGTCTAAGAAAGATCCTCCCATCCCATAGTGTTTTATTCATGTCTGCAGAATGGATTTCAATCTCCTGAAACACAGTTTGGAGGAGTTTTGTTGGAGGCTGGAGCTCCAGCAGCTCCATTAGACTTTTATTTCCAATCCCTCATAGTGATTTGATTTAATCATCGGAGTGAATATTCTCTAAGAGGGCTGCATCTAATGATTATTTCAACTATCAACGAATTTTAATTATTTTCACGATTAATCATTTGTTTCCCCCCCTGAAAAAAAAATCTGATTTTAAAAGCTGGAAGCAGTTAATTTTTTGCATTAATTAATGAAAAACCGAAACAATGGATCAATTATCAGAACAATTGTCAATTTTGATGTCGATCAATTAATCCATAGATTTTTTTAAATTTGACACAAACCTCCACCTGGACTTAAGGATGAACTTTTGGATGGTTTGGAGGTCAAAGGTCAAGGTCACCATCTCATTCTTGTCTCGTCCACTTGCACTCAAGGTTGAATCGATTAGATTTTGGAGGTCAAAGTTCACAAAACCCATATTGTGGGCATTATTATTAGTAATATTTATATGTTATTTATGACAGTTTCTCACCAATGTGTAATATGTTAAAATGATGAAGGGATGACCATTTGGATGTGAGCTGCAACACAGTTGACGAGGTGGTGATTCTACAGCCTGCTACTTAACATACACACGAGTCCGGGGCTTCCAGGGTCACGGGGTCATCATACTCAGCACGTTCAGATTTGATTACTTTTGTTTTGACAGCAATGAAAACATTCAGTAGGCTATTCCCACCAGAAGAAGTCTCTGAAACAGCATTTAGACATTCTGCTGGGAAATAAAATATATAGATATTATATATACCGGTAATCACATTTTACTAATAATTGACATTGGCTGCAGCACTTAGTTTTTTTAATCTTTTTTCTTCTTCTTTCTCCTGAGGTTTAATGATAAATATTGAGCAACATATTGGTCTCTCATTTGTTTGCATCAACATGCAGAATCTCAATATTAAAGTCATCGACAGGAAGCATTGTCTGATGTTCTGCAGCACAATGAAACAAGGTTTTCAGACCGTGTCCGGCTATAGTCTGGTAATATAGGTTTTTAGTTCTGTAAGTGAAATAACAGAGAACTTCAGCTGCTTTTTCCAGGTCTTAAAATGGCATTAGTTCACCTTAAGCAGAAGGCCAATTAACTTATAGCCTCTTGTGCCAAGTCATTACACTTTTATATGGTTAGTGTGCAATTCCTGGTCGTAAACTTTAATGGTTGGTATGGCCTGAGTATGAGAATGAAACAAACCATTAATATTAATGATTTAAATACTTAACGCAATGTTGTATTTTATTTATTTATTTATTTTTACTTTGTCCAATCAGAAATCTCCAGGCGGCTGAGTTTGTTGCTAAGGTGTGGAGGGTGTTTGCAGCACCGCTAATTAGTTAGTTGGATATAATTCTTTGTTTATGGCAAGGTAGCTGCAGTCTGCGGTGAGTACGAGGAGCTGGCAGTAAGATAGATACTGCAAATACAATCGCCTAATCTTCTAATGTACCTCCGCGCTTTGATGCAGTTGAAGGTGTTTGCAGGCGGGACAAGGGTTGGACATTACCTCACTCTGAACGCTTTCCGGGGGGAGAAACGAGCGAGTAATTAGCTGATTAGAGGCCCGTCAGAGCAGCTCAGCCTCCAGCCAATCCCAGCTCACAGCGGCCCGCAGGGGTGGAGAAGGACGCCTGATGGAGTGAGACGCGCGCCTCGTTGTGAAGTTAGCGTTAAACACCGGGACGGACGTACGGGTGATGTCGCACGGTGGCGCGCGCACGGACACTTGAAGGAAATAGATGGAGGAACGCGCGTGCAAACGTCAGTAATTTAGTCTGTCAACAACAAAAAAAAGTGTTGCCAAGTCTGTTGATAAGGCATTAATGTGTATTTTTTGCATAGTGTACATTCAATCTGAGAGTTTATGAAGCGATCAGGAGAACTTATGAGTTTGTGAGTGTCCGCGCGCTGACGCACGGCTCACGCGCTCACCCGCCAAACCTGACGCGTTTGGGTTTTTATTGAAAAGACTGCAGTCGTTCAGAGTGAAGCCGCCATGGAAAAATCCAAAAACTTCCGAATTGACGCCCTCCTCGCCGATGAGACCAACCGGGTGAGCCGAGACTTGTCCCCGGGTCTGAGCAGCGACAGCCCCGCGGGCAGCCCGGTCTCCTGCCGCCGCGCGGACACCCCGTCTCCGCGGGCCGCACACTTCCAAGGAATAATCCACAAACCGGGAGTCCTGAACCTCCCTCATCCGGCGCTGGCTTCTATCCCCGGCATGTATCCTGCACCCATGTACCCGTTATCCGCGCTGGGCGGTCAGCACCCCGCGTTCGCATACACCGGTTTCACGCAACTCACGCACACATACCCGGAGCACCTGAAGGCGGCTGCCATGGCGGGATCTCTGCCCCTGGAGCACTGGATCCGCGCCGGGATCATGATGCCCCGACTGCCAGATTACAGCAGTAAGTATATCATATATGACTGCTTTTCGTTTTGTACAAGTGAGTGGATCTGATGTTCTCTTTTGATGTTTGGCCTATGAGGCCCATTTGAAATAATGATGTATTTTAAATGTAGGTCTGTATGAGAAAGATTATTGTTGAGGTCCAAAATATCCAGACTTTAAAACCCAAAAACCCAAGTAAACCGAGAGACAACGTCTTTTTTTACCCAAACACAGACCCCGTCTGTCACTTTTATAGCTTGTAATAACTGATTTTTGACCAAACTCGGTGTATGTTCTATTTAGATCATTCATATTAATATTGTAATAATAATAATTATTATTATTATAATTATAATATATGCAATTATTACGAATAATAATTTAAAAAAGATAAAGCCCTTTTTTGAGTTTTTACTTATTTGTTGTTTGTTCGATTGTTTCCATTAACAGAATAATACTGTTTGCATTTAAATTGTGTCACTTAGCAAGTTTAGTACAGATTATTTGTCCTCAGGCTTCAGAGTTTTTTTAATAACAAAATAAAACAGAATTTCGATGATAAATGTCTAAAATGAGACGCAGAAACAGGAAGTTTAAGATTTTTGGATTATTGTTCAAACTGGGAAAAAAGCTCTCTGTCCTGAATTAATTCCATAGCCAGTATAATTATACTTTACAATCTATTTTTTTTTATTTCCAAGCCCTTCTTTGAATTGAATTTAAGAGGATGCCGGAGATATTCATACATTTAGAGTTAATACCCGTACAGTACTGGCTTGTGTTTAGTGTATCTGTGTGTCATAGTTTCATTTTGGCCCATTTATTTCTCTATAAACGCCAACCCGATGAAAATTGTCTTTGTGTGACGAAGAAAACTATAAACAAACACCTAAAACGTTCTGTAGTTCATCAATAAAATCCCAAAAGCCTTCATTGAATTTTCATTAAGTTAATGGCATGCCTGTGTTTTTATGGCCTCTGCTCCCACGTCTGCCGTGTCCCCCCGTCAACAATAAACTGGAGGAAAGCTATTATAGTTAATGATGGCCACAGAGCGCGGGCATATGTGTGCCTGCTCCCAACACACAAAATCATATTGAACTTCCTCCGTCCTTGATATTATATAAAAACAAGAGTGGTGGCAGTTATTGGCCAAACACATTTAATGCCAGCCGTTTTGAAAGGGCAGCTGTTTAAAACTGAGTTTTAGTTTACAAAACTCACATTTTGCGTGAACATGACAAAAGCGATACGTTGTGGTACGATCAAAGTGAAGCTCCAGACTGATAACGTTGCTCTTCCTCCTGCAGCGGGCCCTCAGGCTGGTCTGCTGGGGAAGTGCCGGAGGCCCCGCACCGCCTTCACCAGCCAGCAGCTGCTGGAGCTGGAGAACCAGTTCAAGCTCAACAAGTACCTTTCCAGACCCAAACGCTTTGAAGTGGCCACCTCGCTCATGCTGACGGAAACCCAGGTACAGACCACTTCAGCGGACCTCGTGTTCTCACTTTCATCCCGCCTCACAGTGAATCCACACCGCACCCTCAGCCAGCAGCACCTGGACTTTAACTACTTACTAAGCAGGCGTATTATTTAGATGGCTCCTGTAACAAACACACAACCAGGAAAACAGAAATCTCCTTCTCAACTGTTTTTATGGAATCGTGTGAACCTTTATTTTACAAAAACAAGCTGCATGTCTAAAAGCATGAAGTCAAACTAACCCAGTGTAAATGGTAAATGAATGCACACCTTCATTCTTGAAACGGTGATGTTTTGTATGTATAGATTTGACAAAGAGGAGTCGATTTGAAATAAAGTGTAAAAGGTGCAGCTTGTTCAACAAACACATTATATCTGCACTCCATGATGTTTAATTATTGTGGTGAAATCGACCATCTGTGACTCTTTCAAGGACTGAACAAAGACTTGCATTTTATGTGCAAGATTAAAATGATGGCTTGTGTTTCTATTTTTCATTAAACATGGATTCAACATTCTGGCATGTTTTAAAGGAAGGGTTGCTTTTATTGTCAGATGTACCAAACAGACACAGGAGAACAAAGATTGTTTTATTGGAAGTTCTGCAGAAGAAAATTAGTTATTTGCTTTTCAGGGTTTGTGGGAAAAGAAAAGTGGAAAACAAGGTCTACAGATTCTTTTTTTAATTCAGCGTTATTAAAGGCAATTTTATTGCTATAGAAGCATTAATTACTGAGGTTTTTAGAATCACAAATGTTTTGGCAAAACCGGACACTCCTCAGTCCTCCAGGACTGACTGAGAAGATGATTTAAAGAATCAAATATCAAATAAATATGATTCAGACTAACTCCCTAAACCTGACCATCTCCTGAACACGTGCTCTTTGCTTCGTCAACTCTCTGCAGGTCAAGATCTGGTTCCAGAATCGGAGGATGAAGTGGAAACGCAGCCGGAAGGCGAAGGAGCAGGCCACCGCCTCGGCCCAGTCCGAGGCAAAGCAGCTACGCAGGGGAGGAAAAACAGCCACAGACAAATCAAGTGAGAGCAGACGAGCTGCCGATCCAGATGACAGGGGGATAGATCTCGACCTGGAGGATGGAGAAGAGGAGGAAGAAGAGGAGGAGGAGGAAATAGAGGAGGAGGAGGAAGAGGAGGAGGCCCAGCATGGTTTTCCTGTTGGGATGCCACGATCCACGGACTTCTTGCAGCGCAGCACCGACGGCTACGATCCCCACAGCCCTTTCTCCGAGGAGGAGCTGGAGGGGGTGCAAGGAGGAGGAGGTGACAGGAAGATCGGGGCAGGGCTGTGAACGGACTCGCAGGAGGCGCCGGCTTGATTTTCCCGAGTGTCACAGTGGCATTCCGCAGGGACACGTCTGTGTTCGTCGGACATTTCCAGACTCAAACACATATACTGTATAAACTATCTGTGAATAAAATCGTCTCGACGTAATGTGCATTTTCATAGCATGCCAAGAAAAAAAAAGGGTGCCTCATTTCCTCCCTAAATGTAGCTGTTTTCATGCCAGTCACCTTGGGGTCACCTTGTCTTTGCTCCGTCCACTGACAGCCGGAGCTCCACCCAGTGCACGGTGACGGATGTGGACGGTGTTTGTGTACGCGCTGCACAGTAGCCTCGGTCTGCAGCCTCCACTGCACCACGAGGACAAAACAAGAAAACACGCTGTGCGATGAAGAAAAAACACCAGCTCAGAAAACATCTGCTGCTCCACTTTGCATCTCATGTATTACATTTACTTTTTGGTATTTTGTGTGTAAATATTGATGGTTTTTTTTTTGTAGTCTCGATGATGTTTATGAATTTGTTCTCGTCACTTACATGTAAATTAACTTAATTTATTTGGAAGATTGCAAAGATGAATTATACATGTATTTATCTGAAACTTGTTTGTTGTGTAACTGTGAAATAAAAAAAAAATAGAAAGAAATAATGAATTATTTATTCATGTTCCTTATTAGTATGTCCCAGCAAATGTTAATAAAAGGATTTAATAGTGATAAGAATGACTTTATTATGGGAACGGTCTATACACACTGAGCTGAATGCTGACGTCGGCGTGCTAATATACTCGCAGTGACATGCTGATGGTTATAATGTTTCAGAAGGATCATTATGATTCTTCCTCTGGGGAACATGAATCCCAGAGGATGCCATGAAACAACATTTCAAAGCCAAAGAAAGCAGGAATATCTCCCAACAAGAGAAACTCTCCTTCAACTCTGTCCTGGTCGTTCACGCCCACCACGCTGCCAGCAGGGCAAAGCCATTCTCAGTTTAAATTTATTACAAAAGCTCTCAGATATTAATTAGCCGGCGGGGTTTACTGATAGCCAAATAATTAAGTTAATGAAGAGGAAGTAAAGCGATCAAAAGCCTGATGGTGATGTCACGCAGGCCCATTTTAATTTCCAAGAGCAACAGCATGATGAGTGTGTGTAACTGCGGTGGGGCGTTTTAATGGCCGCCCATGTTGGGGTTGTGATTAAAGAGCTGGTTGGAGGACGTGCGGTATGGTGTCTCCGACCACATGTCACATGTTTATATAGTGATTAAATGCATTCTTAACGCTCTGCAATGATTTGGAGTGCTTTTAAACACCGATGACAGTTTTGGTGGAGGTCAGTGCTCCAAAACAACGGGAGACTTATAATGTTATCACATAGTTGAGACATCAGAAGAAGTCTTTCCACAGCTTTATTGTGGATGCAGATATCAGATTGAGTTTTTTTGGGGCCCACAGACATGAATTACAGCTGCATGGATTATAAAGGAAGAGTTCACTTTTAGAAAAACTGTGTTATGAAAGTTATTTGAGACCTTTAGTGGTTTAGTCGTTTGATCTGCTGGCAAATATGATGATGTTCTATCATTTGAGTACAGAATGCAATAAATTGTATATGCAATACCAACTATTTACATTAATGACTACTTGTGTAACATATCTATGTCTTATTTTTCCACACATGCGCTATTACTCATGTGTTCTAACACTAAGCGTATATTTGTGGCCCCAAATCCCACATTTTGTCATGTAATTTATAGGATCACATACTGCCACTGCAAATGTTTGTCTTTTATTACATTATCGCATACTTTATTTCGATTTAACAAACACGATGCCACCATAGCATTTATTTTGATAAGGTCACACGTTTTTAGAGGTGTGATTTTGGTTGCCCATGGTGACACTGGAGGATGGACACTAAAAAAAAAAGACCAAATATCACCTCCAAATCCACACAATTAGAAATGCTGAAATGAAAGGACTCCAAAGGAGTTTCCATTGAACTTTCTTGCAGACTTGATTTAGTGGGGACGAATAGAATACATAACACGCTCTATCAAACCGCAGCTTTTAATTTGGCTGATGAAATGAATCAATAGGAGCTCATTTAGCAGTGTGACTTGTCAGCCGCTTGACAAATGCCACTTGGCCTGTTTTTATGACACGGGGCCCTCGGTACAAAAAATCACAGCTAATTGATAAAGCAGTGCAGCAATATATGGAGGTCATTGATTCCGTTTCTCCTCTAATTTAATCTGAATACAGCAGTCGTGTTGATTAAAAATTCAACGCGTAAATTACAGTTATGCTGATAATGCTGTCAGTTTTCTCAAAGTGCTGACGGCCTCCCTGCCTGTTTCTTCTCCATCCACCAATGATGCACAGAAGAAGCCTTTCTATAAAAACCTTTCACCGTCTATTGAATGACTCACCTCGGCCCCTCAAATGCAGCGGTTACCCGAAATTCCCATTTTCATAGTTGGACAAATAAATCGGCCTCCTTTTTTTTTTTTTTTGTTAGATTATAAATCATGGAGCCCTTAAACTATTTACACCCTGTAGTTTAATCAATCAGCAAAATGTCGGCCTCGTTACGTAAATATGAACAGATTGTGCGATCTTTTAACGTAATCACACGTATCGGTGCAGGTTTCTCCGGGCCGTGTCCTGTCACTTAACTAATGGGCGACTGAAGGAGTGAGTGACGGGGCCCTAATAAATCCACATCTGTCTGTTCCAGCAGGAAAAAGACACCGGGCTCTTTTTTTTTTTTTTTTTTTTTGCCAATAAAGTTTATTGAAAATGCGTGGTATGTATTCATGGGCGTCATTTATTGCTGCAGGATTGTACGTTACAGGAGTTTACCAATTATAGAGGACATAGTGATGATGTTTGTGGCCCTTCTTGGTGTCAGTGTAACCTTCAATATTGCTGATGAGCAAACAAGAAAACATGAAAACTGTAGAACTTCCATGTAGGCAATTTCATCCGACAATGAAGTTGTAAAAGTTTGAGTTTTTCATTGAAAGATCATTTTTTTCAAACAAAAATGTTCAAGTTCAAATTATATATTTATCATATGCCCAACAATTAACAGAGAAACCGTCTTTGGCAATATGTTCCTCCAACAAAGTTATTTAAATGTAAAGACACGGAGAAAGATCAACGTTTAAATAAGGGATAACATATAACATAAACAAAAAAGGCCTATAAAAATTAAGATCTGTATAAAAACAGAGCAGTGACTCAAAGGTGAAGCAGCTCTGCACATAAATCTTTTTTGGACTATATTTGTCATTAATATTAATCACGTGCGGACGTGGATAAATGACGCTGGTCTAAAATAAACGGTCAATGGGGGACACGGCCCATGTCTGCCCTCTTGTGGCCAAACGAAAGAAGACACTACAAGTGACCACACATTTTTAGCGGAGATTGAATACATCAGCAGAATAGAAGATAATCGCCTTCTGCGACCTGTCCACATGTTGTGATGTGTCCTCTTTCTGTAGCGTTTAGTTTTTTATCAGGCTGCCAAAATGATATATATTGAAATGTATTCACACATTATAACTGGTTTGGATTAGACCTCCACCGATAGGTTAATATCAATGTTTACCTCATCGTTTTTCAAACACATTTAACATCAGCATAACTATTTTAATGAGATTCTTCAATTTAAAATGGTCTTACAAGTCAGAAGTTGTAGATATCTTGTTTTTACACGCCATCCATACATTGCATATCTCTGTTTAATAACTGGGTGGCTTACATGACGTATTATTATAATAATTATCAGCATTATTATTATTATTATTTTTATTTATTTATTTTTTCTATTTTTTTTCTATTTTTTTTTATTTTTTTCTTTCCTTTTTTTTCTTCTTTTTCTTCAATAGAAACTTTATATTATCAGCATTATTATTATTATTGTGGTGCTGATGAAAATGCGTATTTCCCGCGCCGTATGGCTCCTTTTGGGTGCGCTTGCGTGTCGGGGGCGGGGCGACGTCCGCAGGGCGGGGTCTTTCCACTTTTCAAGCACATGATGAAACAAATGAAACGCTGCTTGCAGGTTTCAGCCTCCACTGTCCCACTGAACTCTTAACCCGAGGGAAGCCCGAGGAGAAACCCGCTTCACACCCGCACAGACAGCGAACTGAGCCCGGGACCGCGGACATGGCCTCCTCCGAGCTCGGTAAGAGGTCCACTTCCTGTTTGATTAAGTCGTATAAAGTTTTGGTCCCTCGGTGTAAGGATGCTAGCTCGCAGGCTAACGTGAGCCAACGTGGTCGGTTGCTACTCGTCTAAAAGCAGCCGTGTGTGTTTGTTGAGTCTCTGCTTGTCCTTGCAGCACTTTTGAGTGTCTCCGACAAAACTGGACTGGTGGACTTCGCCAAAAGGCTGGTGGGTGTCGGACTGTCTCTGGTCGCCTCCGGTGGAACCGCCAAAGCCCTGCGGGATGCCGGACTGGCTGTCAGGTGGGTGCTGAAGCAGACCCTTTTTTAAAATCATCCCTGAAATCCAGACAGCAGCTACTCGTGTGAGGCCTTCACTGACCTCCTGTCCTCTGCTGTGTGTAAGGGATGTGTCCCAGCTGACTGGACACGCAGAGATGCTGGGGGGCCGAGTGAAGACCCTGCACCCTGCTGTCCACGGGGGCATCCTGGCCAGGAAATCCCCCACCGACACCGCAGACATGGAGAAGCTGGGCTACAGCCTGGTCAGGTGAGGAAAGCAGGGCCAAGCAGTCTAAAACACTTACACACTCAGAGAGTCTTATTCTCAAAGAGAGGAGAAATAATAATTTCCACAGAAGTGGATTATCTGTGAGTGCAGACTTGTGCTGTCACATGAGGAAGCACGTCGTTGATTTAGCTGCCGGTTTATTGGAAAACTGCTGCTTCTGCTAGAAGCTGGTCCTGTGACTCTCATTTGTAATTAACAAGAAGAATGTGATTTAGATCAGAGACTTTAAAACCTTTTGTCATTGGATAATTTGGCGGAAAACACTTGATTTAACAGACGGACTCGTAGAAATCTCTATTTCTTAGTCCTTCTTAGTTAATGGGGATTGTTTTCATCTTTGTGTGATAACCGAGAGGCTGAGTGGATCGTATGATTTAAGATGTAGGAAGAAGCTGTGTGATGCTGAAAGAATTAGTCCATTATTAATTGGCTATTTGACAGAAAACAATTAAGCAGTTCTGATAATGGATTTAACCATTTAAGTCATTTAAGAAGAGAAAAATGCCAACATTTGCTGCTTTCAGCTTCTTAAATATGACGATTTGCAGCTTTTGTCTTAAAACTGTTAATTGAATAACTTAGGGAGTTATAGGAAGCATTAGAAGATGTCGGTGTGAGTTCTGTTTTTTAGATATTCAAGATGAAATAATGAATTGATGTAATAATCACAGGGAACTTGTAGCTACTGTGTGTGTGTGTGGTTTGTTCTTTTTTTAAAACGTCATGATGTTCAAAACATTCATTATGAGTTTGCTCTTTTTAAGAGTGGTGGTGTGCAACCTCTACCCATTTGTTAAGACCATCTCCAACCCGAGCGTTACAGTGGAAGACGCTGTGGAGCAGATAGATATCGGTGAGTTGTGCAGAGGCGAGTGTGTGTGTGTGTGTGTGTGTGTGTGTGTGAGTGAGTGGTTAATTATCCAACGACGAACGTGTCGCATGGCATTTCCAACTGTGATTACTAGCATGTGCTTCCCAGGTGGTGTGACTCTGTTGAGAGCAGCGGCCAAGAATCACGCTCGTGTCACTATCGTGTGTGATCCTGCTGACTTCTTGCTGGTTGCCAAGGAGATGGAGAGTTCAGAAGACAAAGATACAACCCTGGAAACTCGCAGGACTCTGGCCCTCAAAGTAATGCGACTTTATCTTTTTTTTTTTTTCCCACTATTTTAATTTTCATGACTGTGCAGATGTGTGTTTATTACTGCACACATTCTGGAGCACATTCATGCTCAAGAATAAACATCAATAATATGTATTTGCACCAGAAAATTGCTATTTTGCGTCTGTTCTCCATGGGCCGACGTTAACAGGCCAGATGCACCTAAGAGAAACTATACACACATCATTGTATAAGTAAAAGATACAATTACACATAGAATATACTGAAAATATGACAAACAACTCAAACAGAATAACCTGCCATAATAAAAAGAAAGAACGGGATAATATACATATAAGGGTCGCCAGATAAAGCCTGATCAGCATTTTTCTACCAAGTTCAAAACCAGTTTGATGAGATGCGAGAGACGGATCCTGACTCTGTTTCATGATCCGTGTCGTTATCCTGAGCTGAACATTTATAAAGTACGACGTACACATCTGCCTCAAACACCCTTTATTCCCGTCTCGTCACTCTTCAGACTTGTTCCAGTCGTATCCCAAATGTGAGCAAAGAGCTCCGTTTGGAATAAAAGGTTAATCTTGCCTTTGGCTTTTTTTTAAGGCGGGAGTGATGATTGCATAATCGTTACCTGTTGGGATTGTTGCGAAACATGAGGGAAAATGCCAGGAGGGTTCTGAAGAAAGTCACATCCTAAGTTTAAATAATTCTCCTTTTTAGAGTCACTGAAGTGTGAGTCTCTAATTTAAGCCTGTTCATGTTGATGGTGTTTGCTTAGAGAATCAGTGCAGGACAAAGTCCAGTCTGGGCTTCTATCACAAGTGTTGGGATGTGTGTTTTAGGTCACAGTTTAACATGATGACTTGTAGTCGGACTGCACTGATGGCTGAGTTCAATAGTTCAATCAATTCAAGCTCAGAAGTTGTGTTGATTTGCTTTGGGGCGATACCTAAATAATGCAGACATGATCAAATTCTAAATCCTGTGTTCAGCTCCATTACAGGACGATGTCATCAGAGTGTGTTTGATGTTCTCTGCTCTTCAGGCCTTCACCCACACGGCGCAGTATGACGAGGCCATATCGGATTACTTCCGTGGGCAGTACAGCCGCGGCGTTTCCCAGCTGTCTCTGCGCTACGGCATGAATCCTCACCAAGCACCCGCCCAGCTCTACACCTCGGGCCCGGCCCTGCCCCTCAAAGGTAGACCCCCACATCACGGCACGGCCGGCTCAGCCGACTGGCCTGCACGTGTCTGTGTTGGATTGTTTTATAAAGGAGTTCAACATTTTGGGAAATAAGCTTACTGGCGGAGGGTAATGAAATCCAACAACTCACACTCATTAATTAAAGCTTTTATCTGTCTTTTGGGGGGCTTTATTATTTTTTTTATGCAACTACTCAAAGCCAAGAAATAGCAGATTACCATCCGTAAAATGGTGAATTGATATTTCTACACTTTGGATTTTGTTCAAATTAAAAAAAACATGAGTTATTAGTAAATCCGAGAGGAGCTGGTAGGTGGCTGTTTTCCCCTTTCCACTCTTTAACAGACGAGTATTAGAGTTGCACGAACATTCAGCCAGAAACCAAATAAGTGTAGAAGACAAAAACAACAGCAGGAATACATATTTATCCTTCCACATCATGTATTTCGCCCCCTCTCAGTGGTCAACGGTTCCCCCGGCTTTATCAACCTGTGTGATGCTCTGAACGCCTGGCAGCTGGTCAGAGAGTTAAAGAGCGCCCTCGGCATGGCCGCCGCCGCCTCCTTCAAGCACGTCAGCCCCGCTGGTGAGATAAGACGCGCAGACACACTCTTTGAATTTGAATGTGGTGCCTTAAATGTAAAATTGACTCTCGCTGTTCCTTCTGAAGGAGCTGCGGTCGGAGTTCCTCTGACCGAGGAGGAAGCCAAGGTGTGCATGGTGCACGACATGCTGAAGGACCTCACCCCGCTGGCCACGGCCTACGCCAGGGCACGAGGTTCGGACAGGATGTCTTCTTTTGGAGACTTCATTGCCGTGTCAGATGTTTGTGATGTTGCCACTGCAAAGATTATATCAAGAGAGGTAAACCCGTGTGTCGGAGGACAAAACCAGATGCAGTGATGAATAATGAACTGACTTCTCTTCACTATGATTCAATGTGCTTTGCTCTCAGGTGTCTGACGGTATCATTGCTCCTGGTTATGATGAGGAGGCTCTCAAGATCCTCTCCAAAAAGAAGAATGGCAACTACTGCGTGCTTCAGGTGATCTTTTTTTATCATCAACACTTATGTGTTAGTAAATAAAGATGATGAGAGTTGAGTTAAATGTTGTGTTTTGTTCGTCTCAGATGGATCCAGACTACGAGCCCGAGGAGGCTGAGGTGAGAGTGTTGTTTGGTCTCTATCTCAAGCAAAAGAGGAACGGAGCGCTCATCAATAAGGAGTTCTTCGGCAACGTTGTTTCCAAGGGCTCGGTGAGTTATTTATTTTTTTAAATGAACATTAAATTATTCACACAATCCTATCTATGTGACAAGTGTTCACCCTTTTGATTGTTCCTGTGTCCACAAGCTCTCCGAGGAAGCTGTGCGTGACCTCGCTGTAGCCACCATCGCTGTCAAGTACACGCAGTCCAACTCTGTCTGCTATGCTAAAGATGGACAGGTGAGACCAGGCCGACAGAAGGCGAGAGGAATGAGCTGTAGACTTTTCTCTAATGTTTTCCTCTTGTTTGTGTTCTTACAGGTGGTTGGTATCGGCGCCGGGCAGCAGTCTCGTATCCACTGCACACGTCTGGCAGGTGACAAAGCTGATAACTGGTGGCTGAGACATCACCCTCGGGTGCTGAGCATGAAGTTTCGCAGCGGGGTGAAGCGAGCGGAGATGGCCAATGCCATCGACCAGTATGTCAGCGGCACCATTGGAGAGGTGAGGGGCGAACGCTGGCCAACAGACACTTTAATGATACATCCGTAGTTAAGTTGTAGTTGTAGGATTTTTTATTTTTCTCACATTTTTGGAAGAATAGCCCATTCAGCGTGTTTGCATTCTGTATCAAACGTTTGATGTCCGAGTTTCGATGTCATTTGAAGTTTGAGAAATTGAAGATAAATTAAATGTTCTATATGGTGTGTGATTTGCGTCGACAGGGCCCAGACTTGGAAGCTTGGAAGTCAAAGTATGAAGAGGTACCTGAGCCTCTGTCGGACTGTGAGAAGAAGAAGTGGATCAGCTCCCTGCAGGCCGTGGCTGTCAGCTCTGATGCCTTCTTCCCCTTCAGAGATAACATAGATCGGGCCAAACTGGTAAATATAGCACACCTTTCCCAAAAGAATACGACTTCATAGTGTTTGCACTTTATTTAAACATCGCCAAGGAATGGCCTGCAGACATCAACACAAACTGCCACGCTGTCAGACTGTCTTCACTAATGCTTCTCCCCTCTGTGTGTCTGCAGAGCGGCGTCGAGTACATCGCCGCTCCAGCGGGCTCTGCTGCCGACGCGGTTGTGATTAATGCCTGTAACGAGCAAGGCATCATTCTGGCGCACACCAACCTGCGGCTCTTCCACCACTGAGCACCTCGGCACTTCTTCAGGTGCTCCCTAAACTCAACTCACAATTTAGCATTAGTGGAGTCGAACGTTTTTCTAACTTTTCTAACACTCTAAACATTCCGACCCTCGTCATGTGTGCAGACCTGTGCACTGTTTTGTAACGCGATAACTGCATTCCTTACGTGTGACCCCTCACATTGGAGAGGGATAACGGTAGTCATTAATGTTCATTGTAGGTCATATCACTGAAATAAACTTGACAGTTCATGAGTATTTTGTCTGTTTTTTTGGTTTGTATGTGTCTCGTTATGACCGTCCATACATCCTATTGCCATGAATGCACTAACTTAAAAAAATAAAAAAGACCCCGTGGATTCAAGGATGAACTGATTTAGAATTTGGAGGTCAAAGGTGAAGTAACTGTGACCACACCTCCGTCCTATTCTCACGATATCTCGGGAACACCTCCAGGTAATTTCATTACATCTGGCTCAAATATCCACTTTGACTCGGGGAGGAACTGATTCAAAGGTAACACATTTTTGGCCATAACTCGAGAATTCATACTCACAATTTCACACAAATGTCCAGCAGGATGAAGGGAAATGATGAAATTTTTGGAAGGACGTGATTGTAAACTGCAGCATGACTGTGAAGCAGTTATTCTGGTTTATGCGATAAAATCTAGTCTGGTTTCTGTATAATTCAAACGATAAAAGAGGGACGGTTATAATTTAATTATAAAATTGCATAACTGACATGCAGTAAAAAATAATTTCAGCAGGATGGTGGCAACTTCAGATGCATTCAGTGGATGATTTCTGATTGTTTTCAAGCAGCTGTCACATGTAAACTCTGTCTCAGTCTTCTTGATGAATTAAGAAGAATCTACACCTCCATATGAAGAGTTACAAAGTTTAGACTCAACCTTATGCTCTTGTTAAATGCATTAACAGGAACTGGAGAACCACATAACCCTCCCTCAAAGCTCAAAAGGGCTACATGTCTATATGCACTTCTATATTATATTACATTATCTAGATGTGCTGGTCGTTTCTCAAACTAACTATAAGGGAGGTGATCACCATCTTTAAAGTAACTTGCTAATAACATAACATGTGAGTATCGGTATATTTCTTGTCATCACAATAGCATGTGAAATTTCATAATGGTCATAAATTCCATATATGTAAGCGTAGACATCTGAACAGCTTGGAACTTGTTCATGTCTGACTGATAAACTCCAGTAAGCATTATATTTCGATGAGCCTGTCGACCATGAAATGGCAAAACTGTTAATCCTTACAGTCTTTATGCTGCAGGTTTAAAAATGTTCTTCATAATTAAGGTCAGGAAGACCTTACTTGTTATATAATTGAAGATATTCATATGCAAACGTGAAATGTGTTGACAGAATAAAAGCATTTATTATTTTTCTGTTTAATGCTTTTTAAAAAAAAGTGTTTTATTGTTTACTATTTGTTCTATTTGTTTGTTAACGCTTTTTAATGCTTTTTCTCCGCAGTAATTTACCGAGTTTTTGTATATTTTAAGTACAAAGATATGTGAGTGCTGTCAACATCAAAGTTATGTTATTTTGCGCGGTGTTTGTGAAGTCTGTTACTCTTCCGGTTATCAAGCTAACTAGCTTAAATATCTAGCTGCTCCTTTCACAGCGCCAGTCGGGTAGTAGGAGTGTGATTGGTCAGAGTCAGGGTGGGTAAGCCAATCAGAGGCAGCGTAAGGCGGGACAGTCCTTTACCATAGCAACAGAAGCTATCGCCGTCCACCCAGCATGGCGGAGAACAAGCAGAGAGGTCTGTACGAGTTAGCTCGTTGTTTCTAGCTAGTTTAAAGTTTAAACTATCATTATCAGTCAAGAATAAAGTCGACATAAGTTAACCTTCAAGTTATGGTTAGTTGAAAGTGATACGTGTCGTTTCTCACTTCTGTCCATCGGTGTCAGAGGTCGACAGGCGGGTCAGAGCAGCGTTTCTGGCGTTTGACCATGAGTCTAACAACACCGTGGATGTGAGGTGAGCTGTGGTGATGACCAGGCTGACATCCGTCTGTTAAATCATATTTATGTTATACAGTGTGGTCTGTAACATGCAGTTTGCTTTCCCAGAGAGATCAGCACCATCGTCTATTCCCTGGGTTGCTTCCCCACTCAGGCGGACCTCCATGACTTCATAGCCGAGGTCAGAGCAGTGTTTACTCACGTTTTGCTTACGTAGTGGATGAAGAAAACAAGCAGTCAAACTAACATCTGAGGGCTTTTCACGTGTGACTCGTGCAACAGCGTCATCTGTGGCTGAATGTCATTGTATTTTAAATGTGCCGCCAAGGTTCGACTTTAACCGTGACCCAGTGGCCTGTTGCAACACAAGGTTGATCTGCCTTACATTTGGGCCTTCAACAATGTATCATCAGCCATCAAATGTGTTTGCCAATGTCTTACCATCAACTTGAAAGTTCTCAGCTTGTTGTTAAAGGCCAAAACTCAGCTGCCGTGTCCCATTCAGGTTGAGGAGGACCACACAGGATACGTCCATGTGCACAAGTTCCTCCCAGCCATGACCAAAGTGCTGCTGGACAACAAGTAAGACACCTCTGTTATCTTCAGTGAGTGCTCCTGAGACGTGTCATGTTGTTGTGTTAGTCGAGCTGAATGAATTAAGATGCTGAGGTTGAGAAGAAGGCCATGTCGTGATGCAAATCTGTACTGGCACTGTTTTCAGATTGTTTTAATATTTGGTAAATCTGTTTGTTTGTGTGTTAGGTTCCCTCCCATCCCTGAGGACCTTCTGCTTCAGGCCTTTCAGGTGAGATCGGCCTCCGTTTCCCCCTAATCCAAAAAAAAGAATAGAGCAATAACACTGTGGTCCCAGGTTCTGGACAAAGAAAAAAACGGATACCTGGAGCCTGAGGAGCTGACTAACTACATGACGCAGGAAGGTACAGCACAAGCTTTGACTTCTTGATGAGATGTAAAGAAAGATTTGTTTGTTTGTGTGAAGCTGATCATCTTGTAGATATGTTTATTTTTTTTACCGTTTGTTCATGGTTGTGTTTGAACCAGGCGAGCCGTTCACTCAGGAGGAGATGGGTGAGATGTTGACAGCGCTCACTGACCAGGAGAAGAACCGCGTCTGTTACAAAGACATAATCAGCCAGTTGACCATCGACCCTGACATGTAGGCAATGGCAGCAACAATGGAGAAATACTGGAAACACACAAGCCTGCGTGTGTTCGGTGTTCACGTTTTTGACGGCGGGTAAATAAATGTTCACATCTCAATCCCGACTTTGTCTTTCAGTGCAGGTGAAATATGATTTGCTCACATTGGCAGAATGAATGCGAGCAGTAATATTATTTAGACAAAACACTCAGTAGTTTTATGCGCCCTTCCGTTTACATATTTTACTCACTTTCCTTATTTCCAGGTTTGACATGGCAGAGATGTGATGTCTTTTACGATTACAATTTAAATGCAGTATTGTTACCCATAATTCTAAGGGGTAGCCTCAGCCATGATATCGTTAAAACGATTTCTAATCTGAAAAAAGTGTCTGGCAAGTGACTATGATTTAAATACACAGTGAAGGCTATTTGTGATAAATAATTGTTCGATATATAAACCTCTATCCAGAAATTCCTTACCAACCTGCGACACTGATAGCGTGTTCCTCTGATATAATAATATTTATTATCAAGAATATTACTGTGAATTTAACTGAACTTATGCTGACCAAGGTTGGTTGGAAAGAATCAACACAATTCATTTTTTGAATTCACCAAAATCCAGCACCTGTGATGCAGCATCGCTTGAGAATACTTTATAAGCTGCTGACAGTAGGGGGAGCTGTTTTCTGCCTTTTCAGTGACTGTAGCTTCTCATAATAGTCTGTATCTGGAGTCATGTAGTGCTGATCAACACACAAGTGTTAGAAAGAACTGGTCAAATACTTGATTTGTCCATAACATTGTATCCTCTAGATCTAAAGAGACAACACCACTACTTTATTCTGCCCAGTTTATTCAAATAGTTCATTTGTCTGAATGCACAGATACCACCTTATTCTTATTGGCATTACTGATAATCATGGCATCATTTATAATTGTAAATATAAGGTTGATGATATGTGTATATAGAGGAACCATTGTATTCTGGAAGGCAACCACAATGATTTAAAAGTTTTTTCTAAACCGTAGATTAGCACACTCTTTATTTCCTTCTCGTTTATCTGACACCTCCGTGGTTTAAAGGAAGTGAGTGCTGTTTTTTATACACACTTGATCTTTTAAACCGTGAGTGGAAGGAAAGTATTCATGTACTTTTACAGAATGCTTTGTTATGTACAAGCCCTGCATTCAAAACTTTCAAAGGGGAAGTCCAAAATATATACTTGAAGGCTATTGGTGACACAAAGCATCAATAGCATACGTTTGGAGATATGATTACTAAAATGTCCTCAGTTTTTAGCGTTTGTTCTGTGGTTGATGAGAGCAGAAGCAGTGAAGGTTTGGGCTATAAAAACAAAATAAGACACTACTAGTTGGTGATCATTCACTGTGGGTCCATTATTATTATTATTATTATTATTATTATTATTATTATTATTATTATTATTACATGCTATCATTTCATCCATTGTTAGTAAAACTTTGATCGGTGCACCTTCAAGCTGAAAATAATTCAAATAAACATACTTTTTGCTAAATATAACTAGTGTGGACGCATGGTGCAACAGGTTAATTCCAAAAACATGTACCATTATGTGTGGGGGAAAAAAACATCCTCATATAACAATTGACTATTTAAATAATGAATCACTGTCCAAATAGTCAGAACAGGTCGTTTCACATCCTGGTGAAACATGAGCGTGTTCACATTCTGCTCGGTCTCATAAACATGAACATAGCCTCATATTCTTTGTGCTCTTTTATGACTGTATGCTCATGGACCTCTCGTGGTTGCACAAGAGGTCCTTTTTTAAAAAATATATATTTTATTGACTGTGCCCTGTGATAGACTGGCGTCCTGTCCAGGGTGTACCCTGCCTTCGCCCAATGACAGCATGGGATCGGCTCCAGCCCCCCCTGCGACCCTGAATACAGGATAAGCGGTAGACAATGGATGGATGGATGGATTTTATTGACTGTTTTATATCATCGTCAACTGCTGACTCTTAACCAGCCAGTAGGGGGCATTTAGTGATCAATAACTGCTTCAGTGGCGTTTAATGGCTAAAAGCAAGCCACCTATTATGGTGTACACCACATAGAACAGTTTGGTCTCATTTTAAACCAGAACATCTGTCGAGTCCACTAAAGCTAGGCTTCATATTAGATGAATGAATATTGTTTGTAATCTTCGAAGGGAGAGAGAGAGAGACACATTTCTGGTTCGGTCATGGTTGGGGTTTCACAGATGCTCGCCGTCTGATTTCTATATATCCTGACTCCTACAACGTACTCAGAGTCACGACACGTCTCTTCTGAATGCAGACGTCGCTCGACATGATACAGACTGCAAATATAGTTTTGCCTTCATGTGGATGCGACTTTCTGGGTCTAAAGAACACTTGTATAGACCTGATTAAGATGCAGGTCATGTTATCATCAACTCACACACACTGCACTATCTTGTATACGACTGATTGATTTTGAATGATGAGCCCCAATAATCTGTCCTCTATTGGCCCTGAATGGTCAAATACTTGAGTGGAGAGTCCAGAATTGTATGACCTTCAGATCAAAAGAGTCATCACTACTACTTTGAACTGCTAGTTTTCAAATAATTCACATGTTTGAAACCAAAGATTACTCATCCACTGCTGCTGTCAGATCCTTCCTTATTTTCAGTACTTAGTAATCGCAATACACGCCATGGTTAATTTCCTCAGAAAAGACGTTTGCGTAAAGTGGAACCACTGTACTAGAATTTTGAAATCATAGATTAACACACTCTTTGTTTCCTTCTTGTTTATCTGAAGTCCTCCTGGTTTAAACTAAGTGAGGATGGCCTTATTTACATTGTGCAGTGCACTTTATCTTTTGAACAGTCATTGGCTGGCAACTATTCAGATACTTTTACCTAATAAAAGTAATAATGGGGAGTAAAAGATTTCTATTAACTAAAAACCCTGCATTCAAACTCTACTGATTTACAGAAATACTATCATCAAATATAATTAATAAATATCTAAAGAAAAAGTACTAAAACTCACCTCTTTCTTAGTGTTACAGTATTATACTCATTGCAAGGGACTGGCTAGAGTGTCCCTACTCTACTGTTGTTTTCTGTTTTACAATAAGATATTCTAAAAGAGTGTTTTTTGTTTTTTTTACACAAGAGAACAATGAGAATTCTTGTTTGAAATAAATACTGTCTGCAGTATTACTTGGCCAATGTGTGGAGAGAACAAGATGTTTTTGTTCCATGCAGCCACTTTCCCAGAGGCTGGTCCAACAGGTTTAACACCACGCAAAGACATCAGACACTGTTATTGTCACAGCTTTTCCTGCCTGTGATACGCCAGTTTTTTTTTTTTAAATGTTGCATATAAGGGAAAACAATTGTCTGCCCTTTGGAAAGTAAACAGAAGCACGTCGAAGGGTATGGAATGTTTCCACAGGGAAGTTCTTTTCTTCAAGCTCCAGCGAAATTCGAGTTGAGTAAGTTTTCAGTGTCACTCCACTTTACTGCCTACCCAGCTCTCTTCTCTGGAAGTAAAAAGGTGCTGCCAGTGAGCACGTTCACCATGTTCACCACATTAGCTACAGCAGAAGATCAAATCAACTAAATCATCAGGGCAGAATAGAAATTTTGACCATATCACCAAGTCCTTACAGATCATACTGAGGGGAGCAGAAACGTGTTTCCCTCATTTCATGGCCACAAATCTAACAGGTGTTCACCCAAAAACAAATTCCATACGATTCATCCTCTGAGAACTATGAAATGCTGTGCAAAGCGAATAAAAGTACATCAAGTTGTTTTTTTAGATATTCCAGTCTGGACCAAAGTGGTAGATTGTCATGGAAATTCTGTCAAAAAAAAAATAGTAGCACACACTATGACAATGAAAACCACTTACAAAGAACGATGAAAAAGTTTTTTAAAAAGTCATACTGTAGCATGTCGAAAAAAAGACATAGTATAGTATATTCAAAAAAGTCATTAAAAAGTCATATTATAGCATGTCGGAAAAAGACCAAAAAAAAGTCATAGTATAGCATGTCGGAAAAAGACAAAAAAAAAGTCATAGTATAATATGTCCAAAAATCATAAAAAAGTCATATTATAGCATGTTGAAAAAAGTCATTAAAAAGTCATATTATAGCATGTCGGAAAAAGACAAAAAAAAGTCATAGTATAATATGTCCAAAAATCATAAAAAAGTCATATTATAGCATGTTGAAAAAAGTCATTAAAAAGTCATATTATAGCATGTCGGAAAAAGACAAAAAAAAGTAATAGTATAATATGTCCAAAAAATCATAAAAAAGTAATTGTATGTCAGAAAAAATCAAAGTATAGTCGTAAATAAAAAAAAATAAAAAGTCATTATAGCATGTTGGAAAAAGTTTAAAAAAAAGTCATAGTATAGCATGTCGGAAAAAGACAAAAAAAAAGTCATAGTATAATATGTCCAAAAATCATAAAAAAGTCATATTATAGCATGTTGAAAAAAGTCATTAAAAAGTCATATTATAGCATGTCGGAAAAAGACAAAAAAAGTCATAGTATAATATGTCCAAAAAATCATAAAAAAGTAATTGTATGTCAGAAAAAATCAAAGTATAGCATGTCAAAAAAAGTTTTTAAAGAAAGCCTTATTATAGCATGTTGAAAAAAGTTAAAAAAAAAAAAGTAATATCATAGCATGTCGTAAATTAAAAAAAAAAAGTCATTATAGCATGTTGGAAAAAGTTTAAAAAAAAGTCATAGTATAGCATGTCGGAAAAAGACAAAAAAAAAAGTAATAGTATAATATGTCCAAAAATCATAAAAAAAAGTCATATAGCATGTCAAAAAAAGTTTTTAAAGAAAGCCTTATTATAGCATGTTGAAAAAAGTTTAAAAAAAAAAAAGTCATATCATAGCATGTCGTAATTTTTTTTTTAAAAAGTCATTATAGCATGTTGGAAAAAGTTTTAAAAAAAAGTCATAGTATAGCATGTCGGAAAAAGACAAAAAAAAAAGTCATAGTATAATATGTCCAAAAATCATAAAAAAAAGTCATATTATAGCATGTTGAAAAAAGTCATAAAAAAGTCATATTATTGTATGTTGAAAAAGGTCATAGCATTACTTGTCGGAAAAAGTCATAGCATAGCATGTCGAAAAAAAGTTTTAAAAAAGTAATATTATTGTATGTCAAAAAAGTCACAGTATAGCATGTTAAAATAACAATAACAATAGTCAATGTATAGTATGTCGAAAACAGAAGAAACCCAGGTAGGCTACTGGGAAATGAACCTAGGACCCTCTCACTGTGAGGCAACAGTGCTACCCACTACACCACTGTGCAGCCCTCATAGTATAATATGTCGGAAACAATCATGTTATATAAATGTAGCACATTTCAAAACAATATCCTTCACCTTCATGACAAAACACAGATAAACCACAAGCAAGTTTAAGTTTTTAAGTTCTTTATTATCATATGTACAACAATACAGAGGCAATGTAAATCCTCACCAACAAGGCTCATTAAATAAAATATAAAATAATCATTTGTGGTAGACTTCTACCTACATACGTTCATGCATTACACACATGCATGCATACAAACACATATGAATGATAGCCAAAACAGGCAGACAGCTTATTATTAAAAAAGGCTAACCTATTGAAACACACCACAGATTCAGCAGATCAGATAGAATGGAAAAGGCTGTTCCAAGGATGAGGAGCTACAAACGCAAGAGTTCTCTCTGGGTTTCAAGTAGGTACAGGGAACGGATGAAAGGCCTTGATCAGATGATCGGAATCTGCTACATATGCAGGGACCATGCAAGGCCTTCTAATCAGTAATCAATTCTGTTTGACTGGAAGCCAATGAAAGGAGGCAAGAAACGGTGGGATGTGTTTTTGCTGCTGCGTTTCGCATCAACTGAAGGTGAGCTAGAGAGGACTGAACAATGCAAGTAAAGACTTAGAGTTACAGGTTCAGGTATAATGCTGTGTAAGCTTCCTAGCTGCTAGCTGGCGTTGCTAACAGTCCATGAAGGTCCAGATACTGTACAGAATCTCCACAGTGGCTTCAATAATACATTTATTCATGTATATTGCACCTACAGTCCTACAGAATGCATGATCATTTCTAGTGATCTATTGTGCTGATTAGTCAGTACTGTAAGTATATACTATACATAAACACCACTGACTGAAATCTAGCGAGGCAGACCTGCATCAACTTCTACTGGAAATCCTCTGACCACATCATGGGGCCAGCTTTGGCTCAGCAAGTGTCCTTGCGTGAAACACTGAAGCTCTAGTAGCATTCCACTGCTACTAATGTTTAGGATGGTTAAACGCAGATATCATGACTGTACCTGTATGTTTATGACCATTGTCATAATCAGAGTAAATCAAGTGATGACTTCACAAAAACACAGGATAAATAACAAATACAATATGTATGAACATTTTTTACTGAATAAGTTATTGTCATGTTATGTTTATGATAAAGTGAGAATGCCTTTTAACTCAGTCCTCCTTCACAGAGGCGCATCAGTGTCCATGTTAAAGAACGGTCCAAAGTCCAAGACGAGGTTGTGCCTGATGTGCTTATGTTTGGGGCATGGTATGCTCTGGTTTCAAGTAGACGTAGGGGGACCAGGAATCCTCCGAGGAGTCGTTCCACCTACTGTAGTAATGTTCCTCTATCTGCTCCTCTGCCTCCTCTTCTTCACTGGATCCTTCCACTCCGTCTTCGTCCGAGCCGGTCATCCCTAAGCTGTTCTCCCTCGGACGAGGCTCCTCTTGGGCCTCGGTCGTCGAAAGACTTGAGTGGCACATGGTGCAGACCCTCAACCACTTGGTGGGGTGAATGTGGCTGATCACCGCTCGCTTCTTGGAGCAGGCGCCACAGACCACGAAGCCACATTTACGACAGTGGTGTCGACGCTGGGTCACCGTGAACTTGTTGGAGCAGCGCATGCAGACCGCCGACGCCTGGTCAGGAATCCAGGTGACGGCAAAGGTGGACCCGGCCCTGCAGCCACGGCTCTGCAGCAGACTGGACCGGCAGTCCTCTATGTGCTCCATCCAGGCTCGCTTCTCTTCATATGAGACGGCTGCCACGTAGAAGGACTTGCGTGGTGTACGCATCAGCCATTGGTTCCTCATTTTCATGCCATCCTCTAAGTCCTCCAGCTGAATGTCCTCTGAAATCAGGAAAAGAAAATGATATGCAAAGGCAAGGTTACAAAGGCGTGGACACTATCGGAGGGTCAGCAAGCATGTGAGCCAAAAGTGAGCCATGAAGAACTTCCTCATTTTTGAGGGACTAGAATGTAGTATTGTATGTCATAAAAAGTCATATAAGTGTCTTGGTAGAGTGTACTAATAAAAAAAAAATTAGTGAAGAATGTCCTAGTGTAATATATCATCAATATGTGTCATATAATTGTCATAGAAAAGAATGCCAGTATAATGTATAGTATAGTATTTTAAAAAGCCATAGCATGTTATAAAAATATAATTGAAAAGTCATATCATTGTATGCCATAAAATGTATATTATATAATATGTAAGAACAGTTTACAACAGCATAGAAAAATATAAAAATGTACAATAAATAATAGAATTAGCTGCATGATTGGAGGAGATTGAGTGCACATGCAACCCTAACCCTAACCCTAACCCTAACCCTAACCCAGGTTTATTAAATACACCCTCTGGTGGTGGAGACCTGAACAACAACTCACCTGTGTGACCAAATGTCCCGTTCTTGCCGACACCTGCGTGTGTGTGTGCCTGTACCTTTAATGTCAATTAATTTCACCTACTGTTAATGTTGAATATGCCAATTGCATTTTATTTGTATTGTAATTGTTTTGAGATATTTAAACTAAATAAAACTTTTGGTGATGCATACATTTTTTCAGTAAATTGCAATATCAGATGACTTTTATGTGGATTATGTGAACAATTACAAAATAACAAATGCAATTTGTGTTGAATAACGGAAAAGCTTTCAAAGTAATTTGAGCCAACTCTAGTTTTGGCTTACTCATTGGTTACAACAGACTCCTTTGTTTCAATATGTCATCTACTTTGCCTGCAGCTGTGAGCTACAGTGGTGCATTTATGTAATCAGAGTGTCTCTGCACACAACCGACCAGCTCGACCTGTTGCTTTTCACTGGTGGCGATTTGTTTTCCTTCGAGTCTGAGCTTCACTTTTAACTGTCGAAGCACTTCAAAACCCTAACAACGATGAAATAAGTATGCCTAGTCTTTTGACTGTTTAAATCTGCTCTTGAGCAGCACATTTGTTGCTCACCTAGAGGGATGATCTTCTGTTTCTTGTGCCAGCGGCCGTTGACAATGATGCTGCCGTACACCAGCACATCGTTGAAGAGGAAGAAGACTTTAGGCTGAGGTCTCCGGCGGCTCATCTTCATCAGTCGACCCTCTCCGATCAGAACCCGATTCGGCTTGTACAGGGGCTTCCCCGACGGGCCAAAGGAGTTCTCCACAGATTGGATCCGGTCCCGGTTATCCTGAGCAAACATGAGCTGGTTCACCATGGTGGTTTTTTGGAATCTGGTTCACAAGTCACCAAGAGTCCTGTTTGTTGTAAGTGAAGTTTTAGTTCCACGTCTCTGTAGGTGTGAGGAGTTGTCATGTGTTGTCTTGTCTATGTTGAGGCAAGCAGCTCTGCGGGAGCCCTTATAAACGCCGTTAGGTGTGGTGACATGTCGCAGTGACGCAATGGGACTTCCCAAAGTAAGTTCAGCTTTAAGACAATCCCATTTTGCAAAAGATGAATGGGCGGCAGCTAAATTTTGAATTCTGAGAAAGAGAGACAACAACTGTCGTCATTATTCCAGCATGTTTACAACTGAAATTCCATTTCTGAATCTGTTTGACTTCCAGGAGGGGCTTCAGGAGGAAACATTCAGACAGATTACGATAAATTCAAAGGAGCTTTCAGCATGCACTCTATCACCAACTATCAACTGAATTCAATAAAAAAAAAAAAAGACGCATTCTACACCTACATCTGGAACACGTGATATTGAAGTAAAACTGTATAATGATGTGATAATAACCTGTTTAGTGGAAACAAAGTATATTTGGATGACACGAAGTGAGGAAAACAACAAAGAGCAGCAAGCTATGACACCAGAAAAAATAAAAGTAAAACTGACCTGACAAGAGCTCACAGTTCATAAACACGTTGTGATATTAAATCAAGTGTTATGTTAATTTATTACAGAGGAAAGAAATATAATACATATTGTTTGTTATGTATATGAAACATTATTCATATGTATTGTCCTTTATAATACAATGTTTCCCAATGTTACATCTTGGTATGTACGGGTTCTTTAAACGCCTCAGTCGCCTATCACCGTGCATCCTAGTATTAATAGTATTAATAATCATAAGCACAACAATGGCTACTGAAGAAAATGTGCTTTGTGTTGTCACTGATCCTGGAACACGGTCTTCTACTCCGATATCTGTGCACGAGGCTAGTGAGCAGCACCGTGAACAAAGAGGAAGTGGGTAACAAGTAGAAGTCCTGTGGGTGAAGTAACATCCGTGATTCGTTCTCTTTATATATCTGACCCAGAGCATGATGAATGTATGGGAGATGGGGATAGTACTTCCTACCTTACTCTTCCTGCTCTCACCTCCATTACCACAGACTGAGGGGCAGTTATAGAGGAGGTAAATACCTTTCAGGCTGATTTTAGCGACTGTTAATAGTGCTTTAAACCGAGAAAGATAAGATAAGGTACTCCTGTATTCGTCCCACGGTGGAATGCATTAGGAGTTATAATCCCACCCTTCGTTCAGACCTCTGTGCTCGAGATTGGCAAGTGATTGGAGTGCAATCAGGAAGTAAGCATTGACCAACAGGAATGCTGTTATCTGTTATTTTCTTCGGCCCAACTTTTTTTCCCCCGCTGCGGGACTAAGAAAGGATTATCTCAGCTCACCTTATCTTTTGATTGGACGGGGGTTTTACAGTCCTGCCATGACCACAGATGAAATATTATTCTTTTTTATGTCAGATTGTTAATGTATTCATTGCTATCGGCATGTTGAAGGATTTCTAGTAATATAACAGAAAGTGTTTCTGGATAGAATGACCTACTCGACCTCTAAGCTACCCCTGATGGTGTCTCTCAAAGCCACGTTCCTCCTCTTGGCACGGTCACACACGGTTTTCTCACAGCCAGACCACCAGTGCCCCTGTGGTGGATTCAAAGCCTGCCATTCATATGGATTTCCCTTCTTTTAGTGTGCAGATGTTCTGAACGTTGTGGATCGCTGTGAAACATTCCTTGCCGTTCGGCCACAGAACTAATAGGTGCTTTACGTGGCGTTCTTAAAGGGCTGGTGCATATTTGGTGGCTAAAAACACAGGCCACAACTGGGTAGAACTCAAGGAAATGCTCAGGGAAATTAGGGAGGACCAGGGTTGGAGCACATAAGATATATTACTATGGATGAGGTTCCAGAAAGCCAACCATGTGTCTCCCTACAAGCGTCAGATCATCACAGATCATGTGGAGCAGATGCTCAAAGATGGTATTATTGAGCCTTCACAATCCACTGATGGGTGCCTGAATGTCAAGTCATACAGACGCCTCCCATCCATGACCTGCTGAAATCCATGCACAGGGCAGTGTTCTTCAGCCCCCTTGATCTAAAATCTGGGTTTATAGGTGGTAACGTCTGAAGAGAGTAAGAAAGAAAGATAGAGAAAGATTTTCTTCTTCTCAAAAAGCTTCATGGAGCCAATCTTAACCTTAACCTCAAGAAGAGTCTCTTTTTCCAGCTGGATTCCTGGGTCATGTGGTTTCGGAGAAGGGGGTGCAGGTTAATCCAGAGAAGACCCCGGGCATGGACATCTTTAAAAAAACTCCAACCAACATTAAGTCTCTTCAGCGCTTTCTAGACCTTGTTGGGTGGTACCACAAGTTCATTGCTCCCTTTTCCAACTCGGCAGCTCCATTGAACCGCCTGAAGAGGAAGGATGTGGAATGGATCCGGTCAGAAGATCGCCAGCGAAGCTTTGACAAGCTGAAAACAGGCTTTTGTGATCACTCTCTTCGTTTTGAGACACACTGATGTGGCCTTGGGGGCAGTGCTAGTCCAGCATACTGATTCCAAGCTTTATGGTGCCGTTTGGCACATCTATTTTGAATTCTTTAACAGTGCGCGGTTTCTCCTTTGATTGTGTGCATGTCATTCTTTAATGATTGTGTAAGGGGCAAAATCAGCTAAAGTTTGTAGGTATTGAGCTTCAGTTGTCATATATTGCAGGTTTAGCATTTAGTAGGAATCTTTTCTCATGAGATCTCACAGCAATTCTTTATTTTCTGTCACGTATGCCCTTTAATTCCGAGGAACTTTAAATGAACATAGCTATTGTTAAAAGTTGATTGTTACAAGGTGTACTGCCCTCTTTTGTTTGGACATTGTGCTACTTTGAGGCACGTTCATTAAATTGTTCTTCCTTCCAGAAGTTGGCGGCATGAAGCAAAACAAACGGGCGTAGGCTGCGAGTCGTCACACCAAGTCAGCACGGTTGGAGTAAGTGGCGAAACGTGAGCACGAGGACACGTGTAAAATAATTAAACAGATGGCATTGCACAGCCGATCAGATATTAATCAGTTACTTTAATCACATGAATTGAGGGTAATCATTTATATCATGCAGTTCAGGCTTGAGTTAGGCTTTTTGTTTTTTTAACAGCAGACAATTTTACTGTAATAAAGGCTCTGCACTATCCAGTGAGTGCGGTGATCCAGCATGCAGGACCCTGAAACTGATGCACCTAAACGGAATTAAGCCATCTTCTGTTTTATCATTTCTATGGCACTAAATAGAACGGGACCATAACACATTTTATGAATTACAATTGTGTTTAGGACATCTTAAAATTAGCTTCTGTGAAAAGGGTCTATTTTGGTCCAAGTGAATTAGTGTCAAATGTTGTCTTACATGTCTCCACACGAGTTGCTTGACTCACTGAGAGCCAGTGTCTCCCAATAACAGTATCAAGCTGCACGTTGCATGTGAGTGAAACACTTATTTGGCTGTGCGGTCATACACTAATGAAGCGTGTGTCCTCATGAGCACACACGCAGCGCTGGCATGGACGCCGTATATTGCTGGCTTCACAAAATGTACCACACGCAAACCTGAAAGTCTGGATTCTGCTGGCTATTACTATCATTTTGTCAAAGAACACACTGTTCCAGGCCAGCAGGTTCAACATGTGGTTAGACAAGTTCTCTAACGAGGCCCAGTGAGGAGCAGCCAGACACGTGTGAGAGAGAAAGCAGCACTGGGCAACCCCAGGCTGACAACCCAGATCAGGAAAGTACACACACGGTGTTGTTTTGTATTTGTATTCACTCCAATAGAGCTTCAAGTCCACTGTGTTTCACATTTTCTGTTACAAAAAAGGGTTCAGACAGACATTTGTGTTTTTACAACAAGTGTTGGCTCTGTCCTCTACTGTACATTAAACATCACATAATAAAACAAAACGAGCCAAAAAAAAAAAAGGTTTTCTACATGTAAACAGTCTGTTCAGTGACTCCCATTAATGAGAGCTAAATAATATAAATCCTCCTTTATTTATTTATTCCCACCATGTCTAAAAAAACCTCATATCATACAAGCAACCAAAGCCAACCACTAGGAGAGTTACTGTACAGGACTGGGCTTTGAACTAGCTGATTTACACGTTGGTGATACTTCTCTTTGAGAAATATATTATGTTTCTCTATTTAAAATAAAAACATTTTCAAAATTAACAAAATAAGACTAACTTCTCAAATAATGCTGTAGTGACGCGTCACAAGTCGATGCTTCCTCTCACTTTAAACTTCTTGGCAGAGCGTTCACTGGCTCGCTGCTCAAACTTGCTTCCATAGATGTGGGAGACGAAGCCGTTGATCTCCACTGCAAACACGCTGTTCCTCTTCGGGATCACTGTCACACAACCAGCGGAGGGGATCAACCCAGGGCACAGACAGACACACTGTTCAACACTGGAAGGTTTCATCATCATTTCATTAATTATCTGATATGATGGTTCCCAGTTCTCCCATCTAAATTAATCAGTGGAGGTTTTTTTTACCTATGCTTCTAAATATTCTCTATATGATATTCATAACATGAATGTACCCGTGTCACTCTCCCTCTGTGTGTGTTGTTATCTGAGCTTCTCTGTCCCAAAAGATTTGTGTTCAGCACAGGTGTGTGTAGTAGTGTTGTATAATGTAGTGCTGGTATACATGTATATATAGTAGAGGTGTAACGATTCATTCCATTAATTGATGAATTGATTGTCAGTCCTATAGATTCTACTAAATCGATCTGCTAAAATAAATAAACAGAATGAATCGTTTTGACTTCACCAATAATCGATATAAATGCATTTAATCAAATGAATCGTGATTCTTACTTATGATTAATGTTTTAATACGTTTAAGACACTCTCTCCCCTGCCAGCATGTAGTCTATTGAATAATGTTCAAAATAACTGAGCAATGTTTAATTACATTTTTGTATTCAGCATAAAATATTATGCAGGACTACTTTTTTCTAGAATAAATATGTTATTTTTCACCTTTCAGAAGAATACAAATAGTCTCACTTGCATTATTGCATGTTTATTTCATGGATATAGAATTTTGGTTACAAGTTACTGAATCAAATCGTGGTTTACAGAATCGGATCGTTACAAAAAAAAATCGTCCTTGAATCGAATCGCCAACTATTGTATCGTTAATCGAATCGAAGTGAAGCCAAAGATTCATACCCCTAATATATGGACAAGTACTGATAAAGTTGAAATCAATATATTTTTCAGATATTATTACACTGCCGTATTAAATATGTGGAAAATCATAGCTGATCAATCAATACAATGGTACGAGCCTTTTCCCGGCAGACAGTTTGACTTGTCATCGTGGGAAAAGCACACTTTGTTGAACTTGACTCAGTTCCAGTAAATGTCACAGTGAGCCAGCATGCACTCTGAGACCCTGGAACCTGTTCACCTACATCAATGTGTTTTTCCTGGAAGTCAAAGTCAAGTCATGTCGGTCCATTTCACGTCTACCGTTATCCAGACCTCCAGATTTACTTGTAACGTTGGCTGCACTGGTGCACCTAACGTTTTAATTTAGGTGCACCGGCAAAGAATTTAGGTGCATGAAAAATAGAATCATGAAAAAAAGATAGAATCGTGAAAATAGATCAGCTGTTGGCGATCGGAGCAGATGAGAAAATATGGGTAAAGTTGTGTTATTAAATGTATTAGTATCGCAGCTGTCTCACCTTTCAGCTTGTCTTCTTTGGTGATGATTTTGAAGACATGTTTGAACTCCTGGACTAGAATCCCTGTGGTGCCTACATACGATGGACATTTTGAGCGGACCACTACGAGAGAGAAAAGAAACAAAGTATTAGTACAACACTGTCCCCGCTGTGTCTACGCTCAGAGAAACCAGTTTCTCCACTTTGGTCAATACATGTTGAACCAAATTTGATTAAAAACAATATCTGGATGATGACTTTTGCAGAAACTGGGCACAAAGAGTTATAAAGTGCCTCGGTGAGGTTTGTGTCAGAGCCAGCAGCTGACCGTGCTCGTGCTCAACAATCCACTTTACTTCACTTACGATCCACTTCTGATACCTGACTCTGAATATCTGCCTTTCTACCGCACTTTGATTGAACTGGTAGAGTTATAACATGCAGCACAACTTCCACCCCTTAATGTTGTCTTTACACACATTACAGGTTGCTGTCTTGCTTTTTTTAATGGTTTAAAATAAAACTAAGGACAGTTGAGTTAGCCAACTGTTACAAACTCATAGTCGTAGACCTTCTCATCTTATGTAACTTACAGCGTAAGAAATATGGGGACTACATGATATTTTTGGTACAATTATTCAATTAATTGATTTGTGCTTGAAATTGCAATACTACATATTTATAAATCATAAGAACATCAGACTATGCAATCTGGGTCAGTACGTGTATTAGACCCAACTGTAGTCAAATCAGCAGCCAAACGTCTGTTGTTTTGACAACACCTGCATGCAACTGTCCCTTTCCTCCCCTCCTCCCCTCCTCCGCTCCTCCACTCCTCCACTCCTCCACTCCTCCACCCCCACAGGTTGAAATCCCCTGATGGCTCTGGTGCCTCGGGCTAGACTGAACTGATTATCTTGAGTGATTGTTGTGGACTCTCACAGACCCAAGCTCTTTCTAGATCATTTGCAGCAGTATTAAACGTCACTCTAACTTGGTGATACTGATTAAAGTCATTGTGATGATCATTTTAGATAAAACTAAAGATCTACCGGTCATGATGGCTCCGTGGAAGTCTGCCTTCAGAAGCTTCTGTTGCACAAACTGTGGACTGCTGTAAAAACACAAAATATGAGACAGTGATGTAAGAAGGACTTCTGGAATTGCTGCAAATGAGCAGCTACTGAGAGGTGCAAGGGTTCACGTGTGTGGAGATTCAAACTGATTTACCTCGTTGATTTCAACCCACCACACAGGTCAATGACATACTGTCTCCAGAGTTCATGCAGAGGCAGGAAAAGCTCGTATCTACAATGATAAAGGACAGAGACAGTGATGTTGGGGAGGAGAACAGAGGGCTTATTGGGAAAAGTATTGCAATCAACTGTGACTGAAGCCTGTTTTGATGTACATCAATGTCCAAACACATCTGTTTCCATATGGAGCACAATGACCGTCCCGCCCTGCAGAGGAACCACCAACCTCTGGTGCTCAGGTTTGATCTGGAAGATCTTCATCGCCCTCTTCTGCCGAGCGTTCAGCCCCTTGGCTTTCTTCCTCTTGGACTTGTCCTTCTTGGGCCTGCTGTAGCCCAGAATCACAGCCTTGTGAGTCAACATGCTCTTCAGATTACATTTTGTGTTCTGCTGAATGCTCTTCTTCAGGAAGGCCTGGGTGAAGGCCTCTGCTTTAGACTTGCCGTGAGACTGGAAATGAGATAACAGAGATTTTCAGAGATGTGGATTGTCGTAGATACCAATGTGCATTTCCTGGGCAATAATAATAAATACAAGCTGTATTCTGTCAAATAAACACACATTACAAACACAGCAAAATAATGACGAAAATATGATATATGGTGAACATTTAGATGATAAACCTGAATAATAGACACATTTGTACTCTCGTTACTATAATCAGACAGTCAATGAAGGATGCATAAAATCCTCCATTTGAGAAGGTGAAAAAAAACAATTAACTGTTTCTAATAAAGTGTTTCCGATTAATTAACTGTTAACGGTTTTGGTTCATCACTAGATTTTCCCGCAGGAACTTCTTTACAGAACATGACGGAAACTGAATGAGGGATGACACATCTGTAATACACAGTTCATAGTAAGACTATATAGTACATCAGATAGCTGCTTACCTCAACGCCAAGAAGCTTCACCAGATCCGTAGGAATTCTGGCTCGAACAAGTGCTTCTGTTGAACGGGACAAACAAAACTAGTATTATAGTATTACACACGATTGACACACTATATATATATTTTTTTTTTAGGATAAGCCAATGCACACATTGAGAATAACCTTAATTCTCAAAAGGTCAGGCGTCAGTACGGGTTGGTGATAAGAACTTATTTGTACTGACAAATGTCAAACTGTCAAAAGTCCCCATCCGGGAATAGTCAGTTGTTTTGACTTCACTGTGACAATGATGTTGAATGAGGACATCACTTGTCCTGTGAAAACGCCGTCTTAAACTCAGGTTTAGGAACATGATGTACGCTCTCTGACTATATAGCCTCGAGGGAACCAAATCAAAAGTGTTCTACTCAAGCAAAGTGACAGTGAAAATGTCAAAGAGGAGACTGAAGACTTCCGTAGAGTAGACAGACCTGTCTGACCAGATGCAGTAGTATTTCTACATACAGAACCAGTTACTACCACTCTGATGCAGCAACACAACTAACATACATGTCCTCAATAGTTCAGACACTGGTGTGATTTTCATGTTCCACATTAAGAGCTGGTATGTTTTTCTGCGGGGAACGCTTGGTGTCACATCTCCCAATCTTTTCGACCATTAGGTATTAACATCTCTCGCATACTGAAAGCTGCTATTGATTTAAATGTTTTTATTCCAGGCAAAGTTCTTGCAACAGCTACATTTCATGTTTGACTTGTATTAAAAGGTGCAAAGATAATAGATTTTGCATTTTGATTGCCTCTCAACGGCTCTCCACACGGTGCAGTTTAAATGAATACAGCTGAAGGCACATCCCGTTGTCTGTTTCAGCCAGTGAGGTCTGTGAGCTTCAGTATGTTGAGTGACGGGACAAAGCTGCTGTGTTGATGTGTTCTGGGCGGGCAAGCACACGCACGCACGCACGCACGCACGCACGCACACACGCACACACGCACACACACACACACACACACACACACACACACACACACACACACACACACACACACACACACATCATTAGTGATGATTGACAGGCAGTATTTTATGTCAGCTTATGCATTATTTTTAGGAAATGTAAGCATTTTCAGCTGCTTGCCCAGATTACACTTGAGCACATCATGATAACATTATAATTTACCTTCAACCAACATTCAGTTTTACAGTTCGGAGCTTAAACGCACCAGTCTATGAACTCAAAGAAACTTCTGTTAAATGATGTATGTTGGACTTCCTTAGTGAGATGTCGATACAGAAAGTGGAGGATGAGAAAGAGGCAGACTTTTCTCACGGCAGAGATTTATGTTTGTCAAATCACTGGAGGAAATGATACCATCAATTACACCCATATAATTACAACTGTTCCAGTCTCACGTGTCAGAGAGACATGAACACACCAGCATGCTGGAATAACATCCACATCATTGATAACATGTTTGTTTGAAATTAAGAATACAAACAGTCATATTTGAGCTTTCAATTTTCATTTAAATTAATGATAACATAAATAAGTCCGCCGTTAAAAATGCAGCCGTGTTTTGTCTTTTGCGTTGGCATTACTATTTTACCTCCAGTAACGTTAGCTTACCTAAAGTTAGCCACGCAGGCTAGATAGCCTATTTGGGCTTTAACTTAAGTGAATGCAGCACTTTTATCAGTGTATTTCTACACTTTATGTTGTCACCTCTCATGCCTCTAACAGCGTCACTACATTGTTATGTTAAGGTTATCACACTGGCAGCTTTATTTAAAGGGAAACTTTCCTCTCGAAATTAAACTTACCGTCCATGTCCATGTTTTTGCTGCCTTCCCGAGGAAAGCTAGTAAATTAAACAATTTATAACCTGCAGAAAGCCCGTTAAACACATGTGTTTTGAAAACAACACGAGCTCACTTCCTGGTCATTCTTCTTCTCCTTCTTCTTCTTTGCGGCAGACTGAAGGCTTCCAGGTGTAATGTCGCCCTCTACAGGCGATAGTCTACCACGCACCACCAGCTCTTTCTAATCAAAACATTTAGACTCGGATAGTTACTTTCCGATGCGATGGCAAGTCTTTTAAAACGACAACAACGGATTCAAAGAAAACACATTTAAACAACAAAAAGTTTTATTAGGTATAAATAAGAATATATAAATTAAAATACATTTTTAAAAGCTGTCTTTGTGAAACGTTGTATGCCTTCTGGCACATTTTTTTACATTCAAAGTGCAGTTTATGATTGAAAATATGAAGTGAGTGCCACAAAAGCAAACAGTGGATTATTAAATATGAATCATGAAATTGTAAGTTAAAAATATAAGTCATGAGTAATTATGATTATCTGAATTCTTCACAACTGCTATAACATTTACTGACTAGAGTTGGAAATGGTAAATGTTAAGAGTGGTGGAATGTAACTAAGTACTGTACGCCATTACTGTATGTAATACTCTGATAAATCTTTTACAATAACCAAATTCAAACCTTCACGTAAAGGCTAGTAAGTGGACCTTGAGTGGGGATTGTTTTGACAGACTACTAATTCAAAGGTCAATAATGAACATTCATGTTTCAAACTTCTTTACTTCTCTCGAACAAAAAACAAAAATCAATATAATCACAAATCTTCAGTGGATTTTTGCAAAATATTTATTTAAAAATCTGTATGTAGATATTTTTATACACAGGGTTCACAAAGTCAGACTGAGATACAATCTGTATCTCAAGTTAATTCTGATATCAGTGTCGTTCCATCTTCCCTATACATCAAAACCTTTCAATAAAAAAATATTTCTCTTTTTTTCCACAAATAAAATGCCTTGAACTGTATTTATATAAATACCAAGGCACGCTTTGTCCTCTCTAAACTCTAGAGACCTACTTAGTAAGGTAAGTAAATCTTATCATCGTGAGAAAGGAACATTTTTTTTTACATTTCCATGAAATGCTGCCAAGAAAAATCTGGTTCTTGTAAAGGACGATTGTGCTTCAAGATTGGACGTGGGGCAAAGACAGCAGGTTGGAATATCTTGAGTTTTTTTCCATTTAAAGCTTCCTGCTTCCTGATGGATGTTTTTCTTGCAGTGCGACGAACACACAAAACCAACATGCTCTGCAGAAACTCGCCCACTCTTGTGGAAACACATTCCACACGTGCAGAACAAAAGTCTGACAGCAAATGTCTGCAAAAAGTGAACCATGAAGTTTATTAAAGAGGACCTATAATGGTCTTTTCCTTTTCTCTTTCCTTGCATTATTTGAAGAGTTTGGTTAGTGGTCGCCATGTCTTTGGGAAAGGAAGTGTCCTTTGTATGAGGAGCTGAAGAACAAGTGGCTAAAAATCATGTTGTCACTATTCCTCAGCAGGACTGTCACTGGTTATGGGAAGGGATGTGACATTTCTGACAAGCCCACTAAGTGGTTGACCAATCACAACAGAGTGGGAGCAGCTGCCCTCTCAGGGCAGATTTGGCTTTTTGGAAGGGAGGGGCAGGATCTTAAACACCAGGAGGATAATAAGTCCTCTTTAAGAATTGTTGACACGTTGGCCTTTTCTTTTCTTTTTGTTAAAGTGGTTTGGCCTTTGTTAAATGTTACAAATAGGAAACTGAATTCTGTCACATCTGACTGATGAAACTGAAGAGCAGGTGGGTGAAGTGGGCGTGCTACTACTGCCAACGTCCGTGTTCTGTACTATGAATCCTCTTATAAACCTGTGCCAACAGGTTTCTGTTGATCACCTACTCTGACCTCATCATAGAACAAGTTGAAGCTAAAAAAAACCAACACTAAATCTGTTTTTTTTGGCACAGAATGAACAATGAAAGCCAAGCTGATTTGCGTCAACACTGAGAGGGGGTTGTTTGCTGCCCGGATTGTAAATCCCCTTGATGTAAATGTGTGATAGTAGGTTTTAAAAATAAAACTACTTGACTGATGGTTGTAGGCGCGTCACTGCCGGTGATGGGGTGTATAATTCAGGGTACTCAAGCCAATGGAAACGCTTTCCTTGTTGCGATTCCTGTGGTTGCCCGGTCGCACGGAGAGTATCGGTGCCATCATCAGCCCAAGCCGTGTTCACGCCTCACCTGTTGGGTGTGACTCGTCTATTATTGTAGACGCAATGCACTGTGCCAAAAGTTCACCTCAGTTTAAATCTAACCTGAGCTGCACTCATCCTTGTGAGCCTGTAGGTGTAAGTAAGTCATTCTGGGTTATGAGAAAGTTCAGGGTAGATTGTACTTGCAAATAGTTAGTATAGTGACTTCTACAGTTTCGCCCAAGAATCCTGCACAGAGCAAGAGGCTTTTTTCCCCCCTAAATAATGACAACACAGTTATTTTATCCTGCCAACAGAAAACACCCTTCAACACATTTTTAGAGACCAAATATAACAAGAAACTTTCACAAACTGAAAACACTGTGAAAGGGTTGAAAACACAGACATCTGTCCATGCCGTGGTAGTGACCTGTCAATCACAAGGTAGCCCCGCCCTAAAGCATACCCTGCCTTATGGTCTATTTGACTCTCCTTTGTCAGGAGCTTTTTGGTTGCAACAGTTTGATATATTTACACTAACAGACACTGTGTAGTATTTCAGCATGGAACCGGCACACTTCTTTAGCCCCTTTAGCCCCACCCACTCACACTCAGCTCAACCAATGATGACCCTCGCAGTGGTTCACGAATAACATGACAAATAATAAGTGCCCCCTACTGGTTTCAGTAGTAGTAATTCATTACATGTTACAACAAGCAAAATTCAAATATGCTAGAAGTAGAATGGTAACAGTCTCTTGGCTCGTGCATTTAGGTGCTGGTGCTCTGTGTGTGTGTGTGTGTGTGTGTGTGTGTGTGTGTGTGTCACCAGTGTAGGTGTAAATGTGGGTGTTGGTTCAATTGACAAAGTAATTCCTCTTCAGTTGGCTCTTGGATCTGCGCCCTGCAGAGAAAAGAGAAAGTCGTGTAGAAAAGAGGAAGGATTTGACAGAGTTAGCTATGTTTATTGGGTTAAATGACGTAGAACAAGTGTCAACCCACCTGAACATGAGCTGAACGGAGGTCTCATATCGGATCCTCTCCACATCTGTAACGGAGCAGCTGTGACTACGGTCCCACTTAAAGATGAAGTTCTGTTAAGAAACATTTGTGTTGTTAGAACATATTTGAAGATGGGCATACAAAAACACGTTGTCGTGAGACAAAGCCGGTTGAAACTCAAAGTTCCTTAGAATGTGTTTGTAGTTTTTCTAATACACAGGCAGGTTATTTACATAAGAAGCGGTGTTTCTATTGTTGGTTGAAGGGTGCTGACTGGATCTATGTTTGAAATCAATTTCTGTGTTGTTGTGTGTTTGTTTGTCACGAGAGAACTGACCTCTAAAATGAGCGCCACGAACATGTTGACCCACATGACAGAGGAGGTGAGCCACCAGCACACAAAGTAGATCTTCGACCACCTGGGCAAATAAAACACGCTCATCATCATCATCATCATCATGACCAGCTGCAGTACGTGTATACTGTTTTGTCTTTCTTACTCAGTGGTGTATCTGCCGTATGCTTCCAAGAAGACCTGCCAGTTGTTGACTATCATGATGTCAAACAGCACAATGACGGCTGCCTGAGAGAGAGAGGGTGGGAAGGATACTCTTCTTTTACTCTTCAGAGTCTATCCCAGCAGTCTTCGGCAGCAGATTTCATTAAATCACACTCCCCAAATCATCGTCAAATGTCAAACGGGCAAAGAATTATTATAAAATAGAGCAACACAATCAGGAATGACATAACACATATGAATTAAAATATGTATTTCCATCCCAGATTTGCTCCTGTACATTAGAAGTGAGAGGTTTGATACACTACCAATGAACGAAGACGTGACTGGTCTTGTTACTCACACCAAAGTCATCAAAGTTGTTTGGCCAGTAGCCCAGCTGCTCATATGTGCCACACAGGCTGCTGTAGTTGGTGGTGATGTTCTCCATGGTGGTGTTGGAGAGCCCACTGGGACGGACGGACAGACAGACACACAGAATCACGGACAGCTCGGACTCATGCTGGAAGTTTATGTGACAGTAACAGTCCTCGTTATTTGGGTCCGTTCACAATGTGTAACGTCAGGCCAGAATTTAAGGCTGGAAAGAGCTTCATCTCACGAGGCTCGTTCTGTTTTGGTGTTTCTAACTGCAGATGATGTCATACCTTATCGCCGAAGGAGGTTCAATGGCTCCCTCAAACAGCCAGATCCCGAACACAGCAAACACATAGTACACCACCTGCACAGGGAACACGAAGCAGATGCCAACCATGTTAGGGTCACCACCTGTACCTGTAAACTGCTCTGCACCTCCCTGTTGTGTGTTCACCAGCTGGTCTATTTAAAGGAGCAGTCTGAGGGATGTAGCACCAACTAGTGGCCAGGTTGCAGATTGCAACCCAATGAATACCCCTCCCTTTCCCAAGCGTGTCGGAGAACTTTGATGGCTTTCAGATAAGGTAAAAACGTAAAGGCCTCTCAGTACAGCCAGTGTTGTGTTTGCCTGTTCTGGGTTACCATAGAAACATGGCGGGGCAACAAGGCGGACACAGTGAAAAATAACTGCTCCCTATGGAGATACGTCATTCTCAGCTAACAGCAACAATTCTCAGTTTCAGACGATTATACGATAATAAAAATATTGTTAGGAATACTACATAATTCTGCCGATAAATGCCCCGAAAATCCTGCACACTGCTCCTTTAAGTATGTTGACTCACCATCAGTATCCCCGCAAAGGCCCTGAGGTTCTTCACCAGGTCCAACAGTGTACTCGCCACCAAAGCCATGAGCTGGACAACCAGACGGAACGTATGGAAGGCAAGAAGGGGAACAAAGACATACACAGGGATATAATTGTTATGAGAGTGGCGAGCAAATAAAGCTTTTACTACATCGTCATGGCTGGGCATGCAATATATTACTTTCATAAGACATTCAGCAACTCAGACAAGCTACTAGCTGCTCCTGTTTGCCTGCCGTTACCTTGACATCTGGGATGATGCGCAGGAAGCGAAACACAATCAGCATGTTGATCAAACGACCCATCTCCCACAGAGACACACCATGAGAGGAAGGGTCCCTGTTGGAAGGCACGCAGACACACACACACACACACACACACACACACACACACACACACACACACACACACACACACACACACACAGGATCATTTTGAGTGTTTCATGAGAAACATTTTCTTTTTGAGTCTTTTTTTTAGGCCTTCGAGCAGGCGACAGTCTATCATGTTTTCGGTTTGTCCGTCTAAACATATGTAAAATTTTCAATTTTTCATATCTGAGGAATTTTTGGTGGTCAAAGGTCACCGTGACCTCACAAAACACGTTTTTGGCCTTGACTCAAATACTGATGTGCACGACAATGTCACACAAACCTCCTTTAGGGTGAAAAGACAAAGTGATGACATTCATGGATGTAAACATCAACATGGCCAGTTGGGGGAGGGATTGAACAGTGAGGCGAGTTGATTCTAGTTTTAATTTGAGTGTCGAGTTCAAATATCGTCTTTCTCCAGAATCGCTGACTTCAACCATAAAGTAAAGGTTTGAGTGTATTTATTAACGTCAGTTAGTTTGGTTAAAACAGTTAAAACAGTTTGATTTATACTTAAAATCTGGAATATGTTTGATCTAAAGATGTGTAATTGTTGTATGTTTCTAATGTTGAGATGGGAAAGAAACTGCAGCAAAAGTATGATTTTAATATTTGTAACTTCAGCGACTCTTGCTTTTTTTCTATGCTCTGAGCTGATTATTTTGTTCTATATTAGTCTCACCTGTGGATTTCTTTCTCTATATGTGCTCTGCTTTTATTATTTTGTCTAACTGTCTTGGACCTTTTTAAATAAAGTTATATTTGAAAAGTAGATCTTGAGTTATTTGAAATTAGATTCTCACGACTTGAATGAATCATCATTGCAGAATCTAAAAATTATAATTACACGAGAGGCATAAACTGAATAAATAATTGAATAAACAAACATTCGCTTTACAACAATTGTAAGAAAATACAAACCTACCAGGTAGAAGAAGGAAACCTGTAGGTGATATATATAGCTATCTGTAGGACCTGATGGAGAAAAAAACACAAATAAAATCAGTGATGAATATCAAAAATAGTAAATATACCAACAAATGTTCATGAGGCATTCTACTCCATTAAACCTGAAACGTTTTTTTGGCCACTTGGGGGCAGCAGATACAATATAAACAACCAGTGACATTCATCTCCTGTTAAGTTGATATGGTGACAAAGTCAGCCGTTAGAGAGCAACATCATCATTTAAGTGCAGTATAAAATAAAAAGAATATATAAAAAAGACACTTCAGGCTGACCTCTTTCCTCATTGCATTTGCATAAAGGGGGAGGGTCTCACAAATAACAGGAGGGTTCATGTTACCATTGAGGTAAGGTCACGCAATTCATGAGCTTTGTGTGTTAAAGGACAGATGGAAATAGCACCGATGAGACACGCAGCTGTCCAGAATGGAAGAAGTGCTGAGGACCCGAGGAGGTGCAGATCTCTTGAGGTCTACGGGACATGTTTATTACTAGTGTGTCATGTAAACATTGTAGTGCAGAGATATTCCACAAGGGGGTCCGGGATTCTGTTTTTTGTCCAAAATATATGTCCAAAAATACACATTAATGACTACCTCCTATAATAAGCAAATATAAATCTTCCAGTTTGTTAAATGCTGTGAAATTGTGATGTAAAAATGCCAATATAGGATTAATATACGTTCTATAAATATATTAATCTCTCAACATTTCTTAACTGGATGGCTAAGCATTGTATAGATGCGTCATTACATTAAGTACTTTTATATATTTCACTATAGGCTGCAGTACACATTATTATTTACCGGTTTAATAAGCAACACAAGTGTATATGATATGAAATATGGGGTCACTCCACCGTGTCACTATAAGCCTGAAAAACGTTGAAGACCTCTGTTGTAGTGTACTGAGAGGAGACCCGTATTAACTGTCACATTGCAGAACGGCATGCTGGGTACAAGATGATATAAGGTGTGAGTCAGTGAGCTTTAGAGATGCTGGCGGACAGATGTTAGGACCATTTTGACCGCCTTAAACCTGACAGTAATAAGAGAGTGTAGGTAGAGCAGGGTTACCAAGAGCAGGACGGTGAGGAAGCCGTCAAAGATGTTGTTCTTGTAGGACAAGTAGCCCCTGCAGCCCATGGCAAAGACCTTCACACACATCTCTAACAGGTAATACAGGATGAAGCCCAGGTTGATGAGCTGACAGACGGACAGTGGGAGAGTGAAGTCAGTTCATTTATGAAGAAGGAACAAATCACAACATCGACAAGGCTGTAATGTTCATTTTAGATTAAACAAATGACCTGCTGATGATTTTTATAGACATAGTCTGTATATTTTGTTATAATAATCAAAGTGTTGTAAGCCCTTAATATTATTTTTGTTTGAAAAATCTACACAATTACATAACATCAATATTGAAACATTAAAACAAAGTAGAAACGAACTTCATGGTCATCAATTTATTAGCTTTTTAGAAAAAAGGTTTGACCTGAGACATGATATGACTGTATTCACCTCCAAAGTGTAGTTGTTTCTCTGCGTTGTGGGCTTGTCAGAATTCAATACCAGCACAGTCTGAAACACAAACACACACAAACAACCCTAATGGAGCAACTGCATGTGTACAACTGTGGGATTAAAACAGTTTTCTGATTCTGAACTTACACAGATGCACAAGACATTGGCCAGAGCCACCGCGTTGCCAAGTATCGTGAGGATGTAGTGGCTGAAGACCATCTGGAGTCTCTGCAGGACTGGAGAGTTGTACTGAGGCAAGGGGGGGTGCTGGAGGAACACAGTCAGAGGCATCGAACACACGTCTACATGAAACTGTGATGGTGAATGAGTCTTCGAAGCAGCCCGTGGGCACAGCTCTACCTCCTTAAGTTGATCTTTGTCCAGTTGGTCAAAGATCTTCCTGAACTGCTCTCGATCCATGTGGCCCACGTCTGCATACTGCTCCGCCTCCTGAAGTCCAGATGAAGGGAATCAGTCAATGTGCAGAACCAGAGGATGCATCTTGTTATCTGCAAGAGTTCTAACCCGTTCAAAAGATGGACGCCCCCCCCCCATTGTTTTTATAATAACCAGGCATCCTATTGGATAATTGCATCATTGTTAATAAACTCATCATCTGTATCACATGTATTAATACATGAATCTGTTTGACATAGAATTATGGAATCGTTTGTGGTTAAATGAAAATACAGAAAGGCAAGGCAACTTTATTTGTATAGCACAAGGCAGTCTCAAAGTGCGTCACATCATAACATGTCATACAATAAAGTGAAAAAATAAATAAATAGAAGACTCAAAAGAAATAAAGGCAAAATTAAAATGCGTTACAGAAAAGCATTAGAGAAACCAATGGATGACGTCATGATGACTACGTCCCCTTCTGTGTATCTACAGATTATAGTACATCCCTCGACACAGTAAGTGTGTGTGTGTGTGTGTGTGTGTGTGTGTGTGTGTGTGTGTCGGCTCTGACCTTAGTGATGGCAGCTTTTAAGTAGTTCTTCATCTGGACCCTGGACATCACCTTCAGCACCACATCAACAGCCACATGCTCACTGAAAACAAAACAAGTCTCTCCATGTTTTCTGTTCATTGTGTCTGTGTGTGTGTGTGTGTGTGTGTGTGTGTGTATATATATATAATATATATATACATATATACTGTTTATGACACTCCTGCCCCCCTGGAAACAGCAAAAGATGCAACTCTTTGAACTAAAATGAAACTTGAGTCTCTCTTACTCAGCAGTCTGCTGGGCTCCCTGGCAGTTGAGGACTTGGAAAGCAGCTCGGATCCCCAGTCGTCTCCTGATGATGGACGCTTGGACCGACATCTGGACCAACACATACAAAGAAAGACTCTCTGACTGCACAAACAAACTGTTTCCATTGAACATTCATATTGGGATTATGGGATTTAGGGCTCAACATGTGATAGCAGGCCAACGGGTATCTCCAGTTCAGCACAGAATCGTGACTCAGTGTTGGGCGTGGCATATAAACATGTCAGACGACTGCTTGTTTTCCCCCGGTGACACACCTCTTCCCAGCTGGGAATAATGAAGCAACAGCAGTCATGATTGGCTTCGCAAAAATGAAAAACCTCTCCCACATCGAAGCCTTAATGCGGTCTGCCGCACGTATTCAAAACCGACTGTGCTTATAGTGGGTGGATTACATACCAGTAAATATCCCCTGAACTGGTTGTAGATGATGGCTGTTAGTAAGTTCATCAGACAGTAGGTCCCTGTAGGAGGCAAAACACATTCCCATTAAAAACACTTGACAGAAACACAGCCTGACTTACTTCAAGTCAACAGGACAGTTAGGGTGTTTCTAAGTGGGGTTGTATGAGCTACTTATCCACAGCTAGTGTATTATCTACAGTAGATGATGGTCGGCGTGGAGAAACAGACAGGGGCAGCAGCGACATGTATCTAGACATTTAAAATCATCAATATCGCTTTGAATGTTCCTTCATTTTAAGAATATTTGTACCACTTTACCTTGCCGTCGGACAGCCTTTTCCAATGGGGAACTTATATCTATCTATACTCTCACAAAAGCCACGAGACTCCTTTGACAAACAGTCAAACAGCGGCTCCCGAACAGCGGCTCCCGTGTTCTGAGTTAAAATCACTGTTTTTGTAAATAGAGTCTGGCTTTGAAGAGAATCTATATGAAGCGTACAGTGAAAGTGATCTGGATGTTTTTAGGTATCTAAAATACCACCTTCTGTTGTGACGATGCATTGAGCGCCTCACACAGCCCCACTTCAAAACATCCGAACTGTCCCTTTAAATCTGCAGCATTCAGACAATAGCAATCGCTGCTTACCGATCACACTGAAGGTGGCAAAGAAAATGGAGTAGCCTCTGTTTAGGGAGTAGGCGGGGATCATCACTGTGACGGGACAGGAATGTTGGGATGTTGAAAAGATTTCCATCTCACAAACAATTGACGAGCAGTCAACAAACATGGCCTGTTGACGGTGCGAGTGTCTGAGTACCGTCTGGGTTGTTGGCCGTGGTGAGCAGCACCAGCAGCGAGGTGAGAGACGTAGACAGGTCTTTGAATTGTGTCCTCCACTCCCCGTTCTCCTTGGGATCCTGAACAGAAGCACAGAAGCAGAGTGATGGAGAGGAGAGGCAGAGTGGACTGCTAAGAGGATATTTCACATGAAAAATAGAGGCTCCATTCACAAATAGACGCCCGGATTGAATGACACGAATGATTAAATCAATTATATTATGCTGTTTTTAAATATATCATCCCTGTCTAGACATACATCAAACCACGTGACATAAGGCTGTCTTCCACGGATGGATTTCTTTGCCATTTGGGCCTCAAGTGGCTTCACATAAACACCTTATTCCTTACTGCTTTGCTCCTGTTTAAATATATCTGATCCAACTTTTCCTGGGTGCGTTTGTGACATTATTTTGCATCTATTTTTGCAACTTTATTTTCAATGACAGACTAGTGGTAATTAACGGACAGTGACCCTCGGCTGTTGAGTTTCCGTCACAGTTTGGGACGCATCCAGGCACGCACATAAGTGTGTCAGCAGCACAGAACAGTAGTAGTTATATTCGACAGGGCGTGACCTCAACTCACCTCGCTTTTAGCAAACAGCAGCATGCCGATCATGGTGAAGAGGCAGAGGTGGAGCGCCAGCAGCAGGATGACGCTGAACAGACAGGAGACAAACACACACACACTCATGGCGAGGGTGGAAAAGCCTCGGGACGTCAGAGAGGAATCTAAATCTATCACTTACTACTATTACTTGAAGACATGGAAACATTCAGTCTCTTAAATCTCTTTAAATACTTTAAAATATTACAGGTTTGCAAAGGCTGTCAGTTTTCGTCATTTAATGTACAAATAAATATTTGAGCTCATTGATGAGTCTTGGACGTGCTCCATCTGTCAGTCACCCAACATTGTCTTTTATTATTTTACACCCGAAGCTTCTATTGCGGTTTTGGATTTAAGCTTTGAATGTCTGTCGCAATATTTTATGACTTTAACGTCCTAAAAAACAAATCCTCTAAGTAAATCCTCAATTTGAGGAGTGATTAATCAAATTCAAATGTTCTTTTTTTTTCTTCTTATTTGATTAAATCAACTTTCTTTCATTAATATAACTCATCAGTGCAAGAGGGATGTTTTTTAAAGGCTAAATGACAATAAATATGGACAGAAGTGTTAAAGAGTATTTGGTTTGATCCAAATATGTTGTGAATTTTGTAAATTATTATTCTTTTTTCAGTAAATGTGACTTCTGGACTTTATTTGCGACTGTGTATAAATGACGAGTTTAAACAGAATGAAGAGACAAAATGTGCTGCACTATTTCAAATTTGAATATCAGCGCTACGAATGAAGCTTTGAAGTTTCCAGCTTTCTAGCGCAGCACAAAGTTTCTTTTACCATTGGTGCCTGAAATAACGATAATAAATCCATCGCACCAAACAGAACCTCCAAACAATCCTCCTGACTGTACAGGACTTTAAATTCAATCCACTTTTGGAACATGAAGGTGCTACGGAACACAATCAGGGAGCCTATGATGAAGTAGAGTTGCAGTCAGAGTATACATCATCAGGCTATGGCCACGTTTTAGGGAAGCAGCGACTCGCTGAAGGAAGTGAGAGGGCTCTGGGTAGAAGATTAGAGGGCCGGCTGCAGGGATCACTGTAGTTGCACTTTGTCCACTGATCTAAACCCTCAGCAGTGTAATAGCAGTATAGTCATGGAATTACTTTCCCAATAAGTAATTGACCAATGATATTACAGCGCAAACACAACCATAAAGTTTTGCAGCTGAGAAAATGTTCCCTCACAACGAAACTGTCGATGTGGTTTTGTCGTATGGGAAATGTCATTTCTGATGAGAACCGGCTGGAATATCGTCGTGACAGACTGCGTTTGGTTTCAAACACACACCTTCAGGCTGTAAAAGACGCCTAATGAATGCACTCCAGTGAGCACCGACTCTCTGCAAACACTTATAATGTCACTATAACTGCTCGAGGCTGTTAGTTTTCACAATGAGGCTAATTTGCATAGAAAGAAGACAATTTTGCACGACTGTACATGTCAGCAGCAAGTGTACTCCAAAGTGGGGGCGTGCTGACCGGCATCTACTGTAATACATCGACTATGGAGCTGGAGGATTCAGGAGGAGGAGAGTAGAAGTGGACTTCAAAAAATCCGAACTATCCCTTTAAACCAACAGATTCATAGATAGACATTTGTAAAGGGGTCAGATACCTGGCGATCTCTGGCAGAGTCCTCTTGATGCACTTCAGTGTCTTTTTCATCAACGAGGAGTTCTGCAGGAGGAAGAACGGCCGGAGGAGTCGCCGTACTCGAAGTTTCTGATAAACGGAGAAAACACAGGATCACTTCTCTTGATTGCAGGTTGATCATCATTCATTTGGATTCACGAGACCGTTCCTTGAAGTCCGAGGGAGTTTGAACTTTGATTTGCGGAGTGCTCTCACCCCCCAAAAAATCTGCAAAATGGTTTAGTTCGGCCCTCTTCTCATCCCTAAATGCAGCTATGAGCCCAGTTATTGCTGACGGGGCCTGAAGCACGTACGACGTACTCCTCTACCCAAGAAAGGGAAATCACAATGTCTACGTTATTACAGAAGCAATCGTTTGACATGAAGGTGTCACAGCCAGTGTTCAACTTTGGAGCGTTTCCAAGGATATTTAGCATTAAACTAATCATTTGCAATGTCAAGATTAATATGATACCGATACCTTCAAAGGCCTCTAAAAGACAGTAGACATGTTAATGCTGTCCTTCAGTCAGATGAGCGATTTCAGAGAGTTAAAAGTAAAAGGCCAAGTAAACCAACTGAGGAGAATACTACAAATTTTAAGATGGTGATCAATGAAGCAGGCATAGTAATTAAGAGGGAACTTATGGTTGTATTTGTCACTTTTCAATGATTAAATAATATTAGCAATAGAGTAAGTGTAATTTTAGGTCTCTTCAAAGTTCAAAGTTATGAATCAGCTTATGTCGTTGTTATGTGTTACTGTTACTGGTGCATTCTGGTCATATTTAATTTATAAAATACTTTTTCAAAAAATGAGTCACAGTTAAGGACACTATGGTATAATATCAGCTTAACTATCATAAGGTTAACTTTCCTGCATGACACGTTTTTCAAGCGCATAAAAGAGGACAGAGTCTGCTTATGTACATGACCATAATCTTCCCATAATTTGCGTGACACCCTTGGGTGACACTGTTTAACAGCCTGGCTGTAATTCTCTGCCATCACTGCTGGTTGATGTGAAATGCAGCTCCCTAAGTATCCTAAAGTGGACAGAGCCGACTGACCATGAGAGCGGCTTACACACTCATTTAGTCTGCTCCGTGTCTTACTGTCCCGCTGACTTCTCTCCAGCTTTGCTTTTTGATTCACTTCTCTTTAGTGAATGCCGGTGGTTGATGATACACTACACCACATGCTAAGAGAAGCATGAGCGAGGAGGCTCACCTCGTCACACACCATGCTGACAGACAACACCCAGTCGATGATGGAGACTGAAAGGACCACTGTGTAGCCGATCAGCCATTTGCTCTTTCTGAACTCCTCCCAGCCAATCAAGTAACTCTGAGGACAAAACAGAAGGAGTGAAGCAGTGAAACATCGCGACCCCTGCCGATGTCCTGGGAGCAAACGTTTTCCACCCGTGCTCACCTTCACAGCGAGATCGACCGTGAAGATGACGAGGCAGGCGATCTCGATGGTTTCGGTGAAGCCGCAGGGAGGCTCCCACGGCGGAGAGCGATACCGGGGGTCCGAGGAGATGGACAGGGAGGACGGGCGCTCCACGAAGGCCAGCAGCAACACCACCGCGATGGTTAGGCCCAAGCCCCTGGTGCAGGGAAAGATGGGTGAGTGGGTGGGCGAATGCTTGTAGACATAATAGAAATATGAGTTCTTTGTCAGTTAAATTCATTTGCACATTGGCTGAGTCAAAACAACTTCATTTGTTTCACCACAGCGTCTAAAACAGGAGCTCGTGTGAACGTGAGTATATGCAGAGTTTGGTTCCCGTTCTGACCGGAACAGCAATAAAATATCACTAAAGCAACAAATATTACACAAATATTTGGTTTTTGCTGTTGCTGTTCCTGTTTCACTATTTTAAAAAGTGTTATTAGCAACCCACGCCTATTACTGTGGAGCCCGGTTAGACAAAGTCAACTTCTAAAGATCATTCCTCCGACTGTGTGTGTGTGTTAAGGAGGCTTATCAGGTGGTGATGTCTCGTTGAATCTTGCTCCTTTATCACCACCTCAAATCCGTACGGTTAAAGGAACAGTTCAACATTCGGGGAAATGTGCGTATTCGCTTCTCACCGAGAGAAAGTGGGTTAAATACGAAGCTAGAGCCAAGAGATGGAAAATTGAAATCATACCCTGCTTTATATATTAACCTAGTTTACTTGACTCTAAATGGACCATAATTTACTAAATTAACATCCTCCTGTATGGAAGAAGACTTGAAACTAGAGAATGAGACCATAAACTTGTGTTTACTGAAATAATAAATCAAGTGAAAGTCAGGTCATTTTCTCACAGACTTCCATCCAATCAGACTTCTTTTTGCAACCAGACGAGTTGGAGATAGAAATGTAGCTTTGTGGACCTGAGCGTGAACTTACCACTGCCACATCCTGGAGTAGTACCATCGATACAGGCAGAGCGAGGGGGCATCCACCCGGTGGTTAATGGACCGGTACTAAGAGCAAGTAGATAAAGGGAAGAAAACACAAGTCAAAATGTGAGGCGTTAAATTATGAAAAACTCTTTGCTCATCGTCTAGACTGAGAGAAGGCTCTGACTTGTTGTGTTCCCATAGTTGGAAAAGAAAACGGGACTGAAACATACATTTAACACAAAGCTAAAAATGTTGGGTTGTGATTAAAGTCCAATGACCATATAAGGAATATGTTCACATACTGTAATCTATGGTGGAGTTTCTTCTTATCCAAGACACCCTAACATGAATTCATAAAGTTTGTTGAGCACAGAGGACATAAGAAAGTTCTCCCACCGGACTCATAATATGAAACCGCTTTGTTAACGCCTTTGTACGTTGTCTTGGTATTTCCCTTAAGAGGACTAAGTAGGGGAAGTCATTGGGCTTACCTGTATGGCGTCCTCGATCAATACAACAGCTTGCTGGATGTAGAGGTCCTCGGCATCTTGACACAGTGAGACAAGTGTGAGTCGAAGCGTCATCATAACAACAGAGACCTTCACAAATCTCAAAAGTGCTCGGAAGACTGGGATCTTCACGGTCCTGAATCTCCTTCACTCAGATCATAGCGTTGCGTGGCTCTGTTTTCGTCAGACTCAAACAAACAGCAGCTACGGTCTCTGAGATGCTGTTGTCTGTAGGACTGGTTGGATTGGGAACTGAGCTGAAATGTGGTCTTTCTTCAGGGCAAAACTGGGGAAAAAAACAGGAACTGCTACAGGTGAGTACTCTAGTAAGGGTGTGGCTTACAGTTTAATCCATGCCCCCAGGAAGAGCACCAGGCTTTGACGCAAATCGTGACGTCCCGGTCCATCACGTGATGCCATTGGGCACAATAATACTTTATGTTTAATTTGGAAAGAGAAATCATCAGATAATTGTATTCAACTTTCCAGCAGGCACAGTTGAACAGCCCTTATTTACAACATGTTATAGACTACTCTGAAAGCCACGCCTACCAGAGGGGAAAACACCATATGCAACAAAGCGCTGAAACGCCTGTCGCTAACTAAAAACATGGGATGTCAGATTATTTAAGCACCCTGTTGTACAAGGACATCAACCGAGAGCGACACATTGTTTGTTCTCTCCGGTGTGGATGGGACAGGAGGCCTGAGACCGAGACCGAGCCCCGAGGCCTGAGACCGAGGCCTGAGAGCTGGGGTCAAAGGAAGAGCTAGTGCACTCGCTCTATGGGCTTTATGGATGCTATGAATCCTAATTTGCATATTCAAACTTTTTTTTCCTGTCGGTTTTACCAAAGGTGAGCTTAAGGATACGCTGCCTATCTGCAAACTAAGAAAGTTACTCTTGTTTATTATTGTGGGTTACTTATGGGTTCATAAACATAATTCTATGTTTGAAGAATTTTTATTAATCTTAATAATAACATTTTTACTACTCATAGTATAGCTATTCATTTTTATTAAATGGGTCATGCTTGTTTTTTTCAGAATTTCTGCATTTATTTAATTATTTTCAACTGTTTAAGTTACATGAATGCTATATAAAAAAGAGTGTAAGTGTTTGTTTAAAATATTTAAACATTCAAATAAAATTTGTTTCATGTCTCGTCAGACAACGGCTCCATTTTTAAAGTCTGTGTGACTGAGCTTAGTAAGACAATATCACAGCACCATGTTCCATTTAACACTAATATCTCATCATTAATATCAAAATCAAAAGGAAATTTGATTAAAATCAAGGAATTACAATCACCATGATATTGGAAAAAAAACAATCCCATCAATCGATATAAACCTACGACCATATCGCAAATCAGCATGAACCTAAACGCACTCATTATGATCAAAACGTGATCATAATGAGTCTGAATAGATAATCATACTAATGTAGCCTATGAATCATGAACTATAGGGCTACATGAGAGGACACTACTGACACAGCCAACAAAACAAAACGTGTTTGAAGAGATTGATGATTTAGCTCTTGCTCAGGCCTCAAGGTGGCGCTAGAAGCCTCAGAGTCACAACAATCAAAAGGCTTCCTGGTTGGAAGAATGTGACAGTGTAAAGGGACATTCTAGCAACTGAGTGTTGAACTTTTATAAAGTATGTGGACTCACAAGATAGATTTATTAAAAACAATAGAGGCTATATATCTAGATTTTAACGTCCAGTATGGGTCAACCACCAAAAACAGTGGCTCCTACATTTCCCATGATGTAACATAGAAATCCAGTCGACCCTTTCTACCTGGGAAACGCCCACTCTGAGCTCAAGCCACTGACGTATTTTTTCAGCTCCAGCAGTCACCATCTTGGCATTAAAGACACAGCCTAACTCTAAACATCAGCAAAGAGGTGGATTGTGGGTGGAGACAGGTATGCAACCTGTAAAACAAACCAGCCAAGCCCTTAATTATGTGTAACTTTAAGTCTTAATATCATCTAAACAGAGGAGTTGTCTGGTAGGCTGACTGCGTTGGACCTCTGGCTGGCTCCTAACTGTAACGAGCAGGGACTTTTGGAGAAAATCAACCTGATGTGGTGGCCAATCATATAACCAGCGATCTATAACCGCACAACCCAGCCACGTCCTGTAGCCACTTGGTGTTAATGGCTCAACGTCTTACACAACATAATATCTGAGGTAATCACAATTGTATCCTCACACCATCATATACACATAAAAAAAAGCTATCTTGTTCCAAATAATACTCCACATACTAAGCGCTGGAGATTGACCTAAAATGTAAAATCACATTGAAATTATGCTGCAGCATATAAGATGATAATATCAAAACAAAATTTAAAGTATAAATATGGTATCACAATTTGAATCATTAATGCAATATTTTGTGGCAATTTTTCAATCCAAAAATTAAGCTTTTTTTGGTAAGTAAAAACAATAATGTTGGGTTACTCAGATAAAACGGGTAATTTCAATCCGTCACATTGGGCTCTGGGACACTGTGATGGGCATTTTCACTATTTTTTCTTTATAGTTTTGAAAATAGTAATGATGTCTGACGGTGTTAAATATACATATTATACTTTTTATTATACTTGGTGAGCATGTTTCCTTGGAATGAATGATACGTCATGTTTGGGTTCAAAATTCGGTCTGACACTAGTGCAGTGGTGCCGAGCCGACATTTTGATGCACGGGTTGCTATGGATACACTATAGTAATGAACTGTTCCTCATAGTGACAGCCTGCAGGAAGAAGCTGTTCCTGTGTCTGGTAGTTTTGGCGTAGAGTGCTCTGTAGGGCCTATCAGAGGGGAGGAGTTGGAACAGGTGATGTTCAGGGTGGGAGGGGCCTGCTGTGATCTTTCCTGCCCGTTTCCTGACTCTGGGAGGTGTACAGGTCCTGGATGGTGGGCGGGTCTTTTCTGCAGACCTGACTGTCCGTTGTAGTCTGTTCCTGTCCTGCTTGGTGGCCGATCCAAACCGGCCAGCGATGCTCGCTGAACGGAACAACATCTCCTCAACCATCGATAAAAACCTCAGTGTAAAGATGAGGTGGGTGAACACTGTTTTAATTTAGGTCCCTTTTATTATTGCCATTGATATTATTGTAATTATATTGTTATGAAGGCCACTAATTGGTTGCCAATTTCTCAAAATAGCAACCTGGCAACCCCAACGGTCGAGCCTTGAGAGTAGCTATCAGAGACACAGTGCAAGCTTGTTCCACAGCTGTCTGCTGATAATGTTCAATGACTGTAACTTTTCCATCCAACGGTTACACAAGCACACGATGACTCAGACTCTGGCCATGCACACAGACACACCACACACACACACACACACACACACACACACACACACACACACACACACACACACACACACACACACGCACACACACACACACACACGCAGCTGCTGACTAAATGCTTCACAGCAGGCGGATGTGTCATGGTGGCGGTTCATGTCACTGGCAGGGCAACACACAGAGGCAACAAACACACACCTCAGTGGAGTGTGAGCTGCAATTCTCACACTTGTTGCAACAAGTGTGAATAAGAGAAACTGTCAGAAAATCACCACAGACTTTAATTATCATATTATAATAAATAATTACAATAACTATAATATTTCCCTGTATGAATTTGAGTTTTCAAAAAAAAGAAATGTATGACAGAACTGCTATAAAGATTCTGATTTATGCAGAACTTTAACCTAACATCTTTATCTTTAAAGATTAACTTAACCATTTTATCATAAAATGCCAAGAAACACATCAGCAATGTTTTGGTTCTCATAAGCAGATGCATCAAAAGTTCTATACTCAAATAGAAGTGCAGATACTTTTGTGTTTAAAAAGACTCGGGTAAAAGTATAAGTAGGCCTACTGATTCATTCTTTACTCAAGTAAAAGTAAAAAGAATGAATGTACTGAATGTACTCAAAGTAAAGAAAGAAAAGGAAAAAGGAAAAAGAATTCATTTTTTAAAGGACATTTCTACTGCCTTTTTTTTTTTCAAGACTAACTGAATCTTGCATCATATTAATAAGAAAGAAATAGGTGATAATAACCCTCGACTGCATGAAAAATGTGACGAGTACAAAGATATTTCTTCGTAAAAAATAAATAAATACCCAATTAAAGTAGATACCTGAAAAGGCTACTTAAGTACAGTAACAAAGTATTACGGACCTCTGATCATATGGTCTGTATTACATCACGATTAATATTACTGAATATTTAAGTGAATTATCAGTTATCAGCAACAGGAATACAGTTTCTGTGTAGATCATTTAAATAAGATGGTCTTGTAGTTTCTTTCTCTTTTGTTGGAGCTATGCTAAAAACGGCACAGATCTATCTTTATACTGGACACGCAGACACCAAACCGATCTTTTCCTCTGACTCTGTGTCAGGATTTCCCAAAATATTGCACTCCTCTTTCCACAATCTAATAACACAGAGAAATTCTGATTCACATAATAATTTAATGTGAACTACTAGTTTGGGGGTTTCTTCTTACTTGTTATTACTACTTTCAGCATCTATAGACCGAGCCAATGAAGTTGTCTCCTGACACCTTAAGAACTGATGTAGCATTAGAATTCATAAACCTAAGTGGGTCCAAACATAAAATACATGACGGTGAGACCTTTCATGCACAAACCTGGACCAGGGTCCAAAATTGACGCCTGCCACTCGCCAAATGCCAGTAAAAATCTACGTTGGTGAGGTCGGTTGTCATTGATAAAATAGGGCGGCTTAACTTCAAGCTCTCCTCACTACAACACCAACCCTCTCTCCTACAAAATGACGTTCCCATACGAACTAAATGCTTTCTGTTTTGCTTCGACTCACCGTCGCTACGGTTTCGTCTACTTTAACGAGCTCACTTCACCTCAAAAGAGTCCGTTTGTGATAGATCAACCTGATGAAGAAAGTGAAGAGCAGGGTGGAAGTACAGCTAAAAGAACACCTACTGTAGAGAAGTTGCACTTCACAGATAAGGGAGATCAGCTTTATTATGACAGCCACTACAAAACAACGAGCTCAGCTTAAGGACGTATCTTCTGCAGTTTAATGGTCGGCTGAAAAATATTTGAGTTGGTATATGAAGCTTTTTAAATCAGTTCATCAGCCATCGGCAGATAGACCAAAGAGTTAATGAAGAAAAGTCTCAAACCACTTAGTTGATTCCGCTCTGACATGAGAATCAGACATTCTGATTGGACGCCTAAGCAACAACGAAGAGACCAAATCACTTTCCAAATCTACCAAATCACTTCAGTGATGCACTTCATTGTGAACTTTTTTTTGGGGAGTTAAATTGGTTGCACGCTTTCATTCAATAAACATTGACCAGATAGACTGCCACTACTTGTTCACGAGTCTTTCAGATTTCTATCACCATGTGATAATGATGTCGTTTTTTTATTTTCTTTTAAATAAGAAGACATGAAATTAAGCTGTGGAAAATTGTGATGAAAATTAAAGCTACAAAGTGCATTTAAATGAGGGAATGGGTTAGTTTTTTTTACAGTAATATAATTTTTTACAGTTGTTTTGTTTTTTACAGTGCAGGTACAACTGGCTCTTTACAGAGAATGATACGGAAAAACCATAAAAACGTCCAGTTAGAATCAGAGGGAAATATGCTCACTCAAATGTTACAGTAACTTAAATAACCAGGCGTGACAACAGTGCTTTGTGAGAGGAGGAGAGCATCTCTAAACAGTGGAAGTGGGGGGTTGGGGGTTCGATGCTGCAGTGGGAAGAGGCTCAGATTAGCAGCAGAATTAGCTCCACCACTAAGAATAAAATTAACATACATGTGAATGCAACATCCCAATCTAAATATATAACACAGAGAAGGACACAAGTATGACTTAACCAACCAGGCAGAAGGCAACACCGACCCAAAGCCCCAGACCCTCAGGGGCCCCGAAAAGATCCAGACTCATGGTGTTCATTTGTTTGTGACTTTGCACAAATAAATGACACTGGGATTAAAAGTGTGCATCATTAGCAAATCTTGTAGAAGGGATCAGTTCCAAAAAAAAGATAGTACCATTCAAGTTTTAAACAGCTCCTAAATGCTCAGGGAGGGTTAAATGCAGAGGTCAAATGTCATGGATGCATCTGTACTATGGATGGGATGATAAAGGATTTTATTGATCTCTATAGGGGCCCTGTAGCTCATTTTGCAGGGCCCCATAGGTGGGTTTGACCTGCCATGCAAGGGACTATTTTTTCTGCATAATGGTTTATTTTTGAGTATATTTTGCTGAACTCTTGCTGTCACCTAAATAAAGTTTTGAATATGCCACATTGTTGTGTTGCTTTTATAGCAAAGCATCTGAATATTCTTCCACCACTGACTGTAGCAGCGAGTAACAAACAGAGGAAATACACCTCCGCTCACCTGCGACCCTCTCCACGCAGCACGACTCCCCGGCCACAGCGTACGACATGCGTCTCCCGCCCGGGGCCCCTCGCTGCTCCGCGCCCGACGCGGAGCCGTACTCATCGGGGGCTCCGTCCAGACTCCCGACCAGCAGGCGGTCCGTTTCCATCCAGGAAACCTTTCACGCTGTCCTACAAAGCGAATGGAAAGCAGTCCTGGTGGAGCCGCAGTGAAATCAGCTGTTTAGTCCGCCTGTGGAGTCAGTGACGAATCAAAGGGACATAGTTCTTTAGACCGTCTCAGGCTGAGGACACGGGAATGTGTTTAGGAAGTCGCCCTCTGCTTTGCTCCACCTCCCCACCCCCGTCCTCATGTTTCACTTTACACTGCCTTTAAAAACACAAACTCCACCTACAGTCCGCCGCACATGCTGCAGCCTCACGGTGCGGTGGAGGGGAGGGGTGGGAACCTGCACAACACACGCTTTATAGTTCTGTCAAGGAGCTTGTAGCAGCAAGCAGTAATCAGAGTACTTATTAATCCCTCAGGAAATTGTACATTTGCAACTGCTCCATGAGAGTCATGTTCTCATAAATAATCATAGTAATGTGACATGTCCTAGTCAAATAATAATAATAAAGGTATAAACATATAACTAATGACACAAAATATAAGGTATGTGCAATGTATGCATATAAAAAACACTATACGATCCATTTGTGTATTTGCTGTTGAGGTAGAAGGAGTATTTAGTACCATAAGAAGATAAGAAGATAGTGCACAAAGGTATTGTTGCACATGCATAGTTAACATACTGGTAGATGATTACACATAAATAACTGGGTGGGATGGTTAAGATACAGTCCAGTAATAATCCCTAAAGTACTCCTCAGACTGTCCAGCCTGTTATATGGGGGGTGGGAGGAGTTGTCCAGGATAGTCCTGATCTTCACCAGCATCCTCTTCTCCGACACTGTTAGTCCACCTCCTCCCCCACAACATCACTGGCCTGGGGTCAGTTTGTTGAGTCCGTTAGCCCCCCTCAACATGCTGCCCCAGCATACAGGTGGACACCTGACAGACTCATAGAACATCCTCAGCATTGTCCAGCAGATGTTGAAGGACCTCAGTCTCCTCAGGAAATAAGAGGCGGCCCGACTCTGGCCCTTCCTGTAGAGGGCCTCAGAGTTCTTGGTCCAGTTTGTTTATGGCCCCGTTTCCACGTTGACCTCTCGAATGGTTACAGGGATCACCGGTGCCTTCTTCCTTCCTAGGTCACCAACCGGCTCCTTAGTCTTGGTCACATGGAGTTGCAGGAAGTTGCCCTCACACCATGTGACAAGGTTTCTCACCACCGCCCCGTACCGCAGAGTCATCAGAAAACTTCTGAAGGCTGCAGGACTCGGTCTGGTAGTTGAAGTCTGTGGTGTAGCTGGTGGAAAGGAAGGGGGAGAGGACCGCTCCCTGTGGGGCCCCGTTGTTAATTACCACCCTGTCTGACAGGCGCTCATACTGTGGTCTGCCAGTAAGGTAGTCAACAATCCAGGAAACAAGGGGGGAATCCACCTGCAGTCGGCTTCAGTGAGGAGGGGGAGGGGAGGGTACTGACTTTGCTAATGTACTGGCACAGAAGAGTCAGAGGGGGCTAGGTGGGGTCCACAGATTCAAAACAGGATAAGTTAATTTGTTCTCTACTTTTTCCTCGACTACCCTTCATTTATAATCAGTGACTCATATCTGGAGTTAACATTTTGATGAATTATCAAACATTTACTAAAGCTATACTAAATATAATTTACTTCAAGGATTTTTATTTCTGAAAATGGGACGAAACAATTTGGGAAACCCTTTGAAAGATGGTTTAGGTTATAGGGCACTGACCCCGAATAGTGAGGTCAGCTATCTAAGTGATCACAGGATATTTGGGGGGGGGGGGGGGGGGGGGGGGGGGGGCTGCTGTCCTGCTGTCCAGAGAAAGCAGACTGAAGTGCTGTGTGGAAGAAAATAAGGCCACCTATATATAGTGGAAGCTAATGTGTTAATTAGGACCCCTATGTCACATGTCACATGCTGTCAGCTGACAACCAGCACATGCTTTTGTTCTACACCAGTTACTCAGGACACACAGGTGGGTGGCAACAGATTTTTATCAGGTCACCAAACATTTGAATGTAAGTGCAGTACACCTTTGAGCCACACGAGGGCTCCTGCATTTTCATCTTCTTCTAATAATTGTAGCGACCTCTCAACCTCGCCCAAGCCTACCCAAACATTGTCTCACCAACTAACAACGTTAACTGCAAAAAGAAGCCCGTGTAATTCAATAAGCTCAGTGTCCCAGACAGTAGAGGGAGAGGTATTTCAGTCTTGATCTAATCAGTTATAATTCACAAACACCACCTAACATTGTAACCAGTGTTTGAGTGAGAGGTCGTGAGGATTTGTAACCCTGAACCAGCATCTTAGAATCAGCCTTTCCCTTGTTGTTCAATCAACACAGAAACCACACTGGAGATACAGGTTCTCTCTCACACTCTCTCTCTCTCTCTCTCTCTCTCTCTCTCTCTCTCTCTCTCTCTCACACACACACACACACACACACACACACACCTTAATTGTCTAACTGTTTCTGTATTGTGTTTATACCTCCAGGAAAGCCACTCAAATTTCGTTACATCGTTGTTTTGACCCTCGATATAAAGACGATAAAGCTACAGCCACAGAAGTGTTTAGTAATATATAGGAATTCATGTGTTAGTGTATCGTTTTGTTTTATTTTAAAATACCCTAATAAATAATAAATAAATAATAAGTAATAAAATAATAACGGAACAAGATTATAAATTATACAAATATGATTGTAATTTAAATCCTACAGTATTATACGACTGTAGAATCGATGAAAAGGCATTTTGCTCAAACATGTCAGTGTGCTCCGGAGAGTACGTAGGATTTGTTCAAAGTTCTTCTTAAGAACGGATGGGGAATAAGGCCCATTGTGACACACAGACCCCGTCTACACTCTGACCTTTGACCTGATCCACCTCTGTGCTGCTCACTGTTCCAGAAGAATCCTGTTCAGAAGTCCGACAGAGGGAAGATCAGAACAGTCCATGATCCAACTAGAAAGTTACTTTGACTAGGAGGGCATTTAATCACGCATTTATATCGTAGAACAAAACATTAAAATCACAGACTCTGTAGTTTTATTTAATCCTGAAACAATGTGTATCCTACTAGAAAATCATCCAAACAAATTCCTGATTTCATAGAAACTTATTTGAACCATGACATATTAGTAGTTTAAATTCATTTATTAATTAGCATTCATTTGTAATAACTAAGCCTGATTATTATTATGTAAGAGCATGTAATTCAGATTGACACAGAGGAAATTTGCTCAAAGAACTCATAAAAATTAAAAAAAAGGTACTTTTTGGTATGTATGTGTTGGTGGATTTATGCAGGTAAACTAGCTGCAAATATAAATGAATGAGCATCTCCAGTCATATATACGACCATGGCTTCCACATGCAGTCATGTTTCTATTAACAAATGTTCAAACTGATCATCATATATGGTGTATATATGTGCAATATTTATTTGAAATACAATTCTGTCATTTTACTGAAACAAAATCAAGATATTTTGAAGCAGTGTTTCTTAAAGCTGTTCAAATAAAGTAATATGAAACATTCAATATATTTAAATGATATACTTTATATATATAGTATATGAATTAAACAGAAGTGTCATTTAATAGTCAAGTAAAAGTACAGATATGTGTGTTTAAAAAGTTGAATCAGTACTTTTACCAAAGTAAAAGTGAAAAAGTACAGGCTCTGAAATGTACTCAAAGTAAAAATGTAAAATCATCACCATGAAGACATTTCTACTGGCTAATTGAATCTTAGTCTTATTAATAAGGGGGAAAATACTGTAAAGTAACAAGTACAGATATTAATATATAGTATATTAAAATGTGAGTTATTGTAAAAAGTAGCCAGAAAAATAAATACTCAAGTAAAGGAGAGAATCCTGAAAATTCTACTTAAGTACAGTAACAAGATATTTGTACTTCTTAACTTCCCACCTCTGGAATTAAAGCCCTTTGTTGCTGGTTTCTGTAACTAATGTGTAGATATAGTCCAAATATCCCATGCAGGATAAATCAACTTTGGCTGAAGTAATGAAAGCTTCACAGAAATCACCATTTAATTGATCCTTGTGATCCGTCACAGACGTGATGGATTTTTACTGGACACTGAAGACGTCAGGTTCTCAAGCTTTGGGGTGTTTTTCTGCCATCTGGGACACCTGGAGGAGAGGAGGAGACACATGAGTGTGAGGAGCCGAGCTGGCAGGCATTACATCATAGTAGGAAAGAAAGTTTCAGCAGATAAAGTTTCATTCAAATGTGACCCTGATGATGCTACATTGTAAACAACAAATCTGTGTTGAAGTCGGCAGGAGGAGAGTAACAGCTAACATACCGAGGTTCCATTGGGTTCCATTATGATGCGTTCATGAGCTATTCAGTGAAAAAGAGCACTGGACGAAAATGATAAGTTATCATGACTTCCAACATAATCTTGTAAAATTAAGTTTTTGGTGGGAAGCTTGAACAAATCCAGTTGTTAAACACAGCTTAAGGAGATGTTTTCAAAGCAATATAAAATAGATATTAGAGAAGGAATTAGGACTTGGCTAAAGTCCTTACACTATCTCGAAGAAGCTGATAATACATAATTACTGACTAACTATTAAAACAAAGGTTGAAGCTCCCGCCTTGTCGCTACCTGGTTGTCGATGCACCTGAACTGCCAGGTCCAGCGCGTGTTATAGAGGAAAGGTCGGAGGTCGAAGCGGTTGTCATCCGGGCTGTAACTCTCGGCGTGGTAGGACGGCGTCACCGTGGTCATCTTGTGACGGTTCACCGAGTACATCCGGAAGAAGTGTTTCACCTTCTGGGCCACCTGAGGAAAGACCACGACGCACCGTTATTTCTGGGTAGAAATATCAACAGCTGATAAATTCACAATATTTATCATCAGTGTTTACATTAATCTGAAATGTGAAAGTGAATATATTATTTAAGAGGTGCTGATATATGAATTAAATAATGATTTAAGTGGGCTAAACTACGACATTTCTCCAGACAATATTACCAGTTTACTTAGTTGACTTTTCTTTACATTTCCTGAAATCGCTCCTCCCTTACGTCACCTAAAAACTCTGTCTCTCTTTCCTAGAGTTCAGAACACAGTTATGGCGTCCACACTAGTGTCTGCCCTGCATTATTCTATAGCTGCTGGTATTTAAAAGTGGACTTCACATTATTCCTCTCTCTCACAGAGGAGCAGAAACATTGTACACTGACCTCTGTGGGTGAGAGCGCATCCTTCCACGTGTGAATGAGTTTACAGAACATACTGAAGGGGCCGCACTTGGAGATCTTCCTCAGTTGTCCAATCACAGACAACTCGGAGTAGGTCATCCCCATGTCTGCCTGAGGAAGGAGGTGGTCAGAGGAAGATGGATGAAAACAGGGAAAGGAGGATGAGAAATAAGTCTGGACGATGACCATATCAACCATAGCTTATTAGCGTAAATGAGCTGATAAATGATGTGACTGTGATCAGACTCGTGTACTTAAGGGTGTATCGGAGAAATGTATTGATATTGGAACAACTCTAGAAATAATTAGAAAATCCAAACTATATTTCTAAGCACCCGGGTGATGAACGTCACATGGTTTTCCTGAAGAAGCAGCTCCTGTCATGTACCCACTTCCACCTATTATTATAACGGTCTCCCAATCAGTAACAGAGGCTCACTAGGCTAGCTGTGAGCTGTTCGTTTCACTGAAATTCTGTTCAAAGGTCGACAGATTCGTTTCCATGTCGTACCTCGTCTGTTTGCGACACCTGTCCGTCCGTCAGTGGCTCCAGTTCGGCTGTGGGCGGAGCCGACAGGATGCTGCAGAGGAAACCAAAACCACACGAGATGCTCTGTTTGCAGCCTGAAGCTTTGGTGTTTATTAAAGAGGGGAACGTTCTGCAGCAGGTTTCTGCTCTGAATACTAACAGGTTCCTAACGGGACCTTACCCCGTCAGAGAGCTCAGCTGGAACTGCTCAGCACAGTAGAGCAGGAAGCTCTTCAGGTCCGTCTTGCTGATGCCTCCTATTGGGTTGATGTCAGCACTGGAGCAGTCGTACTTTGTGAAATATCCCGTCAGACTGAGCGGGAAAAGGTTTTTTAGAAATTATTCTCCACAAAGAAAACATACATCTTTCTGTCGTCGCACTGCTTTAGCTACACTCACCATGTGTGTGACTGCTGTGAATGCAATCGGCAGAATTAAAAAGCCAACATTAGGCTCATTTAACCGCTAGTTTAAAAATATTGTATTTACTGACGTATTTTAGATTGCAGAACAAAACATGAAAAAAACGGAATTACAAAAATGCCGACTCATTTTTGGGGTTTAAGACTCCTTCCTGCAGCACTCTGTAGCCTCTTAACACCAAACATGCACATTTGTTACTGGGAGTTTTAACTGAAAGAAGCCTTGCATCAGTTACACAAGGTGCTGTGGTGGTGGTCGATTCAGGGACCAGTAAGTAAACCACACGAGGGCCAGTTTGAGTCACGTTCAACACATACAACCTTAAAACCCTGCAGAGTGGTTTATGTTACCGAGGCAGAATTGTACATGTTATCACTGACACAATCATTCTCAACAAAAGCTACTAGGAATGCCTTCCATGTATTTGTTTGGCCGGAGCTGTATATAAATGGATCATCATTTTTTTTCTCACTTGCCTCTATAGCTTTGCTTTGTGTGTCTTTTTTTCTACTTTTTCCAAAGATGGAACTTGAAATGAAGCATGAATGTGTATTTGCAGTTGTCATAATGCTACAACATTTTGTTTCAGGCTGTCTTTAGTCACCAAAGCTCCGTATCAAGCTTGGGTTCATGTGTTTCAGGGCGATCCAGGACCAACATTCTGGATTACTGACAAGAGAAGTTCCTTTTCGTGACAACTTTCGTCTCTGCCAGCCCAAAATCACACAGTGTAAAGGGAACTTTAGTGTGACCCTCTCTATGAATGAAACACATTCTTAGAATATAGGAATTTAGGAAATCATCACAAACTTGTGCGTGGTCAGGTGTTACCTCTCATCTACGTTGGCTGAGCCCAGCACCAGCAATCCACCTGGCTTTCCCCGAGTCCACAGACTCAGCTGGGCAAACAGGTAGGCCAGCACCATCCTGACTCGAGCCTGTGAACACGAACACACGACGTGAAGACAAAACCAAAGAGAGAGGCGCGTCACAGAACATGTGGTGGTGATGAAACTGTCATGACGACCACAGACGACCGAGCGTCTAACCTGTACGTTCTGCAGAGCCAGGTTTTCTCTGTGGCTTCCTCCATTGGCGCGAAACTGAGGCCACTTGCCAGTAACCACTGAGAAGATACCCAGAATGCCTTTCACTGCCATATCTATGTTAATATTCATGTGTGTGCTGCAGACAAAGAGATGAAAGACAAAGCATGAAGATGTTTTACTCCAAAGCAACTCAAAGGACAATAACTCTACAGAAAAAAAAAAAACATATAGATAAAGCTGCACTGAAGAGACTACATTTCTGGCTTTACATTAATCAATTATATCATATTATGGCCTATATTAATTATAATTTGTGTTATTCAGTGAGTGGATGGTGTGTTCTTGGACAGAGCAAGGCTAGCTGTTTCCCCCTACTTCCAGTCTTGATGCTAAGCTAGGCTAATTTCCTCCTGGCTCAACCTCCTAAATGCCAAACTGTTCCTTTAACATATAGAGGTTACAGGTTCTTCTCAACATGCTGTTTATATGCTGATTCATTAATTTAAATTAAGTCTGATGTCTTGACACATTGATTATACTATATGCTTGATCTTTTATTAGTATTTGTAATTTATTGCAATTTTCTTGTCAAACTATATGTACACTTTTATGTTATACATGCCACAGTATGTATCTATATCCTCCATTTCAAAGAATTCAAATACCTTCATCTAATGCCTTTGTATGTTTCTCCTCATCAGTCTGGCATTATGATTGTGTTATTACTATCAGATTGTATTTGCATCACTTATTTCCATTTTTTCCTTGCCGTGTTCTTTACTGATAGCCACATTATTCTTGGCCCTCACCAAAGTAACATTCTCAAACTCCTGAAACAAACTCCTTTCAGGTTGCGTCCTGCCTACCTGCCGATCTGATTGGCCAGGTCTTTGGCCCGGCTGCACGTGTCCTCTGAGGAGTTTTCGCTGGCCATGTAGCAGGTGGTGAAGATGCGACCACACAGCTCCCTTGGGTTCTGAGGACGGTAGGAGTCATCCGCTACCACTCTGCGAACATCCTCCAGTACCTGGTTGTCTGACGTATGTAGAGAGAGGAAGAAGAGGAGGGATTGTGTTTTCATTAGAGTGAAGAGAGACGGGAACGTGAGGAGGAGGAGGAGGCGCAATCCAAGGCTCTCAGACAGGAAGTCGGAGTTGTTGTTTTATAAAAGCATCATTACTTTTTTAATCTCTACCAAATCTCATTAAAAGACAGAGGATATATTACCAGCCTTACGGCTTTACAAAAACACATTTCAACAGTCACATTGAGAGAATGTGTGTTTACAATAAATGGCAAAGAAAGCGAACTCACTGCCGTCGTGTACAGCCTGGCAGAGAAGCACACACATGGAGTGGACAATACAGGCGGTGGAGGAGCTGTCGACGCCTCCGCTCAGAGGCAGCAGAAAACCAGCCTGGGACACACATCACAACCATCACTAACACCACATTCAAAATCTAATAGCTTCTTCATTTCAGTCATTTTAACCCGTCGCTAGGCCCCGCCCCTAGAAAGCAGCTATCGTTTCAGGTTTTCAGGCTGGTTTTATGGATCTGGATCTTGTTGTGGTTAAATGCTGTGTAATAATGATACTCGTGACCCGGACAGATGGAAGGAGAATCTGAACGTTTTTAAGATGTTTCGTTTCTACATATAAATTTGTGGAACTAACAATAATAAAAATATCTTTCAACCTGTTTTCTCTGCAGAATAACTTCCTGGATAAATCATTTAAGCACACATTGCACAACCTTCTGTAATTTCCAAAAAATAGATAGTATTTTCTCAGGGAGTGCAGTTAGTAACAGTGTGGGCTCCATGGTAGCTCTGACAGCTTGACACCATCGAAGCAGGGGGGCGGGGCTAAGCAAAGGGCCAATTGAGACACAGGATTACACACAGTATCGCAGCGTTTTTCCAGTGTGTGTGTGTGTGTGTGTGTTATCCTCACCTGTCCACTTCTCCTCAGGTAGTCCCACAGCCAGCAGGCCGGCCCTAGACTGAACAACACAAGCAACAACTGCTGTTTGATTTCTGCTCCAGGTTTCTTTAACTGGACCCTTTTCACAAAGTTTTCACCAAATTAAATCTATGTATGTTTACCTGATCTCTTCCTCTGGTGTATGAAAGTGGCACTTTATTGGCTGGTGGGTAGGAAGGTAGATATCATCAACATTTGATAGGGAGAAGTCCACTTTGATCCTGTGGCAAGGCTTGGCTTCACTATCCTACAACAGATATGAGAGTGACGGGAAATTACATGACAAACTAAAACACAGTAAACATGCAAAACCCTCAGTGATTTTCTATGGAAATCAAAATGTTGTGTTGTGCCGAAGGATGAATATATTTTTGTATTTTCTTCAGCATAAATTGTTAAATAGTTACATATAATGACAGAGGATCCACAAGGGTTAAAAATGCATTTTTAATTTCAGTTGTACTTTTAATTTGTTAGTTAGAAAGTGAACATCTGATGAAAATATATAGAAAACATGTTTTCAAACCTTTTATTAGAACTGTAATGGTATTATTAAGTACTCAAAGGGGTACTTGGTAACTTCACTCCTTGATCAGCAAGTACTGAAAAGTATATACTTCTAAAAAAAAAAGTGATATGGGTAAATCCCTGTTGGAGGTTGTGGTTCTGTCTCACCAAGTTCGGCTGGCAGATTTCTCCTCTGTAGCTACGCACGTCCTCGAGGTCAAGGGTCACTGTAATCACCTCCTATAACACACACACACACACACACACACACACACACACACACACACACACGTTTACCAAGGACACTTGGTAACTTTTGGGATGAATCGGGTTCTTTTCACGTCCATACACACCACATCATTCAGTGAGAACTGTGCTCCCTGTGCCACGATGTCTCCATTGATGGCCACCATGGCACAACCGTCGTAGTAGACGCGGTCTCCATCGCAGCCCCTCTGGTTGGCGTACATGTAGATACCTCCACTCTGGAACGACACCAATGATGCTGAGAACACAGGATGTATTTGTGTTGCAACACTGCCCTCTAGTGGTCTCTACTTTCCATCGTCTGAGTGAGTACAGGTGGGGGGCAAATTAAAACAAAAGCCATCATGAAGTGCTGAATGATTTCAGGAATAAGTCAATGGCATAAGTCAGTGCCTGTAAATTAAACTCTTGACCAGTATTTGTTACTGAAATATGTTTCTACCTAGTATAACCACAAAGTTTCTCCACTAAAAGGATGCAAAAAAACATTTTTTTTTCTGAACAAAATATGAAGTGATTCCAGTATGTTTTTCCTTAGAGGTGCAGGACTCGTATGTTGCAAAACGAGGCCACAGTGAGTAAAAATATGAGATCAAACCCTAAAATCTTGTGGTGTTCTGAGGGTTAAAGTTTACCTTGATGGTAGCTGACTTGATCAGATTGACTCTTAGGTCAGCTTTGCGCAACTCGTGGTGGCTGGCAGAGGAATTAGTAAAGATTTCAACCCCATCCAGACCCATCTGAATATGGGGGCTGAAGAAAAGAGAAGAAACGTGTTCAGACATCAGGGTTAAGTATTGTAATGTAAAGCACCCTCACACAGGCCTTTGTTGCTCTACCTTGTAGGTTTCCAGAGCTCCTCACATATCTCACTGCCGATGCAGGTGTCCTTAGTGGACAGCACGCAGTCACCGAACGGGACAGTGTCCTGATGAACACACAGAAGAACCTTTAGTGTCATTGTTAAACAGGGTTCAAATCAATTCAATTGTACACTTGACACATTGAGCAGGACTGGAATACGCTCATGATTTTCAGAGTTAATACATTTTCAAAGTGCCAACATTTGCTACTTAGGAATGAAAACAATAGTCTTTAAGGCCTTCCTCCACAAAGCCTCTTTTTTTCTAGGCGTTCTGCTGTTTTTGTGAAGTAGAAACTGAAGAAGAAGCTTGTTTTGTCCACGTCAGTCAGACAGAAACCATCGTCTCAAAGACTGGAAAAACCTATTCAGGTTTTTCTATACAGAGTATATAAAAATACAGATTATAGAAAAACATCTATACAGAGTATGAAGCAAACATCTGCACTGTTAATCAAATAAATAGCAGCCCAAATAGATAATACAAGCAACGCTAGTCTATCATACAAAGGTGGTTATATGGTGGTGGTGATATCGTTGTCATAGAAACGCTCCCCAGCACCCTGCAGCTGCCAGAAAAAGGTGCCATATGGACACAGGCACTAAGTCCTAAAACACAGATGATGACAGATGTTTTTACCTGCCCCGTTACCTCCTGGATCATTCTGGGCAGAAAATACTCCTCCACCTGTCTTGAAGAAACATGCAAAAAGACAAGTACTTTCACCAACATCCCTGTCATTTCCAAAACAAAATGTCATCAAACATCAGACAGAGCTTCATATATTAGTCAGTGGTTGACTCCAACCTTAACTGCTTCCAAGGTGAGAACCAGCGCAGCTCTCTGTAGTTCCCGTGGTTCGCCATCAGCATTTTAGGTCTGATCAGCAGAATCTTTCTACAGTATACAGGACAAATGCAAATGAGATCAATTAAATGAAGATAAGTTATAAAAATAACTAGCATTTTAGGTATATATACTGCATATCTATTTCTATCAATATATACACATACATACTGTATATCTTGTATGACATATTAATGTACGAGATGAATAGACCAACAGACAGAAGCATAGAAATCCCAGCATGTCTTCCTTTATGAGGCTGACGTGGTTTGCTGACGTACCTGTTGAGGAACAGGACCCGGCAGTTGTAGCGCACATTATGATGCATGATGGGCCTGAGGGGAAGAGAATATGTTACCTTCCAACCTTTATGAGGTACTGAAGCCATTAAGTCCAACAAAAACAGCCCTTCTTTGTTTAGAGAGGAGGGCTGGACTGAATACTGCTTTGGTCTGACGGTTTAAAAGGTGATACCCACATCCCCACGTCACAGATGATGTCCTCGGTGACAGGAGACTCGAGGAGCTTCCTCAGGACCTGAAAGCTGTGGAGCAACGTGTCCGACTCATAGAAGTGGTCTGCACAGCCATAACCGCTGTTAAAGAAATATATAGTGAATCAAAACTCCAACTCTGGGGCAGTTAGACACACATAAAAGCTCAATAAAACCAAAAAGGCTGCTGACAACATATCATACACATCATACCATATCTCCAGCTCTGGGCCCAGTCTGTATTTGGCCCCATGACCTTTAGCAACCTCGATACCTGCAGAGAAACACACAGGCAGACAACGGGCAGGATGAGTGCTGTTTTGACTAAAATATTGCTGCATTGACCAGTGGCGGAGGCAGGTTTGAGTGGTTTTCATTCATATTTGGTATTGCACTTCCTCAAAATTACAAGAGCTGTAAGAAGTCAGAATCAAAGCTGCAAAGGCAGGAATATCTTGGACATTTGATCCCTGGGATAGAAGGGTTGACTTTATGGCTAGTACCTAATAAATTTGCAATTTGTCGTTATGAGGTAGTGTGTGTAATTTTGAGAAGAAAACATGAATGTAATCTATTTTAAGGCCGATCCAATCAATGTGCTTCTGTATCGATTAGGTTGACGAGGAAAAGAGAATTCCCCATTTTTTCATAGCTGGTTCAGGCTCAGCAAAAGAGGAGGAGGAGACAGTCCACAGAGTCAGTTACCATGGTAACTGACCCCCATGTAACCCCTGACCTAAAGTTTATGTTCACCGTTTCTGGAACGGAAAAACCTAGATACATCCCTCGTCTCTGTCTTGTCTGTGACGCAATAACAAACATGTTTGTTTCTTAACAAACTTTAAAGTCATTCCACAATGTTTTAGTGCCGTTTTAAGTTTTAAATATATTTTGAGAAAACATTTTTTTTGTTTTTCTAAATCAATAAAAGCACAAACCTGCACATTCTGAGTTACAGTGAGGGAAGGAGCAGCTGTGTGTGACTTACTCTTCAGTATTCTGTCTAGGTTTCCTTCAAAGTCCAGAGTCCACTGGTTCAACGAGCAGGTAGCAACGGTCACTTTCCGGCCCATGCTGCTGTTGCTAGGGGGTTTTCCCGCCACAGACCTGCCGAACAACAACGCAAACGTATACGGGAACTTGCACAGGTTTTGCTAAATACTGTAACTTTATCTGCCCAGAAGTCTTGGAGATCACGAGGAGGCGACCTGAGGAAGTGTACTCCTAACCATCTTCTTCTGGTTCCTGTTGCCTACCAGTTAAGACGCTTCTGACCACATTACTGCCCCCCAGAGGAACATGGATGCATTTCTATTGTTGTATCTTCTTCTGAATGCTTGAACACTAGCTGATTATTGATTAACTATGAAACCATGTGTAGTCCCTCTGCTTTACACTAAGTTTATGATTTAATAACACACATATAGCTAGACTCAACATTATTCTGAACACTGCTACACTATTATGCCACATTTTCACAGGTGAAAACATTTTTAGGTCATGGTCAATGGCAGGAGGCTGCCTTACGAGGTTCTTCTTCAGGGGCTGTTTGGTGTTCAATTTTCAGCCACTCACTGTTTTCTTTTCTTCAAACATGTGTGTGAACATTAAGAGAGAGAAAAATAACTTGTTTTGTTCAGAAGACACATCCACACTTTACACATGTGGAAGTGTCTGTGTTTACATGAATGACAAAATGCTCTGCCTGCACAAACTGAAAGCAAGATCCAGTTTTTTCATTTTTTCAAGAGTTTTGCAAGACATGTTTGCTTTAGCAAGAGATGTTTCGCTGGATTTCTGTTTGCTTTTGTGATAAGCGCGAAGAGTTGAGCAATCAGGGAAAAAAACTGGAAAAGAACTATTCACAGAAAACCCCCCTCAACATATGTCTGATATTTTGAATACCAAAATAATACTGCTATCTGGTGTTCTTCATTGATTGTCAGAGCTATTTTGTCTCCTGTAATAAGACTAGCAGACTAAGTAGAGCACTTCACCGTAACGTTTACTGTGCTTTGATAATGGTTTATCTTTGTGGCAGCAGAGGACTTAATCCATCATGGCACAAGCTGACACTTGACTCGTTTTTTAAAAGGTCAAAAAATGAGATAAATTAGTAAATAGTGAACATTTCATTACCAAGAGGATTGTTGTGTTTCATGCTGGTTTTTGAAATAAAGCCGAATTGGATGATTAAGGTGAATTATTGTTTTTATCCTTGCTTACACCCCTCTAATGATTAAGTTTGGGTTTTCATTATCTATTTTCAAACCTGTATGTTTATTTTATAAATCAGGGGCGTTGTATTTGTTTGTGAGTTTATGAGTAATTGAATGGGAGTCGAAGAGCAGCTCAACATTTTTTCATTTTCCTCCCTGTAACCATGGAGACCACAGCTTTGATCTAACGGAACAGACTTCATGACCGACATATTAATGCATGCCCTGACTTATCTGTCCATCCACAGGTAACGGTAAACAAACATCACATGTTCTCACTGTCTCTCTCTCACACTCTCTTTCTCTCTCTCTCACACACACACACACACACACACACTCAGCTCCAGCTTCTCCTGGAGGCTTTATAAAGGCCAAATAAAACGACGGGCACTTGAAGATGCTGTTAATGGAGTTTGTGTTGGAAGTGTGTACGTGAGGGTAATTTAACTTACGGCTAGAACTTCTCAAGTTCATCCTCACATTGTTAACAACAAAGAACAATGTTTAAAATGTTGGGTATTTTGTGTCAAAACAATATTTTAAAAAAGCATTTAGTTAGGTTTAACATCGCGGTTGGGCTTAAAATTGCCAGCTGCCTGGGAGGAGTACAGTGCTGAGATTTTAGAAAGAACTGTTAAGATGAATAGATGAATTGAAGACATGGGTGACATTTTACCTTGTCTGTGCTGAGTTGTTAAATTAAAACCTACTAAAATACACTTGCTTTTAATAATTACAGTCATGGTTTTGGTAGACAAATAACACCTGGAATAGCTGCTAAAATTGAATCTAAGGTGATCCTAATTCAATAAAGAGGAACATTCTGGGAGACATTTCGAGCAAAACTGTCTGGAGAAGAGTGTTCGATGGAGGAGCAGCAGAGGAGCACAATATTTCTGCTGAAAGTGAGTGTGTGTGTGTGTGTGTGTGTATGTGTGTGTACACTTGTGTGTTTGTTTGCATTTGTGTGTGTTACTCACAGCACCCTAAAACAACACAGGTCCTGCTTCAGGGAGCCTCACATCATTTTACTGGAGACAAACAAACACAGGACAGGTGATGAGACGGGCTGCAATGGTGACTTCGGTCCACTAGGTGTCAGGATTCCCCCTCGCAATAATTGATAATAATTGAATGACCTCTGTGGAGTATTATCACACCTAGAGAAACTACAACACACAGGTTTCTGTTGGGGGTCACAGGGGTCAGAAGTGTATATTAATGTCTCTGCAATCCTGCCGTTTTGCTGATCTAATCAACATGTTCTTCAGATGAATTATAAGATGCACCTCAACCGGACCAAAACCGGACACACAGTCTCATCTAAACGTGTTTATAGCTTAACAAATACATAAAACTCAGCTAACAGTGGACAGCTTCAACTTCGATTTAAATCGTTCTAAAACCACCGTTTTTCCATTGGAGTTTTGAACTGGAGCTGCAGGTCAACGTCCAAAATAAATGTGTGCTTGTCATGTACAGATGACTCTTCCAGCATTTACATTGTTCTCCAACAGCAATGCTTCTAACCCTGCCGTCTCCTTCAGCAACCACAGAGTGAAGATGTGAGTCTTGGGTGAGGAGCAGCAGCAGCAGCAGGGTGACCGACGGCTACAGGTCACTGATAGGGCTGGCACTGTGGACAGCATCTGGATGTTGGTTTGTGGACTAGAGTTCCATGCAATCAGACTTATTTTTGTTTTTAGAACTGTAGGATGCCATCTGGTGAAGAAAATGAGAAGGTTAACCAGCAATAATACACATAGACTTGTGTGTGTCATCGTTCAGCATCAAACCTTCACTAACTATCTCATATGATAATGAGGAGACATCTCATCTTCTCTGGTTTCTTATCCAGAAAGTCATTTAACAGCGTCACTACACTATCACATTTAAATCATGACTAATAGGAGGTGTATTGATCAGCAGTTTTCTTCTTTTCTTGTTCGGGCATAAAGCACCTCCTGTGGACAAGTGTCCCTATCAATAGAGGTATTGATCCACTCCTAATGGCTCCTATTGTTCGTATCTTACCTGTCCCTGGGTATATGTACCTTCCTGACTACACAGGTGACCTGGCTGCATGGTGTCTTATTGACACAGAGATCCATTGTACACGGTGAAGAAGATTAACTGCTCCTACATATGAGGATCTGCTCCCAGGGGGATTCACGCACCATTTCCTCCAACTTGACATTCTGCTGGCTGAAGGTGGGTGTGGAGATCCAGCTCAGCAGGGACAGGATGAGGAGGAGGAGGATGAGGAGTGTTGGGTGTTCCGGCCAATATACCGTTTATTGCCGCCAAGAGAGTGAAAGCAGCTACCTGCTTAACACGCTCTAAATCTGCACTGACATCCATTTTGGCAGAGATGTGGGACACAGGAAGCTGGTTTGGAGACACTGTTATATAAACACTGTATCACATTATATTAATTCAGGGAAATATGTTCTTCCCTATTTATGTGAAAGCTGTTGTTTGGTTGCTTTGCGGATATGGATTTTACAGCATGATCATTCATTTCTTCATTCATTTATTGGGAACTTACCAGCTTTTACATACCATGTGAACATAGACTTAATATTTCAACTTTTTCCTCCAATATTTTACATGTGCCAATCGTTTTCTTTCAAAAAAAGAAAATAAAAAGAAAAGGCAAAGCATTTACAAAGTCACAATCAAAGGATTGACATCACTATGGAGAGCTACCATTTAGTAAGTAGGGACTTTATTTTTCTACAAAACATGCACTTGATGTGGACAGTGTAAATGGGTGAAAACAACATCTTTTCATCCGTTACAAAGCTACGGGGAGGTCACAGCCGGCGGTGAGAGCGGATGCCGTCGGTGTGGCGACACTACAGTAACAAGCAGTGACGAGAACCGGCCGGTGCTGGAGGAAAATCTGTCGGTGCTGCTTTTCCCAGTCATTTCCTTCAATCACCTCTTCCACTTAGCACGCTGTTGTGTAACTTATATAACCAGAGGGGTGTTTTACAAAGCAACATCACCAGTGAGGCCAGACTTGCCTCAGTGAATCAGGCTTAAATCCAGGAAAGTATATCTCATAGAAGAGGCGTAAGAGGGCAGTCCACTACGTTGGTCTATTGGATGGATCGCCATTCATTTTTATTTATGGTTCCCATGACTTTGGTGACTTTTAATCTACTGCCACAACAAGGTCAAATTTTCACTATCTCATAATCTACAGTGTGGTGAGGACATTCATAGTTCCCAGATGATGTATTGATGGATTCATGTCCATACCGTTGTTTGTCCAATACTTTGGTTCATGGACCAGATAACTGCAAACTCAAAGACATTCCAATCAGCCTCAGCTGTACTTCCAGTTTAGTGCTAACTAGCGGATGTTAGAATGCTAGCATGCTGAAATACAACAATAAAAATGGAAATCTATAGGCTACTTGGCAAACATAGCAAGTCTGACATTAGCAATTACCTCAAAATATCACCGTGCTGTTAGACTCTGGCCTTGTTTTGCTTTAGGCTTTTTGAGTAATTAAATTAAATGGAAGGTATGTTCAACCCATGGCCTTATGGAAAGTAGCATCTTCACCATTATCTCCCATGCAAATGATACAAATGAAACAGATACTCAGAAACCCTCCCATCAAAAACTGGAGAGAGACGACCAGTCTGAAGGTTAGGAAGGCCATTATATCACTTATAAAAAACAAGTATTGTGGCATAAGTCACCCAAACTCTTCTTCTATCTTTTTAAAATGTGCCGCTCTGCTGCTGCGGAGGAACATCACAGTTTTGTCTTTGTGTTTTCTTTGAGAATGCAATCTCTGCTTGATGCTTCACGTCAAAATCACGAATGAGCTCATCTTAATCCAGATTTGATTTAGCTCTGAGTGGGTTTTATGAAACAGCTTAATCCTGGTTCAGTTTGTTGAGCTCGTCCAAGCCAGGCCTTTCATGACAAGCTCTGCTTTTCTCAGCCTTCTTTGTGAAACACCTCTCTGTAGGTCGCTACCGCCTCGATTTCACCGCACAAACGAAGAAAAACGGCAGCATGGTGTGTGATTGTGGTTAATCTAAGGCCAAAAAGATGTGTGCCGTGTGAGAGGGGGCGGTGCAGAAGACAGGATGGTAAATATGCGGTTGTTGTTCACTCAGGTGCAGATTTATGTGTGAGGAGACATGCCAACAAAGTGTGGACCGGCTGTCAGTGACCTGCTTTTTCCACATTGCAAGGTACAAAAAAAGAAATGAACACACGTTCCAATAATCCCTCCTTTCTCTCTCTCTCTCTCTCAATCACACAATACACACAAATTCCATAATGAAATAAATAGCAATATGTACAAAACTCAAATGATTCAGTATGTAAGTACACAAAACACACTTACACCCAATACCAAACTTACATCATGTAAACGACCAACAAAAAAAACGCTTAGCCCTGTCATGTTAAAATGACGTGAAAAAAACAAACCATGAATGTAAGTCGTACATGTAGGATCCCAGCATTAATCGAGCTATATCAGATCTAAACACAATCCAGATTGCGGTGTTAAAACATCCACTGTTAACAGTCCTGAACCCTTCTGACAGAATCAAAAGGCAGCGAGTAAGGATATCTCTCATATGAGGCCCACAGTTGAGAAAAACCTGATCAAACCTTTTTTCAATCATCTTCCTCCCACCACTACCTCACCTCTAAGGTACCAACATAATTAATAGCAAGTTCTTTGTCAGACAAAGTGTAATTAAAGGCAAAGGCAGTTTGTGGCCAAGTCCAGCTGCCTTGATGACAGACAACTGGATCTTCTTTTCCATCTTCTTGCTTTGACAACCTCCTAAAATGGTCAAACAGACAGCTTCGGGGTAAGAGGGGTAAGGTAGGAGGAGAGTTTGAGGTTAGACTGGTAAGACTGGAAATAAATGACCCTCAGAATCATTCATGCTGGAATGCAACAAGAGAATATCTTTCACTCACACAAGGGTCAGACATAGTCTGGTTCAACACATCCTCACTACCAACTCATCAACACAGACGCTTGGTCAGTAGCCCCACCATTCATATGCTGCAAGCAACAGCAATCACAGAAACCATTGGTTACCATCTGATGATGGATAAGCCATTGGCAAGTGGCTACATTTCTGTGGTTCCAGTGGAGCCAGCGGCCAAGACTCCCTTTTCTGTTGCTCATTGTTTACAGTCCAATTAGCAACTTGAGATGGGAGACTAGAGTTGGAGTTAAGAGACGATGTGTATGACAGGGTTGTTTAAAAAAAAACGAGTTTACAAGCTAATTTTAAGCCAACAAAAATCCTCATCCGGTGATGGGTCTGAGCTCCAATAACTACACTTCCCATACAGATGCTAAAGGTTGCCTTGGTGCGTCAGGAGCAGACGCTACGGGAGCACTGACCAAGCTTCGGTATATGCTGAGTTGGGAGTGAGACCTGATTGGATTATGATGATAACACTAGTAGTTAGTAGATAGTTGATCAATACTACATTTACAGGAAGGGTTTTACCTTTTGTTCTTATGATGATGACTATCCCGACTAAAATATGGGTCTTACTTCCAAACTTTCAGGAATATTTAACATTTTGTATTTTTAATTCATGCACTCACTAAAATCGTTAATGAGATGTTGGAACATGGCAACAGAGCAAAAAAGCCCTTTGCATTCAAATGATCAGACAGGTTGCGAACAAGCCAACAGTTTAACCAGATCATCTTACCGCGTTGAGGTAAAACCAAAAGCAGGGCCACCTGCATTGTTGCCAATAATTCCTGATTCAACAGGAAAACTGTGTGTGCACAACTGTCCCAAATGTCCACTTGGGCCAGAAACTGAGACCAGAACCCAGCTCCTTTCTGCATCCTTCACACCTGACCTGGCAGAACCCTACTGGTACAATCAATTTTGAGACCACAACCAGAGCAATGCAGCACATTGACTGTCTAGAAGGTTCTCCCCACTGGGCAGTGTGTCTTAAAACACATTAAAGAAGCCAACTGACCATAGACATTAAAAATGAATTGGACGTACTCATCATGATGTCACCCATTGGTTTGTGGACTGCTGTATTGAAGCCCCAATTTTGGCATTTTTGCCTTTGCCATCTTGTAGAGAAGGAGGAGCTAACTACAACCGAACACTGAATGACACATTTTTGCAAAAATGTTGCAATTATTAATCATGAAATGAAGACGCACTGTGAAAGGGTTAAAGTTGTAAGACGAAAACACAGATAACTCCCAGACTGAATAATGCTGTGTTGGCAACATGACTTCATTTAGGAGTCGCCCTCTGATGGCCTTTAGAAAGAATGCAAGTTAAAGGCACTTTGGCACTGGTTTAACCATATCCTGAGGTTGCCTCCTGTCCAAGACCCAAGCTATACACAACAAACTGACCCCAAACCAACCCAAAACCTGATATTCTGTTAAGAACTGTTTGCCGAAACTGACTCAAACACCTTATTTTGTCTTCCAAATAACTTGGCTAAGTTTGTTTAAGGGCTGTCTGATCATCTGACTTGTTCGGTTTGTTGCCCTGCCAACCTTCTTTTGAGTGATATTGCTGTTCCCAGATCTCATTACATAACTTGGTGAGTACAATTGTATGATTTTTGTAGAAAAGTTGTGATTAAAATGTTCACTATCACTTAAGACCTCCTGGAAGCAACAAAAAGGTTTGATCACACATGTACTGTATATTTATCTGAGACACTACCTGTCTGCTGATTACACTCTTACAATATCCGAATGTCTCTTTCATGGTTTGTTTTTCCCTATTGTCAAATCATAGGGTACTTGAGTGGTCCAAGTGCCCATTGCTCAGGCAAACTGCTTCTGTGTCGGTCCAAGTGCCCTTCAGGTTGGCCCAAATAGTCTTGTTATATGCTCAGGTGCTGCTCTGTTGTGACTTGGAGGAAAACATGATTTAACCACGATCTGTTTTTAGTCCAAAGGGACAATTCCAAACTTCATTTTTGACCTGATGTCACATATCATATAGGCAAATTGAGTGCCCCTGTTGGCAGCCAAAGTTCCCCAATGTGCCCCTAATGCCATTCAAGTTCCACTCTGGTGTGACCGTAGAGCAATAACGAACCCTAACCTTGTGGGAGGAAGAGATACCCCTGTATAATTTCCACCGGTGCCCTTTAGAGAGTCTGTCAATGTCAATGTTTCATGTTTTCTCTCCTGTGTTTCATTAGAAAGTTTCCCATTTCTGTGCTCAGGATGTTGTCGCTCTAGTAAGGGCCACATATAAAGTCAGTTATTGGCAGCAAATGTATCATCAGTATGGGCCATCTGTTGATCTTTACATTTCAAGTCCCTTTCCATTTCTTACCCTAACTTAGGAAAATAACAGGGGTGTGCAAATATAGCTCAATAGAAGCATGTGGCTATGAGGAGGTGTAAAAGGATACATCTTGGGGAAAATCTGAAGGTCAACCAGTGTGTTCACACCAAACTTGAAGCGAACATTTAGAGTGATGCAATTACAAATAATGTCAATGCAAAGGCAGAAAAAGACGCACATTTGTGGCGGGTGACATATAGGATGCAGCGTGAATGACGTGAATATTTGGAATACGTGCAAGTTGAAATATTTCAATGCGAGCAAGAAATGTGCGTGATGCTGTGCGGAAAAATCCTACGTGTTGTTGAATCAGAAACGCATACAAAACAAATGTAGCCGTCCGGTGGTCAACCAGAGTTCCACCTCATATCTGTATTTGTAGAGATATTTATGTGTATAAACCATTGTTTATGGTATAAACTATGACTTGCTGCTGTATTAATGCCTAGATGACGTTATTTTGAGTGTTGATGGAGTAGCTAGCTACAATGTTAGCACCACCTAGCACTGACCGACGTTGTCGGTGTGTACGTCGACATAACCCTTCGCTTAATGTTTGGTGTGAACACAGTTTAATTGTGAGCATCCAGTTAAGTACAGGAGCAAATCCATAAAAATGAATCCGATCACAGTTTCACCCCAAGGTTCAGAACCTCAATACAACAAACAAAATCCAGCGACCGCAAAGTCACAGCAATGATCAGCTAAATCAAATGCATTGATCCAGACGCAGACAGTGAAATTCTCAAGTGTTCGTCAGCTGTCACTGGTACGCTGGGAACTCTCCACAAGGGAATCCCAGATGTCAGTGTATTTCCAATGATAGCACGGTCCATGTGGTGCTATTAAGGCACCATGCAGTTCCTGTCCACGGAGTGTTCAATGTCACACACTGGGCCTTCATGACGTTAATCCCATGGCAGCCATTTAGAAATTGTGTCACTACGGGGGTGAGAAACTCAGGCTAGTGAAACTAAAAGCTGGTCAAGCTAACACTGCTATCTTATAATCTATAAGACTTACTATACTCAAGGTATTCCTTCCAAGACCGGGGTTGGGGATAGCTGGGTAGATACCTCTGTTACATAACGCTTTATCCTCTTCACATTATTCTGAAAGTGTTAGTTCATTGCTTGATTGTTTTCTTTTTGAATTACATTCTGGCCAGATCTTACACATTGCATCTTTAAAGTGTTTGAAGGCTGAACATAACGCTTGGAGGAATTTCATTCGATCGTTGAAAAGATCAGCTCACCATCTGATCCAGCGGACTGATTGATGGATGGACTTCATGATATTATCTCCGGAAATTGGTTTGTACTAGCTGATGTAAGCCATGTAAATCATATTTTGTTTTCCAGGAAGAATAAAACATTGGATTTTTATATAAAAAAAATAAAGGCATTTATTTTTGTATTTCTTTCAATGGTATCTATTGTTAAAGGGGTGCATTAAGACCGGGGATGTGATCTAAAAGGGTTCAAAAGGCATATCTAATTTCAGCTAGATGTTAAAGTACACCCAGAGCCTTCAGTCTCTACACTGAAACAGTAGATTATAAATGCCAGCCTGCCTGAGTTTCTCATCCCGAGTGTGGATAAACGTCAAAGATCCCCCGACTCCTGTTGAATTGTAGGAGCTGCAGTCCTGTAAGGAAGCTCCCTCTCCTAGCAGTCTTTTGCTGAATTTCATTTTCACTTCCTGTTCAGCACGGTCTGTCGGCCAGCGTTCGTCCCACCTCCAACATCTCCTGTGAGGTGTAACGTTGGGCTCTAAAACTAACAGACGGAGGGACAGTGTGTGTTCCTTTCAGTGTGTGTGAACTGTGTGCGCCTGCATGCATGCGGGTGTATGTGTCGTCTTTTTCAACGTCCACATCTTCTCCCGTGTGTGTGTGTGTGTGTCACTGTCCAGGGTACGTGGGGTAGTGTGTCGGGGTTTGTGTGTGTATGTGCGGCTGGGACTGTGCATGTGTGTTTGCCAGAGGCAGCGTGGCGTGGTGGTCGGGAGGCAGGCGGGTGGACAGCAGGTCGTCCTCTGCAGGATCACCTGTGGACAGAGAGGAAACACAGCTGTTATCCTGCCCAAACAACTGGGATTCACAATATTATCCAGATAACCATGAAAATAGGCTTAAAACTCTTACAATGGCACTAAAACAGAAACATGTTCTTAGTGAACATCCTTTTTAATGAAAAATACAATCAATTCATATGAAGGTAACCACAAAGCCCAAGGTCCCCCTGCATAAATAAAGGATATATAGCAACATTGTGTGTCTTTTCTTTTTGATAATTCCTGTATATTTGTCAAATCAGGCTCTATTGGTACTTCTCTACCATGATAGCGAACTAGACAGCGTTTTCAAGGGAATAAAGGGAATTCAAGGGCATTATCTTTTTTTTTTTTTTACAGGACTTTAATCAACAGAAACCAAATTAACTTTTTTCCTCCCATGAGGAGCTGTGATTCACATTTTGCTATGTTCATCTAAACCAGTAAACACTCTGCTTTAATTATAATAAACCTTCAGTTTCAGATTCAAAATATGAATGAAGGAGGCAAAACCTTAACAAACACAAGGGGTTTATTCTGACTACTCCCACCATGTTGGTACCAGCAGGTTCCTTTGGAGCTAGGACATTAGTTACAGTCATGCTAAAAGGGATGTTGCACTAAACAGTATACATTATGGCTACATAAGAAAAAGATAAAAATTGTGTGAAGACCTACCGCTGCCATCCATGCCGGTCTGGTTTCCAGTGATGTGGTGCCAGTAGACGGATCGGGGCAGGATGGCGGTGGGGGTGCAGGGGTAGGACCCCGGCTCTGAACCCATAGACATCAACTGGAAGTCATAAACACACAATCAGTCATCTAAATAAAATCTTTTTCTTGGGAGTTTTCCACAGCAGAACACCGTTTTTGCTCCTGATCCAGCAGGCAAAGATCATTATAAGCATTATCTGTTCATATTTCTAACCACAAGGTAGATGTAAGAGGACTATTGACACTCTATTTGCCATGTTTTGGTCTCCACCATGCCCTTGTTAAGCCTGTATGTGTGTGTATGCATGTATATGGGTGTTTGCCAGGCTCTCACCCTGCTGTTTTTCTCCATCTCCAGCAGGACCTTCTTGTGCTGCTCTGCGATAGCCAGCGTCGAGGAGTGAACCCTCTGGTAGATCTGCTCTCCCTCTCTGGTCTGGAAGGTGTAGAGGCCTTCACCGCTGTCACACATCCTACACATAACGGCAGCGAAGCCAAAACAGCAGGGTTGACATCATGGCCGATACTGTATAATGGAGGATTTTACAGCCTGGAAAGCCTTAATGAGCTCCTGTTACCACTTCGACTAATAGAGGTGAATCAATGTGGGATTACAGGGAGACATTCGGTGTCCTCTTGTGTTGTTTCATTCTCAACATGGAAACACAGAAGCAGTGTCAGTTTTAAAGCTGAGCTGAAATGAAAACTGCCTTCTTAAACCATTTAGACCACATCCCTGCTCATATTTTGCAACTAATTATTGATTTATATATCCCGAACAAATTAGACAAATCTTTTTTTTCTCTCCTATGACAATAATATCAGCCTCTAGCCTCAGTCAATATACGGTAGCCAGTTGATGTCCAGATGACGGATATCCAGGCCAAGACTTCCTGTTTTAAGACACAGTCAACCAAAACTCAACTCCCTACAACAAACCGTAAGCTTTAAGCTAAGCGTCTGCCGGTCCCTACAACACATCACATCAGTACAGTGTCTGCATTCATGACGGTACTGAAAATCATACCGTCAGGATTTCTAAATACCCTGGTATAACAGAAAACCAGGCCCAAGCCGAAAGTCAAGTGAGGAGTAGGGTCATTTTCTCATAGACATCCATGCAATCGAACCTATTTTTCCAGAGAATGCAAATGTTGATCATCAATTCACAAGTGATTAATAGTGAACTAACTAACTTGTTTAAAATGATCTGTTCCTGTGAGGTTTTAGTCCATCCATATTACTGTGTCCATATAGTGAGGCTAGTAATACATGTTAGCTGAATCTAATCAAAGGACAGTAAAGGAGATGTAAATTTCGCTGTATTCGTATAGAGACAATAAAGTCTAGCTACCTAAATGATTGATGCAGCACAACACACCCACAGACTCTTGTTATTTGGGTTTCTTTCAGACTGCATGCGCATGTACACACACACACACACACACACACACACACCATCATCTGCATGCGGACCCAATCCGAGCTCGTTTTATCAAAGAAGAGGAGATAAGGAGGTCTGACCCAGCATTGATTCATCGTCTAATCTATTCAATCAATCTCCTCTTGGGGCTGAGAGAGAGGGAGAGGGGGGGGGGGGGGTATCCTTGGACTGACCGTCAGCTGACGGACAGAGTACTCATGCACACGCACAAACTTTGTTTGTAAGTTCCAACAAACGGTTGAGCGTCACATATAAAAGGATTATTTATTGAGCCACAACTAAACGACTAAACAGGCTGCAGTATAACCATAAAAGGACAACTCATTACCGTCAATGCACATCCACCAAAAGTGCTTTATTATTGTTTGTTAATGTGTCATGTGACTTTTTGCCGTAAGAAAACAGTGGAAACCTGACTGAGAGCAGGAGAGAGGCGTTTATCGTTTTAAGAGTACAGAAAGTGGATTTGGGAACGAGACTTCTCCTTGAGCGAGAGACAATCAGACACTTTTCTTCAGAGGCAAAAACGAGCACTTTTAGTGGATGTGCATTGACGGTGCAGAATTGTCCGGAAGGATTACATCGCATCCTGTTTTGAGGCTGCTGTCTCTTGCCTCCTCCCTCTACACTGGACAAATTTTAAAAAATGTTGTCCCCATCAGTCATTTATACACAAAAATTGGAAAATAAGGTTGAAAAATACCAAAGTTACCCATTAAAAACTCACCGCTATAACAAAGGATGTATTGTCTCTAATATGACTCTGTCTGCGTGATACAACCCATGATGTATGTAACATGCATATATCTGTCAGCGATCAAACATCCCCCCTCCCTCCCGTCCATGGTCTCACCGGCCGGCCTCGAAGGTGAAGCGCGTAGCGTCGCGTCCGTAGCGCCGCAGGGAGCAGAGCGGCCAGGTGACCAGCTTGGTGCGAGGGTTGTGAATGTCCCACAGGTAAATGTTCTCGTGGGTGATCTGCATCATGCACTCCCCATAGATGTCCAGGTTGGGACAGGGGAGGAGGAACACGTTGAAGCGCTCTGAGGAGACCAAGGAACGACAGGAAGGATGTCAGCGACGTACTGTCAGTGGCGTTGGATTCGCTTCGGTGATTTCACAAGAATAACAGAGCAAAAGTCTCACCGGTCAGCTCTGTTTCATAACACACTGCAGCTTCTTATCAAGGTTTTCTTTCATGAGTTAAATAAATCTCATAGACCAGAGCTGTCTTTTATGGTACATTTATATGTAAAGCATATTCTTAATTCACAGAGCTTCATATAGAACATAAAAGGCACCAAAAAAGGAACACAATATCAACAGTATGAGTAAAAACTGAAAATATAAACAGATAAATAGATAACACGGACTAAACAGGAGAATACACTTAACAGATATGGGTAAATAGTCCCAAACTGAATTTAATACAAAGCAGTGACGACCAGAAAAGTCCTGAGGCCCGATCGAAGTAACAGAGTTAGAGCAGACCTCAAGTTTTCTGGGACTTTATGCAGTTATTTGATGCTGTTTCTCTATGTTAAGTTGTTGACTCTAGGGACAGGAAGTAGACTATTCTAGTAGATCATTCAGTGATGCTTTTAAAGCTGCTTTAATCAATACGTTTTATTTCGGGTCGCTTATAGGTGACAAAACCAGGATTATCACTGAGCTCTGCAGCAGCTCCACTGGACTGTTTATGCTGATGATGAGATAATATATTGTAATTTTTGTAGTATAGACTTTTCTTTGTGTGATCTTGATATTTCTGATGGCAAATAAAGTTCATTTGTGAAGATTATGTTGCTGAACAAAACAAAGTATCATAAACGTTTGTTTGCTACAGTGCTTATTGTGCATTGACATTTTTTAACTGATAAAATGAATCACCATCTTTTCTGTATCTTTCCAAGCATCGTAGGAAAATAGATTAAAAAAAGAACTTCATCAAAAATAAATCTTGCACATTTATCATCGTTATCTTGGAAGATTTCACTGTGACAAGTTACGAGATCGGCAGGAGAAGTGTGATTTTGTGTGTTTGTGTGTTTGTGTGCGGATTACCTGTGTGTTCACACTGCACTCCGGCGGCCAGGAGGTCAGGCTCTCCCATGCTGATGTCATTGAGTCGTGTGCCCAGACACTCAATCGACAAGGTCTTGAACCAGTCCTCGGCCTCCAGCTCTGAGAGAGAGAGAGAGAGAGAGAGACATTCACATCTACTAGAATCATTCTTGTTACAAAAAAGTCAAATGATGAAATGATGGCTGTATTGTTATGAAACAGTGGTGCAGGGGCAACAGGTCGGGGCAAACAGTGTGTGGAGTTCACGGCCAGCTGTGGCAAGGTGAGGAAAACATAAGAAAGTCGATCTGGTAAAGGGACGACGCAGCCATATCAACAACCTTGAGTGTAAAAGTTTATTCTTTATGTTGGAAATCATAGTCATCATAAGGAATCTCATCTCAGTTGTGGGCTGGAACTATTTCTTGGTGGCCAGCATGCAGGTGGACTAAGGCCCTGATCAGACAGAGCGGCCTGGGGCAGCTTTTTCTACTTGTTTTAATGAGACTGAAGCGTTTTGTGCAGTGTTTTTGTGGGCCTGGAGGCTAATTAGTGCAGCACTTCAGATTTCAGGGCATGTTTTTTAAAAATCTATTTAAACTATTATGTTGTGAGCAGTCATTTGGGGGTTGCCTAGCACCAATTTAATAAAAAGCAAACTGAAAAAAAAGGCAACAAAATGACAAAGTGCCTCATGTTTCCAAAACTGCCAAGTGTTTCTGATCTTGATATCACAATAAGGTTGTCCGGTTTGTTTGCACCTCGACAGAGACTCTATTAAAACCTGCACTCCGAGCTGGACTTGATGCACTTAAGTGATGAACGGATGGATGAATTCATGTTTGAAATAGTTTACTTAACACAAGCAGAATTTGTCTTTTTTACATGTGTGTTTATGCAGATTCCATAAACCAGACACACGTGTTAATGAGTGCGCTAGCAGTTTCCAGTCTTTATGCTAAGCAAAATAGCACCAAATAAGGATCAACAGGAAGTGTGCATGTTCAAACTTGGGTCCATACATTACCTGATTCACAGGTGAAGGTGCGCGCCGTGTCGTCTGTAAACACGATGGCCACCGCCTGACGCTTGGTATCTCGAGGCAACCGTGTGATATTCTTGACGTTGCTAATCTCTGTCACCTAGGCAACAGGTTGAAGGCGCAATGTTACCAAAGGTGATTAAAGTGTGAGGAGTTATTTGTCTTGTGAAAGTAAAAGCCTTGTTAACTTTCTCCATTAACAATGATTGGTCACCTGAATGTTACTCCAAAAACCTCTCTGTTAAGAAAGGTGTGCAAATAACATGAGTCTAAATACATTTTAACAATCAGATTATCTTAAGTGTGATTCCATTTTAAAAACTATTCGGCTTATGCTTTGTTCGCACGCACCATTTGTACACTTGAGGAAAGTAATGAACTTGGTTCATATACATGTAATCATTTTATATGCAATCCAAGTATGTGTGAGCCAGGACGTTGCTCGACATTTGTAGGAAAATGCACAAAAAATAAAATAACCTTTCATTGATTTGTATGGAATAACACTATAGTTTTCACAAAAGTCAAAGCTGATACATTTTTATAAAGGTGCTTACAGTGAAAAAGATAAAAACACAAGCAGAGTCTCTCAGCGGCTTCACTTTAAGTCCACTGGTGTGTTAAAGGACAGTAAATGCAGGAGTGTGAAAAATAGAAGGTCAAAGTGAAGGAGAGGTGATGATGATGAAGCATGAAAGATGAGAGAGAGAGAGAGAGAGAGAGAGAGAGAGAGAGAGAGAGAGAGAGAGAGAGAGAGAGAGAAAGAAGAAGTAGAAGGATTGTTGATTCTCGCTGAGCTCAGAAGTCTTAAATGTGAAGGTAAGGTGCTTTCATCCCTGTCGGTGTGGGTCTGTCAACTCTTTAGCTTTGGTTTTCTCCTGAAGAACAGAGAATACCTGTCTCTCTCTCTCTCTCACACACACACACACACACACACACACACACACACACACACACACACACACACACACACACACACACACACACACACACACACACACACACACACACACCTTAGGAAAGGCTCTGATGTAGGCAGACTTCTCATCAGGGTATTTCTCCAGGCGTCGAGGTCCTTTGCTGGATGACTTCTTGAACACCAGCCAGCAACGCCGATAGATCTGTAAGATATAGACTTAAATTTAATATATAATACTACTTTTATTTGTGGCAGAAACGCTGAGATGGTTAAAACCCAAACCTTACGCGACAGAACAAAAACAAGTACTTTACATCATCACACACACTGGACACGTTTGGTAGATAAAGCCCTACTAGCAGGGCCTTTATTACTACTACTGCTGTTTAATTAAAGGAGGAGCACCTAATGTATGCTATGCAACATGTGCTTCCCTGTTGACTCATTCACAATTCAGTTGATGGGGATTCTGGTACTGAGCTCAGAATGACTGTATCAAATGATGTCATGAATTAAAACAGCATCAAAAAACTCCCTCCCAGCACAAGTATTCTTGAAAAGTCATCACCACGTCAGTTACAAGTGTGTGTTCGTAGCGACCTTGTCTGAAACAGCCAGACCCATCTCCACAGTGCCGTGTCAGCAGGACGGAGATGATAACGTCGTCCTGACCAACAGCAGGGCGGAGGAAGGCCGGATATCTCGCAGCATCCCTCTTACTCTGACATTACATCTGTGATGATGGAATGCATTTCATTTACTTCACTGGTGATCCCTTAATCTCAGTCCTGCCTCCACTTTAGCCGCACTTCCAAAATGTACCCACATCAGCATGTACAGTCCTGAGAAAAACACTGAGAACTTGTTTTTTTCGGCGTTGGGTTTCATCTGCAGGCAGAGAGAACACTACAGCGAAAGTCTTTCCAAGAAAAACAAGATACAGAATAAAAGCCCCTCCGGTGGCTCTGCACTCTGGTCTGTGATGTCTTAGAAAACACGACAAAACAACAACGGAGCTCAGAGGTTCAAGGAATGAAATGCAACATTTTTTTTAATCAGTGCTTGGAATAAGCCAATTTCATGGGACTTTTTGAGGTACAAATACAGAGTAATAAGGTCTTCACATGAAGCTGAACTCCCAGTCTTAAAGCAGGGAGGGTAGTGGATTTGGTAATATTCACTTAGCACAAACATAAGTTACTAAGATGTGACACTTTCTTATGAATAATTCTGTTTTATTAACTTAAACGATATAATGTCATTGTAGTTGAACTGAAGGGCGAATTTGTGATGAAAACGAAAAACAGCTTAAAATGCCCACGGATCCATTTAAGTCTACCGCCAACTTCAAGGTTACACACATGCCTCGCGTAGCAACATCTTTTTATTTTTTTACTGTGATGTGAGCAAATCCCTCTGAAACAAGAGTAACTCCAAACTGTTCCACATCAGTTTCATCTGTGAGAAGGGAGCAATTAGCACCTTCTATCTTCCCCCTCCCTCCCACCTCCTCCCCTGCCTCCCCTCTTTAACGTCACTTAGCGCTCCTCACAGCTCGTCTGTCCGCTGAGACCCGATGACTTCAAACACAGGATGGTGGAGCGATACAGGGGAAGGGAAGATGAAGGGGAGGAGGCAGATGGATGATGTGGACATGAAAGTACAGAAGCCCTGACAGACAAGTGACACAAAAAAAAAACTTTAATCTATTTTGTAAATGTGATCCAATTATTTTTCTCTCCTGGATTTGTGACTTCAGAACAAGTGAAAAAAGTTTTTTTTCCCAGGATAATCTTTTGATGCTCCTTAATTTCTGTTCATCTGTTAAACAGGTTGGGGGGACAATTGGAAGGTGCTTGTTTGTTGATGTAATACTCATTTGAGTTTTTAAATGTCTCCATGCACTCTACGTTAAACACGTGCTTAAAACTGCTGCCGTGACACCGGAGAAAATGTAGGTGCTGAACCGATCCGGGTACGAAAACTTCATTTTCACACAGAGAGAGGAGGGAGCTTAACAAGCACAGGTCAGTTGGGATTCTAGGACCTCACTGAGAAAAAAGAAATACATTTAAAACAAAATAAAAGTAGTGATGTTGACAAAACATTCACAATGTCCTCAGATAAACTCCACAGGAATTAATAATTGTATAAAAATATTAAGGATATACAAACATCAATCGGCAAAAGAAACAAATGCAGTCGCAGCAAATTCTAATTCATGAGACTGATTTATTTCCTTCAAAACTGACAAAAAAACAATTTGCATGGAATACATAATGAAGTTCTGATGAAGGGTAAGTCTCCCCCTGACTGTGCTGAGGCTTCATTCATTTCATTTATCCACTAAACCATAACTAAAGCAAACATGAACATAGAATCTTAATGTAAGCCACAATTTAAGAACAAACTTGCATTGCTGGCATTAACATAGAAAAATACTTCAATATTTGGTGATATTCAAACATTACTTCTTGTGCTATTTGTTATTTGGCAAACTAAGAAGACTTCTGTGACGGGTTTTAACCTCCCACTGCTCATGTAATGGTTAGGATGGAGAAATAAGAGCGACAACAACAGCAAGCTATTAGCAGGGAGGGGTGAGAACCACACACACACACACACACACACACACACACACACACACACACACAGTGACAAAGAGAGAGAAATATAAAGAGAGAAAGGCATTCTACTTAGCAGCTGTAGTAAATTGACTTACAATTAAATAGCCTATTAAATGAAGTCAAAGGAAATACAGAAACGCTGCCAGGCGGAGGAGATGAACAGAAGCGAGAGCAACAGAGAAACACAGCGAAGCAATAATGAAGGACAGAGGAATGAATAGAAGACAGTGTGTTCTGGTAAACGGCTGCAGAGAAAAGAAGATGACAACAGCGGTTAAGGGTGGTTGCTAATACGACATTCACACCAGAACCCTAGAAATAAAGTCAAGATTAGTTTGTTCTTCTTTCTTTTTTAATCGTATAACTGATGCATGTGTATTAAGGTGGTATGGACCCAGTCGTAGAGGTGAGATGCTGCCTTATATTTGTTTGGAGCATGTGGCCAGATCTCACACGTTGCATCTTTAAAATCTGCATTAAAAATCACAGTTTATCCCATTTTTGCTGTCAAAATTCAAGGGATTTCCAGGTTGACAGATACGATTAACTACTGAAGGAAACGAGAAAAAAGCACTTGGAAATATATCAAGTGCTTGTTTGTGTGTGGGTGGGACGGTATTGTAAGGACAGACAGACAGCGTCTCTTAACCACGTAAATGAAAGGACGACGGGTTTGTCAGGTTTCCACGCTGTTTAACGCGCTACAGCGGAGCAGCAGTGAGAGGTCCTGGAAGTGATTGTTGTAGAAGATTGTGTGGAATCTGAATCGGTTGCAGTAAAAACGTAGAAACCGTGCCAGCTGCTGTTGATGTACTGTGACCCCGCTTGATGATTTTGATGTGTGAAATTACAAACCCGCTGTAAAATGAGTCTTCTGGTACGTTGGCTGTGTTTTAATCTTTCGGATTGCTGTGTGCATTAAAGCACGCCTGCTAAATATAATCACAGCGATGAAGCTAATGACCACATGGAACTAACATCATGCCCGCTGCGTGCAACATATGGCGCTTTAAAAATTCAGCAAAGCAAAAAGCTCGTAGGTAGTCTCACGTAGTCTGACCTATTTCCACAGCACGGTGTCTGACCCCACACATTCTGCTAAAGGGGAAACGCGCTCCGTCTTTTTTGGATTTTATAAAACCAATCACAATCATTCTGGGCAGCTAAGCACAGGATGCAGCGACAGTGACAAACTAGATCACGCAGACAGCAGAAGTGGAGCAGACCTGGCATTTGATTTGCGCGAGCAGGCCCAATGTAAACACTGGCTGGTGCTAGCATGTAGGCGTATTGATCGGCCTGATTATACAATTATAAATTCTACTTCCTCTCTATAGGCCTATGAGGCATATGCACGTTGTTTCCCTGATCTGGAAACAACTTACAGCCCATCTGGCTGCAGCTTAGGACATGGAACAGCTATATTCTGGGCGATGCTGAGATGTGGATGTGAGTAATAGGCTACAAGCAAATATAAACATCAACATACAACATAAAGGTTGGGGCTTAGCCGAATGTAAGGGGTCCAGGGGGATCCTCCCCCGCAAATTTCTTTTGATAAGCTCTATTTTGATGCTTATTTTTCATAATCTCTGGCACCTTATTTACATTCAAAGTAGGCTACATGCTTCGATAAGCTAATTAAAAAAAGCTGTACTTCAAAATCTGTTGTTTTTCTTCAAGATAAAATACGAGTTGAGGTATAAAATAATTAAAATAAATGTATAAAATGAATATAAGTAATTACATCATTTCTCCTCCTTTTTTTTTACCATTTAAAGACAATGTTAACATGTAAGGACTGTTTACCATGTTTGCTTAAGCTCACAGCTTTTTCTGTTGTTCTTCTATGTTGATTTTTGTTGTTGGCAAAACTACTTTTTCAATTACCTTTGATTTTAATTGATTTTGATTCCAAATTTGGAATCTTCTACAGAACTTACTATTATATCTACTGCAAATCAAGACAAAGCACAAAAACATAATCCAAAGTAGAAATACTAGTTTGAATGATTTATACCACATTTAATATGCAAGTGAACATCAAACTGATTCATAATAATATAGTGAACTATTATTGTACGCTACCTGTGATTTTATAGAAGGCTTCTTTTAATTCCGGTGTGGCCAAATGAAAAAAACACGCCTACCAAGTTCACTAGTTCAGTTCGAGCAACAACAACTTTGCGGATAAAATGAAATCGAATCCGTTTGCTCGTAGAGAATATCGGAGGAAAAGCCAAGGGATCTAATCTGTCTGTAAACACTCTCTCCCTCTGAAGAGAACCTCCCACAGGTCTCTCACCCATTATATTATAACCAATTTCAAACACTGAACATAAACTACTAAAAAGAGAGCTACCTTTGTGACTTTGAACATTCTGGCTCCACATACTTCACTAACCCATTAATCTCGCTTGGTGGTACAACCCTCAGGCTACACAACTTAGCAACACCACCAGGAATAAAGCTCTGTTGTGTCAGCAGGATGGAATAAATGACAATCTGCAGAAGAGTGTGTCTGACCAGTGTGTGGTGTCAACCCTGACAAAGCTAATTATGGATGTCACCATACCAGAAATGAAGTAATAATCAATAGAAATACCAGTGAAATCACACAATTCTGGATTGCCAACTCTTAAAATAAACATAAATAAAACAATATACATTCAGAGGCAATGAGAAAACATCTGCTTGGCATCGACTTGTGACATCCCTACAGCCAATTAAATGCATCACAATATCATTAAGAAGAGGTTTGCTGAGCATGCATGCTCTTTACTGCAACTACTCTTTGTGGCAGCCTTAACCGCTGACCCTGGATGAGTTTTGGTGAGGTGCCCTTCAAGGAGAAAAAAAAAACACCTCCGCCAATCACATGGGAGATCGGGGTTCAATTCCCAAACAGGGAGCGAGCCGCACAAACAAGTTTGACCTAATCCTATCTGATTAGACACATCTTTTCCCAGCAAGACAATCAGCTTTGGGCACGGCGGATCGATCTGCCGCTGCAGTGCCTATGGGAATGCTGCATCCGGCTCCACCAGATGTCCTCACAGGCATCATTAAAGATTGATCTGATCTTATCTCACCTGCTTTGGTAAGCTTCAGCCCGCCGCCTCCGCTGCACGGTCCCAACGCCCGCATCTAATGGCAGCATGTGATGCCTTTCAGCAACACTGGCTCTGTAATAGTCGAGCTGCTATATTTGGCAATGACTTTGGCCTGCCTCTCTCAAAGAAAGCAAGGTCGGTGCTAACAGCGACCAAGATAATGATTTTGAGTAATCACCTTAGCGCTTCACTTATCAATGTGGTGGTGGAAAGCCCATTTAGAGTCATTCCAATATAGCTCCCATAACTATTCAATCATATGTGGTCACCAAAATGTTCCGCGCATCAGTAAGTAACTGCTAATGCACTGTTGACAGAGGTCTCATCAATCTGCAGAGGCGAATGAAGGAAAGCACTGCATTGTGGGATGCGGGTCGTCACTCAAGAATGTCGATATGTTTATTCGCATTAAAACAACCGGAAAGAGGCAGCATGGGGAGCGTCACACAGGCTCAAGTGAACAATAACATGTTGGCAACCACAAACCTTTCTTTTTGTAGAATGCATGGAGTCAGAGAATCACAATCTTGTTTAAGATACAACATTTAAACTGTTAGTTCACCAAAGGAAAAAACATCTCTGATGGTATCTAGCCATTCGGAGAGTTTTGCAACGTTTCATTTCAGTTTCCTGCCATGAACATAGGCATACATTTTGGTAGGGGCGGTATGCAGATAGGAACATAGTAGGAGGAGTAGAGTAGGAGTGAAATGTCATCGGGTCAGATAAAAACTAACATCCGTCAACTGATTTTATATTTTAGTTTCGAGCTAAAGGTGTTGACTAACTGACCAAAATCAATTCCAGGGAAGGAGGTAAGAGCTGGTTGGAAGTTGCAGTTAGATGTCTGAGTAAATTCTCATAAAGTGGTATTGTGTGGCAAGGAATGCCAAATTTTAAGTTATTTATTTAACCAATAATTTATGAATAATTTATGTTGGGTCTTTCTCCATTAGAAACTGACTTGACCTATATTTGATACAAAATCAGAGTAAGCTACCGAAAACACCAAGTTACTTGAATGATGAACAACAGTAAATAACCTGTGATGTTATTATGTTAGTTATGGTATGTAAAACAGGTTACCCTAATCTCCCCGCAACACACTTAAAGGTTGAGTAGGTGATTCTATTCAGAAACACTTTCTGCCATGTAATCCTCGTACACCGATAGCAATGAATAAATGAAATGCTCTGACATCATTTTTTTTTTTTTAAAGTCATCTGTGGCCGTGGCAGGACTGTAAAAACCCCGTCCAATCAAAAAAGTTGGGCCAGAGAATATGACTGGAAAGCCTGCCTGTCGGTCAATGCTTCTGATTGCGAACACTCTGCCGAGGTCGAGCACTCGTTGGGCGTTCTGGGGGAGCGAAGGGGGCGGGACTTTTTTGTTCTGCGATGCGTTCAAAGTCATAGTCTCTTTGTTTTTTCCATATGACCTCCTCTGCCTTTAAGCCTGACTAGAAAAACAATCTACAGACCTGATCTACGTGATGGACTGGTCTGTAGCAGGAACGTTAGCCCAGCTGCTTTCACCACTTTGTGCTTCATCACCATGACAGCGTCAGCAAGCAGAGCGAGGCAAGCGGCCACTTGTTTCTTCCTCTGAGGGCAGGGAGAGGCGGCCAAACACACCTGTAACTAAACCTCATTAAAAGGTAACAGGCTCCACCTAGTGGCATGACCGCATACTAAAGCACATCTACACATGTTCTAACGTTGATGTCACGTGTTTTAATTGGTTCATTCATTCACGTCAATTAACCAATAATGGATGAATCATTCCCAAATTGTGACCTTTATTTAACGTAATTGTAGAGATAAACCATCAAAACAGACAGATAATCTGACTTTTGATCACATTCAAGATTTTCTTCTGAATTTCCCATCAAAGCCATTACACAGGTCACTCCAGACCCCAACAATGTATTCATTTTTTGACAATTTTCAGTAATCTATTTATGTTATGAGAATGTTAATGTCTCATATTCCTGGTTCGCTGGTTGGAAGATGACACTTTATTATTGCAATCCACCATAATGAAGTCTAAAGCTATATCTATGAAGACAGAGCTCCCCGTTTTTGCCTCTTGATAACCGTGGCGCTGTCACTAAAAGCAAATAAAATGATCCCCAGATGAGGAGAAGCAGGAGGAGGATATTATGTGGAGGAGCAGGGAGGTCAAAGCGCCTGCAGCCAGCGCCGTGCCGAGAGGAGAGGTGAAGCTGAATGCCAGATCAGGGAGCTCAGACTCGATAGTGCAGGCTAACCTATTAGTCTCAGAGGGCTGCTTACATAATGATGCCTTCAAGGCATATAAAACACATTTACAGGTTCTTTGGACTCGATAGAGAAAAGTGGATGTGGCAGGCTGAGTGTGAGATTGGACTCAACTGTAAAAACACCATCACTTACTTTTTATTCATTCCTTTTTCTAACTGCGTACGCTTTCAGGCTTTTCACAGTGCATATTTTTAGCCCCTTTTCACACACACATTGTTGACCCAGAGTTAACCTCCGCCTAGAGACACGCCATTTACACTGCACTTCTACTAGCCCTGGGTTATATGTCTGTTGGAACATGTGAGTCATATTTAAATCTTAGGATTATGCGCCATTACTCTACAGATCGCCAACAAATGTAACGCAAATACTTTTGTTTACAGGAAGATGACGCTGCTCCGGGGCAGGACTAGCTAGCCCTGGGCTAATGTGTGCCAAGATTGTGCCAGTGTGGAAGCTGGAACAATCCTGGAGCTGCACTCAGCCCCAGGCTCATAGCTCACTCAGCCCCAGGCTAAGTGCAGTGTGAAAAGCCCTCATGATAAAAGAAATGATGTATATTCGTCTAGTCTAATTAATGCTAAGCCTACTGTTAAGGTTACACTAATCAATATGTATCCATCCATCCATCCATTATGTGTTACCGCTTATCCTGTTCAGGGTTGCGGGTTGGGACTGGAGCCGATTCCAGCTGACATTGAGCGAAGGCAGGTATCACCTGGAAAGATAACCATTCACGCTCCCATTCACACCATTTTAGAGTCCTAATCAATATTTTGACATTCAAAATGGAATATGTAATGTGATAGGTGTCACTGGTAGTGATGAACCCTCAGAAAATGATCACTCCAACTCTTTAGGGAGTATTTTAGCACCTTCAAGCTCATCATTTAGCTATTTCTGGTGAAATAAAATGAATGAAATGGGGGGTGAAAAGGCAGACATAGGAATAGAGACCAAGGGTCATGTCACATGGCAACGTTTCTTATGCGTAAACGCAGATGTCTTCGTCCAAATGGAACCAGAGGGTTTTTTTTTTAGACCAGGTCTCAGGATGAAAAAGTAAAAAACGTGTTCGTGCTCATGACGATGATGTCATCGCCCCACCCCTCTGCCCTCTAGCCTTTGACCTCTTAACCCTGCGAGACGCAGCAGCAGTTCACACTCATTATCGGTCCACACAAACGATTCAGGTTTTGACCTTTCACTCGCATTCTTTGTGTTGTCGTGTTGTTGTGTTCGGTTACAGCGTGCAAGCTTTATGCGCATGCTCCGTCTCTTCTCCTCCGTTTTTGGTGTAGTTTTTGTAGCAGAAACAGCGCCACATATAGGCCTGGAATATGTACTACAGTGTTACTACGGTGTTACTACAGCGTTACTACCGCGTTACTACGGTGTTACTACAGTGTTACTACGGCGTTACTATGGCGTTACTATGGCATTACTATGGCGTTACTATGGGGTTACTATGGCGTGACCATGGCGTTACTATGGCGTTACTATGGGGTTACTATGGGGTTACCATGGTGTTACTATGGCGTTACTACGGCGTTACTATGGCGTTACTATGGCGTTACTATGGCATTACTATGGGGTTACTATGGCGTTACCATGGCGTTACTATGGCGTTACCATGGCGTTACTATGGCGTTACTATGGGGTTACTATGGCGTTACCATGGCGTTACTATGGCGTTACTATGGGGTTACTATGGCGTTACCATGGCGTTACTATGGCGTTACCATGGCGTTACTATGGCGTTACTATGGGGTTACCATGGCGTTACTATGGCGTTACTATGGAGTTACTACGCCGTTACTACAGCATGCTGAGTCATTTACAATGGATTCATTAGGACACAGATTTTCTTGATGCCAAGGAAAACCAGGGCAAACAAGATGGTTTTGGTATGTGTGGACATGGCCCTAATCTCTGTATATTGTATCTCCAGTCAAAGCTGCCACACGTGTCCCTGCAGCCCTTAAAACAAACCTGCTGACAGCTGAAAGGATTTTAATGGGAATACTCTCTCCAGTGTGCATGATTATGAAACTCATCTTACTGCCTTACAGAAATCTGTGCTGGATGAGGGGAGATCAGAGGAGGTGTCTCTGGTTATATAAATATATACATAAATATATATATATATATACACATGCGTGCATCACCTCTATGTTTACTCAGGCCTCAGGCAATGTCACATTTCATTCCAAACACCAGACTTCTCTGGGACACCGACGTAGGCTGTTCGCACTCTATTAGACTATGTGACTAATTTACAGTACATAACAAACACCTGCCAAGCGGCGAGATCTGAAAGGTATTCAATATGAATGTTGGAAACATAAAGCACAGCTGACCATTCTTGCTCATTGGTGAATGGGTGCATAATTCAGAGTACTCTCCAATGTGCCATTAGTATGATGTTTGGGAACTACTTCACTGCTGGTGTCGTACATTAAGTAAAGCTCTCTCCATATTCAAACAGACAACAGTCTAAGTGTTTAGCCTTTTAATCTCAGGAGTTTGGAACGCGTCCAACGCTTCAGTGTGTGGAGGCATTTGAAGGATGGGAAATGTATTTTACTTATACATGCAGAAAACTTCACAGTTTGTTTCCCGGTACCCATATAGCGCATCTCAGCATATGGACAGATGGTCCACACCCCACGTATGCTTTTAGACTGGGTGCCTATTAACCATCTGAGTGCTTTGCATTGACTGCATGTATAATCAGTGGGAGGTGGGTTAAGGAAAGTGTGGGGGTTCCCACAAACCCCTGTCCCATGCCTAGAGGCTGATCAATATCTCTCATCAATACAATAGTTCATTATGTCCAGAGGACTGTGGTAGTACTAATGCAGGACACAGAACAGCGTAATGTGGAAACATGAGGGCTCTGTGGGAACAGCAGTGGATGCGAGGGGAGATTCAGTCAGTGTGTGCTGGGATTTTGCACGTCTGGGGCTTCTTCCTCTGGCTTAGTCGTTCCTGTTGAAGCAAATTAAGCATGACTTCGGTAGTGTATCTACGCAGCCTTGAGGAGGACCTCAGCTGTGCATGTCCTCTCTGCCCTAAGGATGCGCAGACAAACTGGGATAAGTCTGTTGTTACCTCTCTTTGTACTCGTGCCCTCGTCTCAACCCCTGTCTTCGTCTGGGTTCCCTACAACACTGACGGACACTGCTCTCCCTCCAGGGTAGCCGCACAAATCTGAGGCTTGTTAGGACTTCCTCAATGCAATCCTAAATTGGAATGTAACATTAATTCAAAACCGCGGCTTGCAAAACTGACTTTTCCATTTAAAAGTAGAGCTGAAATGAAAAAAGGCCTTTTTAGATCACAGCCCGGGTCATATTTTGCACCATCGAAGCATTACCAAAAAAAATCTATTTCTTTGTGTTTTTCTAATTTTAAATATATATTTTTTTCTGCCTGGAAAACTAAATATGACGCATGCTTACATCAGCTAGAAGCGACCAATTCAAACCAATAACATCATCCCATCCATCCATCAATCTGCACAGAGATAGCCGTTATCTCCTGCCTGCTGATCCTGGTTCAGTCAGAAATACGTCACGGTACGGATGATAGATACTCTCTCCAATCTACGTTTTAGCTCAACTTTAACGCTTAGGTTTAATACTTATTAACAATGGATAAATTACATTTAATGTACAATGTGTGCCTCATAGTACACGTGTTTCCAATCAATTGCTGAGGAAATTGAAGTGGACTTTTGAAATGAGGTGCATTTTGATCAACTATCTTGGAGCAAATAAACTTGACTAGCAGTTTGGTCCGTTGTTAGCACTAAAATCTACGTATGAGTTTAATTGTTCTTTCATGTCAGCTACGATTGGTTATGTTTCATGCTGTCCATCAACAAAGACAATATAAATATATTTCCTGAAAGACGGCAACAGCAGAAACAGCTGATCAAATCCCATTTAGTGTATGAAGTAATTTTCTTCAAAGGCCAAAAACCACCTCAAGTGGGCTTAAATTGTATTTGTTTTTTGTTGAGGAAACTTGTGCAATACTTCAAAATGTGCTTGAAAATATGTTAGATATGATCCAGCAGAGAATTATCACCCAGCAGACAGACACCGTTAGTAGCTCAGAATCCATCAGGTGGAAACGAACATGACTAAAGGAATGATGATGTTCTGTGTCTGCTGGACGTGTACGTATGTAATGTAGATTAATGAGGTGATGCCGTGTTGTAGTTGTGTTGGATTTTCCATCTTTAACACGGCTGATGAAAGTTGTGACATTACACATCCTGTTTGCTGCATCACTATGATGGCAGAAAAAAGCTCTGTTATCACCTGCTTGGCAGCGTTTGCGCCAACCTGTCTCTGCTTCACACTGAAACTCCACAACATACAGGCAGACTGCGAACACAACGGACACATGAAGAGACCGGATGAAAAAGGGCAACACCAAAGACAGAGAGGGAGATGACACAGAAAGAATGTGGAGGAAGGATGCAGATAATGAGGCAGCAAAGGAAGAATGAGATGTGAAGAATCAGCACTCTGGGCAGAAAACCGCAGAGGGAGAAAGAGAAGACACAGAGCAATTAAATGACTGGGGCAGTGAGAGGAAGGGGGGCAAAATAAGACGGGGACGGGGGAAGACACAGAGCAGTTAGTGTTCAAAATAAAACAGAGAGAGAAACTGTAAAGGCCTGATTTTGTTTTTGGTCCAGTTTACTGGACGCCCAGCTCAACTGTACTGTCAATAACATAGTTCTGTGAATTCTCTTTAAATAAAATAACAATAAATACCACTACCATGCTAACATGCCCATATTTGTAGCACATCATGGGTGAATCCGTTTCAGAACTAATAACGGAGAAGTCTGATAATAATGAGCAAATGAACAAAAGCAGATTCTTAGACTTGCATCCTTCAACTTAATGATGGATGACAGACAACATGCAGCGTCGGAGCCTGACAGAGAAAGCAAAGCCTGAGCCGGGAGAGGACACACAGTACGAGGAGACACAGGGGGGCTTAGAAAAGTAGAGCTGTAGTGTCCCTGAGCTGAACAAGAACTGGATTAGGACTCATGACTTGATGAAGAGCAAGGATCCTGGCTACGTGTTGTCCTTTAATCACTAGATTGACAGTTCGACCCCAAGCTCCTCCTGTCTAAGTGTCTAAGTGTCCTTGAGACACTGAACCCTAAGTTTGGGTCACTACTCCTAATGCTGGGTTAAATCAGGTCTAATTAGTAGCATAGTATATAATTTGACTGCCAATCTTACAGTTGAATCATTGCAGTGGCAGGAAAATGTAGTAATGAAACCAAGGATCATTCCATTCTTGGTATAAGGGGGTTCTGAATGGCTGATTTTACATATAATTGTTTGGTGTCTCCTAGCAAATTGTGATTTTGGTCTCATATAAGTAAATTAATAATACTTGAAATTACAAGCATTTGAAATTACATCAATCAATCTGCTTAGTTTGCATGAATGAATCGACATGTAGACTAAGTTACACTGTCCAAATGTGCAGGACTATAATTACCAATCAGATTGGATCAGACTGGACGATGTCAATTGACGGGGAAACCCCCGAAATTACATATGAATCCTTAATTTCCTGCAAATCTCTCATGCGTGAGAAAGCAATTTGAATTCAGCGCGGGAATGGCTGACTCTGCCACTATCAATGAAAGCTACTATATAGAGAGGTGATTACGAAATGGAAGAACATAAAAAGACTACTGCCATCCATAAATATGATCAAAACAGAGTTTAATTACCTGAAAGCGTGAAGAGTATAACAACCCATAACCTTAAAAATACAATTATAAATAATTGTTCATGCACAATAATGTCAGCAAATAGAGGAACTGTCCTGCTTTGCAGCATTATCGATACAGAAGTGTCAGGGGTGATAATGGAACCTGAAGAAATGTGAAAATATGACTCCATCTGTTATGAGTGTCTGTATTAAACGTTCCAATCCATCCAGTAGATGTAGGTTCATACTCAGATTAAGACATATGGGATGTTTACAGCCAGATATTTCCCTCAGCTCAGTGACTGACTGACCACCGCTGCAGCTCTGATTCTGTGGCTTCTTTTTCAAGACTCAAGGATGTGTTGTTGAGTTTTGTAATTCATCTTCAAGGTGTACCAATCCAGCATCTTATCGTATCCACTGAAAAGGTTTGGATCTGCCAGTTTAAGCAATGATAAAAACAAACGTTGTCTTCTGTATACAAAGCACTTAAAGAATAAACAGACTGGTCACTGTAGGTCAAGCACTAAACAGCAAGAACATTATTTCCCTAAGGCCACATTTTTCCCCGCCAGTAAGTGAGCTCCTTCACTTTCAGAACAAGGAGAAACTTTATGCTGGTAATATCCTCAGCAGTGGGTTGATGCTGGGATGGGAACATCAGTCAGGGAGCTCAGCAGCGATAGCAGAGGAGGCCGCCGTTTGAAGTGAGCTGCCGAACAGAACCTGGCTCAAATTGATTTTGTGTTTGTTTCCACAATGTGAGTCATGCAAAGTTGTATTCCACTGCCTACGCCATCGGAATGTGACTCATGCGCTCTCAAATTAGCATTCTCCGTGCAACCAGCAAGCCACAGGCAGAAATGTACACAGAACGGATGCTGTTTTACAGGAGGTCATACAGACGACACATTGTGAAGACATTTAGCAATGTACTTGGGATTAAAACCTATAGAGCCAATAGTAACAACTGCTAACTGCTTCTAATATAAATTTCACTGCCCTTCTGTATCAGCCTGTTCTTCAACAATATCATTATCATCATCTTTACATTCACCCAAATTACATTGGTTTCATTTGTCAAAACACTGGATCTATCGAACCAAAACTACCTGCATGGAAGGACGAGGGAATATGCTTTTTTTTTCTGTCATTTAAATACATAAATGCATGTAAATTTAAATTTGATTTAGCAGCTTTAGGAGCTCCAGTCAATCAAATATCAAGATACTAACTCTTTGATTAAAAAGTCACTGGTTGTCTAACAGGTGGAACTGTAATGCTCTTTGATGCAGATTAGTGTGATCTGATGATAATTATGTAAAAACGTCTCCACCTTAATACACTAGCTGGGTCATAAACAGTAAATGTGACGTATGTTACGTATTTCTGGGCACTCTGCGCTGCTAGAGGCCCAGGCCGTACTGCTGGGTCTGCTCAAAGGAAGGGAGGCACGGGGAGAACCAGAACCAGGATTAAGCTGGGCAGGCTGTCAGACCCTGCTGCAGTAAAATGAGAGGTTTCCTAAATGGGGTCTGGCAGCTGCAGATTTTACAATTGGTGGTGCTCGCTACTTTAGTCCACAGGGACGGCCAAAATCAGCTCAAAATGAAAGTTCCTTGTAGTAACTTTGACTTCAAACTGTAAATCTTATCAAAAGGAGTTCAGACCGTTTTGATTATACATGCTGTACTGGAAAGGCCTCCACAGATTATGACTGATTATATTGTGCATATGAACTATATTTGCAGTACAATACACAGCATTTTTACATTTTAGTCTGCACAGTATACAGTTAAAATACAATGGGTCTGTATGGACATCCATATAGTTATGACTCCATATATATATATGAGTCATACACATAATCACGATCACACAACTATAGTTATGATCCGGTGTATGACTCATAATAATTCAGTGCATCATTAAAATGCGTCATCAAAATGCAATTATGTACAGTTAATCTGTGGACAATTATGAGTGTTTTGAAATGGCTGAAATCTAAATAGAATGGAAGGCAAAGAGGATTGTCTCCGACTTATTGAAACGTCATAAAGTGTGACATCTATCAAGATGAAAAGCCATGATTTGACGGATCAATTGCCTTCATGGCACTGTATGAGTAGAAACAAATCAAAGGAGCTTTACAAGATTATTTGTTCAGGAAAAGCTTATTAAATGTGTCGACTGTTACGCTGAGATCGACGGATTGTGATGTCATTAGGCTCGATGGAGATGAACTGAGCCTCGCCTGGAACGTAGATGAGAACAGGCGGCAGCAGCAGGAGGCGGAGCCTAAAAGCTGCCGAGATGTGTTTGTTAACTGATTAAACCTTGACTGCACAACATGAGACTAAGAGCAACAATCTAGTGTCAAAAATTTGAATTACACTGAAAATTTGTATTTTCGGCTAAATGTGTTGTTTTTTTTCGAATATTAAAGCCAATCATCTGTATGATCAGCCCAGGCGTTTCCCATCATGCCCTGGGTCTTGCAGTCAGTGGAGAGTAACTGTGGCGCCTGGATCCAAAAACTGCCCATGTGTGCATAACATCAGAGCAAGTCGGGATCAACTCGGGATCAACTCGGGATCAAGTTGGACATAAATCTAGCCAGCATTGTGCAGCAATCAGTTCTTTGCAGGCCGGCTCATGTGCAACGAGCCTGATGTGTTGAAAAACCTGAGTGTAGTTGCAACGCAGACACACACACTCACCCCCAGCTTGCGGCTGCGCATGCGTACGTAGCCCTGCTTGACGATGTCGTTGAAGTTGGTGGCCATCTTGGGTTGGGCGGTAACCTGCTGGCCGTCGCTGTGGAGACCATCCAGATGTTTCTTCTCTCCCTCCACCCCTCGCTTTCCCCTCCTACCCGTCCAAGGCTCCCAGCTTCTAGGTCCCGTGGAGCTTCCTCTCCTGTCCGTCTCCTCCAGGACTTTGTGTGTTCGCCCCCTCTTCCTGTTTCTATCTATCCTCAACTCTGTCTCCCCTCTTTCATGGAGCTCTTCACATCTTTCCCACCCTCCCTCCTCTCCTCCTCCTTCCTTCCGTTCCCCCTCTGTTGGATTTGTGTCTCTCCTTCTTTGCCTCTTGCTCTTCTTTACTCTATCCTTGTTTCGTTCACTCTTCACCAGATGAGTCTTCCCTCATCTCCATTTTGGCAGATCTAAGAAACAGACAAAGAGAGAGGCAGAAGTGATATAGATGTGTATATAAATAAATAAATGTAAAAAAAATATATATATAATTCATCAAAGAGTGAGGAGCACAACATTATTGTTCATTATTCATGCGGTTGGCACACACCATTATGTGCAAGTGTATGTGATGGCTGCTTGTGATATGTAATTCTGCTATAATGTTACTGTATGTCTGGTTGAATTGCGTTTACCCGTTTGAGTCCGTGTGTATCTGCATCTGAGCAAATGAGCGCTCGTGTGCGTGAAGCTGTAATGCGCCACAAAGGATATCACAGGAGGCAGCATCTATTAGCAGGTACCGTAGGCGGGGAATAAAAATGCATCAGGTTTAATCTGTTCTGTAATCAGAGCCTGCTTACCCATCATGCCACGCTGTTTATTCCCTGCTTCCATCTCGTTACATTTCCACTTCAAACACCTCCTCTCCCTTCAGCATTTATTATGCTGCGATGCCGCCGTGGATACAAGGTTACACACATGGATCTGGTGCCCTTTATCGTTCTCGTTCGTTAAAGCTGCACCTTTTTTTATGTTAACAACTAAATGACAGTGTGATGTGAGGTGTCGCTCAACACTCTGCAGCTTCCTGTAGACTTTCATCTTATTTTAGCTCTGATAAACCCACAGTTGCACTGTAGAAACATGGTGGTGCAACATGGTGCACTCCCAATGTAGATAGGAAGGGCTCATGCTAAGCTAATGAAAACACAATGAGTCGTAGTTTCAGGGGATTATACAGAGAAGTGACTTAAACTTGCATTATCTCTGTTGGCCATCAGGGGGCGACTCTTCTGGTTGCAAAAAAAAAAATCAGATTGTTTAGAAGTGTATGAGGAAATTCCTCTACTTCTCACTTGATTTATTATCTCAGTAAACATTGTAAACGTGAGTTTATGGTCTCAATCTCTAGTTTCACATCTTCAATACAGCATGATGTGCATTTAATTAAGTATGGTCCAATTAGAGTCAAATAGACCATATAGCAGGGTATGCTTTAGCGCAGGGCTAACTTGTGATTGGCGGGTCGCTAACACGCTACCAATGCAATTAGCTTCTAGTCACAGCCACAGTCAAAATATGTTCATAGACTTCACTGGTGGCAAAAAAATCCAAGATGGAGAAGGCCAAAATGCAGAGCTTCAAAGCCATAGTCCACAAACCAATGGGTGAAGTCATGATGACTACATTCACTTCTTAAATACAGTCTATGATTTAACGTGGAGGTCTGTGGGGATTGACTGGTTTTTGGAGCCAGCTTCAAGTAGCCGTTTGAGGAACTGCAGTTTCCTCACTTGCACAAATCCAATGTATACATTGGTCTGTGAGGAAGGTATGAAGAAAAATGTTAAAACATCCCATAAATGAATAAAAGTTAATCTCTGTATTCTGCAGTATGTACATTTTCTTCCTTTATATTATATCATCTGTTGAACATCAACAGTCCACTTTGACAGTGAACAATTGTAGGGAGATACGAATATAAACTACATCATCTGCTTGGATTCGATTTTGGACATGATGGCCTCAAGACAGGAATGACCACACGGTCCAGGTCCAAATAAACGGTCATGTGACATTCAGCTGATAGAAGAGAGAGAGAGCTGCTGACACAGAAAATATACACCGCTTCAGTCTGTGGATGGAGTCACAGCGATGAGGAGACGACGATGTGCTTGACCTAGTGACGGAGGAAGTCATGTGTGAAGCACACACACACACACACACACACACACACACACACACAGACATACACACAGACACACACACACACACACCCCCACACACACACACCTCCCCTCCAAAGAGCGAGGACACTTGCCGTCTTAATTGACTCACTTGCGGTAATGAAACTGATATACAGGAGGTGATGTGACTTATACGCCCATTTATGCATCATATGCATGCAGATGCACATGTGCAACCCAGTGTGTGTGTGTGTGTGTGTGTGTGTGTGTGTGTTCCTGTATGTGTTTGCCATCGGGCTGGCAGCAGAGCATTTCCCATAGGGCTCAGTGGTAAATCTCCCTGACAACAGTGGAACAGAGACATTAAACTTTAACAAGGGGATCATTAATACACACACACACACACACACACACACACACACACACACACGCGCACACACACAGATGGCTGGCAAAAGACAAGACAGGGAGAGGCTTATCATTATAGCAATGTTGGTTTTACTAAGTGGCTCGGGCACAAAAGACTATTAAACAAACACACAGATTCTGATTAAATGGAAGAGCACACAATCATGCAAATACACACAGAGAGGCCAATGACTAAAACAAACATGTACATATGAGTGTGTAAACACAACAATAATCTGTCTTTGTCCAAATGGGGGTGTTCGATTGCACCACCTTGAATAAATATTCAGTTCAGGACGCAAGTTCAAGGTGTGCTATTGATGTTTTTTAACGTGAATACATTTGTGGGTATTAGTACATTCAGCATTTTATAGGTTTCCATACATTCAGTAATATTTCACCAATATTTACAAGCCATGTGCAACCACGTCCATTCATTAAAAGTCACAAGCCCATTTGGAAATATTTTCTTTCTTGAGTTTTCCCTAGAACTTATTAAAAATTCAGGATCCAGTGGCCTTTATTATTTATTTACCTGATTTAGATTCAAATGAAAACATGAGCTCATGCTGTCTCTGGTGTCTCTCGGTGTCTTACACCACGGCTTGCTGGGCCTCCGGTTATGCTCCACTAAACACAATGTTTTTCTCTGCTGGTTTCAAACACACTCTAATCCATCACTAGAATTCCTTTCTTGCTGTGTTTAGCTCTCTGCACCTTAGCTGTGTGAAGATTTTCAGAAAGCATCATTTTCATTAACTACACTACACATTGCTACTGCAGTTTACCTTCAGGTAACATAAAACCACGAAAGACCCATCAAACATTCAGCTCAATTAGAACATGTGTGCTCCTACTTTTCTCATTCTTATCTTTAATGCTTTCAGAAATATTCAAGATTTTCCACGAAAATGTTCCATTTAAATGAATAGGTAAATTCAAAAACTCAATATGAATTCATGCATTTTCAACTGCTGCCTAACTCCTTCATACATGCCAAGAAAAAATGGCATTGAAAACTTTAAAACATCCCACATATTTGTACATTCAGTCTGTTATTCAGCATTTCAATCCAATTTAAACTGTTTAGAAATCAAACTTTCTTTGAAGCATATAAATGATGATATTATAATATATATTGGACAGTATGTTCACAGCTAGTAGAGAGGAGATTTAAACATTTTCAGAGAATACCATCTCACTCAATGTCAAAATGTAGGGACATTTGTGCTCTTTCAGACAAAGTCACCGTGGAAGCAAACAGACATCACATCGCAATTTCTTCAGAAATTGCTTTACCAGTTATGAATATTATATTTCATTTCTGCTCCCACAAAATCACACACTGGCCCATAATGGCCCTATAATTTCTTTCAGCTCATTTTGTTTTGGTTTAACAGCTTACTGTTTCTGTTCAGTCTCACCGCTCGTATCAGCTTCGTTTCCAGCAAAAAAAAGCTGCTGCTAAACCCAGTGTACACCACCTGCTCTGCACCAGCCAGCAGGCGGTCTACGTGAGTGACTAGCTGGTGAACGTAGTGGAACACTAAGCAGCTATGGAGCTAGCTAAATTTTTCACACGAGTTGGTGGAGACCAAAACAGAGCTAGAAGGAGGATATAAACATGTTCACCACATATATGTCACTAGGTGCGTATCAATCTATACCTCATTCTATGGCCATTTTCAATTAGCGCATGAAAAAACCTGAGTGAAAACCAATGGCCGTGTATAAGAAGTGGACATCATTACGTCACACATTGTTTTGTGGACTATGGTTTCAAAGTTTTGACCGTTGCGATTTTAGAATATATATTAGAATATTTGCAACCAGTGAACGGAAGTGACCATATTTGGACTGCTGAGGGGTGAGAGATGGATCTGACGAACACAAGCAGCGGAGCAGCAACTTTACTGGATCTGGATCCATCTGGCTTCTGGTGTGAAGCTGTTAACAAAGTTAGCTTCATAATTCAAGGTCAACTTCACACCTTAATAATTTCAGTGTAGGGTAGCCACACCCCACGCTTTATGGTCTATTAAATGGGACCATGATTAACATAATGGACATCCTGCTTTATTGAAGAAGTCTTGAAGCGATTGAGACCACAAACACAAGTTTACAATGTTTACTGAGATAATAAATCAAGAGAGTAGATGGATCATTTTCTCATAGGCTTTTGAATAACTGAATTTCTTATTGCAAGCAGAGGCGTCGCCCTCTGATGGCCAGCAGGGGGACTGTAAGTTTAAGGCTTGTTGTGTTGGCTTCACTTTTCAGAAATGGAGGATGCCGTCTAGTCAAAATGCTGGAAATACAAAAAAAAATTAAAAATATTGCCAAAAAATGTTTTCACTCAGGTTGGGTAGAAAAGAATTGGTTGAATAGAATGTGACGTTATATTACATTTGGATGGAAATCTCGCTAATTTTGTGTTTACAGCTTTTTGGGTCTCAAATATTGAGGCAGAATTAAATTGCAATTAATCATTAAAAACGTATTTAATTTACTGACTACTATAAGAGGAAATGTAACCTTTAGCGGGGTGCAAATAACAGCTTTTAAACTTCATACTGATTATGTTCACAGCTGCTGGAAGCGAGGCAGAGTGTATTAGCAGTAGATGACGTGGCCTTCTGGAGGGAACTCCAGATTGATGTCTGGGTGGATCGTGCAGCCTTCATCCTCACCGACCCAACCCAAAGTACACACCATGTTTGAACAGGATGCCACCAGATGAAAATGACTCACAGGCAGCAAAGAGACATTTCATGCTTCAAGTCAAACTGTAGGGTAACTATTGTTCCAGACAGTGGCTGGGCACTTTAAAAACTACAGTTGTATATTCATGTAATTGATAGTCGTGTAGCCTTTAATGTAACAGTACCATGAATATATAACGCATTTAAACATCTTTTCCTTGTTTTTGTTTTAAGTAATAGCCTGTTTTCTGGCCACTATGTTCCATAAAGCCCAGCTCTGACGAGATTAAGGCATATCTGGTCCTATGGACAGATTTCCTGACCTCTACTGCGGAGCTCCTCAGCTCCTTTAGAGGCCCTTTGTTGCCTCTCTGATTAATGACCTTCTTGTCCGCTCCATGAGTTGTGGTCCTCTCTTGGCAGCTTTGTTGTGCTTCCCTATTCTTTCCATTTTCTGATAATGGATTTAATGGTGCTCCGTTTTTTATCACATGACAGATCATGTGACCCTTGGACGTTATTTAACCAATTATGTGACTGCTAAGTATAATTGGTAGCACCAAATGTTATTGAGGGGCAGTGAATACATATGCATGCAGCACTTTTCTTTTTAATTTTTAATTTTTAGAATTTTTTAAAAACTAAACATTTTTTACTTTGACTTCAAATATGTTTTAATTCCAAGTTGTAATGCTAGAGGGGGGAGTACATGTATAGTCTTCTACACTAACTACAGTATTTGATATAGGCTGACTTCTTACACACAGAGCTTGATTATTCTGACATTAACCACCTGGTCACAGCAACGCCACATACAGATCATTTTTATTTTCATAGTTTTTTTTACTTTTGACCCGTTCCTGGCGTAACAACATTGTAGCCATTTGTTATCACTTAATTGGTGCTTCATTGCGAGCATGCAGTAGAACCCAAATCCTCTTGTCTCATTTAACAGGGTTCTGCGGATCCTTGAAATGTCTTAAATTTAATGTTCACAAATTTCCCCACAGGATTCTCTAGTTGTTAATTTAAGGATGGCTAATTTATGCACCGTTATCTCTTCGTAATTGATCCTCTGTAGATGAAGCTCATAGACTTGCCATACAAACACCAGTTTGCTGCTGGCATCCATGTTTCCCTGAGCTGATGTACTGAGACGCATTTAGATTGGATGTCGGGAATACTGACTCAGAATGATCGACTTCTGACCCGTAATGGAATGCCGTGTTCCCCACGCCTGTATTATAATGGCCTATGGTGACCGATGGTGACAGATTTACAGTGGTGGTTTACTCCAAAGGGTTGGTGTGTGATCACAAGCTAACCCATGAAAACATACATTTGATGTGCATAGCGGTGTAAGCTAGAAATTGCTAATAACATTCACTATGTTATTCATTCAGCAAATAACAATTTTTATGTTCATTTAGGGTGACGTAATATTAATGTGCGTCCACTAAAATTATTTTACTTTGCCACTGACAGGCTCAGATTGTTATTATAAGTGTCTGACAAGATAATGGAAAGGACCCGACAGAAAAATAACAAAAAATTATGCATTTCAATTATTTCTCTGCAAGGTGTTTTCTATATTTGGATGATTTGGAAATGGCACTGAAATCCCAATTGATTTTGATATCAAAACAACTGTCTGGCTCTTCAGGGACTAATAACAACCGGAGAACTGGGAAAAGCTTTGGTGCAAACCTCTGCTGGGCCGTTTAAGAGCGCAAAACAAAACAAAAAGAAAACGTGGAGCATGAGAAATGTGGCGTTCCCAACACGGGTGCTTGATTTTGTACCCTTTTAATGGCTCTAGAGATAATGAGCTTATGAAACCAGACCACTGCATTTCAAATTATATTTTCACATTATATTTTTAAGTATTCGTATTTCAGGTGGTGTGTCCCATATAGAATTCAATGATCCACCGTCTATGCTATCATAAGTCAGGTTTGATGATACACTATTAAGTCCAATGGAACGAAACCAATAGGCTTCAGCATGGGCATAAAAGAGCCATAATGACTAAGCTTGGATAAGCACCATCATGACCAGAGGGACCAAATGCAGTGCCCTTCTCCCCAAAATGTTCTTTCCTTTCCGTTCCTTTTCATATGTGTACATACTGTATGCTACTGGGTGTTCAGTATTTGACCACATCAAGTCAGAACATATGGAAGTCTAGGGCTGGCAATATTAAAAAATAAAATGTTGGATCAAACGGATTTTTCTTTCTTTATCTCACCAGGAAAATGGTGGGACTACGGATCCTGTTGCAAACAAAGAAGAAGAAGAGGGAACATAAACTGGCCACTTCAAGAAGAACACGTAGCCCAAATAAACACCGATGCACCATTTCAATGGAACCTGGTGAGTATGAAGAAATGGTGCGTTCCATTTACCTCGGAAGTCGGAAGCCGGAGCTGGGAATGACGTCACGCCCGAGTTATCAGCGTTTCAGTTACAAAGTCGGAAAAAGTAGCCAACGGCCAAAAACGGAAGAGGAAACAAGATGGCTACATCTACAAAAGTTATTCTCGCACTTGCCTTGTCCGAATATAAACACCTTCTGGACAAATATGCGGTCCTTCTGCAACCTGCAAACACTGTGGATTAAGAGAAAACACAATGTCTTTCTACGTATTTCATTGTTTACAAAAAGTATCGATCGCCCTTTGATCGGTCATCCGTAACGTTACTGTTTACAACCGGGGCAGCCATCTTTAAATGTCAAGTTGGGCTTGTGTGGATCGTCCGACTTTCTGAGTCGGAAATCTGACCTCGGGGCTCGTTCCAGTTGAAATTTCCAACTCGGAGCTCGTATATCCCGATTTCCGAGTACAACTGGAACGCACCATCAGCAGTAACATTACAATGTGAATGGAGCAGTGCATTGTGTGTAGAGTTTAGTTTTCGATGAATAAATGCTACAACATGACTCAATCTAAGTTCCCGTGTCGTAGTTTCAGCCAGCTGCTAATTAAAGTGAAGGGAATTAGCCCAGAAATTAGCAACAACTTAATATTTCTTTTAACTGTGTAACTGATATATTAAATAGTTAATTATTAATATCCCTACTGCAAACGTATCTGATGAAAAAAAATGTATTGTTAAAACTGTAATGTAGTTTTTTTTTTTATTATTAAGTAGTCATATCAGTAATCGATACCATCAAGTACTGAAAGTGATTGTACTTGTAGGTGGTCTACGAAATATCCATTCAAAAATCATTAATTATTCGTGGGAGCCTCTGCAAGGATACACTTATTTTTATGCAATAAATGCCTCAGTGGTTGTACACTACTTGTCTAGATGAATAGTGGGATACTTTGAGTCCACTATACTGGGTAAAATAATTCTCAGTATTCATTCAAGCAGCACTTCAATGTGGCAAACTCACTATAGTTGACTGTATAGTGAGTAGTGAGGGATTTCAGGCACAGCCTTGGTGTGTTTAATTACTTTCAAATGGGCTTCAATTGCACCATCAGTCTTAATGGCTCAGTCATTCATCTGCTTGAATAGTGATCAGTTATTGAAAACACAAACACAAAAGACATCTTGTCAAGGCAAGATCTAATTCATAACAAGGGCACGCCAATAGATTCACTGATGCACCCTCATTGATCCTGTTGGCTCTTCCTGTGTGTGTGTGTGTGTTTGTGTGTGTGTGTGCGATGACACTGAGTCAATGGAGCGTTCACAGTCTATTCCCTGACAAGCCAGCAGCCCTTACAACAACACGCATCCAGCCACAGTGCAAACACATCCACGACGACAAAAGTGTCTGCATATAAATGTCAAATGAACTGTGAGGCGTTGGCATAATAATATTTTAGTGGCTCTGCAAAGAGAAACGAGAAGAGTGCACTCACTAGAGTTCAGATCTCCGCCTGTTGTGTCTGCAACGACTACTGCTGTGTTGTATAATTGAATGATCACAACCCGCAATATGCTAACCCCCCGTCTAGAGACCAATGGGCTGTAAGGCGTCATGAAACACGCATTCAATTCATTCAAACTCAAAAACAATGAACGCAGGCAATCTGCACAAAGTCGTTGTACGCCATAGTAATCTTGTAGTAGTGAGTGGAAAGTCAGCAGGCAGTCAATGGCAGTGGAAAACAAGCAATAACAGGTGTGAGTTGCCAAAACCACAACATGCAGCCATAAGAGACCGCCCAAAATACTATGCAGATTGCTGCAGCAGAAAGCGAGCTGTGGACGGACACAGAGGAGCACATTCATTCACACACACACACACACACGAGCGGTCGCATGATTCTCCTGGCAGAGATAACGTCATGTCAGTAGCTGCGGAGACAGGATGACGTGGCTCTATCTACTTCCTGGGAATTCTCTTCACTGTTTACACAAGGATACCGAAGAGCAGCCTGCTGACCCCTTCAACTGTCTCCCTCTATCACGTGACCCCTTTCTTGCAATTGAGCCAGTTATGTGTGTTTGTAATGAGAAGGCATTTTCACAGGTGGAAGGTTCTCCTGACTTTGAAATATTGCACGATTGATGAGCTATTGACAAGCTAGTTAATTATGTTGTGTGAGTTTATGGATTATTTTTCCAGGACGTTAGCACGGCATTGGTTCCCTCAACAAAAAGTCAATGTGATTTTCCAGATTTCAATAAATCTATGTAGTTTTATTTACGATCAGATTTTGTTTTACAGGAGAGGAACGCCACGTAGAGCAATCGCTGAGGTGTACAGTATATGCAAAGTCTGGCAACCAACGCGTGTGTTTGTATACTTATATACACACTTGGGTTTGTTTGTGTGCGTGTGTATGTGTGTGTGTGTGTGTGTGTGTGTGTGTGTGTGTGTGGTAACCTTTATCCTCTCCTGAGTATTTTCACTCTCAGGTTGATACTTTTGAACATCAAACATCACATCTGGTCAGTATCACTGTACGCCTAGACACACACGACTAATGAGATTACTGCCAGTGGCAAACACACACACACACACACACACACACACACACACACACACACACACACACACACACACACACACACACACACACACACACACACACACACACACACATCACAGTGAGCCATGGGGACACACACATCACACACACACACACACACACAGCCACCTGTCTCTCCAGCCTCTCGCCTGCAGAGAAGTGACTCATGAAATCAGTCAGGCAATCCCCTATATCCCTCCATGCCTGTCTCCTCTCTTCTTCTTCTTCTCCTCCTCGCTTTTTCCCCCTTTTACTAACGTGCTCCCCCAATTTTCCGTCTTTCACTCTCCTCTCTCAACCCTCACTTATTCATTCCTTCAAACGGCGTCCTCTCTGAGTTCATACCATCGTCCAGAGGTGCTCTGTGAATTTCACTGAGTCGCGTGCACTCTCTAGGAAGCCACACAGTGGCTGTGTTAACCTAAAAATAAACTTTATTTCTGTGATTTAATTGCAATAAACGGATGAACGGGATGCAAGAATAACTAGATAATTATGTTGATTTGTAAGCAGTCTGAAGTTTGTAAGGTCTGTCTGCAAGACGACAGGCAAACAACTTTTAAAATGCTTGTTGTCTAAATGGGGTTTGGATCGATCGGAGGCAGGCTATGCTAACACTGTAGCTGCAAAATAATGGGGTCTAGACATAAATATGGCAGCGAGCTTGTTGTTTGGACCATAAAGAGACTGGCTTCTCCACATAGTCTGGTCTCTGGACTAATATGAGCTACTATCGTAGAGCTCTGGGGGACCACAGACACAGGAAACATGATGTTTTTCCCTCCATTTCTGATTCAGTACTCTGGTCTTAGACTGTGAGACACAGCATCACACAAATTGGTGTTTTTCCATTGACTTCATATGCAATCAAAATGTTCGCTTTGCATTTGTTGTGAACACAGCACACAAACAGCTGCAGCATTCAAAAGAAGAAAATATCCTCTTTCTTCGAAGCCATTCTCAGCAAACGTTCAGCTATGTTATTGTGTACAAGAGGAAATGTGGGCGTTTGGTGGAGTTGTGATGCTCAAACAGCTGCAAGCGAAGGAGGCTGTTTGTCTAATGTTTGTCTGAGGAAAAGGGATTGAAAAAAGACTTAAAATTAATCTTTTTAATTGATCATGTATCAAGATTTTGAGATTATTCTGATCAATTGAAGACTGAATCGTCCTGAGACATGTATTTCTTAAGAAAGCTGCCAAGTTCTTGTCAACTTTTAAGAGCAACACTAGAAAGCATCCGGACTGGAAACACTAGTTTGTGGTTTGGGCACGTCCCAGGACAGGAGGGCTCTGCGATGGGTGAATAAAACCTCCCAGAACATCTTCGGTGAGTGATATTGGTGAGCAGAGGTCCATGCAGGGAGCCCGAAGGATAGTAAAAGACAAAACCCAGGCTGACTCCTCAACTCAGTCCTAAAAATCTATTCTCTCAGTCTAAAAAAATCCCAAAATGAAACTAAACAACATTTGAACTGAAATTGTACTTGTGTGGTTCAGGGTTAGCAAGGCACTCACCTACAATTAAATCACCTGTGATGAGTAGTGAGAAGCCAGAGAGGGATCATATCCAATGCTGGTGCCTTTTGGGGAGGGATGATTGATGATTCAGGGTGCAAAGAGCAGGTCAGGGGCCCTGGAGAATACAAAAAAAAAAAAAAAAAAAAGTTTATAGCAGGTCACACACTATATGTACTCCAAATACACAGCTTCACACTCTGCTTTCATACATTACCAGCTATTTAAATAAAAAAGCATGACACACCTAACTAGCACAAAACTAGAATGACCCTCACGAGTTTCACGGTTGTTTGTCTCCACCAATCAGTTTACATGGAACCAGTTTACATCCCTGTCTGTCCAAATATCATCATTTTATCCTACAAGACATTTATGTGAATTTGTCATAATTTGCGCATGAATTCTTGAACCGGTTTCCCAGACTCAACCAGACCCAACTTGGCTGCTGCTGATAACAGCTTCCCCACTTCCTGTACATTGCTAATTACAAGTTATAAAGAGGATGCATGTAATAATATACTTGTGTCGTAAACCATCAATTAGACACGCAGCATCATTTGCATTAATTTGGAGTCCTGCTTTTGGGCCCTCAACTTATGTAAGTCCAATATCCACTCTCTCTTAGCTCCGTTTTTGGTCTCTACCATCTCCTGAGAAAATGATAGTTTATTTAGTTTTTAAACAGTGTTCACCAGCTAGTCTCTAACTGTGTCTGTCTGCTATTTGATGTTTAGCAGGTGCCCTAAAGTAGGTGTATCCAAGCCTTTTCACTGGTAACAAGATTGGTGAGAGCGGTAGATAGAGAGACAGTAAAGTTGAGTCCAAATCAATGAGCTGGAAGAGGCTTAAAATGAGCTGATAGAGTGATTGTGGGTTTGTCGCTATCAGCGACCTCTTTTTACATTAAACAAAGTCATTTGATCTATTTTTTGGGTTTTAGCCCTCCTGTAGTGTACCTGGAACAGACTTGCAACGTAACAAATGTACAGTGTAATCTAATCTAATTTAATTTTCACTGTGATGGATGACTCAAATTTCAAGTGTCTGCAACATGGGGAGATTTTTGTTGTGTACGGCATTGAATAGAAACCGGTTTCTGCAGGGAATGACAGCTGGATCAACCTGCTCTAGCAAGGTCTCGTTTGAACATTTTTCCCTGCTGTGTGCTGCTCCCATGTCACATAATGTGCCTCATAGCGACAAACCAATAACCAAACGTAAAACCCCTCAAGTTATGGAGCCCTGGTCCAGTTGGTCATCCAGATACACTCCACCAAGTGTGCTAAATTCCAATTTAAGAACATTAACATGGTAGGAAACTAATATTTGCTACTATATGTAAAGACATAGTTAAGTTGTGTTTACCTGAGCAGAGAACAAATTCACACTCCCTCTGTGTGGGTGCCAAAAATAGTCTGACTCAAAGCCCCTGGCGAATAACTTTTAATACACAGTATTTGTAAGGATTTAACAAATTGTTAATTATTAAGCTTTAGAAGTGCTGATTGGTGGATTTTGTTACCTTTGGACAGAGCCAGGTTAGCCATTTCCCCTGTATGCTAAGCTAGGCTAAGCAGCTGATGGCTGCAGCTTCATATTTAATAGATATATAAGAAATTGTAACCGCCAGAAAACAGCGCAAGTGGGTTATACTCAATTTACATTCCTTATTTAGAGTGAAACTGGCAGTCAGAACATAATGTTCCATAATAATGGAAGAAATTGTATTCGATTGTTGAAAAGATTAGGTCATGACCTTCTTAAGCTCTGATTGATTGATGGACTGATGTCATGATGCTATTGGTTGAAACTGGTTAATACTAACTGATGTAAGCACCGATCATATTTTGTTTTCCAGGAGGAAAAAAAAAAGGATTTTGATACAAATATATGGGACATATATTGTTAAAAAGATGCACAATATGAACAAGAATGTGATCTTAAAGGGTTAAAAAGGATTTTTTAATTTCAGCTCGACTTTAATGTATTAAATGAGCTTGGTCCTTTCATCAAGAAACTACTTTTTAATGCTGAATGTGAGACCTTGTGTAAGAACTTGTGAAAATGAATATTTTCTGCACTGATAGCAGCAAAGACAAACAATGAGAGAATCTGGAAGATAAAAGGAAGGATGCAATTATGGAAAGTACAAATAACAGAACAAAAAGGGGGAGTTTGGGATGAAACAGAGCATTTCAGGCACTCCTCTCGCTCTCTCTCTCGCTCTCTCTCTCTCTCACACTCACACAGATACACACACACACACACACACACCCTCATGCCTCTCCCCAGTCAGCCTCAAGGCTAACACTTGGGATAGCGTCAGTCTGTCTGCTCATAACTATCTGTCACAGATAACGGTTGGGATAAACACACACACACACACACACACACACACAAACTTGCTCTCCCACGCTCACCCGCAAACACGTCCCTGGACAGCTGGGGCACAGACAGACAAGACACTGCGTCTCCAGCCCCATATCAGATGATTGTATGCATACACTACAAACACACATGCCCGCAGCCATAACCACTCACGGTTATCACATCACAAGAGAGCCACAGTGAACAGCTAACTTCAGGACTTCTATAAAATATGGATACATTAATGTTAAAATGAAAAGAAAAAAAAACGCCCTTCTTCTGAGAGGTACATGGAGAAAATGGGCCAACAACATTTGATCGATACGACCATGAATGAGCGCGGCTAAGTCGCCATGTTAAAAGAACAGAGGGTGTGTGCATTATATCACTGAGTCTACAATCAAGGCCTATATTCATGCAGCACACAGTACAGTAACTGTGACAGCAAAGTGCCAATTATGTTCATTTTGCAGCTTGTCTTGACTTTGCTCGCTCTGAAACGGGCAGGGCAGCCGACCAGAGAGACGTGTCAATACAAATTGGGTGCTTCTGTGTATGAAACACTGCGCTTCGGCTTCTGTCTGCTAAAAAGCCTCGCATGACGCCGGTGCATTCATGTGCTTCTGGCATGCACACAGACAGGTATCTCTACACATCATAAACCTTCCTCTACTTGTCATATACCTGCATGAGTGAGTCTGAACCAACCTGCCTTTATGGGCAGTTTGTGCATTGAAAGACCAGAAAAGATACCCTGAAAGTTTTTTTTTTTACGCTTGACTGAGGCTGGCAAGATAAAAACAACAGTATAAATCGTGACTTGCATTAATCATTTAGCCTTAAACCTGTTGTAATTATTAAATAATGATCTAATGATCACATAATGACATAATGATCAATGACATAATGATCGTAATTATTTGAACTGACCGCGCACGGTTCTCAACCGTTGGATTCCACGATCGAGGGAATCGAAAGCTAATGTTACAAATGTGCCAACAAAAACAAAGGGAACAAGGTGTGTATTCATCCGCCGGGTAATTGAAGTGTCCACCTGAGCACTGTGTTCCAATGTCAGGAAAAAACAACAAGGAAAAAGAGAGCTTAGCTGTCGAGATCGTACTGCTGTTGGACAGGTTTCCTCTCTTTCTGCTCAGTTCTGATTCGATGGTGCTGGAGGTGCTGATAACGCATGGTTTTCCCCAGAGCCGTCAGCTTTTCTAATTAGAGAATTCACATTCAAATGTTTCGACAAACAAGATCAAGCCTCCATTAATTAACTGTTTTTGTTCCATTAGGTCAGCCAACAGTGTCAGAACTAAATAAATCTGGGTGCCTTGGAGCAAGAGGTGAAACATTGTTAGCAAACTATTTCCAGATTAAATGACAATTCTTAGCCAATTAATTCAACAAGGACATAGGTAGTCACAGAGCCAAAAACAACAGCGCTAAATGGACAGAAATAGACAATTTAAGTTTAAGTTCTTAAGTATAAGTTTAATTAGCCTTTTGACCCCCGCATGAGCTGACATTTTCAGTCCCCATAGCGATAGCTGTGTTTTGTGTAACAGCCAGTATGCTAGCTTTGTAAAACACAATGTAACAAATAGATAGTTATAAATGTATTGAATTTTGCTTTACAAAATAATGGCCTCCAATAGATCGGCATATTGTCAGCGATACCCGATCCAGCTACTTGAGTAAATTCTTAATTGCCATTATATGTATGACAATTAATTATCAACCGAAATCGTGACATAATCCATACGTACCCTGTTCACTTTGTAAACCCACTATCAGCGGGGCTTAAAGCAATGTTGGCCGGTCAGTCCACTGCTTTGTCTGGACCAAAATATGTCATACTCGTATTGGATTACCATTTTTTACCATTACCATCCCTCTGGATGAACTGTAAAAGCCTTGGAGATGATCTGACTTTTAGTGCCTTCATCAGGTCAAAATGTCCATTTGTACAACAATGCAAAAATAATGGCGTTCCTATGAGCCTCAGCTGTACTTTGTGTTTAATGCTATTAGTAAATGCCATTAGCATAGTCGTTGTAATCAAATTAGCAAATTGATTTCACCATTTAGCTCAAAGCACTGCTGTGCCTGACTAAAGAGTTCCTGACCCGCTAGCATGATGAGCATGTACATTTTTTTTCCAATAGCATCATAGTCAGCAAATAGCTTTGCAAGACAGCGAACTGCATTGGGAAATGTACATAACAGGCCAACGCTAATGCACCTTTATTTGTCTTTCACTGCTTGTCATCGTTATATATTCTATGATGAAGTGCAGCAGCATTGGCTCACCTGTAGGGTGCATATGTTCATGTAGCCGAGAAGAGAAAATGTGATGCCCACAATCAGTTATTAAACATGAAAAGACTGTTTGTCAATGGTCTAACCAGACAACTCCCCAAAACCAGATGCTGTGTGCCAAGGTCCTGCAGTAATGCTGCGATTCTGTGAACATTCATGCACATTTTTCCACTAAATTGTACTATATTTCATAAGCAATACAGTCAGTTATAAAATCTATTCAGACAGTTTAAGGCTCTCTCAAGTCTCTTCTCTGGTCTGAACCAACAAAACAAAGCTAATGAACTCATTCAAATTAAAACAACTCGACATGAAACCTGCAGGGGTTTTTTTTATAATGTCTTCTTGGTACTTTTGGGTATAAGCAGTGTAGTAGGACTACACCAATACACAACCTCAGATCCAATGCAAATACATTGCAAAACATGATATCTTAATCAAATAACTGCCACAGTTTGTATGTTCCTGTTCCTTTGTGTGTGTGTGTGTGTGTGTGTGTGTGTGTGTGTGTGTGTGTGTGTGTGTGTGTGTGTGTGTGTGTGTGTGTGTGTGTGTGTGTGTGTGTGCGTGCGTGTGTGTGTGTGTGTGTATCTGTGAATATTAGCCAGTGGAGACTCTTGAGGGAAAGCTTGTCTACTTGCACTACAAGAACATAATCAATGAAAATGTACATGAGAGAGCTTTCCTTGGAAAATCTTAATCAAAATAATTATGAGAGAAGCAATCTACATGACTTGAAGCAGGCCAATCTCCATCCACAACATGGCATCGCATCATGAATATTCATGCAGACATAAATCCTAGTTAATGAGTTGTTTTCCCCCCCATACTTTCTCAGTTAAAGGTGGAATGTGTAAGACATGGACAAAATGTTAGTTTCTCCAAGTGAGTCACTGTGGCATGTAGTCTGCCCACCATGAGAGGATCAACAAGTAGAGCTTCCCCAGTCCATGTACGTTTGTTCCAACGTTTTGATCGTTAGAAATGGATTGGATTACAGTCAATAAGAAATGTTTCTGCTCCCAGGAGACTACATCGCCGAGAGGAGAGAGTGTGGCAACTCCCAGGAGATGGACCTTCAGTTAGCAACTGTGTACCAACTCAAATTCACCAGAGGTGCTTTGGGTTTGGTTTGGTTAGGTCTCTCACCCAGCTAAAGACTTCCAGCAGCCAGCATTTGAGCACTGGCTAAAGTTCAGCACCACATCCTACTACACATAAAATCAGAGATATTTCTGGTTCTATAATTGAGGAACTATTCACCTTTTTTATTTAGTTACTTAAAACATATACACTAAAATCAAATCCTATCTAAACTGAATCAATATTCAATTGCAGCATAATTAAGTTCTATCAAATCAGCAATAAATGGTAGTTTTACAAATCTAACTGTATTGTTTTTTAACTCAATTGCAGACCATAAATCTAAATGTGTATCCTGCCACCAAAGACAAAGATACACATACTCACAATGAATACGAAAGAGGGCTGCATTAAAGCCGTAATGTACACTGTCACAGCCAAAACCAGCCAGGATGTCATTAAAGCAGCATCGTTTAAAGGCATGAAGAACAAAAATAGCTAATAGAAGTGAAAACTTAATTGGAATAGACATTGAAAAGTATTCAATGGAAATAAAATAGAACCATTCCCTACCATTATTCGTGAAGTACTACTCTATAAAATGTACCCCAACCGTTTTCCTGCCTCAGGAGTGAAGCTGGATCTGGTCACTAACAGACTTTACACAGACTAAATTGGCTTTCATCTCTCTATGCAAGCGCGCACACACACACACACATGCGCGCGCACACACACACACACAAACACACACAAACATATGCAGACAAACACACATGAAGGGGAACACAGTTGGTAGCACTAAATCCTCGGCGATTGCTACTGTTTGGTGAGGGCTTTCGGAGTTCAAGGCTAGAGCATTGACGTATGAAGAACTCTGGATGCAGCGTTGGAGGCGGAGCCCCGTTCATTCCTATTAAAGATGCTCAGTGGTGTAAGAAAGTTCAACTAAGTATTAAATGACCCGGATCTTCTGGTGATCGTCTGCATTGCTGGGTCTCTAGTGCAAGTCCACCCTACCTTCCTCTTGAAAGGAGGAAGGTAAACGAATATGGATTTTACAACTCTTAGAAACTAACCCTAACCCATCCATCCATCCATCCATCCATCCATCCATCCATCCATCCATTGTCTACCGCTTGTCCTGTATTCAGGGTCGCGGGGGGGCTGGAGCCGATCCCAGCTGTCATTGGGCGAAGGCAGGGTACACCCTAACCCAACAATTTCAATAAAGGGTATTCAAGTGTTCATACTCGGATGTTGATTTCCCCAAAAATATATCTGTTGATGTACAGAAGTCTCTTTCCCAATCTAATGGTCTATGGCAAAAGGGCTTTTTGGGCCCATTGGTGTCACGTGACGGACCTGAAAGTTGAAATTACAAGACTTGTCTACGATATAACATTTCCTCCAAAGCCCATTGCTGTTCTTGGGGGATTGGAGAGGGATGTGCCTTTTTCCAGATTAGATGAAGGGAGGAAGGGACTAAGGAAGGGAAAGGAACTGGGAAGGAAGACGGGAAAGGGCATTGGTCAATGAACACCATCTGCCAATGCTGGGACAGACTGCTGAGCTGTCTACAGATATTACAGAGACTGGCGCCCATCAAGTGTGCACACACACACACACACACACACACACACACACACACACACACACACACACACACACACACACACACACACACACACACACACACACACACTTCCACACACATGAGGATATGATGACATAATAGACCAATTTGGAGAGGACATCGCGTTTACGTCAATGCAATTGAGGTGGCAGGAAAACAGCAGGAATAATTTGAAACTAGAATAAATAAAAATATGTTGTTGTGCTGTAGGATGTCAAATAGGAATGCAAAAAAGTACCTTACAGGGAAAAAGCGTAAAAAAAGAGGCAGCCACCTCACATGTAGATAAATGTATTTTCTAAATCCTAACTGCAAATGCGAACGCGAACACACACACACACACACACACACACACACACACACACACACACACACACACACACACACACACACGCACACACACAAGCTGAGAAAGATCAAAGAAAGAGACTGAGCCTCTTCCTCTGTCTCTTTCTATCTATATCAGTCTGTCTCCGTCTCTTACACACACACACACACACACACACACACACACACACACACACACCCACACACACACACACACACACACACACACACACACACACACACACACACACACACACACACACACACACACACACACACACACACAGTAGTCTCACTGATACCAGCAGAGATCAACTCCAGTGATCAAGATTATTAAACTGCGGGCATTTGGGCATCACTTGTGCGTCAGCGTTATCGGGGACATGGATTTATTTTTTTTGGACCGAATAGAAATCAAAGTTTCCTCAACATGCTGCTGGCCTCTCCATGTCTTCCGACCGACTCTCTTTCCATTATATTTTACGAGTTTCATCTAATACAGAAACATTTTAATTATTAATGATGTCCGTATTGATTTTGCCATCAAGCCAGTTGTCACGCTCACCCTCTCTCAGTTTCAATTCACATCAATCAATGCTTTATTGGCATGAGACAGGGACTTCATGAAATTGCAAAACAAGAAGGTGGCAAACTGAATTACAGTCAGTAACAATTAAATTAGAGGGCGTTGGCTAAAATTCCTGTTAAAAATGAACCGTAAGGCTCAAACACTGCTCTCATCCATTTCTCAACTATTGCTCTTTTTTTAATATCTCTTACCCTGCTCTTCATTGCTCCCTATCCTTTGATCTGTATTTTTGTCTTTTTTTAATATCTTTTTCCTCTCATTTTTCCACATAGTGTTATTCTTAGTGTATAACTTTATTCCCTGTTTTGGTTTTATGCATATTGTATTAAATTAAGTAGGGTAAAGTTCCACTCTTAAGTTTAAATGTACACAGGACCTAAAATGTATGCAACATCTGTTGTTGTTAACAGTGAATGTATTATATCACAGTATTACAAAATTAAAAAGATATAGGTCACTTAAAAAAATCAGTTTTCACTCGTTTTATTTGCATTTTAGAAATGAAAATGAGGAAAATGTGTTAATGTTTTTTTGGGAGGAGTAGCCTGCTCCATAATGTCTGTTAATAAGTGCACGTGTGGAGATAAATAATTTGTGAAGATAAATCATTTCTGGGGGGAAAAGCTTTTTTTCCACATGAGCTGTTTCATTATTTATTTATTTTAAGTTTCTTCACGTCTGACATTAAGATGCCACATCATTTATGATCTGTCGTTTCACAAATATATCAGCCAAACTGGAAATTAGCCTTTACGCTTAAAATAATTAACATCTTTGAAGAAACCGAAAGCTGACATAACTTTTAACGTTTGCACATCTTAACCCACATGAAGTAAGAGTTGTTCTTTTCTACAATTTAAATTAAACTAAAATGCACCTATAGTACAAAATGATTTGCCCCACGGACTAAAGATGCAAATTAGCCACTGGCTATAATCTAGCATATTTACATGGAAATGTTATTATTAATATGCATTGTCCCTGTTTCTTTCTTTTAAAAATAAAATACAAAAATACAAATTTGTTCCAAAAAAGCAAACTTCAAGGAAACTGATCATTAACACACCATAACTTTAATCATGATTATATCTGAAAGTACACTCAAGTATACTAAACTTAAATATACTTGGTATATTTACTCTGAACGAAGGGAAACCAAGCAATTTTGTAATCTTCTATTGTCTCACGACATACAGACTATTTTCATATTGCCCATCCATAGCAGGGTGGTATATGTTCCCCTCTTGACACAGGCTGATTCATTCCTTTTGATTCCAGCCTCTGTGCTGAGCTCGTGGAGACGTAACAGTTACTAATCTTCTCATCTGAGTCGAAAAAGACAAACAAGCGTATTTCCCAAAATGTCTGAACGGTCCTTTCAATTCCATTCCTTATCTGCCGTCATGCTGCAACAGAGACTCAGACACACAGGCAGCAGTTGCTTTATCAGGCAATTCATCAACATCATGGTTGTAGGAATATAACAGGCCTCTTATTCTATAACTACTCAACATGTGATTCCTCATCATGGTAATGTAACCATTAAAGGATGACTGTGTTGGATTTAGGGGGAACGTATTAGCAGGAATGGAATATAATATTCATAACTACTGTATGTTTGCTTTAGTGTGTAACACCTGAAACCAAGAATTACTGGTTTTGTTTCGTCATCGTCTGAAGGATAGAGCTTCTGACTGGGGCTGAATGATTTGGGGAAAATATCTAATTGCAATTTTTATGATTTTTATGATTTTTTAAAGACAAGCTTCAGTTAAATATTCACAGAGTTATATTCCCTGAGCCCCTTTCATACAGTTACCATCACAAAAGACTGTTTGTCATTTTTGTTTGTTTACTAGAACGGGCTTGAGTATCACCGTCACTGGACTTTTTTGTCATGCACTCGTAATCGTGTAATAGCCTGTGGTGCTTCAAGCGCTGATATAGATTTGTTGTTTTGCCTCGCGATGATGCAAGTATAATGCGCCGTCTCAGAACGGAGAACGACAAAGAGAACATGACTGCAACTTTACTGACAAGTCGAGTCTGCACATATTTCAAGTAAACACTCAACCTGCATCAGAGCATGTGAGCGCGAGCGAGCGGGCAGCGTGAGTCATCAACCGTGTTTTCAGTCATAAATCTGCTATATAGCGGGGGGCCGCTCCGAGTGGAACACTGAGAGATAGTAAGTGGGACGGCATATTGATCATAGCCTACGTCATGACCACATTGCGTACCCGTGTGCTCGTGCATCAACCGTTTCGTGACGAAATCCACCTCTTCGAGTTGTGCCGGGCCGAGGAAGCGTATGAAACGGAGCACTCAGACTAGTCAAACAATGCGGACTCAATCCTACCTTGAGCATCACTAGTACACGAGGAGCTCAAGAACAAGGATGGGGACAGCATGAACATCAGTCAGGCAGCTTTTGCGATTACATAATTGCAGTGTTCTAAATCGAATGAATCGTTCAGTTACTACTGACCAAACATCGATGTTTGAAAAGTTGCAAGTGCAGGAGTCCATCAAAATACTGGCTTTAAAGAGGGCCTTTTGCAATTTCACGTTACCGAAAGCCACTAAAGATGCTCTACACGCTTGGAAAGGGAGGGGTATACACCTAAATCCCACACACTGCTCTTTTAACAACCACAAACTCACACAAGCATATATATATATATATATATATACAGTATATATATTGGAGAATGTACAGTTGTCCTCCACTTAACTCATTGATTTGATAACATCAACAGAAATTAATTTAACAGAAATTGCAATTTAATGCGAGCATAAACAGATCCTCTGAAAAAGTCATTGAATATAATTTATATATACTTCTATGTGATGTGACAGAAGCCAACAACTTTACAAAATGGACACATACTTTGTCATGCTATAGCCAGATAAAAGAACCACGTTAAAATGCGCGCGCACACACACACACACACACACACACACACACACACACACACGCTCATCTTGAAAGGGGTGAGATCAGAAAGTGCAGAGTTGTGATGGTGTGACCCTCACATGATTAGTCATGTGAGCACTTGAGAGTTGCTCTTAAAGGTTACTTTAACACTTTGTCGTTGATCAATGTGTTTAATTCTTAACTTTTAGCAAATAACCTTTTGACTAATAAGTGTGAGAAGACCAGCCCTGCTCATTAGACACATGCAATCACACTATTATTTAATCAGTGGGTCGCTGTATCAGCAGATGACCATCCTCATCTTATTTTTAGCCTTATATGAAGCCTTTCCATGACCTTTTATATTATCATGACTGTACATTCTTGTTCTGATGACCTGGCTCTTACTGGTTCAGAGTGCTGCTGTAGTGCTTTTGGCAAACAGTAGTTAAAGGTCCCACATCACCTCAACACCTCAACACTGGCCTCTTCCCAGGTAAGCACAGAGGGTTTCCTATCACACTTAATTAAGGTGAGCGATTCAGAGATTTACAACCTACAACTTCTCACTGCTCTCAGAAATATTAGCTGTATTGTGAATCCATCATCTGAGCTGGTTCACATCAGTTAAAATGCAAAAAATGTGGAAAATGACTGATGGAGACAAATCCATGAAAAAAATATAATAAATATAAGCAGAGCAGTCCAACAAAAACGGCGTCAAGTACTTTTATTTATTTCAGAAAATATGCTTATTGCCAACTTAAAAGGCACAGCTCCCCATTCTTACCTTTCACAATAAGAGCCCTAGACATCAGTGCTTACCAGGGGAACTTTAATTCATACACTGCATTCCAATAAGAGACAACTCAACAAAATAGGTAACAATATGTATTTCTTACAACAAATTATGGCAGTATTTATCAAGGATTGATCTGGTATGCACACTGATGAGCTCACTCCTCTACATAGTCCTCTATAAAACCCTTTACAACATCCTATACAAAGTCCTCTATATAGTCCCCTACATAGAACTCACTGGATATTGAGGAGGAAGTGAATGAGTGTGTGATTTCGGACACAAAGTGTTATCAATTGCTGTTTTTTATAATAACTGATATAATGTTTTATAATGGTGTCAATGGGTCGGAGAGGCAGTAGACAGTCAGATGGAAGCTAAGTTTATTTACTAAAGAGCCCTCTCTTATTTAGACTTGTAAAGAAAAGGTAAAATATTTGCTGCCTGTGAGTTATTTACCTATATCAATAATCCAGTATATAGTATAGAGGGTTTCCTCCAGCGCAACAATGGTGTCCTCTTCAGGATCTGCTCCTGAGCTTTTTTTTGAACCCCTCAAACAGTGAAGTAAAATATCTGCCCATGACTGTGTCTGCCTACTATTCAAACTACACACGATACTAATAATTCACATCGATGCCACTCTGAAAACACAGAGTGCAGCAGAGTTCAGCAGTTTCCCGTAATATATAGAGATCTGGTGGATTCCGTCTTCAGCCAAGAGCAGCTGAAAAGGCAAAGGCTAGTCAAAAAACTGCTATAAATATTTTAGCATGCCAAGAGCTGTTTCATCAATGTGATGCTGCCACATGTGTTCAGCTATCCGACATCCTGCAGGTGCACACACACACACACACACACACACACACACACACGCACACACACACACACACAGAGACAGAGAGAGAGAGAGAGAGAGAAAGAGAGAGAGACAGAGACACACACACCTTCTATTCCACAACTGCTTTGAAGACTTTCCTAACAACAGATACACATGGAACATGGAATTATGTGATTTCTAGTTGTTCACTAACAATAACAGTACAGCAACATTACCTTACTGTAGGTCCAAACAATCAATATTCAACAAATATTAGAGTGTATATTAACCTGAACTTAATATGCAAACCCTGACTCGGTTTGAAGACAGCAAAGCTTTTGCTCTTTCAGTAGATTAATAAAATTCTGCTTTGGTTTTCAATTTGGAACTCTACCAAAAGCAAGTGATTCTTTCTCCACTCCACTCCAACATTTTTATGATGTGTTTTACCAAAAGAAAAAGACATTTAACCTTTTCAACGTGGCCAGCTGACCAATCAGAGGAGACTGGGCTTTTTGGGAGGGAGGGGCAGGAACTCAAACAGAGAGGCTGAGAAGAGGTGCTGCAGTGTTCTTTGTGCATTCATACATGTAAACAGGGTCTAGCAGTAACCCGAAACACAAGCCTGCACCAGCATTTTTACAGAGCCGTCACATAGAACCACACAGTCTGACTCTCGTGCCTTGATTTGATACTGGCTATGTTTTCTGTAGAGAAAGTAACATATAGACTGAAGCACAGTTTGACACAGAGGACATTGGGCCAGCACCCCGCTATCCATCCCACTGAGGAGGGATGGGCCCAGGAGGAACGCTATACAGCAAATCATTAGACCACAACACATCAGGCACACACACACACACACAGGTACTCAGACTTGACTCAATGAAGGGGTGGAAGAAAGAAATGAGTAGGTGCTTATTACTGAAATGGGATAATGGGGAGTATAGTGAAGGTTGAAAAAATTACACAGTTCTTCAGTGGATTCATTCCAACTATAATAAAATAGTGTTCTAGCAGGTAAAACCCATTGATGGAGTATTTAATTAAACCATGATATATGCTAGAAAGGACAACTATATTAAAGGTCCCATATTATACTGTTTTTCATTAATTCCACACAGCTGTCAGAGGTCCAACAACACTGTATTGGATATGCATTGCAGTGTCGAGGCAAAGCCAGCTTTGTGCTGACCCTCGTTACTGAAGCAGTCCGATGTGAAGTGGTTAGCACACACATACAGGCTAACACGAACCGTAGCCGGCACATTAAGAGAATTCTTCTTGCACTTGTTGCTATTGCAGTTTTTTTTTAGACCCCAGTTATAAAAAACAGAAAAAAATTTAACTTTTGAACCAGAGGTTTGGACCATAGACTGTATATGGTGGACATTGGCAGCGTGGATAGTAAGCAGCAGAGCTTCACCCCGAGCAGCAACCTTACTGGATCTGGATCCATCTGGATTCTGGTGGGAGGCTGTTAACAAAGCTAGCTTCATATTTCCATGTCAACTTTACAGCTTAGTGTCAAAGGAATCTAAGTATATAATTGCATTGGTAGCGCGGCAAGAACCTGTCAAGCACAAGGTAGCCCCACCCTAAAGCATACCCTGCTTTATGGTCTGTTTGACACTGAAAGGACTTCCTCATAGACTTCCATGCAATCAGACTTCTCTTTGCAACCAGAGGAGTCACACGTAATGGCCAGCAGAGAGAATGCAAGTTTAAGGCACTTCAGCTTTGGCTTCACTTTTCAGAACTGGTGGTTTTTCCACCTGCACTCATCACTGTGCATTGATTACAGAACTAGAATGAGCTAAAATTACAAAGCAAACACATCGGAGCATGTTAAAGCAACTGGCTTCAAGAATATTGTAGCATCAAGATACTAGTGAAGTGATCTGATCACTCAAGGACAAGAAGATCAGGTTTTAAGCCTGAATTCCAGACTGAAAGAGAGGAAGGGGATGGTGTCACAGAAGATGAGGGAGAGGAGAGGACGAGGGAGTATTTAAGCACAAGAGGAGGAGGAGGACGATGGGGACCGGCTTCATCTTCTAGCTCCTCTGGAGGTTTGAACGCTATGATGTGGAAACAACTGGTCTGACTTAATGTGAGAGGCATAGACAGACAAGGCAGAGAGAGAGAGAGAGAGAGAGAGAAAGAGAGGGAGAGAGAGTCCAGCCTGCACTCTGTCATTTACAGATGTGGAATGTGGCAGTCGGTTGGCCTCCAGCACTAATTACAGACCATCTCTCTCTCTCTCCCTCTCTCACTCGCTGTCAAGGCCAGTCAACCAGAACCAGACTGCACCCACAATCCTTTGCTCCAAGCTCCAGTCCCGAGACACAGAAAGCAGGCAGTACCCATGATTTACACACATACACACACACACACACACACACACACACACACACACACACACACACACACACACACACACACACACACACACAGTGGTGCTGGCACTCCAGCTGCTGCACTTGAAGCTGCCCGTACTGATTATGATCCATTCACACAAAACCACCAACTCATTCATTTAATTAAGTCGCTGAGCTTGTTAACGTGACGAGGAACTCAAATGTAAACAAGCAGTCGAGGAGAGCTCCACAAAACTAACGCTGCATTTAAAGAGTGGACCAACACTGCATGACTTCATTGAATGAGTCATAGAACTGACATTTTATCACCAGATTGACATACAACCTGCTCGCGTGTGACACACGTTGCAACGCCCGAGCCGAGTAACATCCACGGATTAAGACCACAAGATGTAGTTGAAAGCTCTGAAAGTAATAGTAAGTTTGAGTTGAGATGACAAACTGTTCCGAAGACCAAGAATGAACTTCCATGCCCGAGTCTCCATCACCAATTAAGACTTCCCACAAACCGCCAAGGACTGACTTGGAGCATTTCTGAGCAACACCAGGATGAGGGCATGGAAGAGTTAATTAACGATAATAAACAAGGCAGCTTCACGAAGAGCTAACCACTACCCACATACAAAATATGGTTTATACATTAATCTGGTAATCATTTATTTTACTCACCACTCTAATTGCTGAGGTTTTTAAAATATTGCGTCCACAAAGTGGCACAAAAGTCAACAAACAATCAGACATATCTGAGGTAAAACGAAAAGTAAGTACAATCAATCAATCTCAGGCAACAAAAGACTGGGAAAGTTGAGGTGAGATGCCCAAAAAACCTGTTTGGACCATTCCTTCATCAGTTTATCAGTTTGAACATTAAATATCTTGTCTTTGAACTGTATTTCATTGAATATAGTTTGAAAATGATTTGCAATTCATTGTTGTTCACTGTTTTTATTATTAACGTTCCAACCTTGATGGGAATTGGGGTTGTAGTCGGAAGCTACAGTGCTTGTTTTACAAGTCCTCTATTGAAAGTATTTTGGCCTTCTCATTAATCTGCTGACAAAAGCTTGTGTGTTAAAGACAACAATTGTTTAAACAACACAGCAGGACGACTTGAGTTCCCTTTGGGGTAAACGTGTGGTCAAAAAAGCAAAGGTGATCATGAACCATGAACTCGGGTTGAAACATTTCAACATGCACGAATCAAACATTTGCCTTATTTGCTTAAAAATATAATATCATGGACTTATGAATGAATAGAATTCTTACTATCCAACTAATTGTGCCAATTCCTTGTGTTATGTGCTTTTTCTTTGCCGTCATCTATATGAGGAAACCTCTGGGAGTCATCGGACTTCGTAACATCCGCTGAGAGTTTGTGCTGTGATGAGGAAGTTTTATTTCACCGGACTGACCACAAAATCAATTTTCCGCATTCTGTTCCATTCTCATGTTGTCCAGTGTGGTGAGTGGTGAGTGGCTGGGGGAGAAGATTTACAGCTGCGGGAGTGGACGGTGTACATACTGCTGTGACAGCTGACGTATGACGCCCATAGGGTGCTGCATGATGATATACTATCCTCTGTCCCTCGGCTATCTATCACAATATTGTGTCATTCTCATCTGTCCTCGTCTTTAACTCATCCATCTGCTCCGGTGCTGCTTCCTGCCAAAAATCGACATATGTTCAAATGTACACAGACAGAAAGTGCAGCAGATGGTGACACAAACATGCAGCATCAGGTAGACTACAGCCTATGCATGCATATATGCACATGTTAACACAAGTCTGGCAAACATCATAAACCACAGCTCAGTCTAAAGCCTAATTGTCACTTTGTCTGCATGTAAAAACAGGCTGTGAGTTGTAATAAGCTGAAATAATAGTGTGGAGGTCAACACACACTGGTAATGTAGCCTATCATCACAGTCAGGTGTCTGAGCACACTAGACACATTCTTTGACTTTGGACACAGGGGTCATTCTGGTGCCGATGCTCCGATCATGCATTGGTTGAAAGTTTTTTTTTCCAACCACCGAGGAGTCAGGCTGATTCTTCAGACACCGAAGGGGAGTCAGTTTGAGGATTTCATTTCCACTCTTTGAAGAATCAGTCTGATGTTATCATTAGTTTTCATGAAAAGACCAAAACCAGCAGTGCGTCACAGTCCGTCTCTTAATATGTTCCACCTTCGTCTGTGGCTCTCGGCCTCGAGCCCATCGGTTCCCACTGAAGATGCAAATCTTTAAAAATTGCTTTAAAGTACATTCTTTAATCATTTTTTTTAAATGGTTCTGTGATTTCCAGTGTTTCAAAGGACTTCCGGAAATGCACCTCACAACACTAGCAAGCTACACTACAAGCGACTTACGATGATCCATGGTGCAACATTACGTTACCATGACAGCAGTGGTGCAGAAACCACTTCCAACATAGGGGGGTTAAAAACAGAACGTGTTGATAATCCTGATACATCATGATTGGTTGGGGGGAAAGAGTACAAACTCGCTACTTTCTTGGGGTTCTTTCGCTTCCAGATGTTTTTCTGGACAGCTGTTTCTGCCGTAATAAGTTTTACCAATTTGCAGACTTTACAGAGACCAAATTATTGGGTTTTAGCTGCAGCTCGTTCTCCGGGCGAATGCACGCTTTCGCCGGGTTCAGTCATTCTTGCGACACGCCGTCGCACGTCGTGCAAATATTTTCGGGACCAATGTATCGCCCCGACAGGTCAGCTGGTTAAGTCAGCATCAGACTCGCTGTTGGAGGGTTTTTAACTCATTGCCACGCCCCGCTGACGGATTTTGTTCGTGTTGCACAACATGAGTTTCAAACTAAGTCAGGCTGAAATTAAGCAACAACGCCAACTTTAGGTTTAAGCAACAAAACCAGTGAGTCAGGTTTAGGAACTGTCCTGAAAGTCACATCACTTAAGAACAATGCTTTGGGGCACATGGTGTCATGGTTGAAAGCCTGAGGCCGACCTAGGCATAGGTCATTCATCAGAAATACTGGATTATCATGAAAATGACAATCTTGGGAGTTTTCCTTTGTGTCAAGCAGCAAAATTGTCGTAGCATAAAATCGCACATCCTGTGATGTGACTATTCTGCACGCACACATCACAATGTCGATGCTGAAATAATATAACTCGCAGCAAAAATGTTTATTCATCTAAATTAAGGTAGCCAAACATATTGATTAAACTCAATTCAAACTTGGATTTACTAAACACAGATTTTTTTTTTAATTGTTTAACTGCTTAATTTGGAATCGGGATTAAGGCATTTTAAACCTGGTTTTCTAAACTCTGGTTTGAATTAGATTAAATGAATCATTGCTGGTTCAGCTCCAGACTTCCAATACAAGGTAAAGGCCGAGTCAGAGCATGAGCCAATGGAGCAGCTGTCACAGCAAATTAGAGCAGGAAAAACATTGGAGAGGAGTCTCCTACCTCCTCCTCCTCCTCCTCCTCCTCCTCCTCCTCCCCCCATCCTTCTCTCTGTCTCCCCTCAACCTCCTTGTCCTGCTCCTCTTCACCATCCCTCCTTCCTTCCCCCATCTCCTCCTCCCCTCCCTCCCTCCCTCCCTCCATCGCCTCTCTCCTCATTCACCCGGAGACTGAGCCACACACACACAAGAATACAAATATTGTGAGAGCATGCAGGTACGTCACACAGCTGTTATAGGAGCATACAAACCGGACGGCTTCACCATGAGTGTGCATGCTATAGATTACACACTGATCCATTAGTGGAGGACGTATGCTCGGCAGCAGACGTGTGTGTGTGTGTGTGTGTGTGTGTGTGTGTGTGTGTGTGTGTGTGTGTGTGTGTGTGTGTGTGTGTGTTTCTATCCTCACAGGACACAGCCGATCCAGGCAACGTAGGTACCCGTTACAGTTCATCAAGGATAAAGTCCACGCAACAGACACATGAACACAGCTACTATCTTCACCAGGCAGAACCACGCAGCGTTGGAAGGCTAATCCTTCACCCTGGACGCCTTCAACTCCACGGCATTATCAAACCCACCTACCAGGATATTAGCAGGATCGCTTTATGGCTGCTGAGATAACAGAGACCTGCGGTTCATTAACAGCAATAACACAGGGGCTCCATTTATCAGCCTTGCTTTTCAGGGGGGTGAGGAATAGTACTATAGGGGCATAACGTGACAGAAAACACTAAAGAAGTGCGACAACGCTGCAATCAACTCACTATTGGCTATAGACAAGCTCAAGCAGCTAACAGTGATGATTCTGTGCAGGGATAACAGCGCTTTTAATGAATCGCCTAGAGAGGGATGAGAACCCACAAAGGGGTCGTTGCTACAGCATCCCCCCCCTTCAACCCCCCCAAGACAGTTAAAGGTGCCTACCTGAAGAGTATCATCACTAACAGGCTGTAACCATTTCTTTGGATACGGTCAACATGAGAGTCACTAACTGCATCTCTATAATTAAGCTCTGGAAGATTACTGGAAGTGCAGTAGTCGGAGCATGAGGGGAAAAACTAAAACTACTTTCATTATTGTTTAATCTGCAAAGAATTATTTCCATTCATCAATCAACTGTTTGGTCTAACGAAAGGTCAGGAAATAAATCAAATGTTTGCATGCACCTTCCTCAGGTCAAAACCTGAAGATATGCTTTTTTTCACAGAAATATTAATAAAACCAGCAAACATTTACAAACTTTTGTTTAAAATGATTTAAAGATCTAATTAATTAATTTACTCCACTTTAGTTGTTTGACATTATTGCCTCATACAATCATAAAAACCCACAAATTAATAAGCAATCTTATAACCACTGCAAAAATAGTCCTCCGTTCTTTTACATAAATATATGGTGAAATGTTTAGTTTTTATAATTATGTAGACTATAATTAAGAGACTTATATAAAGTTCTAGGGTGAACGAGCCTCGAGCTTATACTGCTGTGACGTAGTCCGTAAAGTGACTGTAGACGACACAAAACTTTCATCACAGCAGTAGATTGATCATTTAGTGAATGAAGTGTGAGGGTGTGAGTGAAGAGAATGACACGGGGCGACTCAAGACAACAGACCGCAGCTCGCTCCAGCCCTCCGCGCACGTTACCTGGATGACAGCTGGCCGTCGGTGAGCTCCAGCGCAGCGGAGGAAGCTGTGGCCGGGCGGGGTCCCGGTGTTCGTACGGGGGTCCCGGTGCTGGGCTGCCTCAACCCTCCGCTCCTGACCTTCCTGCTGCTGCAGTGGCTCTCTACCAGCTCCGCTCTGCCTCCTCCAGCTGCAGCAGACGCCACAGTAAATCCAAGCGGACCGCGCGGGTGCAAAACGCTGGCTGGCGGTCGCGTGCGGACACACGGACGGGTTGTTTTGTACGCGGCGGCGGCGGCGGCGCTGATGCGGCTCGCCGCTCCTCCGTCTCCCTTCTGTGTCTGCCGGAGAGGACAGCAGCCGACAGTACAACACATACACAAAGACTAAACACGCCCAGCCGGCCAGCCACGCTCCAACAGGACCCGCCTCCTACCGTAATACTCAGTGAAAAGCCTCAGTCCAAAACAGCTCAACCACTTCTTCGGGCAAATTGGTCAATTACTTGTATGATTTTTGACAAAAGTAAAAAGTGCAACCTCAAGAAGAGTAATCTAACAGTGACTTGAGGGAAGGGATGGTAGACCTGCTGGTTTCAGTGTGAGCCTCCCATGTGCAGTACAGTAGCCACTGCATGGCTTGCTCATCATTTCAGCAACACCTCACAAGAGTGCAGATAGACACTATTGCTTCTTCGGCTGTGAGCTGGCTCAGGTGGGAGGAGCAGGCGGAAAGTGAAGTCCAGGCTGAAGTGCCTTAGGGCGGGGCTAACTTGTGATTGACAGGTTCCTACGGCTGCCTTGCTACCATTGCAATTAGCTACTAAGATGACTTTATCACTAAGCTGTAAAGTTGACCTTGAATTATGAAACTAAGTTAGCAGGGTAGGGTAAAGAGTGATACAACGTACACATACACACAACTGTACTGTATAAGATGATTATGTTATTATGATTATGTTTGACTATTGTAATACAGCGGATGCAAGGTTAAGGCTCTTCCACATTGTGTTCACTTTTCTGAACCCAAGGAAGCTGCCTGGTTATGGATTCCGTACAGTCATACTGACTTCCTGTAGTCTTGTTGTCACCGATGGGTTGCCAGGCAACTGGCTGAGGCTGCACAACCTCACTTTTCTTGACTTGACCCTTAATTAGACAATAATGAATACCTTCCCCTGACCTTCTTTCTGTTCCTTTGTTTGCTTTTTCAAAATATGTTGAACAATGTCCATACACTTTCTTGAGGACTTATCGCAAGATGAAGAAAATTCAAAGGTCAAAAATATTAAAAGTCAAAATGTAAAGGCGAGCAGCTTGACCCCTCCACAGCCAGAAGGTTAACACGGAACAATTCCAGCAACAGATTATTAAAACCTTTGGAAGGTGAAACAATTAGACTCTGCATGTTGGAAAGCCACTCACCAGATATTTATGAAGGACAAAAGGCTTACCTTACTCCCATGGCAGCTCCATGAAAACCCAGTTTTTCATTTCAGATTATGTCCACTTCTCAGTGGGAATATTGAGGGGGAAAGTGTCTTTTTATCTTCTAATGCATGCCTGCTGACATAATAGAGGTGGTGTAAGACGGTGAGGACAATTCATGTCATTCTAGCCTTTCTAGCAGCCACATAGTAGCCAGGCAGGTTATTACAGAGTTCCATTAGCCTACATGGGGAGGTCAGAGGAGCTCAGGCATCAATCGTGTGTGGCGACAGTACAGTTTCACTAATAGATGCTTTGAATGGGGTCAACTGTTGGACTCGGGGGAGCTGTACCAGTTACTATCAGGATGACAGATGAACGCACCGCTCTCCCCCTCGCTCCGTTCACCGAGAAATGCTGATTGGGGAGCTTTCGGGTGTCGCATCAGTGCGTTACCTTGGATATGTTGGATATGACTACCAACACCATCAGTCACCCTGACAGCCTATCAATCAGCCAGCCAATCAGGTGAGAGTAGGAGTGAAAAATGGCACGATGCTTGGTGGTGCTGAAAGTGTGCACTCCTGCTGTGCACTGACCAGCGCAGGTCTGGACGATCAAGGTCCCATCGTTTACAGCAGGCCAATTAGGCAAGGTCTCACCTGATGTATGGGTCTGGGCCAACAGGACGCGTAGACAAAACAACAGGAACATCTCCCCTGAAAGAGGATTTGATTGGACTTTTCACTGCGACAGTTTTACACTCTTGTTGAATGATGCTCCTGAAGCTGAGCCGCAGACGTTTCAGCCTCTGTGGAGTTGTGGTAGTCTTCTCTCTGAAAAGTCATACATCAATATCTTGTTCCAGATAGGCCCCCTTTATGGCTGACAAATGCTGCTCACTCCCACGAGACAGAACATGATGTTGAGTTGGGGTTTACCACTGTGATGAAGTCAGAGTTCCAGCCCGTCTGCTTCAGGTGTTGACATTGATTTTGCTCCTTCCTGTATCTGATATCATATCCATCTTTATTTAAGAGAGAGCATCCTGCAGTATAAAACATTTAGACCACAGATCGTTACAATGTCAATATGCTTTTCATTAACTGGCTATTATCAAAACATACATTAACCCTTTTAGTCCTATAATTATAACAATCCGCCTGGTCCTTTTTGTCTTTTATCTTTTACAGTAAATGTGTCATAAAATGTATTTCTTGCAAATGACTTTGCTCCTTTTTCCCCAAGAGAAGTGTAGCTTTCAAAATCTGGCAAGTTTTTGTCATTATTATATGTTTTAAATGCTTCTCTCCTAAAAGTGTGTAAACTACTACATCACAGTAATTTGATTCCAAACGTCACACAGTAACTTGCTGTGAAGGTAGAGAAAGTAGTAGCCAATCATTTACTGTAAACGTTCAGTCAGATATTTCACATTGTTTCTGTAACGTGTTGAGCTCAAATTTGAGAAACACAAAAGCAAATTTGCTGTGCATTATTTTGACTCAGCACATGTAGTCGACTGCATCACTGCAACTTCTACAGTGATGCAAAACTTCTTCTGCTGAATGTGTTAGAAAGCGTCATACAAATCAAGTTGTGACTAAAATTGCTCATCACAATGTCCCAAAATATTTGTCCAAATACTGCAGTCACTTCAGCAACAATGCAACTAGGCAACAAGAAGCAGCTCAGCAGATTGTATCCTTTTTCGATTCAAGGGTTCAGTGCACAAAAAAAACCCTTTTATACATGACTTCCACTGAAAGGAATAAAATGCCACTATCTCAATGAAGCAGAGAGACATTTTAAACAGTCTACGGAGAAATGGCTAACAAACAGTCTCCCACAATAAGGCCCTTGCACAAATTAATTCAGTTTATTTTATGTGGTTGGCTGCATGGTGGTGTAGTGTGTAGCAATGTCGCCTCACAGCAAGAGATTCACAGGTTTCATTCCCGGTTCGGGTTCCTTCTGTGGAGTTTGCATGTTCTCCCTGTGTGAGCATGGGTTCTCTCCAGGTTCTCCCACATGCAAGGATGGGGTCTAAGCTCCTAATTGCCCGTAGGTGTGAATCCGAGTGTGAATGGTTGTCAGCCCTGCCGTAGGCTGCGACCTGCCTTCACCCAATGTCAGCTGGGATCGTCTCAGTCTCCCATCTTTCTCCGAATCAGAGGATCACAATGGAAAAAAGCCTGTGACTTCAGGTAAAGAATATTATGTGTATTTTAATGATGTCATTTCAAATCAATGAATCTATATCAAGTTATCAGATTCGTGACTCTAGTCGGACTTGCATCAAAGTGGTTGGAGTGGAGGAATAAGTGACCAGCAATCAATATCTTTCAATGGCATTCAAATAATGTATAGTAAAGCATCCGAAAAAATGTCACTTTTAAAAGTGGAAAGACATTCAACTTTAAATGCCATATAAATAAAAATAAAATGAGGAGTCATAATATTTTTAAATATGAGGATACAATAACAAGCAGGCCTTTAACAGCCCCTTTAACAATTGGATGGGTGCTGTATTCTAAGAGTTACGGTCATGTTAATAACAAACCATCTTCTCAACAGAATATACAGGTTGTGTGTGTGTGTGTGTGTGTGTGTGTGTGTGTGTGTGTGTGTGTGTGTGTGTGTGTGTGTGTGTGTGCATGTCCCCAGTCCAGGTGTCTATTGGACTGTATAGTGATGACACAGTGGAAACTACCCCCCCCCCCCCCCCCCCACACACACACACACACACACACACACTTATCATACACTGGGGCGCTCACAGACACAAAAACAGACTTGTTTGATAGCAGCACAGCAACAGCACATGTCATGTAATAAATAAGAGAGCATCAACATTTACCCCTGCAGTCTATTCACTGTGTGTGTGTGTGTGTGTGTGTGTGTGTGTGTGTGTGTGTGTGTGTGTGTGTGTGTGCGTGCGTGTATGAGTGTGAGTCAAAGTGCATCTGTTTGTGTGTCAATAGTGCTGCTTTGTAGAGGCCTGTCAGTGCAAGCCTTCATATCTGTGTTTTGTCCCATGTGCTTCACTGTGTCAGTGCTATCACACCCTTATCAGCTCTCTGGCACCAAACCTCTGTCACACACACACACACACACACACACACACACACACACACACACACACACACACACATGATCCTCTGTTTCTCTCTTTATGTCATAAACTGAGGGATGGTCAAGCGGCCATAAGCTGATATAGCATTTTAACATTTGAATTTGTTTATGGATATTAGGTTCATGCTTTAAACTGTGTGTGTGTGTGTGTGTGTGTGTGTGTGTGTGTGTGTGTGTGTGTGTGTGTGTGTGTGTGTGTGTGTTTGTGGGAGGGTGTTGGGTCTTTGGGGGGTGGTTTTGTCTGTTTCCTCTATATACTTGTGAGACTCGACTGCTCTGTTGCACTTCACTTCCTACATCTTAGGTGCCAAGCAGTCCCAATGCCAAGCTCTGTGTGTGTGTGTGTGTGTGTGTGTGTGTGTGTGTGTGTGTGTGTAGCTGATGTAGAATGTTCATAAATGAGTGTAATGCGCTCCATATGGTGAAGTCAGAGAGCTGGAGCAGAGACTGTCGAGGAGAAATATCACCCCCGTCTCCACCTTTCACACACCACTGAGCTAATACACACACACACACACACACACACACACACACACACACACACACACACACACACAACTTCCTGTTGGGACAAAGATGCTGTTTTGCCAGACGGTGTTTGCATGTCAGTGCAGCGTGTCATCAAATTTAAATGTTTGGAAGGAATAACACAAAATGATCAGTCGTGTGATGAGGAAGAAAGTAGAGGAACGGGAGAGAGGCAGGCTAAATATTGAAAAAAGAGAGAGAGTTGAAGAAGAGGGGTGTATGCATGTGTGTGTGTGTGGGTGGGGGGGGGCTGTATGTCAAGTCATACTAATGGAGACTGGGTGCTAAATACAAACTGTACTTAAGTAACATTTTCAGGTACTTTACTGATTTCATACTTTATACTTCTCAGAGATCAATATTGTAATTTGTAATACACTTTAATTTACAAGTCATGTTTTAAAGTTGAGCTTAAATGACAAATGCCCTTTTAACTCTTTTAGATCGCATCCCCATCCCACAGTGCACCTGTTTAACAATTTATGGCAAAGGAATTACAAAAATTACAAAAACTTATTTTTACATCAAAATGTAATGTCTCTTTTTTCTTCTGTGAAAGATGGTTCCAGTACATTTACTCACATTTCAATGACCAGTATTTATTATATACGTGTGTTCAACTGCTGTCTGAAACACTGTTTTAACGCCTGTCTCTTTAAGCCCCGCCTTGTTAAAAACCACCAGTCCACTCTGATTGGTCAGCGTTTTCTGGTTAAGTTACAGTTTTCTACATGTAACCTGCTACACACCCATCCTTAACACAACACCCTCACTATCCACCTTGCTACATACTGCCATTATACGTCCTGCATGGGAACTGAATGGCATGGGATGTATATTGTGGGGTGCAGAACTGCAACATGGACATATTCGGTAGGGATACTGTGCTGCGTTTTACTGTGGAATTGATTGGTATTAAAATGTGTTAAGACTGAAAGTGAAGCATATTTCAGGGGCAGCTCGATCGATTGCAAAGTCAATGGAAATAGCCAAGTGGGCGTGAATAGAGGAATTGATGTAGGCAGGACAAAGAGAGGTGAAGATGAAAGGTCTGCCTATTATTTCGAAACTCTAATAGTACAAGAGATGAAAAGGCCATTTGTTTGAGAGCTCGTAATCCCGAAAAACGAAAACGTTGATTGTTCCAAAGGTACAATTATACTGAAATACAGAGATGAAAAGTGAGATAAGGTTTAGATGTGAGGACTGGGATTAGTTAGGTTTAGGTTTGAGATTAGTTAGGTTTAGTTATGAGGAGTGAGAATAGTTAGGTTTAGTTATGAGGAGTGATATTAGTTAGGTTTAGGCTTGAGGTTAGTTAGGTTTAGTTATGAGGAGTGATTTTAGTTAGGTTTAGGTTCGAGATTAGTAAGGTTTAGTTATGAGGAGTGATATTAGTTATGTTTAGGTATGAGGAGTGAGATTAGGGTATGAGATTAGTTAGATTTAGTTATGAGGAGTAAGATTGCTTTGGTTTAGGTATGAGGAGTGAGATTAGTTAGGTTTAGGTATGAGGAGTGAGATTAGTTAGGTTTAGGCTTGAGGTTAGCCAGGTTTAGGTATGAGGAGTGATATGAGTTATGTTTAGGTATGAGGAGTGAGATTAGTTAGGTTTAGGTTTGAGGTTAGCCAGGTTTAGGTATGACGAGTGATATGAGTTATGTTTAGGTATGAGGAGTGAGATTAGTTAGGTTTAGGCTTGAGGTTAGCCAGGTTTAGGTATGAGGAGTGATATGAGTTATGTTTAGGTATGAGGAGTGAGATTAGTTAGGTTTAGGTTTGAGGTTAGCCAGGTTTAGGTATGAGGAGTGATATGAGTTATGTTTAGGTATGAGGAGTCAGATTAGTTAGGTTTAGGTATGAGGAGTGAGATTAGTTAGGTTTAGTTATGAGGAGTGAGATTAGTTAGGTTTAGGTTTGAGGTTAGCCAGGTTTAGGTATGAGGAGTGATATGAGTTATGTTTAGGTATGAGGAGTGAGATTAGTTAGGTTTAGGTTTGAGGTTAGCCAGGTTTAGGTATGAGGAGTGATATGAGTTATGTTTAGGTATGAGGAGTGAGATTAGTTAGGTTTAGGTATGAGGAGTGAGATTAGTTAGGTTTCGGTTTGAGGTTAGCCAGGTTTAGGTATGAGGAGTGATATGAGTTATGTTTAGGTATGAGGAGTGAGATTAGTTAGGTTTAGGCTTGAGGTTAGCCAGGTTTAGGTATGAGGAGTGATATGAGTTATGTTTAGGTATGAGGAGTGAGATTAGTTAGGTTTGGGTATGAGCAGTGAGATTAGTTAGGTTTAGTTATGAGGAGTGATATTAGTTATGTTTAGGTATGAGGAGTGAGATTAGGGTATGAGATTAGTTAGATTTAGATATGAGGAGTAAGATTAGTTAGGTTTAGGCTTGAGGTTAGCCAGGTTTAGTTATGAGGAGTGATATTAGTTATGTTTAGGTATGAGGAGTCAGATTAGTTAGGTTTAGGTATGAGGAGTGAGATTAGTTAGGTTTAGGTATGAGGAGTGAGATTAGTTAGGTTTAGGTTTGAGGTTAGCCAGGTTTAGGTATGAGGAGTGATATGAGTTATGTTTAGGTATGAGGAGTGAGATTAGTTAGGTTTAGGCTTGAGGTTAGCCAGGTTTAGGTTGAGGAGTGATATGAGTTATGTTTAGGTATGAGGAGTGAGATAAGTTAGGTTTAGGTATGAGGAGTGATATTAGTTAGGTTTAGGCTTGAGGTTAGTTAGGTTTAGTTATGAGGAGTGATTTGAGTTAGGTTTAGGTTCGAGATTAGCAAGGTTTAGTTATGAGGAGTGATATTAGTTATGTTTAGGTATGAGGAGTGAGATTAGGGTATGAGATTAGTTAGATTTAGTTATGAGGAGTAAGATTGCTTTGGTTTAGGTATGAGGAGTGAGATTAGTTAGGTTTAGGCTTGAGGTTAGCCAGGTTTAGGTATGACGAGTGATATGAGTTATGTTTAGGTATGAGGAGTGAGATTAGTTAGGTTTGGGTATGAGGAGTGAAGCTATTACTAAATTATGTTTTTACAGGCTTTCCATACTTTTTTGACAATCAGTGTTCACTGCCAGGTTGTAATTAGCCATTTTAATGTACTGAACAGTGAATGGAGCTTGTTAATTGGTTCAGAGCCCTGTTTTACTGTCACTGTAATTCCTTCAGAGCCCACAGGAATTAGAGCCTGTTGAGGTGGAAGTGTGTGGGTGTCAAAGGTCACATCAGTGGGAAGGAGGGGATCGTTCAGAGTGTAGGGGATAAACTCTGTCGATACACTCAGGACAACTTCAGCAGTGACTCCAAGCCGATGGGACACAAAGTCCGGAAATTATCTCATCTCCAACGTTTCAACAACTCCACCTTCGCTTTCTTTGCAAAAATAAATAGCAGAAACACACACACACACACACACACACACACACACACACACACACACACACACACACACACACACACACACACACAAAAGTAGAACAGAGGGCGATTTTTGTTTGTATCAAAATGCAGCATCTCATTTGCAAAGTTATTTCAGAATTAGCTTTCTTTATTTAAACGCCTGCAGAACAAAGGCCTCCATTCAGCACAGGCACTCTAACAGCCCACAGCTAATGGATTGTTATCTAAACACACACACTAACACACACACACACACAAGCAGAGCAATATTTCAGTCGTACCTTGGTGTACACACACACACACCACAGAATAAAAATTCTGGGAAATGCCCAGTATATTATGAGGCTCCATGTAGTCTCTCACCACGAGCACAGTCTTGATGAATCCCGGCGCTAAAGGCAACCTGTTCTCACTCCCAATTCTTATAAAACCGAGGCTTGGTCGGTGCCCCTCGGCGTCTGATATCGACATACTGGGCCACCCTTCAGCATCTGTATGAGACGCATCGGGTTTTCAGCTAACTCCAATGTAAACACCATCCGTGTCAGTATTAGAAGGGCAGAGCAACAGTCTTTACATAACCTGATATTAGCTCAGATTGTTCCACTTGTGAACCGTTTTTGGAAAAAATCGCAAAATCTGGATCCGGCTTTGCTAAATATCTATCGACTTCACTGGCACTAGTTACGTAACAAACGTTCTCATTTACTTATTCACTAACCCAGGGCTCTCAAGTTTTTAACTTAGTTCAGTGTGAGATTTTGGCTGAAGGTACGTGTCCACAGGCAGCGTTATTTCCACGCTTCGCATTCATCGTCTATGTAAGAAGCCCTGCAATGCCTTCGCGTCGTGGCGAGTTTCAAGAGACGGGGCTCCGCATCCCGCAAGCTCTCGAAAATCTTTTAAACTGACCGTTGTCGATCTAAAGTAAAGACAGATTCAGCAACTGCATAGCTTATTTCTCGCATAAAATGTTTTCAGAAACACATTTCGGTGAACTATCCATCCATCCATCGTCTACCGCTTATCCTGTATTCAGGGTAGCGGGGGGGGGGCTGCAGCCGTTCCCAGCTGTCATTGGGCGAAGGCAGGGTACACCCTGGACAGGTCACCAGTCTATCACAGGGCTGACATGTAGAGACAAACAACCATTCACGCTCAATTTCACACCTACAGGCAATTTAGAGTCATCAATTAACCTATATTTCGGTGAACTATTTTTGTAAAATAAGATAAAAAAATGTTTATAACAAACAGATTTTTTTATTATCCCGGTAATTTGTCTGCGTGACAAATACTAGATGTGCCGCGTGAACAGGTTGAAATGCGTGTGTCTCACGCCCAATGCGTGAGACTTGAGAGCCCTGATAACCTAAACCTAAACCTAAACCTTCGTCAGTTCTTCAGAGGAGGAAGTCCCAGAGGATACACTTCCCCACGGCCATCTTTCACCAACATGCAGGGAATCATTCAGGTGCAAACAATTGGCTCACACATCAGAGGCCCAGCCAACAAAACTAGAGAGAAACAAATAATATAATCTGTGCACATTCTATCACTTTCATTTGCCGTGACCACATTGCCTCATTTGGGCCAATATTTCCTAGCATGAGCTTTTATAAACGGAAAGCAGATAGAGATAGATTCCAGGAGCACTGTTGGATATCAATCCCATTTATATCGGCAGCCATGCCAATGCAATCCGCCAAGAGATTAGTTGTGTATGCAATATTTGTTTGTATCGTCGATTCTTCTTTGCACACATTCACTGGTCTGCATCCTCCTCCCTTCACACCTCCTCCATTATGCTCTCTCTCACTCTACATCCACAGTAATGGCTGGCTGTTCATGCAACTGCTGTTAAATCTTTGGTCCTCTCTTGACTTGAATAAAAGCAGGTTAAAGGGTTACACCTTCTTTGTCTTAATCATTTCTCATCATTGAAAGCTTGCCTGGCCGAGCCCAGTCAGGATATTATTTTGGCAGGAGCAGGAGGTAAAAGTCCCATTTGTTTTCTGCATAGGCAATTTCAGGTGACTGGCCGTTGGAGCACTTCCAAGGCTTGCAGAGCAACTCTCCCGTTGAATCATCAGCACAAAAGACGAGCAGCTGTTAGCTAATATGGTTCCTTTGATCAAAAGTGGATGGTATAAGCCTGTGTACATACTGTAAAAACACAAGTGGACAACGAAACATCTAATCAAAGTGTATAAAATTCTGTTACATGTGCAACTCATAACAAGCCTACACTATTTGGAAAATAAGGTTGGGCGAGGTTGAAATTCCCTACTGACAATATTCCTTTAAGAAAAGCGACGATACACACGATTATCTTATCCAAAAACAGTGTTCTGACTTGTTTATCACACAGTTTACAAAACGCTTCACGTTCTCTGGCTGTCCTTTTTCACTTGGTTTAAAACCAAAGGCAAAGTAGGGACATTTGCATTCTTCTTAACGACAGCGGCATCTGGGGCTTTACCGAATATTTTGAAGCTTCATTTATAACGTCGTGGAATTCCTATTGTTAATAACTTACAGAAACATTGCGTGCAATTTCCCATTGCACTCCATTGGCTTCCAGCTTCTCTTAGCCCATCTCTCTCTCTCTATCTCTCTCTCTCTCTCTCTCTCTCTCTCTCATTATATATATATAATCACAATAATGCTGGATCCGATGTGTACCAACATGTTGTTTGTCTTTATTTTGATATACTACAACAATGCTGTGAAGAAAGAAGAAGATTTGAACTTTAGTGACCAGAAAGAAAACAAGATCAAACAAAATGAGGGAATAAGATAAAAACAAGCAGGATAAATACAGGGCTATAAGCATGTAAAACAAGAAAATAAAGTCTGAAAAGAAACCAAAAGACAGAGAGACAGACTGAATAAAGCGCACAATTCATTGCATCATTTAGTATCGTTCTGTTATCGTGAACGCAGGAGGACAATTAATGTGTCTAACCATTGAATGATTATCTCGTCATATCTCCCAAGTTTATTAGAAAAGTGATCATAAAATCCGCAGTTTAAAAGAGTACTCCACGGATTTAGCGTCACACTCCTTAATGTTGTCAAACTCACGGTGGGCGATCGATGCCAAACAGAGATATCGTCTCTATAATGGATTCTGCTATCTTGTCAAAACATGCCGCCGACATTACCCATGATGCATATCAAACCCCTATAGTAGGATTGGAGTGTTAGCTGCAAATGTCGCTATGTGCTGCTAGCTTCTTTTTTTTGGGTCCGTTTTGGTCACTTTTTGGTCACTTATTTCCCCAAGTGACAAAAAAACAATTAATGCACCTACAGAGATAAAAAAAAAAAAATGGTTGACTTGACCTTTAAAACTGTTTTGTTGTGTGAAAATAGGAGTTACATCCTCTTAGCCAGACGACTGATGGGAGAAAAATGATCTTACAGGAAATAAGGAAGCCTTTTGAATAGTTTGGGCACCTAACTCTTGATTTATGCTGCACAAGCTGTTTGCACTAATTTGATGGATATTTTATGCTTTTTTTGTGGCTGCAGGAAGATGGCCCTTCAATGGGATGAAAGATGGGAATCATGGGTATAAACCCATTGTTTTTATGAGTCCTACTTACTTCAAAGGAATCCAATTGGACATGTGGGGAGTAGATAATAACTGCATTTTTATTTTGAGGTGTGCCAAACTAAAAAAGGGACAGTTTTTGCATGGTAAGCAGAAGTGGCTGATAACACCGTGATGCCTACAGACATCATTCTGTCCCCGACACCACGGGAGCACAGAACTGATTCAGCATCTTCCAATCCTCACATTTCTCTCTCGTAGTAGTACCTTCAGATGGAAACAGCATACCTTGGAATGGATGAAAATTAAATAAAACTGCAAAATTCTCAGAAGAACTGGAGACAATTTTTAAGACTGAATTCTTATATCCAATACAGACACATCAGTGCTGCTTGTAAATCACAGGATGGCTTGCAGTGATAAAACAGCAGTTGTCTCTTGGGATAATGACAGATGTTGAGTAGGTCCTCACATCTCAGAAACCAAAAATATCTATATAAATATAGATATACCATATATATACATATATAGCTGCATCTTTGACAGGTTGGTCGTCCTTGGATAGAAGACAAGGTCGGCTTTTCATCCATGTTTAAAAAGTCTCCACTAACATAAAGCTTTCATTACAAATGGGCAGTTGGCCTTAATAACCACAACAGCAACAAATGCAGACAAACCCAGACTGGCAGCAACACTAGTTAATGTGTGCCAAGCCAACAGGAATGATCTTACACCCTGGAGAAGATCATTTACTTTACCAAGATTAAGTTTTTCCAATATTCCTTCACTTACGTGGCAAACTGCTCTCTCTTGCTATTCTCCATGGTCTGTTAAAAAAAATAGTTAATTTGGTCTTTTATTGTTTCTTCTGTTCTATCTTGATCTTTTCTTCTTTCTTCTCTCATTCCTCCTTTATCTCTCTAATGCTGTTTAACAGAGGATGAAACTTTAATGGTCCATTTAAGGAAACTGGGTCATTGCAGCAGTAAATGGGATCCAACGAGAATCAAGATCAGTCAGTGAGCTTCCTTGCTTTTACCCTGTTTTCCTTCCTAAATATGGAAGTAAGGTAAAACGTAAGAATGGACAATGGAAGCAAGCAACTGTCAACTATTGCATGACTCATTTATGGAAACTGCGGACTGTGAATGCAGAGAAACATGAGGGTGTGGCAGTCAAACGAAGATGGATGAATGTTTAAGCGTCCATCCCTGTGGACAAAGCTGAAATGTTTCCAAGCACCAAAGTCCCTTTAGAAAAGGTCTCATTTTACTGCAGCAAGGTCTGACAGCTCCGCCCTACAGTCCTGGTTCTGGTTCTCCCAGACTCCCTTCCTTTGAGCTATCCAGCAGCGTGGTAGAGCAGCGAGAAGCTCTGTTCCTGACCAGAGGAAGAGCCACAGCAGCCAGACCTCCGACTGCCAGTCCAGGACACCTGATCGTCTTTGGGTTTAAATTGAGTGGAATGTGATGAGTACTTCAGAGATGTAACCTAGTGCTGGTCAAGGCAGTGCTCTAGAATTTTTTTTCATTTTTTATCCTAAAATCAATTCTCTTCATTGATAGCCAGTAACAACTGACAGTTGTGTTCAGATCCAGGGGCTTGGAGTCAAGTTTTGGAAATCCCATCACAATGATCCAACCTGCCAATGTTTTGAAATACTCGAACCAAGTCAGTGAGATCATTTTGTTCCTTGAGAAAAGTGAAATTTCATTATCCGGATCATTCCGAGGCAGGTTTCAGTGGGATGAGTAGCTGGGTGTTGCTGGCCGAACAGGGAGAGGAGAGCAGCTTTCACTTTAGTTCATCAGCCATATAAATGTCCACTCTGCTGGCCGGCACACGACTCCTCTCTTTCCCCTCCGAGCTGTATCTTAGTCAGTATTTCTCTGTGACAGGGGCTCTGTCTTGTGATCATAAGGGCAGCTGTGGTGTATAATTTAGTGTGTGTGTGTGTGTGTGTGTGTGTGTGTGTGTGTGTGTGTGTGTGTGTGTGTGTGTGTGTGTGTGTGTGTGTGTGTGTGTGTGTTTGTGTGTGTGTGTGTGTCTGACGGGAGAGAAGGAGAGCTACTTCTGCGGCATTATGTATTAAAGAGGTTCTTGGCTTCAGAGCAATATCCACTTACTGGCACTGACTGCTTTAAACACACACACACACACACACACACACACACACACACGCGCACACTTTCTCATTCTCATTGCCTTGTCTTCACTTTTTTCCCGTCATGTCTTTACACGGACACACCGATAACTGGCACCGACACCCAGCGGAACCGGCTGGAAACACTATTGGGTGATTAAAATGTCAATTAAGTTTACATGGCAAACATGTTAGCATGTGCATATTTACACATCCGGCAGACAGTGACATTAGCATTCATTTGGAGTTGGGTTTCTGTTCACTTGGGGAATTATTCATAATTCACTTGAAATGTCTTTTAAATATGAGGGATTGACGTGAGCATAAAGCAGAGCTTCAGTCTAAAAGCTGCAGAGCTGATGATAACGCTCAGTGATCTTTCCTGTCATTTATTATATTATTATTATTTATTCATTAGTATTCCACTAATCTACAAGTGGTGGAAACACAAACCACAGGACTTTAATTCTGCTTTGACAGTGTGCTCTCAGTGCATCTTCAACGGCTGCGATTCCACAAGTGAAATTCCCTTTGGTCCACTCTATATCTGGAGGTTTTAAATGCTCCACCATTCCAGACTTGTTTGTTGGTAATAATGCTTATTATCATACAAATGTCATCCACACACAACCCACTGGCGCATGTTAAAGTCAGATAATATTCTCAATCTCCGCTTTCATCCCACTTTCAGGGACACATTGTTTGGTTTCACCCCTTACCTCTCCACCTATTCTCATGTTTTATTATGTTCATCCTGAGGCAGCCCCGCGGCTAAACAGCTAATGAATGTTCACACGGCGCTGCAGAAACAAGGCAGACACGCTGAGCAACACCAACACAGGTGAGGATGTGTTCGGAGCTTAACCCATCCACCTGGCCCGAGGCAAGCATTCAATCAAATTCCCATTACTGGTGGTTACAGCATCTTCTTCCAGTGCAACATCTATTATTCCAGGTGAGATATCTACCTGTGATGGGTATCTGCTGAGTACCGGTTACCCAAATACATCCCTGGCATCGATTGAAGTCCGGTGTCAGGGACTGGAGTGGCAGGCAAAAGGAGGATCCATCCCAAACCACACGAAGGTTTGGTCAGACCAAACACAAAGGGGGACCTACAGCATATTATGATCAAACCATTTTTAGAAACAAAAGGCGTAACACAAAGACAAATATGACATATTCAACTACACAGAAAAGAAATAATCAAAACAAAACTATCAAAAGCAATCATATTATTAAGAAACAAACAATATTCCTTAAAAATAATCCTAATTCCTCCCATGATGTGGAAGCTATTTGGTATAGTCCGATTGGCCTCTTAAGGCTAAAGCCTGACATGATGTCCCTCTAGCAGCAGCAGTTGGCCTACTCTCAAAGATTATAAATTAAAACGTCTCAAGGTACCGTGCGTTGGGGGATCTAGTAGCAAAAATGGAGTCAAATATTAATTCAGACTCAATTCGAGTATGTTTTCGTTAGTGTATAATCACCTGAAACTAAGAATCCTGAATAATTTTAATAATATTTTTTGTTAGCTTTGCCTTTTTACGTGACCTGTTGACCAGCGTTAACATTAAACCCGTGGTACAGCCAGCCTACACGACTTCCGTTGCTCCTAAAGTAATGTTATCATGATGGCTTCTGAGCAACAGTTTTGCACCCTGAGGAGCGAGCGTAGGCGTAATTCAGTTGGTTGCAATATGCAATCACACCACTATGTGCCACTAAATCCTGAACATTGTCCGTTGTAAGGGAAAAATACAACTTAATAATAATAATAATAATAATAATAATAATAATAATAATAATAATAATAATACGTTACACAGAGTAAGTCAATCTGAAGATGAGGGTTTTTAGGCGGGATTTGAAAGTGGAGAGAAGTCACAATGGGTGTGTGGCTTTGCTTTCCTACTGTATTATGAATACCAACTCTGTGATCTATTCTTTTATCAACACATGTTATCAATTTTATCAGGACCTTGGGTTCTCTACCTTCGGGTCCCCGTTCTCACGGCCATCAACAAATGCCTTAAGCCAGCAGACATAACAAACTGTGAATAAAGAGGCTGTATTTCTCTGACTGCCTTATCAGTCAGCCTCTGCACTGCACTCATCTTTTTGCAAAGATATAATAAACAGAAAAATACATAGTTGTCCGTTTTTGACCGCCCTTTAAGACAAACTAGATGGGAACACATTTTAATGTAATTGAAAATAATAAACTACCAGTGTTGTGTATTTAACTAAATCTACTTGTTTGCATCTGTTTGCTGATGTACGTTCAATGTGAATGTAAAATCCATAAGGTCAACATGTCGACACACACATATAGTTTATATCACAGGGTGTAGAAGAACATAATAGCATGCCATGGGTGCTACACCAACCCCTGCCTATCAAACTGCACCCTCGCTCCAACGTAGCTCACCGTGTCAACGACTCTCTGCTGTCTGTCAGTGGAAGAACCGTCTAGACAGTGTGCTATCAGAGCTAGTCAGCTGCTAACTGGTCCCAGTGGGCAGAGCGAGAAGCCACAAAGACTCAAACACACACAGAGCGAGCAGAGATAACCGCAGGCTGACATAACCATCGCTTGGTAAACTATCACATGACAGCGGCAGAGCAGCACACGCTACAACACACATCACACATTCATAGACATAGGGGAAGGCGACTGAAAACCGATGAAGACATCCAGTGACAGATGCGGAGCAGCACAGAGAGCAGTGCGTCTCCAGAGTCAGAGAACAGAGGACAGCCTGGAAATGAAGGATTTCTGGGGAAACGGAGCAGCAGCAACGTGATGTGGTAACACACTCCATCCTCATAGTATTACTACTCTCAGTTAAAACAACAAAATATAGTTTGCATTTTTGCACAATGGTTACCTATGAGGGGCGGTATAGGCTGTTATTCAAACTCACCTCGCAAACACTATTGAAAATGTTTGGCCTCACACACACACTACTGAAATACTCTCATATCCACTACTGAAAACCTCTCGTATGGCATACTGAACTCCACTGAAAAATGGTATCTGGCGCTCCTACTATATTACAGTAGGTTCTGTTTATGACATCACCACATCACCAAGTATTTCAGTAGTGTGTGTGTGTGTGTGAGGCCAAACATTTTCAATAGTGAGGTAAACCGCTGTATCGCCGAAGCTACTGGAAGTCACTCTTTGGATCGCTCAGAACAAAATGCCATACACAGTCGTAGAGGATTCAACATTGCCTGCAAACAGTGATAGGTGCAGAACAATGTTTGGGAATGATGAGTGCATTAATAATCCGAAAAGCATTCCATTGTCGGACACAACTGGCATCTGATGTGAGGGAGCAACTAGTGAGAAACTGAGGTTGGCAGAGTCCACGGACGTGTCAAACAATGCTTTTGGCGACCAAAACAAAATGCGTGGAGGAGAAGATTACATTCCCTGGGCAAAATGTGGCTGGTTTAAAAAGTGATTGACGAAGTGAAAGACTGATAGTGTTTGTCGATGATGTGACACCTCAAGTGACGCGGACGCACTGCATGCTACACAGGGAGAATCCTGTTGCCAAAGAAATGAGTGCTGAATTGTCAGACGTCATGGATTTCTGTCATGAAAGCTGTCATGTTGTGAAGAAGAGTGCTTTGTGAACGCGTCTCTTTTTTCCTCCCTGTGCCGCTGAGGGAGAAGAACACACAGCGCTACATTATCATTCCGGTGTTTGATGGCTGTCGGGTGGAGCCGTGCTGTCACACATGTTCGATTTATGTGCGTCTATTCCGGAGTTTTCACTTTGATAAAACTACGCAGAGCAGATTTCAGTGATGGCGTCGGGATTGCTGAACTTGCATATCTTGCAGACGTTTTCTCTGAGATGAACAGACTTAACAGTTGTTTTGCAAGGCTGCAGTACACGTGTCATCCAACTGTAGGACAGAAGGAAGGCTTTCTGAAGAAGATCAAAAGATGAAGGCAGCGAGTCAGAGAGGGCACTTTTTCCATGTTTCCATCAGTGGATGTGCTCTCCACTCAGGTGACTTGGAGGGACTCGTATGGAGCTAGAACAGTCTCATAATTCACAAATGCACACAGAAATTCACAAAAGCACACAGAAATTCACAAATGCACAAAAAAGATTTACAAATGTATTTGGGGATTTGTATATACATGTGACTCAAAACACAAATACATTTTCAATGCACACACAAATATGTTTCATTTCATATGTAAGTAAAAAATATTCACATATAAAAAACAAGATTCATAAACATATTTCCAATGCACACACAAATCTAAAAAAAAATCACAAATACATGAATGTTAAAGTATTTGCAATCTTCATCAAATACGCATTTGGGGCTTGTTACATTCATATATGAACTGTTGGACCTGTATTTACAAAGTGCTTTTAATTTGTAAACCTCCCTGCATTTGTGTGTGAAACTTTTGAGACTCCCCTGACGTGACTCCGATCCACAAATGCGTTTTTTCTAAGAGGAGGTTGTCTGTAGCCAATCAGATGTCTCCCTCCTTTACAGCCAATCACGTGAGTGCGTTGCGTTGGAGGGATATGGGTGCTAGAGCCAGAATCGACCTTATTTCTGGAGATCATTTCCCTTCTTCCTGTGCTCCCTGTCTTTATGCTGTATAGATTAGGTGTACAGTTATATAAATATCTATTTTTCTTTTATAAAGAAGCATTTTATGGAAGTAATTTATTCCCTCATTCTGGGGAAGATGAACCGGTGCGGGCGGAGTTGTGTTTTAGACTTTTGGGGGAGACACTCACGTGATTGGCTGTAAAGGAGGGAGACATCTGATTGGCTACAGACAACCTCCTCTTAGAAAAAACGCATTTGTGGATCAGAGTCACGTCAGGGGAGTCTCAAAAGTTTCACACACAAATGCAGGGAGGTTTACAAATTAAAAGCACTTTGTAAATACAGGTCCAACAGTTCATATATGAATGTAACAAGCCCCAAATGCGTATTTGATGAAGATTGCAAATACTTTAACATTCATGTATTTGTGATTTTTTTTTAGATTTACGTGTGCATTGGAAATATGTTTATGAATCTTGTTTTTTATATGTGAATATTTTTTACTTACATATGAAATGAAACATATTTGTGTGTGCATTGAAAATGTATTTGTGTTTTGAGTCACATGTATATACAAATCCCCAAATACATTTGTAAATCTTTTTTGTGCATTTGTGAATTTCTGTGTGCATTTGTGAATTATGAGACTGTTCTAGCTCCATAGACTCGAGGGTCGTGAAATACTTTTCTGAATCCGACTGCTGGCGCAGGGACAAGACATTGATGAACTTTCCAACCAAAGATAAAGCAGCAGATGGCTCCAACTTGACAGTGACAGAGGAAGCTCATCCACTGACAGTACAAACAGAAACATGTAGGAGACGAACCCACTCATCCAGTACTGGATCTCATGCCAGGAAGACTTCCCACAGTTGACAGCAAAAGCAGCGAGGTGTCTTTTACCCTTTGCAACAACATACCTTTGCGAGAGTGGATTTTCCTCCCTAACCTACCAGAAAAACCAGTACAGGTCAAGACTGCAGCCTGAGGCTAATATGGCCTGACAACCTCCATCCGCCCTAGAATAGACCGGCTGTGTGCCTCCACCAGGACCAGACCTCTCACAAGGTCCCAGGAGCTGTGCCATCCTGGGACCTAGGATTGAATGTATGAATCTGTCAACAATTATTATTTTAATGATTTAGCATTTTATACATAAACCATTATATAGGCCACACTACACATTATTATTGGCTTGGTTTAATAAGAAATGTAATAGGGGGTCCCTCCACCATGTCACTATCTGCCAAGGGTTGTTATAGCCTGAAAAACGTTGAAGACATCTGCTGTAGATACACATGATGAGTATTTATTATTTATTTCAAATAGTTTGAAGGCTTTTACGAGGACATGTTCCGATTTGAGTTCAAGCAACCACTGAGACACTCAGCTGCATCTTGTATGATCCTAATATCTCGCTGCATGGTTTTTAAATATTGCATGATCCAATAATTACAATCCAATATTGTTGAATATTGAATTTTTGTTGTCAGTATGTCTTTCATTCAGTTTGCGGGTGCAATTTAGCAACACGTTTTTCGCTGACAATATGAACACTGCGTGGATCAACAATGAATGAACAACAGCTCTATTTGTCCTCAGTCTGGCCAATTGTAAGGTGCCAAAAAAAATCTGGAGGAATTGAAAATAAAGCCTCTAGTCTGCTTGCCAGGATGTCTCATTTTCCCATCAAAGTAAAAACAGCACCGAGCCAAACAACAAACAATATGCTGCCATCGGAACACTTAGGCTCTTTTCTATCATTTACACCAGGCTTCCTGACAAAAGGAGTGGATTCTCATTGGCTGTGGGAGATTGTTAACGAGAAAAGGACTTGCTGAATATTTCATACATTTAATTCTGCAGCAGTCACACCGTTCTGCGCCGGAGGCAATCTTGCGAGACCAGATGAGGGAGTGGAGGAGGCAGCTGGATGTCAGTTATATGAGAATCAAGGATATGGTTGTCTCCAAATGCAGTCATTTTGCTAGTTCATATACAGTAGAGCAGGGGTGTCCGACCTTATTTGAACCAAGATTTACTTCAACAGAAGCCAGTCTGCGGAGATAAACGTGACCTCACAAACATATCTGATATGACCACTTGGTTGGCTTAAGAAGGAAAACATGGTTTGGATTAAAATAACTAAATGTGTTACTTAATTTCTTATAGCCATTTCACGTATTTTGAATAATTAGATAATAAAATGTATTTATATAGCACCTTTCATGAGTACTAAATGCAGCTCAAAATCAACAGCACAGGCATTAAAACTGAAAATAGAGCGAGAAAAGACCAATAAAATCATAGAGTCAGAACCATCAGAAATATCCTTCGTTATTAAAAAGTTAGTAATGGTAAAAACAAATATAATATCATAAAATATAAACAAATATTGAATAACAGTTAAGTGTCAATAAACACAAAAGGAAATTAAAAGCCTCTCTTTGAGCTTAAAACTATAAACTGAAGTTGCTTGTCTGTTCTGAGGCTGGCCAAGATCTGCCACACCAGATAGGGGCCATGTTATCGAAAGCCTCCGTACATATTTATATACACACATACATGCACCCAACAGAAAAGTAATCATCATTAAATGTTTCATTACAAGTGTGCTTTTCCAGTGGTGACACGTCTAAATGTCTGCTGTAAGAAAAGGCTACTTTGCTTAGGAAGGGTCCGAACTGAATGAAATGACCTGGAAATATAAAGTGGCAGCCTAGTATAATTATTTTAATGTGTTTCAATGCTTCCCTCCGCGGTTGTCTTTTTCATGAATTCTCCTTCTTATTTTTCCATAACTCATGGCGTTTCCTAGTCTGGTTTTCACCATACTAAGGTCAATCTTTTAAGATTGAACATTAGTCTGGGGAAGCTGCGCTTTGTTTCTACTGCTCAAGAGGCGGGATCAATGGGCATCGTTCAAATGACTCCGTACGCAATTGGATAGTCCTACAACCAATCAGAGCAACTTTCCGGGTGACGGTAGGTTAAAATGGCAAACACGTCCTTCTTCTGAAGGAACTGTTCCAGGGCAAGTTTTTGCTCTTTTTTCAAAGAAAACTTGGCTTTAAAATCATCCAAAACAGACGTGACAGCGGCATCGATAGCTTGCTTCTCCTCGGTGGCTGCCATGTTGAGTGTTTACACAACTGCTGCTTTGCGTCGCTTATGTTTCGTCATCGTCACGTCACCGGCCAATAGCGTGCCAGGAGAGAATGGCCGTTTCTGATTGGAGCCAAAGATTCTGGCAATGTAACAGCGAAAGTAAGCCTGAGGGTGTCCAGCCTAAACCGCCGAGCGAAATCCAAATTTCCCGGAAGTTCAGGCAGGGTTCACCCAGCCTAGGCGTTTCCCATCGAGGCCAAGGAAAAGTGGTTCGGAAAAGATATAGGAATTTTATTTTGACCATTCACCCATCTACCTACTCAAGCCTTGGTCAATATTTAATCTAATCTTTCCCAAAATGTATCCAAAGTGTTTTGGGAGTCTATACTCAGTGGTGTTTTCATGTGGAATAAATCAAATAAATAAATATAAATCCATCCATCCATCCATCCATTGTCTACCACTTATCCTGTATTCAGTAATAAATATAAATGATAAAGTAAAAACAACCGCTTTTAACAGATGCAAAACCAGAAAATGACACAATTTGACATAAGGTGCCATTTCAAATTAGATTTACATTTACATTTAGGTAATTTAGCAGATGGTTTTGTCCAAAGCGACTTACAATAAGATCTCTGAGAATTGAGCTTTAAATTAGAATATAATGCAATCACATCTTAATTTCATATTTTCTGAGTAAAATCAGACTCTGCAATGTTACCAGTAACATCTTTCTGTGAGGAAGTTGCTACAATGAGTCCCTCTGAATTACAGTAGTCTGGCCTTTTGGTGTTTTTTCCTGAACCAGAGTATATTTCACTGTTGTTTCGGACCGTGAGTGATGCAACCGTGTCGTTGCAGGTGATTCTCTCAGGACTAAAGGAAGTGCAGAGTTGAGTGTGAAGTCGTTTATGTGAGTGGTTCTCCAGAAGGCTGCAAGAAGCAAGACTATACAGGCCAATCAGCTCATTCTGAACACGCATGTTTTTAACGGACTCTGCACTAGAATTGGCTCTGGCTATACACTGTGAACATAAGCCTTTAGGCTATGGCTGCATAGCACCTGTGAATTATAGATAACAATTCTATTATTCATTTTATCAGCTGCATCAGGCCCAATTCAATATTTCCTTTCATAATTTTTCAAACGTAATATTATTTATACTATAGCTTGGCTGGATACTTTCTGAGAGATGTGTATCCATATTACCCAGCTCAATGACTGATAATACACAATTGTTTTAAAATGATGTGTGCCTATGAGGAGGGCCATCATGCCCATATATATTTTCTGGACTGGTCTCCAGAGATGAGAACTACAATATGTGGAAAATAAATAAATAAATAAAGAATTGTAGAAAACAGAGAATGCATGGGGTTTGTTGGGGTCTCAAGGTTTTAAAAAATTCATAGATGCAGATTTAATTGTTTCTGAACATTAAAAGGAGAGTCTCCTCCACCAAAACCTTTTCATGGCCTTTTATCCCTCCTCCACTTCCAGCAGCAAGAGCTCCACATCTGCTTGAATCCTCATTTATTAACCTGGTTGCAGACACTCTCCCCCTCCACAGGCCGATCAGCTGCCTTTCCCCGACGCAGGGACGTTTTTGAAGCAACTGTGCCTGTTGCGACGCGTCTCAGTGTGATGAGAGCTAAAGGATTAGCGCACGTGGGTTGTTGTTTCCCCACACTCGGGGCACTTGACATTGTGAGCATGTCACCTCGCAGCACATCTATCCAGAAGATCAGCCTCTGAAGCCAAGCACAGCTGAAACACCATTTTGTCAGCCACTGACCTTTACGTGTAGATTCATTATAAATAACAGCAGCAACCAAAGATATGTCAGGTTTTAATCCAGAATTATATGAATGTCTAAGTTAACCAGAATCAGGACTTTAACCCTGGTGTTCTGTGTAAAAGTCATGCACTTTGAATGCCCATCACCTGTCTGTAAGTAAAGACTACAACAGAGATAAATACTGTAGAGATTCATTATAAATAACAGCAGCAACCAAAGATATGTCAGGTTTTAATCCAGAATTATATGAAAGTTAACCAGAATCACTAAAACCACACTTCCCATCACAACTACTTATACCTATAACAGCACACAGGACTTTAACCCTGGTGTTCTGTGTAAAAGTCATGCACTTTGAATGCCCATCACCTGTCTGTAAGTAAAGACGCCAACAGAGATAAATACTGTAGAGACATTTACAGCACAGAAGGTTATATTTGCTCAGCAAGAAATAACATGTATTATGTTTTCTTATGAATTCACAACCATTCATTCTTGCTGAACATGCATGAATGTGCCAATACAGTCTATCAGCGTGGTGTTGTTTGTTCATGCTATGTGCTGTTGTGTGGTTTTTCTATTGTGTGTCAATGTGTGTATGGTACAGTAGCCTACTGCGGGAACAAATTTCCTCCCCGGGCGACAATAAAGTCTTACGTCATTGCTGACAACGTGCAAGTAATTTTCAACCGACGTTATCTATAGCCGTTTTCTGTTAAAGGATAATGCAGTCTTCCATCAAATAGTTGCTCTCCCTCCCCCAGCCCCACCAAAAACAAAGTTTCACACAATGCTGCCAATATTGTCTGGTACAAAGAACAATAGCAGGGAGGTGAGGCTGAGCCAGAGAGCTGTAATTGCAGCACTTTAGAGCCGCACTGAGATGGAGTAATAAAGAGCATTGTGACTAATTTGTGGTAAGAACACACACATGTACACGGACGTTATTGCTCTCTGGGTGAATGAGTCAGTCTGGCCAGGAGAGAAAGGAGAGGAGGTAAACTAATAATTGACAAACAAACAAAAGGGATGGAGAGGTTGCAAATGATTGGACTGGAGGAAGCAGGAGAGGAAGAGGAGACGGTGTTGATGAAGGGATAGAAGTTGAATACCAGGAGGAAGGTGGAAACAAGAAAGTTGTTCGATGGAGGAGAGCGCCGTCTGCCCTATCAGGTTCGACTCCTGCTGTTCCTGTGTGGCTTCAAAGTCAGCAAGTTGAGATGGAGCAAGCGGGGGAGGAAGATGAGGGAGAAATAAGAGGAAGGTGGAAAGGTTAGAGTTGTAACTAACCTTCAGCGTCAGCATCGCTCCAGAATAAACAGCCCAACTTTCTTTAGCACCACAGCTTTGTTTAACCTTGTCTGCAGATTTTCCTGCACTTCGTTCCTCTCGTATAAAACACTCGTCCGTCCCTACTGTCGAGGTGACAGGAAGAGTTTGTCTGCTTTTTTCTTTTGGAGGTCCGCAATCACACAACTTCTAAAATCACATTCTGTCTGGAGAACATGATCAATAAAACTATGTTTCATGATAGGATGGGGGTCAGGGGCATAAATAAACAGGAGACCACAAAGAGAGCGGGCCCTTCAACAGTGTGATGGATGGAGATAAGTGATTCAGATTTCCACCTCGAAAAAACAGATATGTAAAGTATAAAATAAATATGTACAGATATGCTGTCTGATGTGAAGACGTGAGAATGGCATACAATATATTGTGGCTAGTTTAGGTGCAAAATCTGTACTCAGTAAGCAGTAAGGCCTTTTGAACATAAGAGTGTAAGTGCCCCTCACAATATCATGTACCTGACCTGAGGTGGCAACCTCTGGTTTTGAAAGGTGAACTCAATGTCGAAGTACCTCAAACCTCCATTCTCTCTTCTGGCCAGCAGGTGGCGACTGCCCTGGTTGCCCAAATAAATCAAGACCCTACTTCTCACTTATTATCAGTAAATATTGTTAAACATTGAGTTTATGGTCTCAATAGCTAATTTCAAGTCTTCTTCACAGACTGTCCTCCTCGAGAAAACGACCACATAGGTCGTGTGTCAAGCACCGAATTACGACCATATGTTACGTTTCAAAATAGCGCGCCCTCTAGCGGTCAAGTAAATATCGACACTCCGGTGTCTCAGACGATCGCCCCCCCCACACGTCGACCTAAACCTACCCCGATTCCACGACATCTTCCCCCCACCCCCTCCCCGCCCCCCGCGCTACCCCCCCCCGCGCCCCCCGCGCTACCCCCCCCCCGCGCGCCCCCCGCGCGCCCCCCGTCAATCATCGGCAGAGACCCCCCCCACACGTCGACCTAAACCTAATCCCCCCCCCCCCCCCCCCCGCGCGCGTGCATCATCGGCAGAGACCGCCTCCACACGTCGACCTAACCCTAACCTTAACCACTACTATCGTTGCGGAAGAATCTCCGCAATACGCTCCCAGAGGTCGTATTCGAGTGCATGGACCAACGACAACTGTGGTCGTATAAGTTGGAGCGCTTGTTGCTTCTTCAATACAGCATGGTTTTCATTTAGTCAATTATGGTCCATTTAGAGTCAAATAGTCCATAAAGCAGGGTATGCTTTAGGGCGGGGCTACCTTGTGATTGACATGTTGTTACCCAACCTACCAATGCAATCAGCTCTAAGGCCAGATGGATGGATCCAGTAAGGTTGCTTCTCTGGGTGACGCTCTGTTGCTCATGTTCATCAGATCCACTTCTTGTAGAGAGTCTATGGGCCCCTCGTAACTACACCACTGACGAGAGTATCCAGGTGGTGGTTTAACTGGCTGGCCTGCTGGACGAGTATTAATGGTAATGCAAGAAATTGTATCCAAAGACAATTCCATGTAAAGTGCTTCTGATCCAAAAGCCATCGCCACAAAGGGAAACTGCTGTTGAGAGATACAACGGGCCTTTAGGCACAGCAGAGAGCAGTTGTGTGCCATATTTCCCACATGCTGACATTAAAATTGAGCAAAAGATTGTCAAATAAATAGATAATCAGAGGACAAAATCTCTTTAACAGAAGGAGATAAATTTCATATATGACCAACTCCATTACAGCTTCTCTGCTGCTCAGTTTACTATGCTCCATCCGGATCCATTATCCTGCTGCCCACACACACACACACACACACACACACACACACACACACAGCTCCGAGTACCCTCTGAACACCTTTAAACATTGCTTTGGTCTCACAGGCATCAGTGTAGTGATGTTTTTTATATATCTGTTTATTTCTCTCAGTAATAAATGGCCTGAATGGGGCAGTCAGCGCCATTTGTAATGGTTGAGGCTGATAGTTGCTCTAATGGACTGGGACCAAAGTTTCTTTTGAAACTGAAATATATTTCACACCACAACACGTGTTCCAACAAAGCATAAAACCCACCTTTGTCTTTCTTCCTTGTTTCAAATGGGTTCACTCATTCTGTATGTTTGGAAGGGTAATAAAACTTAAAGAAATAGCAATTAAGCAGCTATTCTTAAAGATATACTGTACATATGAACATCCTAATGACATTGCTCATCATCTTCATTCTTACTCTTAACACTTCTATTGGCTGATATCAGGAAAAATAACATCAGCTATGCTGATGACACCCAGCTATACATTTAATTTGAACACGACAACTGTGAATGTTTAACTTCACTTACAACCTATTAATAAGTGGATAAAAAATTAAGAAATGCAGAACATCAACCATGATATACTTTCTAGAAATTATGCTTTAGTCACACCAGTTTTTGCATACTTACTTACTGAATATACCTGTATTCACTCTGTCTGAGAAGCTCCAAAAAAAGCCCTACTCTGATTGGCTTGTGAGAATCAGAGACGCACCATTGGAAAGGTAGTTCTCCAGTCGTGGGTGGAGATACTACTGGAGATGGGGCAGCTTTATTCTAAAGCCTCTGTTGTACTCCTAAACAGAGGCATACATGGACAGCTGCCTTGTAGTTCTCTTCATACGCCGCTTGGAGGTTGCATTCCATACATTAGCAGTAGATTGCTGCACTACTATACTAGTTAGTCATATTTCACAGTTTGTGGGTTGGTAGGCTCCACAGATACTTAAATCTGCATGTGTGTCTATCTTGATAAGACCCCTTCAAGTTCAAAATAAACAGCACAACTACTTATACAGCATTCTATTAGAGGAATGCTGCCAGTCTGACCTTTTCTGACCTCAAATGATGCAGGAAAAATTGTAATACATAATGCCCAGGCCTTTCCAAAACACTCCCACATATTGACAGGTTTCAATTGAGTCAGAACTCTATGGGAGGATTGCTTACTAAAACAAGAACCTTTGGCTGCACTGGCTTCTTGAATTTAATTAAAAGTTATGCCACTTATATCTAAATATCTTAAGAGTAATGTGCTGATTTAGCATTATACTCCTATAACATTGTTGGACTCAAGACGGACAGTTTAAAAAAAACGAGATCAGATTGAAATCTAATTTATGCTTGGACTGTTTATGGTGAATGTGCTAAAATTGGGATTTCCCCTTTTATGTGAACATGTTCAAAGCCAGATTAAGAAAGTCTGGGTTGACTTACCGAGTTGATAATCACAGTTGTAGCACCGTTTAGCGTGATCGTGGTCGTTAGGTTTAGTTAAGCCAGATAAGATATCCTGGTTATGTTGCAATCACTTCATGGCACAGGGCACTAGGGAAACACAAAGACTAAATACACAAGGAGAGCAGCATGGTTAGAGACAGGTGAAACAAATCAGGGCGGGGCAGTCAAATCCCAAAGTCAGGCAGTAAAACAAAACATGACAAAAACAGCAACCAGACTGAACAATGACTAACATGAACAGAAACCTCCAAACCCAGAAACCAAACCTCTAGATAACTGATCACATAAAACCAAGATAAACTCATAAAGGCCAATAAAAGATCATCATGCTCAACAGTCTTGACAGAACGTTTGAGCGCACTGGACACAGAGCCAACAACGTTACAATCCAAGTGTTATTGTCCTGTTTCAGTCACTGTTAATGTTCCAGCCAAACTGCCAAATTTGCCGTTAGGTGCAATAACAGCTACGTTTGAAGCATCCTGCAAGTCACCCAATGTTATGCGTTCCTGCAAATGTTTCACGATAAAATGATTCTATCCACTGAAATGCTACAGCACGTTTCATTTTAAGTAGCAGTAGAGGTAAAGGCCTGTCTCCAATAAAAGCCTGCTTTAAATGAAAGTATGGGGCACCTCTGCAGTTGAGGTGAATGAAGACCTTGACATCCGTCTCGTATTATGCACATATACAGTAGCTAACTTAGAATCAATGCCTGCCCTGTTAACATATCCCATCTGCTTTTGTTATCCTTGGAAAATATGAGTAAGGTCATTTTGGGGGGGTGGGGCGGTGTTGGGCTTTGTGGATAGAGTAATAAAAAACATTCCACAGCAACAACAGCCTCCTAAGTATTGAGGAAGTGGATAACTGTAGGGCACATTTGCACGTATCCATTCTGAAAATCCAACAGTGAGGAAACTCTGATACTCAACCAGTGACAGACTTTCCCATTTAGAGGGCTAGTCCCCACTTCAGCCACAGCAGGATGAAAATCACAGCAGCACAACCAGAGACCAGACCATAGCCCACAATGCAACTGCAACTCCACAGTTTGCTTGCATATCCTGGTGTGTCATGCTAGTAGCAGCTAAAGTAGCCTGGAGCAGTGTGTCCCCTAGTTCAGTGTTATGCTAAATTCTTACTAGAGACTGTATTTAGTATGTAAATAAGAACACTTTACAGTGTTAAAGTCATCTTAGTAGCTAATTAGTATTATTTGCACTAGTAGCGTGGTTGTGACGGTAGCGAGGCCGTGATTCACAATCCAGCCACGCCCTGAAGCTACCCTGCTTTACGGTCTATTTGACTCTAAATGGCTCCACTTTTCAGAACCAGAGTTTGTCCGCTGAGTCTTTAGGTACGTTCACACCAAACGCAAAGCATGTCTTTGCATAGTCAGTGCAAAGACTAGGGATGGGACGATATAGGATTTTATCACGCATCGGGTTAAAAATCACAATTAACTATCATGTTGAATTTTGAGATAATAGTAAATATCGTGACGAGTGAGCTTCAGAATGCAAGATGTCTAGCTCGCTGTCATGCCTTGTACTTTACACACTGGCCAGAGCCTCGAGTAGAGATGAGGAGCAGGAAACAGAGGTCTGGTAAACTCATTTGGTTCTAACTCCACACCCCCAGAGGTCACATTGCATGAATACTGGAACAGGAATTGGACCCAAATGTCGACAGTGGAGGAGGCAGCGTGAATTCAGTGGGTGTTTTTCAATATGCTAATGTGTCTCCGTGATGCGTTTCCTCGCATCTGCAATCTGCCCACGGGAGAGCAGAGTTTGTGAGGGAGAGACACGAGGAGAGAGGAATCCAGGGAACGGGCATTTAACAAAATGAGACATCGTTGCCTCGGAGTGTTTTAAAGTGACGTCATATATGGTTAAATCAGCAGTCCGTTGTTCTGTTATAGCTGTTTTATTATCTCTGTCAGAGGAGCTTAACGGTTCATGAGAAATTATATATTTATAAATTCAATTCACAATTCACATAAGAATGTATGGCTGTCACACATTCAAATATATATTACAGCATTTATATGTTAATGTGAGAAGCTCTACAAATGTTTGCATGAACAGCGCATTACGAATGAAGAGTGATGGTTGTGATGTTACACACAAACACACTCCTGTCTATCTGTATGACAACACGAAATGCAGCAAATTTGTGCTGAATGCAAGAGAGTGTTTATGTATTGGATGCCTTCAATCAAGATAAAAACAGAAATAACATCAAGGTCATTCAGGAAAGTGGTTGGAACAGACCTTTATAAGGCATCCGAAATAACTCCAATTGATGCACAATTACATCCGAGTCCTGCCATGGTTTAAGATTATTTAATTGGGTTTGTCACGTCTCTTTTATGTCGCAAGTTCAGAGAAGACTTCCTCAAACGATACACCGGTGTTTCCTCCCTCTCAGCTCCCTCAGAAGCTCGTTCCTGGACTTCTGTAAACTCTCATTTAACTTTTAAAGACATTTGTTTAACCTCACATAAAATCAGCATCTCTCAATCCATATTATCACATATTCTATTAACCCAACGTTCACATTTTAACATCAAATAAGATAATTTTGAACCTTTACATATGTTCTCTCATCTTAAACTTTCATGTTATTTCATCCTGTGTGTGTGACACTATGTAATAACTTGATTGTTCTCTGCTGAGCTGACACGTCTCCTCAAAGCTCCTGCAGAGGAGGGAAATGAAAAGCCGGGGTTCAGATTCCTAATCCACTCAGCAAGGCTGAAGGGTGAAGAGGTGGGCAGTGTGAAACTGCGCGTAGGATGCAGTTAAGAGATAAAGTAGCAGCTCTCAGCAGTCTAATTTCATTTTTTCCTGGGAACACTCCGAAGAACATATTTTATTCCAATTTCTGCAATAATATAAGGACCACCAATCAAAACGTGCTCTCCCTTTTTTTATTTGTGGTATTCTGAATCCTTCACTCCACCTGCATTGTCGGATGTGTTTCCCTCGTTGCCCTCTCATGCTCAGCTGTGTGGATGATAGATGGTAGAAATGACTTTCTGGGCTGGAGTATCCCGAAATCGATTTTTCTCAAACAGTAATGCATTTCCATCCTGGGTAGAGGTCCAGCAGGAAAGCTGAGCGGTGGGACGTGGAACCGAGGAGAGGTGGTGCAGTAATTCACCGAAAACACACCCAGATTCAGTACAGTACCGAGGTGCTTTTGCTTTACTGTTTCACAGGCCTTTATAACAGAGGAATTAGGTTTGTTTTGTTGTACAAATACAGAGACAGATGTGCCCCCCCATGGGACCTTATGTCAGAGAAAATACCAGTCAATGGCTAGAGAATGTGTTTTTGATCACGTTGAATTGTACCAGCAATTACACATGTGATGTTATGGTGATCATTTTCCAGGTAAAAAAAGTTACCATTTGTCGTAGTATCATTTAGCTTTGTCTGAAACCGCTCACATGTCTCATCTTGCACAACGTAGGCTATATCATCAACACGGATGATACCATAGCTAACTACCTCGCTAGCTAACTTAGCTACGTTCCATGCACACATGTAACGTTATCCTACTTGATGTGATTCATCGCTGGGAAGAGAAACAACCAGCGACTTGTTGTTAGCGAGATACATCCCTGTATGAAATACACATCGTCGCCACTTTTGGGTGTTTAGTCTTTATAATTCCCTACGATCACTCTCTTAAAGTCCCAGTCGGCAACATTTTTTTGGTCATATTCACTGAAGCCGACACTACGCTCCGATAGAACAACATAAATCATCCGGTTTTAGAAAAATAAGCACGCCTCTACGTGCACCTTGTTTGTTTTGCAAAAATCGACAGCGCCCGGATCATCCTGTCCAATCAGCACGCAGGGCTGTGTTCGTGCACACACAGAGCCCCTCCCCCCTCGGGTCGTTCCACTATCACAGGGGGGAGGCGGAGGGAAGTAGCAACAAGCTTCCAATTCCTCGTTAAAAACTGAAACGAGGAGGTCCAAAACAACCAAGGAAAAGAAAACCCCGGTGGAAAAGAAGGAAAAAAAGAAAGATGGCGACGGTGCCCGTGATAAAACCAGAGTCAACATCGGACCCACGTTTCAAAGGTGGCGTGATCTAAGGGATTTCAAAGGTCACAAAGTCGAGGGGGAGGAGCTCGGTGGTCGTGGGGGAGGAGCGTGAGAGTTGGAAACATTCAAAATCTGACAGAGTGCCCTCCATCCGCCAGACTTACTGGGACTTTAACTAAACTTCAAAGTGCGACTCTGATGTGCAAAATTAGCTTTTTAATTGCCAAACATCATGTGTGTAAATTCATGCTTCAATTTTAACAAGATCAAAAAACGATTTGCCTCTCACCACTGATGACTGTATATACAGTATTCCTTCAGAAATAAGGTCCCATGCTGGTCCACCAGAAGGAGCAGGACTCTATAGGGAAGAGTAAACACAAGAGTCAATTTGCTTTGCTTTCCTCCTGTGGTAGCCTACTGATATAAATGCCATGCCTATATGTTAATTGCAGAGCTGGAGTCAGGACCTGGGTAGCTTAGATAAGCATGACAACTGGAAGCAGGTGGGAAACAGATAGCGTATTGCATATCACAGTAGAAGAAAATATATATAATCGCTGCCATGGTGACATGCATTACCATGGTTACATTTTCATGAAACTGATTTAAGTCAGGGCTCACTTCAAGGTTTTGACCACTGTGGCTTTGCTTATTTGATGCCTTGGAACTATCTAGACTATCCCTGATCTCATAAACCCCCAATCCTGCACCCTCAGAAGGGGTTAGATAAGCAGAGTCATACCCAGACTATTAACACAACTAATCTGAATGGATTGTGAGTGGAGAGGATCAATGTAAGGGGACGATAATACGAAACTCTGATGAGAAACATGTTGCGTGAGCTCAGCGGTTGATGGGTTTATTGATGCACTGCTGCCGGGCCTGGAGTCAAATGGATTTAAATAGGAAATTATGAAAGCGATTCGGCAATAAGAATGTGTAATAATGTGTCTATTTATGTGAGTAATTGTGTGACATATTGCCTTTGAATTCATGCAAGTTCACATGACCTTCTTACCTGGATGTAAAACAACATCCTAGTTATTTTTGGGCTCCCAGGAGGGGCTGGCGGAGCAGCGAGGCTCAGCTCTTGTCCGGGTGTGGAGGCCTCTACCTCCCGCTAGAGCTCCAAGGTGGCAGCAAAGCCGATCTGGATCCGTCTGTGGCGTCCCAGAGGCCCCAATGGCGTCTGAGCTGAAGGAGTTTCTAGTGAGCCACCGTGATTTCATCTGATTTAGCTCAGAATCTCACCGGGTTCCTTCATGACAAGCATTTAGAATGAATAAATAACCAATCCTCTCGCCGATGGTCTTGTTTACTTGTCGCTCATCTAGAAGCAGGATTAAATTGAGAAAAGTTCCTTAACATAATAATAATAGGCTCCTTTATTTCAGACAGGGGGGATTAAACTGGATTGAGTAAGGCATATTAATTATATTGTTCCAAAAGGGTAATGGTAATGACAGTGAATAACAACTGTCTTTAATTAATAAGATAGTGTCAGTGCAGAGTTGAGCATATTATAGGTATTTTAGGTGCGTCACAATTTGTAAGCATAGAGAGGAAGAATGCAGTGTCCTTGGCATTTCTAGACAATCTTCTAGTGTCAAAGGCAGTTTCAGTTTCTGCCTACATTCAAGGTTACTCAACATAAAGCACTGCACGTATCCTTGAGGTCAAACAAATGTGTTACATTTATTTCCTCCTAAAAGCCGATTATTTTTCTTGGGGGTCACAGTCCACAGCTAATGGATGGGACAGAACTCCTCTGAGTGAATGTTAATTCATTCATTATTGCCGTAAAGTGCTTAAATATTAGTAGAAAATTAGGGGAAATCTCATGACAAATCTGTTACAAATTAGCAGTATCAGCTATAATGGTGAGGCCGGCTCAGGTGGAGCGAGGGCTTATCATTTTAAAACTATGTACATAAAACTATTCAGACATGTAAAATGTATTTTTGCTGAATATTTATGTTCTTTATGAGAATTTATTCATTGACAGGTTGCTGTTATATTTATTCTTGCCTTGTTTTGTTTTGCTGTATCGGTCTCAGGGGCTTACTGGCTGACTCCCTTATGTAGAAACTCATGCGAGTGTTGAACAGTGGCTGCAGAGGAATGCTCGAGATTCTTGCTCAAGCACTGCAAATATATCACTTCATTGATTTTCAAAAGGTTCCAGGCGAAAAGTAACCATAACTTCCCAGATTTGTCCAAATAAAGTCTGTTTCGAAATGTTCTCGCATGATTTCGGAGATATTTTAAGCGAGCCATGGTGAGAAATTAACATAATTGTGTTTTAAAAAAATAAATGACTTCTAAATGGATAACATGACGAGGAGAAATACAAACAATAGTGCTTTTGATTTGAAACTCGACGCAGCTGAGTATAATTAAAAGCACATTATTTTGCCACTATTCCTGCAGTACTTCATTGATAAATACTACATTCTCACATTCTCATGACTTGATTTGGCTCTTAAATGTGATCTTGCCCTGAGGAAAATGTTCCCAATCATCTCACGCAGGAGCAGGAGCTTCTATCTGCTGTGATAACTCACCTAACAGCCAGCTGATCTCATGGAAATTTGCTCTCCAACCCACAGCTCAGAATGTCTGTGTTGCTCTAACCTGGCTCCCCTCTGAGTGCTGCTCCTGTCTTTCCATGATGACAGTAAACATCAGGTTTCATTTGTGCTCCAGCTGTGACTTTCATTCCTATCCAGCTGACAGAGCAGCTTGTTGACCTGCAGCCTACAAGGCTTCCTTCTCTTCACTCACATCCACTGTGGCTTTTCTGGCTCCAAATGAAAACAGGTTTTTGCCCACTGATATTCAAACACAGGATATTCCAACACAGCTCTTCCTGTCTCTCTCCATATTACTCTGTTATACTATGAGCCACACTGAAGTGTGGTTTTATATGACCAGTGTGGCGAGCTAGTTGCCTAAAGTGTCATTTCATTGGATCATTTTTTTGTAAACGCCCTGCAGGATGAGAGAAAATATAGGGATTTGTCAGGGATTTTGATGTAAAAAATACTCCGATACACATGATATATATATATGGCATTAAACTCCTGTGGTGCGTAGTATCCACACATAATGCATACATAGAAATGAGTAAATGTACATACGCCAAAAGATATATTCTGCGTCATAAAAACTTGCCTGCGCCTGCCAATTTCTTTTATAAATCCCAGATCAACCTGGAAATATGCACACATGGTTCAGCCTCATAACTCGCCCTCTGCACGCCCACGTTCAACCATATATGGTCAACACTAAGCACCTCGTAGAAAATGAGGCTGAAGATCAGCGGTTCTTTACGGTGGATCATCCAATAAGAGGAATTCTCTGACACGGATATGGAGGTGCTTGTGGGTCTGGTGGTCCCTGAACGTTCGGTCAGTCCTAATTCTTCCAATCATGTCTTAATAGTAAGAGTGCTTTCACGCAGCGTTACACATCACATGCGTTACCAGTGTTTACAGCAATCAGCCCGATGGCTGCCAAAATGATGGCGACAATCAGTGACGTCCACGATCCTGGATATGATTTGAAAATAAACGTTTGATTGGTGAATTATTTATTTGTTTACATACGTTTTGTTATGGTGAACTATGGCTGGTATCTTTAATAGGGCTGATCATGGAAATATGGAGTTTAATGACTATATGACGCATGACGATATGCACTGCAGGTGGCGAAGATGTGAGTGAGGTGACTGGACCGCAGTGGCTTCATTCCCATCAAGTATATTGTGTCAAATAAACCATAAGGCGATCATAGAAGATATTATTGATAACTAAGACGCTCCGTTCTGCTATTCCTTCATGCTATTTCGATAACTTGATGATTTCATCAGCCGCGGTGCTCCACAGCTGGTTGCAGCAGAGCACGAGTGTCGCTCGTCCGGCCGTCTTCTCTGCCCTCAGAGAACACAGCACTGATGAAATATTGAGCAGAATTTGATTTGTGTGGTTTATGTCTTTTACAACTGAATTATGCGGATGGAATGGTTATGGCTCTCTAGCACAAATAACGCCGCTGGTTCGAATGTTTATGATAACGTGGGATAAGTGAAATTACATTTGAGAGAGGAATCATACATGTAATGATTGCTCTCAGATGTTATATAAGGCATCAATTCACCACCTCACCATCTGTCCCCATAACCTGTGTACACATGGGACAGAGTTTCCATACAGGTGCGCACATTTTTCCTGTCAAGCTACTAAAATATGTCTCTTTTATGAGCCTTTAAATAAAAGCCACTATTGAAGAGTTTATGGTAATATGTTTAAAACATGGAATAGCAGTGCACAGTATACTACTAGCATAGTATTTGCAGTTGCAGCTCTTTTTGAATAAAGGGTTGAAAAGATTTGGACATGCTGAGGGATCTGTTGACCCAACGTGGCAGTCTGGCTGGCTATCACTGTTTGTTTGCTTTTTAAATGAGATATATCTTCAGGGAGTGCAGTTAGTGACAGCATGGGCTCCATGGCGGGGCTTAGCCAAGGGTCAATTACCGTATAACGTTGTCTTGAGAGAATAGCCGCCTCATGATTACACACCACTGTAATTGTTGCCTCTGTAATGCAAGGTGTATGCTAGTAGGTTTCATTTTAACGTTATTCCTCTCAGACATCCCTGAAGAGATTAGAATAAAAACACAAGAAGAGCAAGGAGGGAAGCAGGCTTTCGTTGACAACGTCTCAAACCCAGAAGTATTTTGGAACCAACTGGCAAAGTATTAAGGCAGAATAATCCATTCTTAGTCATTTCATTGCACATCACTTTCCTCTCAGGTTTCTATCTGCTTCCTTCTCTCTCTCTCCAATTGAGCTTTGAAACAAACCACACACACACACACACACACACACACACACACACACACAAACCTACACGCACACACACACACACACACACACACACACACACACACCTGAGGAGATGAACTGTGAATTTCTTTCATTACTTTGATTATAAAACGGTATTTCCATCCAACTGTTAGATGAGGCAATTCAGAACTAAATGCTCAGCAAGAAAACACAACAAAAAATGACAACTGCGTTTCACAAAATGATCAGCCAATCTGTTATTATATGATCTGAAAAGAATGGAGCGATGCTGCTGCCCCTCAGATCTCCAGCATGTTGAGTTTCAGGCACACCTGTGTAATAATCATGATGTCTAATCAGCCACACCTGTCAGGTGGATGGGTTATCTCAGCAAAATTGAACATTTAACTTGTGGAAAATTGGAGCAAGAACAAATGTGTGGCGTTTATATTTTTGTCCAGTGTATTTAGATACAACAACATAACTATGAAATATGTTTTAGTTACAATGACTACAACTGTAAAGAGATAGTCCAGCGATTTGGTATCAGACTTCCATGAAGTCAGGGAAAACTAAATATAATAGCCAAAATTGGAATTGAAACACCAGATCCTAGTTTCCCATGATGCAACCAATTTAATATTTTTAATAGCATTACCCCAGCTGTCTCATGTTTCTGTGTTTTCTGTTGATCCCTCAAATAGTGAAGCTTTCCTAAAGCACCGAGCACTGATTCTCCCTTTTTCCAACACTGTTTCT